>NC_079147.1:260925486-261582374 GCF_945859685.1 Eupeodes corollae | reverse complement strand
CCCACGCGACATGACCCTCAAGTAAGGTATCGCATGTCCTTATTCCACAAGTCAATTAATAACCAGTGATGTTATTCGAATGTTATTAATAATAAATTATGTCACTTGCATCAAAATTAGTTTTACGTTTTTCAAAAGACTATACTTCTACTTTCAAAATGCCCTAATCAAATACAGTACAACGCGCATTAGGCAATTAAACATAATAGAAAAAACCTTTGTCTGTTTTTTGATAATTTCAGCTTAAGAAAAACTTGTTCAACATCATTCAACACCGTGGGTAAAGTGAACGTTTTAGTGAATTAGTCAACAGTATTATTGATCCTTAACCGTTTAAATATAATACAAGCGTAATACCTAAGCCCTTTGCAATGTTCGACGTAATTTGAAGTTAGCTTTTTCATCTTACCTACTTTACAAGTCTCTTTCGAAATGGAGGAAACGGCGTTTTGCCAAGATTGTTCCTAAAATACGTCAATCCTATTTCTTCTCTAACTATCATTCAATTACACTTACCACACATCTCTCCTATCCAAGGCCACGAAAACTCCTATTTTCTTAATGCTTTTTGGCTGAATAGCTACATACGTAAGCAGAATTGTCGATTTTGGAGTGATCATCGGCCAGAAGCATTGCAAGAGCTACCAATCCAGAAAAAGTCACAGTTTGGTGCGGTTTAGGGGCTGGTGGCATCATTGGACCGTACAACTTCAAAGATGATGGGAATCGTAACGTAACTGTAAATGGTGAGCTCATGTCTATACAGACAAGCCCGACATTGACAACATTGAAGCATTTATTCGTGAGATAGCGGCCGAAATGTTTAAAAGAGTATGCCAAAGTTGGTCTAAGCGGATGGACAATTTGAGGCGCAATCAAGGTCAACATTTGCATGAAATAATCTTTAAACATTATTAGAGTATGATAGCTCATTGAATTCTGATCTTGACAGATTTTTCCATGAGGATTCAAATACCGACTAGGGCATCAAAACCTGAATACTATCTTCTATCGCAAAAGCATAACTTTTCCCTTAATGTCGCTATCCATGGATGGCACTTGTATCGAGAAGAGACTGAATAAAGTTTTTAGTTCTAGGTGTGTGCATCATAAACCATGTCTTTTGTGGAGTAATTACTTATTTGAAGTCACAATTTCCAAAAATGGTACTAAGTGTTTAAGTTTAAGCAATTTTGTATCCCATCTGGTATGTCTATAATTTATAAAGCCATTTTTCGTCCAAAACACTATTCCCTTATTTGAAAATATGATCAATGTACTAAGGACTATCGACCGCATTTTAAACGAGAGCTTTCGAAGTTCTCTGCCGCCAACACAATGTATCGAAAACCAGTGGCAACATTGCCAAGATGCAATCAGAGAAGCCGCCTCTGATGAGGAATGCATAAAAGGACGAGAGCTGCTCATGAGCTCTATGAGCAGAAGAGGCGAGAGGAACGCCGACTTCTCAAAAGGAAAAAGAGAGGGCATGAGAAGCGTGCGGTCGAAGATGTTGAGAGGTTTAAAAGCAGGAATCAAGTTCGAAAGTTTTATGAACAGGTGAAACGAAATTCACAGGTACATAAACCTAGAACCGAAGGCTGTAAAGACGAAAGTGGAAACATCATAGTGGAACCGCAATCAATGCTGAGGATATGGAAGGACCACTTCTGCAGACTGTATAACGGCGACGACGAACTGAATTCCGCTGTCAGGCAGGATGATCCATTCATCATAGACGACGAAAGCCAACAATCCCGTCCTCCCGACTTAGACGAAGTAAAGATTGACAGCGGATGGCTTGAATGCCGAGCTCTTTAAAGCAGCTGGAGATAAGTTGGTTAGGAGTATGCACTAACTTATCTGTAAGATATGGTCGGAAGAAAGCATGCCCGATGAATGGAACCTCAGTATTGTTTGCCCAATCCTGAAAAAAGGAGACCCTCTAAACTGCACCAACTATAGAGGAATCAGTCTACTTAAAATCGCCTATAAAATCTTCTCTGCCGTAATATGTGAACGTCTAAAGCCCATCGTCAACAACCTGATAGGTCCTTGTCAGTATGGTTTTAGACCAGGAAAGTCCAAAGTTGATCAAATATTCACATTACGGAAGATCCTGGAAAAAAACCCAAGAACACCAAATCGACACCCACCATCTTTTCATCGATTTCAAGACGGCATATGACAGCAGGGACGAGATGTATAGAGCCATGTCTAGTTTTGGCATCCCTGCTAAACTCATCCGTTTGTGCAGGATGACCATGGAGAATTCACGCTGTTCCATAAAGGTTGGAAACAACTTAACAGAACCTTTCGATGTCAAAAAAGGTTTTAGACAAGGTGATGCGCTGTCATGTGATTTTTTTAACATCGTGCTTAAAAGAATAGTGCAGAGCCCACACGTCAACACTAGAGGCACTATCTTTCTTTCTCAAGGACTTCGTCTACCTAGGCTCCGCTGTAGACGCAGAAAACAACACTAAGAAACAAGACTAAGAAATCAATTGAGTGGTAAAGTCCTCTCTCGAGGGAGCAAAGTGTTGCTATATAAGACCCTTATCATCCCCGTTCTGCTATACGGTGCAGAAGCATGGACTATGACAAAAGCGGATGAAAGCACCTTGAGTCGCTTCGAGAGAAAAGTTCTTCGTGTGATCTACGGTCCCGTATGCATCGAAGGGGAGTGGAGGAGAAGATGGAACGACGAGCTGTACGGGCGTAACAGCGACGTAGACTTAGCCAGAAGGGTAAAAGTCCAACGACTAAGATGGCTGGGTCACGTAGAGCTCATGGAAACCTATAATCCGGCCCGGAAAGTCTTCGAATCCGCATCACAGGACAGCGCAGTAGAGGAAGACCGCGGATCAGGTGGGGCGCACAAGTGGAAGGTGACCTCACCCAACTTGGAGCGCGAAACTGGAGACATATAGCTAGGGACCGAGCTAGATGGAGAAGTTTGTTGGGTGAGGCCCTAGTTCACAAAGGACTGTAACGCTACCTTAACTAAGTAAGTAAGCTTTGGAAATAATAGAAGATAGTTATGTCTAGCAAACGTTTTAACTCTCAAACAAAATGTTCAAACCTGTCATTTTCTGTATTAAATTTTTGTATAATCAGTGGTGTAAAGCGAAAAAGCCCATTGAATTTCTGCCCTTAAAAAGTTGAACCGTGATAGTCTCGTATTTACGAGAGCCTATCAATGAAATCTTGCAGTGTAAATACTGAGATTTATTCTTTGGCCGTACTACGAGAATGTGGAAGGTATTACCACCTTTGTCTTTTGCTGCTGTTGTAATTGTCAACACAGCTCACTCCGTGTAGCTGGCTAATAAAAATAACCTTTTAAAACTATTATTATTGTTAAACAAAATTTCCTCTATCGAACGTATTATACAATTTTCTTGAATGTTTTCATTTATACTTAATATTTCACCTCTAAATTGATTTCTGGAATCCACTTAAATGAAATGTATGTGTATTTCATTCAAATTCCACTTAAATGAAAAAAAATGCGAGGATTTTGCTATTTCTCTTAAAAGGGTTTTACGGTAGCTTTCGAAACCCCTTTAAATAAATACCTTTATCGTATCAGCCAGTTTAAGAACGTAAAGTTAATTTAAAAAAAAAAAAATGTCATCAACTGTGTATTGTTCCACCAGAAACGATATCAATTATTCTGAATAACGTCCCTGACCTAGTATCTACTTCCACTGTGTTATTCTAAAATTTCTGTGAGCATATCGGCATTCGACACACACTGAACTACCTTCACTTCATATACTCAATGAATCCAAAGCTTTAAAGTCCTACGAGAGCAGACAGAGAAACAAGTAGTGCATGAGTATATTCCATATCCTTTTGTCCAAAGCATTTTCCCCATCGCTCGTTCGTCGAAGGACAAGGACAGTCTCATTGAATGGCATTGTACCTACAAACAGTCATCCATAAAATTATACCGAAAAAAGAAAACTCAAATTCAAATTCTAGTGCGGTGTGTTTGGGTTGTGTATTCGAGCGAGTGGGCGCCCTGGATCCTTGTCCTCGTCCTGAAAATGACACTGAACTTTTCATCACAATTATTATCACAAATTGTGACTTTGTTAGTAGGTTAGGTATACTCGTTCGTATGTATGTATGTAGGTTGTGTGTAAGGTACAAGTGAACTGCGCAAAAAGGAATTATTAAGGATAATTTTTTTTTCATTTTGTTTTGTTTGAAAAGGACTCTTTCTTAGAACTGTTTGGAGAACCATTTGTTGTTGCTATTGTCGGATTTATACCATGTCAAGGAATTTGAATTTTTTTCTATATGTTCACACTTTGTCCTCCGACATGCCCGCCTGTGCCCTCGTATTTAATTCAGCTTTTAGAGTGTTTTCTTGTTTGATTTTTTTTTTCTGTAAGGACACACCAAACATTGGGGTGGACAGAAAGGAGATTGGTTTAACCAGAGAGAGATTCGATATATGAACGAAAAAATAATATTTGAGAAGCTTTCACCTCGTTCCACTAATAATAATAATAATAAAAATAATATTTTTTCGAGGTTAAAATTAGTTCTGATGATGGGAGCAGAGCATGGATGGTTGATTCTATTTAAATTATGTATGTTTTTTTATGAATTAATGGTTGACGAAGAAATAGACACACACACTCATAGACATTTTTCATTTCGATTAAATTTTATCCTTGAGGACGAATTTATTGTTGATATTTATTTGAAGAGTATCAAGGAGATTATGTTTCGATTGTTTTTTTCTTGTACAGAAAGGCAAAAGTTCATCGAAATTAAAAGGACAAACAGGTAGGTTGGATTATGATTTGGAACTTTGTTTTCGCAAGGTATAAGGATTTTCTTTCAAGAGTCAACAGGTTAATCAATCCATTTTCTTTAAATCTGTGTATTTGTTTCTGAGCACTTGTCTTCAGGCTCTGAATAAAATATGCTGCAAGAAGATATCGATATCGGTCATCCAAATAGTTGCATAGAGTCTCTAAATAAGAGATTTCATTTTGAAAAGTCCGCAATTCGAGCGGATGACACTTTTGAAGGCGTGGTATTTAATTATTTGAAAAGTTATTTTAACGGTTTATTCTCTAAAAACTCACACTGTGTCTCTGCATAATAAGGCTAGTTACTTGCCCTTAAGTGTACGGCTATTATTAAAAAACTAAAAATGACGCCATTTTCAATTGTTAAAATTCACTTCCACTGTCCGGTTTTTATATTTGAAAGTTGATAAAATTGATTATTTGCCAGAATAATTTATCAATAGTTTACTATCAAAATCAAGAAAATACGTCTGTTTAATGTGATAGTTAATTTCAAAGTTTTAACCAAACAATTTGACATAAAATAAAAAGTTCAAGAAGGGGGTTTGTTCGTAGACTACTACATTAATATGTGGTGTTGAAGCGCCTTGAAGCTCGTCTCAATTCTTTATATAACTGAATCGAGTTGAAATGAGCTTGATTCGATTTGATCCCGGTCGGGGATCGAAGTCGACTAAAAATTTGTGAAGAAAAACCTGTGTGGAGGAGTTGTTTTTACAGATAATACATTATGGCCTGTTTATTTGCATGTTTGGTTACAAAAACTATGGTTTTGTTTTAGTCAAATTTAAAACAAAAAATATCACATGGAGTAGGTGGCATATTCCTATATGGTGCTGAACTATTCAGTTCTTCATTGTTTAACACGTATTAAGCAACTCACTTGCACTTCATAAGGAACATCAAAACACTATTTGCGTCTTAGATAGTGCTGTCAAACTTAATAATTTTCAAATCTTCTTGTGCGGTTGAAACACCAAAAAGATTTATTTAATTTAAACTGAAATAAACCTTTGGTGGAAACATAGAAAAACTTAATTATCTTTTCTATATTGTTTTCTTTTTCAAAATAAGCCCAGTTAGTTTATTGTCATTAACAAAGCTAAATAATATCAACAGTAACAGATTGATTTTTTCCCAAATGGAAAATACATGATTCCAAATGCAAAACTATTCAACGAACACAGCCATCGAGATACAAATGCAATATCAATCGTACCAACATTTGAGAAGAAATCACAGAAGATCCATTCGAGACTCGTATAAATGTAAAAAACCCATCCATAGTAAGATTCTACTCTTAATTTTATCGGTATTATTTATACTGCGGATATTGTTTTTGATATTCGTGTAAAATTCTACTATACTATTGATAGATTTCCCAACAAAACACAGGTATAGTTTTCAGACTGTGTTATTTCTCGATGAGTTGATCGAAGTTAGTTAAGGGATCTTGATATTTAACGCCCTGGGTCTGGGCTTCGTTTTTCCTTGATGGAACGGTTTCATACTCTCGAAACCGACGCTGAGCTTTCGAAACAGCTTTATGAACGTCGTCAGCGTCCAAATGAATCATTTGATGATTTTTACATGTCAATTCAAAAATTAAATATACGGTTGCTTCATCCGAAGCCGAATCACGACCTGTTAAGTTTAATCAAACAGAACGTAAATAGTCGCATGGGAAAGCTGCTATTGACCTTCAGGACTCAAAGCTTGAACGAATTGGCTTATGTCTGTCGAAGTACGGAAAAGTTTATTAATGCGCAAAACCAGAAAAAAACTCGCAAAACCACTGCACAACCTTATCGCCGTCACGTGAACGAAATCGTAGATCTTGACCCTTGTACTTCCCAATCTGAAGTCGCCGTGGAAGCACTACAGACCCAGCACCATTGTAGTTAATATATCTGTTGGAATTGTAAAGAAAGGGGCCATGGTTATATGGAGAGTCTAATTCCACAAAAATCACTGTTTTGTGGAAAGGAAGGTATAACCTCTCCAAAATGTACTAGTCCCAAATGCGCGGAAAACTTCAGAAGGAGCAAGTCATCATCCGGGATGGCTTGCTCACGAAATCCAAAACCGGCCAATCTATAAGTCTAAACCCTGAAATTCCAATACAAATCCTACAACGTACCACCACTGAAAACAAACCTAACTCACATTCACAATCTTATGAAACGAAAAAAACACAACCTGTAAAAAGTGTGCACAAAAGAAAGATTGCCTACTATGCTGCCCGGGATAGAATTGGAACTCCTACAAAGTCTGTATCCGCCAGGATAACTAGGAATCGTGACCCAGTCAAGAAAAGGAAATCAGATTTGAAAAGTGTTGCATCAACAACTCTTTGCTGTTCAGATGATCCTCGACCTTATGCTCAGGTCGAAATCTTTGTAAAAATTATGCTAGGCTTATTAGATAGCGGAGCTAGCATTAGCTGTTAAGAATCTGAGAGCGAAAGCTATCATGGTATTGCTTACAATCGATTTTTGTCAAAAGTTAAAACAGCAGAAGGCCACGCTCAAACCATCATAGGAAAAATCAGAACAAACATAAGCTACAAGAATGAAATCAAATTGTATATAATTCCGTCTTTGTATATGAACAGGTCCCGTCACTTCAACAGAAGCTGTATTTAGCGATCAATTTTTGGAAAACTTTTAATATAGCACCTGAAAAAAATAAGCCCATCAATTACATATTTCGGCGATGTATCTAAAGTGAGGCGTGAGCTATCAGCAGACGAGACCAAGGTAAGCTAGGAATATTACAACTATTAGTTAGGGGCTGTCTTAAGAATCGAGGACAAGACAGCCAAGGACGTATCTCTGTATACGTATGTGGTTGGGAAACCCTCCTCAGAGAGCAAACTCCATTGAACGCTCTCCTCAATCGAAAATTCGCTGGGCGATTATAGAAAGGTCCGTCTACAAAAGTCAGATCGAAAATAGGTTCATTTTTTTTTAAGAACCCAATTTCATATTATCGTTCAGCTTTACTTAGGCAAGAACCCCACCCATCCGACGAGCTAGAACATGCAATGCTTTAAAGTAAACTGAACACCCTGGGTCGGCTTGCTAACGGTGGTATAGCGAAGGAAGGTCTCTTGAAAGTTAGAAAGGAGTTTTTTCGAATTAGCGCATCGTAGGTCAGGGCTTAGAGACTTATGCCGACAACACCTCGGTTCGTTATAAATGCCACACCAAACTTCAAAAAAATCCTTGAGAACTTTTTTCTTTCTTCGTTCTTAAGATTATATGAGTCGAAAATCAATTTTTAACAATTTTATTTTACTTTAACTATATAAAGATGAAAGAATTTTCATATGAATATTTATAGTTAACAAAATTTCAGATAAGTCATTTCTTAAAAATTACTGACTAATCAAAACGTCTGGTAATTTTTCCTAAAAATCATGCCAATTCTTGACGCACTATACAAAAATATACCTCTTATCCACAAAACTTTTTGAATCGAAACAAAAAAAACGTTTAGCTCTTGATTATTCATACTTTAGTCGAGCGCGTGTAATAATTAACAATAAATTGAAAAATCAAGAACTGCACCGGCAAATCATTGCAAGCGTAAATGGCCTTGAAATAAATAGTGCAAACATCAAACACACTATACTTTTCCCTAATATTCTATGAATATTCGTAGACTACAAAATTTCACCCTCCCCAGCCATCTAGCCAGCCAAAGCAACCCCAACATCATTATGAGTAAAATTATTTAGACAAGCATCATTTCATGTTTATAATATGTAGCTCGCGCCCCGGCCGGCGCGCCGCCTGTCTACGTGACCCAACCGAGATCAGTTGCAAGTGAAATAAAATTTAAAATATAAAAACTGCAATATGCACTAAATTCTAAATTTAATACGCGGAAATAATATCTCATTGTTTTCATTTCGTCGAAAATGTACATCACACAATATAATTATTTAGGATGCCAAGGGAAAACTAAATGATCATAAATACATTCATACACATATACATACATACATATCAAACATGATATAAATGCTGTATTTAAAAACATTGAGTTTCTTATCGACATGAGGGTTGAGTTTTCGACGTTTGGACACGTTTCAAAGATATTACATACATAAACATGGGCACTTGCATCATTTATGAAATATTATGTACGATCAATGTCAGATAAATTGTTTAAAAACTATGGACATTCAAGCCCGGAATAACCTTCAAATAAGCAAAGTGATTTTAATATCTCAAAAAAGGGGTTTTAAAAAGCTGACACTTTGTAAGTACAATAAAAACTACAAAAGGTGTACAGAGGTGAATAAAGTGTTTTATGAAGACATTGGGCAAGTTCAGGCGACATAAGGGACTTGAAAATAAGGCAAGTTTAAGCATCTGATTGGCCAGCTGCCAAAAAATTGCCTTGCAATTAAGGGAACTTTGAAAGTTGACTGGAAAGTTTGTCAAGAAAAATCTACCTAACTATCGAGAAGTGTCTACTCATGTCAAAATGACAAGTGATCATGTTTTTCATTTAACCGAGAGCTGAACTTTTTTACTTTATGATTTATTTATTTTCTGCACAACTTTCATTTATTTATTTTAATTTTGTTGGTACTTTTTGTACTAAGAAATTAAAGTAGAGATTTGCGGAGTAACGTTCTGAATTTGAAATTCATGACACTTGAAAAACTAACTTGTTGCCTTTGTCAAAATCTACATTCAAGGAATGAAGTTGACTGCAAATGAAGCCCCTTATGTTGTCTGAACCTGCTGATTCATTAGAAGTAAAGGTTTTTTTTTAATTTTGGTTACCCGTGGCGGCCATTTTGTTTTGGTGACATCTGTCAAATTTTTTGTTTATTACTCAGTTGTTTATTCCAAATTATCATGGCAAGTTATACGATTAAGCAGCACAATCAAATGATAAAACTTTATTTTCAAAATGAGTGTTCGATCAAGGAAACGTTGCTTGCATTGTGCCCATTTAACGGTATATGTGGTGGCCCTTCACAGTCAACTCTTCAACGATTGGTGACCAAATTTGTGGCGACCGCTTCAGTAAACAATTAACCACGATCCGTACGTTCAAAGAACGCAAGATTAGCCGACAACATCGCAGAGTTCAGTGAAAGTTTACACCAGAACCCGAAGCAGTCTATTTCTCGACGTCCATAAGAACTCGGCCTTTCGCAGGCTTCAACTTTTTGAATTTTGCGTTGGGACTTGAGCCTACACCCGTTCAAGATTCAACTGACCCAGGATCTCAAAGTTTAGACAAAAGGATCCCAATTTTAGCCGAAAATTCATCTAAGTAGTAACGAGGCGCGAAGACATCAACCCATGCGAGATAAACCGGGTGTACGTCAAAAATCACCGTTTGTTGGGGATATTGGGCCGATAGCGTAATTGGTTCGTAATTTTTTGAAAACGACGTTAGTGAGGCGGTCATTGTCAACAGCGAGTGCTACATAACGATTATAACTACTTTCTTATGACCGAAATTGAATGAAGTCATATTTAACACTTAATGGCCAACATGCGCCTATTAAATACAAAAATAATTTTGTTAATAGCTCACACATTTTGCTTGTTTTATTCCATTTGAAAATCTACCCGCCCTTATTGAAAAACCTTTCACATAACCAAGATATGGATAAAGATATCAAAGATATCTGTTTTTATTTTACCCTTAAATTTTCCAAAACTATGCGACACACACTGATAACTTTCAATTTGTGCTTGTCTGTCGATATTTCTAAAAGCCTTACAAACTATTATAACAACATTTTCAGTAAGATATTAAGGTTGAAGTCAATATATTTTTTTGTTCTCAAGATATTTAAAACCCATTTTTTATTAGTTTTAGCTGTTTTTGAAGACTTTAGTTATTTTGTAAAAAAAAAAGTTGTCACTTAAGACTTTTTAAAAGTTTTATCTTTAAATTAACAATATTTTGCATATGAAAAAGTGATTTTTAATCGAAAATCAATTTTTACGAAATTTAGTAGAATAAAAACCAATTTGATTTTTCTCAGAAAAAATCGTATGTTAACAATAATATTTTCCATAGAAATAATTAATTTTAAAATAGCTTTCATTTATTCTGGAGATATTCGAGCCGAACGTCAGTTTTAACAACTTCAAGTATAGTATTTTTCTAGGTTTTTATTTTTTTTTGTAAAAAAAACTGTCACTTTGATTTTTCAAAAAAATGGTGCCAGATGTCAAAGCTTGGTTATTGGACATATACAATTATTTTACGTATTTTACTTGTAGTTCTAGAAGAAGTAGAATTAATACTCTTTTTGAGAAGATATATAAAATTCCTCAGATTAGCCCACCCAAGATTAGAGGAATACCATTAAGCTTTTCCGATCAAGCTAAATATTTGGGCCTCATTTTAGACAAAAAAACTAAATTGGAAGGCAAATATTGATGCAAGAGTCAAAAAGGCTACTGTAGCGCTTTTTATTTGTAAAAAGGCCATAGGAACAAAATGGTGCTTCTCCCCAAAAATAACCCACTGGCTATACACTTCGGTAATCAGGCCGATACTCATTTATGGAGCCGTCGTATGGTGGACCGCACTGGACAAGATGGTAAATCTAAATAAGCTCATCAAAGTCCAGCGGTCAGCAGGTATGTGCATCACAGGAGCACTATCTATCTCAGATTGCTTAGACTATACCACCCCAAAAATGGTATTTGGTAAAAGATTCCATGTGTCCATCCCTTCAAGATCCTCCTGGGAAGAAGAGGGACCCCTGGAAGACGATGCGGTACACTTCTATACTGACGGTTTAAAGACCAATCACGGAGTTGGAAGTGGTATCTTTTCGGAACAACTGCATCTCAGTCTATCCTATAGACTTCCCAATCAATGTAGTTTATTCCAGGCAGAAGTAATGGCGATTAACGAAGCACTATCCTGGCTCAAAGAAAACGTTATATCTTGTAAGGATATACGAATCTTCTCAGACAGCCAAGCCGCTTCTAAATCTCTCGCGTCTGTCTCCAAACTCTCAAAGAGTCCACGATTGTCAATCATCTCTCAATGAGATGACGGAACAGTTTAACATTCACCTCATTTGGGTGCCAGGCCACAGAGACATTCCGGGAAATTGCAAAGCCGATGAGCTCGCCAAAAACGGAACACTTCTGCCTTATGTTAGACAAAAACATAACATAGGAACACCACTTGCTAAATGCAAATAACTTCTCAAGCAATATGCTCTAGAAACAACAAATGCTTGGCGGTCACAAAGTACCACCTGCCTAGCAACCAAGCAAATATGGCCAAGTATTGACTTAAAACGGTCAAAAAGCTTGATATCACTGAGCAGACAAAGTATAAGCTCTACAATTGGAGTAATAACGGGACACTGCCTCATAGGAAGACATGCTAGGGTCTACACAAATGACTTCTGTAGAAGCTGCACGGACGAGGAGGAAACAGTCCAACACCTTCTATGTACATGTCCAGCACTCTCCATTAGAAGGAATTACTTTCTCGGTAATCCCTTCAATTCATTACTCTTCCATGAGTAACCTCATTAGTGGTATCACAATGGACCCATGAGGTCTACGTGTGTCAATGTCATCTGTCAATGTCAATCGATCCATAAGACAAAATAGGACGCAAGACGGTTGTGTACGTCTACAAAATCATCTTCAATTGAAACCAAACGTTTTACTAAAGGCGTAAAAGACAATGCAGGCCTTCTTAACCCCTTCGGACAAAGTATTGGACTAGTTTTTTCAATCTCAAAAATTCTTACATAGAGCGGAGAGAAATGGATCTTGACAATAATTTTACTCATATTCATGAAACAGGGCTTATTTTAAAAGTACAAATGGTGTCTGGATGCTTAACTTTTAAGATAATTGGTCTACAACATTTGACAGCTATTATTAAAAAAAACTTAAATTCAGACCCTATCAGTCTCTTGAAGTAGTTTGATCCTTTACGAACTAAGAGTACTAGTTAGGACGTGGAAATGAAGATCTGTAGCAAAGTTTGTTAGTACATATTTGTCGGAATTTTATCCCTGCAAGAAAATACCAACTTTGAAAATGCCTCTGGAATTTTTTTTGTACTGCGATATCACATTTTATGTAAGACATGGGACAGTTTTTTTGAAGACAGTTACCAGATGAGGATTTGGTTTAAAAACAGTGTGTTACAGTATATTTAAATGAAACTTCGAATAGGAGGTTTCTTTGTAAATAGCCCATTATTAACTCACTTTAGGAGCTATACTATTTTGAAACTTGAGAACTAAAAACCGCGCTAATGCTTAAATTGGAAAGCTTTAAAAACGCATTGAAATAGTTCACATCCGCACTTCAAACAAAAATAGTGACAATTTTTCTGTCACAGTTTAAGATTTTGCAATAAAAGTTTTCTGACAGAATTATTTCTCAAAGAGGTAATCATAATAGAACACCAAGAACACTCTGAGGCTTTTTGCTTTCAGAACATGTGAAATATATGTACCTATTATGCGAATGCTATACAACCGATTGAAGGCCTTTACAATGGAATTTTAGGGATTATCGAGGCTCTCGATGTCACAAATGTGCCAATTGATTATTGAAAATTTCGGTACTACAACCGTCAATGGCAGATCCAGGGGAGATCATAGAGTTAAGGACCTCCTCCCCTGGGAGATAATTTGTTTGTTTTTTTTTTTTTGTAGAAATTCCCTTCAATTCAAAAGTAATCATATTGCGATAATGGAGATGCCCCCATTATATTTTAAAATATTTTTATTTATATGAAAACAAAATTTTAATTCCTTAAACTTTGTACTATTTTTAACTAAAGACTGGACGAAGAACTTAATATGAACCGGAAATTCAGTCCTATTCCAAAAATACAGCACAAATTTTACCAATAAATAAAGCTCAGTTAAGTTATATAAGTAAAGATTTCAAATACGATTTGTTAGTAATTTAACAACATTCACAAAAAAGTGGTGCTCTGTCAAAAACAACTAACATTTTTGTTTTCACACAATTTAGAATTTGGAAAAACTTCAGTGCTTTAACTTATTTTCATAAAATTTGTTTCTAAAAAAAAAAGGATATATTCAGGTTCGAAGAAACCTTGAATAAGAGACCTTCAATTTTATATTAAGTTGCCTTTGAATTCCTGACACTAGTTTTCAATTCTATCGTATTTTTTTGACGCACATATGTAAATAGTGAACATTGAAATGAAAATTTCGAACTTGAGCTTTTAATCAAACATGACATTACGATGCTAGAAAATTCGTGGGTCCGCTAATTCCGTCTGTCTTTCCTGGCCCCTTCAGCCCAAACTGTTGTGTCGATAGAAACTAAGGTTTTCAACCGATTAGCGTAAGGCGTTTTTTCCCATTTTTGTAATACAAAAAATAACAGCAGACATACAAATTTGTTGGTTAAAAATCCAAGATTCGATTTTTTTTTCAAAAATGAACCGATAGATATTTTTGAAACTTTCTCTAAATTTTATTTCTTAATTTGGCTTCTTTCTTGTTTTTTAAGTTTTTTTTTTGTTTTTTTAAGTTTTCTCAAGAATTAATGGACCGATTTCATTAATCTTCTCTTTCTGTGCATGATTCGATAATCAAATGATCAAATTGAAGATGATTATTTGTGATTATCAAAAATGTAATTATTTTTTTTATAAAAAAAATACATATACATTTTTTTAACATTCTCGATAGGGTGAACTTTTTTTTAACGAAATTTAAATGTACAATGTATAAGCACCTTATTTAGTGCTTAGCAAAAATATTTTTAAAACAAAATTTAAAAATTAAAATGATTTTGGAAAAATAATTAAGTTAATAAAGGTCTTTTGAGATATAAAATGACATTTAAATTTATGAGAAAAACTTATTTAAACTGAGTTTTTCGAAGAAATTAACTAGTTCTAGCGACGCAGCCGAGCATTTTATTTTTTTTTCTGATTTTTTGCTGAATTCAAAAACTTAAATTTAACAAAAATCTACTTTTTGAAGTGAATTTACTTCAGATTTTTTAGAACTGAGATTTAAACTGGACGAATTTCAAAAACAAAAACAGCAAAATTAACACTTTTGTTAAAATAATGACTAATTGATAGGAATTGTAGGGAGTTATTCAAATCAAATAGTTAGACTATACCTTGATGGACAACAGTTTTCTAGATTAATTTAATAACTAAAGTTGTCACTTTATCCCTTGAATATACACTCATTATGTTATTTAAATTTTTAAATAACAATTTTAAACGGTGAGTTAAAACTCGTCTATATGTTAAGTGTGTGACCCCCCTTATTAAAAGTCTGGATCCGCCCTTGACGTAGCTGTGCGGCCTATTAGCTGAGACCGTTTCCGATTGTTCATGCCATATCTTTATCTTTACAAAGAAGTAAACGTCCATTGATTTCTCTTTATCGTTTTTAATAACTAAAAGTTAAGTCATCTGTCAGAAAAAAAATGAAAAACTCACAATCCTTCTTCAAAAAGAATCTCATTTTTCTAATATCGATAAAGTATTGAGGTTTGTCAGAATCGTATAATATTATACTTTTTAAAACTCTAACCCTTAACCTTCAATATTTTTGTAATATTATTCAAAAATTAATGTTATGCTCAATTTTCAATCATTTTTAACTCATGTCAGTATAAGCTTTCAAGTAGTTGTTTTTCTTTTTTTGTACAGTTTTTGAGATATTTGACCTTTTCATAATGGTCATGTGACAGGTACCGTTATATTTGGGTCTTAAAAAAAACATAAACTTTCTATTTACGGACTCAACCAGGACTCTTAAATGTTAAGCTTCTGTGGCTTAAACAAAAGGCTTTACGTAGGTGATGTTAATTCTGAGTCCTTTATTAAAATCTCGAATTCGACTTATTTTATGAACACAAAAGTTGTCCTTTTTTCTAAAGATTATATAGAAGAGGATACTAAGGTATAATTAAATTCCCAAAGATCAACGTTTATTATTGTACCGATAAAAAACTCATAAATTCTATTCAGGTAGATACCTACACACCTACCTAAGTTTTATAGATAGATACTCGTAGGTACATTGGTAAGTAATCTCCATTTAAATGTGGTTACAATGTAACAAGTTCAAACAGTACTTACACATGTAGATACTTACTTTGATATAATTTGTGTAATTAAAAAACTTAATATCAATAAAATTTACCTTTATAAACAAACTTTGTAATAAAATGTTTTGACGACAAGTACCTATAGGTACCTAATTATCTAACCCTTTTACTAAAACCTATCTACCTACACATACCTAACTCCTATTTAAAATGTCAAGTTATCTCTTATGCGCAGTTTGTTAAATGTGAAAATATATTTGATAGAGGGTGATAAACTGATAAGTCACTTAAATCACCTCTTTCTAAATTATAAAGCCTTTTAGATACAAAAACGTCATCTTTTATATTTTTCACCGCTAACTTGCTTATAATAGATTCTATATTCCTATCTGTATCTAAGTATCATTACCGTGCAACAACCCTCCCTTCGCGTCCGTCAGTCAGTCTCAATACTGATGATTCTATAAAGTGTCACACAAAAATCTTTTCATAACAAGGAAATGCCATATTGAAGCCGGCTAGGTATGTAGGTGTATAAAGCTTTTTACTATCTACACTAAAAATTCTTTACTTCTCTCTATCTATCTAATATGTACTTACCTATTTTATATGACTTGAGTTGACTATACCTACCTGCGACGACGACGACACGATAGGGAGGTAACAGT
Source organism: Eupeodes corollae (assembly GCF_945859685.1). Classification (NCBI taxonomy): domain Eukaryota; kingdom Metazoa; phylum Arthropoda; class Insecta; order Diptera; family Syrphidae; genus Eupeodes; species Eupeodes corollae. Next base: position 261,565,784 of record NC_079147.1, on the reverse strand, counting down.
ATACCTACAGGCACAACGATATAGAACATAGCACTATTATAGAGCTCTCATCAGGCCCGTTCCGTTCCGTTGTGTGTTCTGTAATTTACCCTTGTAAATTATTTCATTTTATTATATATGGCGTAGTCTAAAATTAAATTCACGGTCAAGGTCTTGAAGCGAGTCATATTTGAGACTTGTACTCGTATTCGTATACCTCTATAGCTCCACACTACTGCTGCTAGCTACTATATCGTTTTAGTATAGCTTTGAGTGCAAGAGCGAGAGATGTATGACATTGTAAAAGCCCTCACATGAGAAAGCATAGGCATGACAACAAACTGTTTTTTTTTTTAAGGAAGGGGGAGGTGGGGGTGTATTTGAGTTTAAAGAAAAGGTGTATCAGCTTTTGTGTAAGTAATAATCTACACTCTATAAAGAAGGGGTGCTATGGGGTATATGGAAGCTTGAAGGGTGGTTGACTTAGAGATAAAGCTTATTTTTCATAGAGAAGAGAAGGTGTTAACGAAGAGTACCTGATTCTCCAGCTCCAGGGAGAAATTTAAAAATAAAAAAACGGCTTGATTCTATAAAGAGACAACAAAAAAGAGAAAAAATGCGACTTATTTAAATTCACCACAATATAAGAGTCAACTTATGCTCTGTAGAGCTTTTGTTTAAGAGAATCGTTTGTTTGTTTTGTTGTGAAGGGCTTTTCAAGTGTATTTCCTGTATTTGAAGAGCTTCGACTTCGAGATTTGCGGTGACTTTTGGCGCGTAAATTAAAGTATCTATCTTTTACGCTCTGGTTTCTGGTCTTGTTAGGAATTCCCGGGATATTATAGGTATTATCACCGGCTCCAAAAAAAAGATGGGGCATTCGAAACGATAGCTTTTTCCCTATTCCACTGCCAAACAATTCTTTATTATGGTTGAAGAATGCCCCCAAGAGAAAACAATTCTCCATTTCCTCCTTTTGAGCACAACAACAAAAGTATACCTACTTAGTTTATAGATTGGTACGAGTAAGATACATAAACCATGAGAAATCCATTTTCAAGAAGGAACAACTTCAAGAACATTTTAATTTCAATGTCAACCTTGAAGCTTTGTGTTGTTATTCTTTTTTTTTGCTGCGTATCAAATCCATATAAGGTTAGTTTGTCGAGCCTACAATAACTAAGCATTTTGTTATTTGCTTTAGAAATAGTTAGAACCTCTTTTGTAGATACACATATAGAAAGATAGAGGAGTTTAGGTATAGATGTTTTTTTTTTTCTTCAAAAAACAAAATATATATATTTGTTTACTTAACCTTGAATCTTGAAACGATAAGTTTGTTAGTTTTCTATTTTTTCACCAACTGAGTTCATACGAGTAGGATTTTAATTCAAATTAAAAAAAAAAACAACTACAAATAAGCCACACAGATACTTTTTTCTTCAAGCACGTGGTGGCTAATGGAATGGTTCCTCAAACAAATAAAAAAAAAATTTGGTCTCTGGAGAAACGTATAAAAATATAAATTTTTAATAAACCAACAAAATAAAAACACATAAAACATGAATCATTTTGATTTGATGGCTTTGATTAAGCTGATTGAATTCATTGAGAGTCTTTATAGGCCTTTAGTCATTGAACTCGAAGGAAAAAGATGTTCATTTTTTTACTGCTTACATTTTGCCGGCACTCAATCTTTTTTATTAGCAAAACATGATGTCATGTTTTTTTTCTTTTTTATTTTATTGTATTTCAAAATGCCTATTTTTTCTTCTTACTATATAGTTTTGACCAAGGTCATATTCCTCATTCAATGTAGGTATAGGAATATAAGAACATTTCGTACTTCTACAAATAGCTATGTATACGCAGTTTTGCTTTGGATTTGTTTTTGCTTTAGGAATAGTTTATAGAAGATTCTGTGTGGGCTTAATTTTTGTTTCGATAATGTTCTGGATGGACGCAGGAAAGATGAGCAACACCATGCCATAGTTTACTATGTATACCCACTTAGAAACAAGACTAACTATAGATACTTTTCGAAGAAAGACTATTCTGACCTTGAAAACTTTATACTGACCCCTGCTTGGGAGCAAAACATAATAATCTAAAAATATTATGTTTTTCGTTTTTTTTTTGTTGTTTTTGGGAGGTACTTGACGATTGATTTGAAAACTTTTTTTCTGCGCGATCTTACTTGGAAATTATTTTTGAGGAGTACAAATGAAGAAAACATTAACCTTAAACACCTATGGTAAAGTATATTTTGTTAAAGGTATTTTAGAAAAACATGTTAGCTTGAAAAAAAATTTAATATCAGCTTCAAACTTTTTTTTTAATAATTTAAAATAGTTGAACCTTTGGTAAAAATAAAATTAAATCAATTTAATTTGATTGAACATTTTTCGATCAAATATTTTCGGAAATATATCCAATGTGTAAAATTCTCCTGTCACAGTATTAGTTGCCATGCTCCTCCGAAACGGCTAAACCAATTTCAATGAAATTTTCCATATACAATGTACATTCGGAAGATCTGAGAATTGTTTTTTTTTCTATTTTTAACTTCCCATGGGAAGTTATTGTAATGGGTCCGATTTTTCAATTTGAAAATTTTGACATTTCTCGACGTTTCAATGTCCCTAGAGTCGAAATAAAAGATTTTTAGAAAGATGTCTATGCGTGCGTGTGTACGTATGTTCGTACGTTCGCGACGTATTTTTCGTTTCCATGACTCAAGAACCAGAAGAGTTATCGACTTCAAACAAATTTTGTTATACAGATAATAATGCAGAAAGATGCAGAAAGGGCTCTCAAGAAAATTGCGTTGTCGGTTTTATTTTACCATTTTGGTTAAACCTAAATATTTACTAACCAAAACAGCTAGAGGCTTAAATTCTACTTAATATATTGTAACGTAATACCAAACAGATATATTTTTGGAAAAAAATCCAATTAACAATTTTTTTACAAATCAAAAATACAAAAACGCGAAATAATTTTGTGAAAATAATAATGTTTTTAACATCTGGTAAAATTTTAAGAAATTCGAATTGATAGTTTTTTGTATAAAAAATGAAAACCTAAAAGAAACATTACTCAAAGTTGGTAAAAATTGAATTTCGCCTCAAATATCTTTTCAAAAATTTCAGATTGTGAGTTCCAACTAATTTTAACTTATAAGAAACCGTGTTTTTATCATTTAGTAAATTTTTGAGAACAATCAAATTAACAGGAGTGTTACAAAAAATAAAAACCTAAACAAAAAAAGCTAAAAAAGTTGGTAAAAATTGATTTTGGACTCGAATATCTTTTCAAAACTTTGAGATATTGACTTAAAACTACTTTAATCTGTTAAAAAATATTATTGTTAATATTCGATAAAATTTTGAGAAAAATCGATTTGACAATTTTTGTACAAAAAATAAAAACTTAAAAGAAAATTTGACAAAAGTTGGTGGAAATAAATTTTCGACTCAAATATCTTTTCAAAAATTTGAGATTATGGCTTCGAAATAATTTTAACTAATAAAAAATATTGTTTTTAATATTCTGAAAAATTTTGAGAAAAATTGAATTGACAGTTAAAAAAAAAATAATACTAAAATTTGGTAAAATATTACTTTTGACTCAAATGTCTTTTCAAAAGTTAAAAATGTTGGCTTCAAAATCATTTTTTTTCACAGCAGATATTGTTTTTGATATTCGGCAATTTTTATAAAAATCAAACAGTCCGTTTTTTCTTAAAAAAATAATACGCAAATTTGGTAAAAATTGATGTTCGGTTCTTGATATTTCTCAAATTAATTTCATTCATCCAATTTGTAAAAAATTAGAAAATTCTTATTTAATTGGTAAAAATTTGTTTTAGATTAAATCTCGTTAACAAAATCAGATTTTCAAACTAAACTATTTCTTTTTATGAAAAATATTGTTGGTAATTTAAAAATTTTTAAGAATAATTCAACTAACAAAATTTGTAACCCAGCACGAAAACCTACAAACTTTTAAGCAAGACAAATTGACAGACGGGATGAGAAGTTATCAGTGTGGGTCGCATCCCAGCCTCTATTTATATTCCTACTAGCTGACCTGACGAACGTTGTTTTGTCATATGAATAATTTATAGAGAATATTTTGCTAGTCAATGCTGAGGTTATGGAAGGACCACTTCTGCAGACTGTATAACGGCGACGAACTGAATTCCGCTGTCAGGCAGGATGATCCATTCAATATAGACGATGAAGCCAACAATCCCGTCCTCCCGACGTAGACGGAGTAAAGATTGCCATATCTAAGTTGAAGTCTAATAAAGCCGCTGGAGCTAAGTTGTATAGGAGCATGCACTAACTTATCTGTAAAATATGGTCGGAAGAAAGCATGCCCGATGAATGGAACCTCGGTATTGTTTGCCCGATCCTGAAAAAAGGAGACCCTCTAAATTGCACCAACTATAGAGGAATCAGTCTACTTAACATCGCCTATAAAATCTCCTCTGCCGTAATATGTGAACGTCTAAAGCCCATCGTCAACAACCTGATAGGTTCTTATCAGTGTGGTTTTATACCAGGAAAGTCCAAAGTTGATCAAATATTCACATTACGGCAGATCCTGGAAAAAACCCAAGAACAGCAAATCGACACCCACCATCTTTTCATCGATTTCAAGGCCGCATATGACAGCATCTACAGGGACGAGCTGTATAGAGCCTTGTCTAGTTTTGGCATCCCTGCCAAACTCATCCGTTTGTGCAGGATGACCATGGAGAATTCACACTGCTCCATTAAGGTTGGAAAAAAATTAACAGTTTTGACATCGTGTTTGAAACATCGTGCTTGAAAGAATAATGCAGAGCTCACACGTCAACACCAGACACCAGAGGCACTATCTTTCAAAAGTCTGTCCAATTACTGGCATATGCTGATGACATTGACATAATCGGAAGAACTCAGCGTGATGTCAATGGGGCTTTTGTGAGTATTGAGGCAGAGGCGGCAAAAATGGGTTTAACGTTTAATGAGGGCAAAACCAAGTAGATGCTGTCGTCAAGAAAGGACATACAACACCGACGTCTTGGTCAAAACGTCACCATCGGCAGACGTAACTTTGAGGTAGTCAAGGACTTCGTCTACCTAGGCTCCGCTGTAAACGCAGAAAACAACACCAGCGCTGAGATCACACGCATAATAATTCTTGCTAACCGCTGTTTCTTTGGACTAAGAAAGCAATTGATTGGTAAAGTCCTCTCTCGAGGGACCAAAGTGTTGCTATATAAGACCCTTATCATCCCCGTCCTGCTATACGGTGCAGAAGCATGGACCATGACAAAAGCGGATGAAAGCACCTTGGGTCGCTACGAGAGAAAAGTTCTTCGTGTGATCTACGGTCCCGTATGCATCGAAGGGGAGTGGAGGAGAAGATGGAACGACGAGCTGTACGGGCTGTCCAGCGACGTAGATCTAGTTAGAAGGGTAAAAGTCCAACGACTAAGATGGCTGGGTAGAACGCATGGAAACCAATGCTCCGGCCCGGAAAGCCTTCGAATCCGTACCCACAGGGCAGCGCAGTAGAGAAAGACCGCGGATCAGGTGGCGCGCACAAGTGGAAGGTGACCTCACCCAAGTTGGAGCTCGAAACTGGAGACATCTAGCTAGGGACCGAACTAGATGGAGAAGTTTGTTGGGTGTTCACACAGGACTGTAGCGCCACCTTAAGTAAGTAAGTAAGTAGTCAGTAAAATACCTCCTGCGGAAATCGACAGTATAATTTCTGTGGAAATTCCAGATCCCTTTACTGATCAAATGTTGTTTGATATTGTTACAATAAACATGATTCATAGTCCATGCAGCAATCTGAATCGTTCATGCATTAAATATGTTTTCAAGTATGTGAATAAGGCAGTGATATGGCTGTGTTTCGGGTTGAAAATACCAATTTAAATAATCCTCCGGTCAGCTCCAATGAAACTGTTTGGCGTATCTTTGGTTTCCCAATTCATGAATGGAATGCAGCAGTAAATGAAATCATAAATTTAACGTAATTTTAATCTAATTTTTTGGTCGAATTTTACACTACTTTTTCGAGGACTCTTATTTCGACAATAAAACGTTGAATATTGGCATCTATGTGATCATTCATTTTTGTTATTTTAACATATACCATATAGGTTTGACGTACCACAACAAAAAGTAGTTCAGAGATGTCAAATCATATAAAGGAGGTGGTCTATTCACAGGTCAATTTCTTGAGGTAATTCGTTCGCCAAACTTATGGGCCAACAAAAAGGATAGTTGCACGTGTAGTATGTCATGAACCGTTTCTCTTCCGAATTATTTTGATATTCATTTGAAATTCAAAGTAATTTTGGCAAATTTTCGAATTTAAAGGGAAATTCGTCAATGACACTATCGTCATGTCATGTAATCTCAAGCGCCTCATGAGGATTCACTTGAAAAAAAAAAACAATTCCGATTACTTACATATCTAATAAGCCAGAAACCTTGATCAGATGTTACAGTTTACAAGATGTTTTGTCGATATATTGATAAAATGTGTAAAAATGGAAACAAAATTACGTATACGCCACGGTTCACCATTACAATTAAATATTGTTTGCTAATCTTGTTGATTTGTAATAAAGCACAAATTGTTTAGAAAACTATTTTAATTTTTTTTTATGATAATGTTACGGTTGGAAAAAATATTGGTTAAATAGCCGCCACGACTTTGACAGCACACTTGTTCATCCGATGGTCCAAATTTTCGATGACTCTGTGGCCGTAAATGTGCTGAATTATCTCATCCATTAGCTCTAGAATTGTTGCTGACTTATCGTTACGTTTTGTTTAAATTAACACCAAAGAAAAAAATCTAAATCGCATGATCTTGGCCAATTGGCATCGCCACCACGTCAGAGAAAGCATTTATTAAATTTGTCCCGCAAAAGAGCTATTGTTTCGTTACCTGTGTACCAAGTGGAACAGCCCTATTCGAACCACATATCACTTATCGTGCACATCCATATCTTCTAATTCTGTCATAAAAAGTTCATTATCATCTTACGATAGCGAAAGCAGTTCACAGTAACTGTTCGACCGGCCTCATTTTTGGAAAAAAAAACGGCCAAAAAGCGGCAATTCTGCTTACTGCTGCCATTTCTTGCCACCATTCTGACTTTTTTTATATTAAGCACACACTAAAGGGGATATTACTACCCTTATTATACAAAGGCAAAGTGTGTTCACTAGGAAGAGGAAAAAGGGTTTAAAAGGAAATGTCGGTGCACATTGGTTTTGAATTACTGGATATTGCAATGACTAGGAAAGACAGAGTGTGGTAAGGCATTCCACATTCGCGTAGTACGGCTAAAGACCGAATCTCTGTATTTGATAGTACGGCCGCGAGTATTACGGTTGAACTGTTTTAGGGGAGGAATGCAGCTGGCTATTTCACTAGAGCATAAACTGTTAAAAAGACGGTGAAAGAGGATAAGACAAGAAACCTTAAAACGATGTTCAAGTGAAGTAAATGATCTATCAATTTAAATGCTCTATGTTCAATACTATTTAAGAGGCTTAAGTAAGTTGCAGGAGCACCAGGCCAGAGATGGAAGTTATACTCCAGCCTAAGGAAACCCAAACATCTTGCGGAATTTTTAGCGACAGCGCGTATGTGTTCGTTCCACAAGAGGTAGTTGGTGACATATTGATTGATGAAGGACGGATTCATGAAAAACGGAAAGCAAGAATTTTCGATAAGGGAGCCTGATGCCAAACCCTATCAAATGCTTTTCAAATATTAAGTGCAATAATCTTACTTTCTCCAAAACGATGTAAGGATTTGCTCCACTGTTCGGTGAGATGAACGATGAGATCACCAGTGGACCTATTGCTACGAAAGCCGTATTGTCAGTCATTAAGAAGCTTTCGATCTTCGAGATATTTCTTGACCTGATAATTAATCAGCATTTCCATGACCTTGGAAAGAAGGGACGTAAGAGCAATCGATTGGTAATTAGACGGTGATGGGATGATGGAATGGGCTGGTGAAATGCAGTTTTCTATCCTCTCGGAACAAGACCTGAGGAGTAGGACAGATGAAAAAGCTTACGCAGTGCTTTTGCCAGCGTTGAAAAACACCTCTTCAAAACAATAGAGGGAAAACCATCCGGACTACCGGATTTATGTGTATTTAGATCTTTAAGGACTCTTGCCACAGTGCGAGTGCGAAAAAAGGTTGGTACCAAAAAATAACTTCCTCGCTGAAGTACATCAGTCGGAGTCATAAAACTCACTGGCAGCGTAAAATTGGCAGCGAACTACCTAGCAAAGAGATTAGCTTTCTCTAAAGGGCTAACAAAAGGAATGTCATTGACAACGAGCGTAATAACCGATAAAGAGGAAGAATTCCTCTTGTTTTTTCCAAATGACTAAACGTTTCTTACTGCCTTTGGAACATTGCAGTACTTTTTGCCGTAATTTCTGGTCATGTAAAAATTTGGTCCGTGTTTATATGGGTGTTGCAGGCCTTCCTGGCTTGTTTAAACTTTTTTCGGCTCTTTTTAGTAAGTTTGGCTTTATGGCAAACTTACTTGTTTGCCCCTTATAACCCCATTAAATCTCGCATCAAACCATGCGTTTTCCCTAGGTTTCATGCTTTTAACCCTGTTCGGGATAAAATTTCTCATTCCCAGGAGAATTAAACTTGTGATAATATCAGCGCTGGCGTCAACGTCACTATCGAGGAAGTATAGTGACCAGTTAAAGATCCAGAAGTAATTATTGAGACCGTCCCAGTTGGCTTTCTCGTATTGCCAAACGGTTCTCTTAGGAGCTCTTTCTTTAACTGCACAATTTTGACACGAGAAATTTGCTGATATAACACTATGGTCAGGCCTGCCTAGAGGAGATAGAACACTAACAGTGTACTTATTAGGGTCCGATGTAAGGAACAAGTCAAGAGTGTTTTCTGCTCGACCTTCCACGTCCGATATGCAGGTGGGCTCGTTGACCAGCTGAGTTAGGTAGTTCAACTCAGCGAAGATTTCAGCACAAACACCATCGGGTGTTGTCTGACTCGAATGTTGAAGCCATGAAGAATTGTGTACATTAAAATCGCCCGTAACAACGATTTCAGTGCGAGGATAGGACGAAACAATTCTTTGGATGGAATAAGACAAATCATCAAATTCAAGAGAAGTTGATACTCTTTCTAAATTATTGTGACGCTTGAAATGATGGCTTGAGTTCTTGAGCCAATTGCATCTTATAAGTGTGTAAATACATAATTTTTATCTACGACGAGCTTTAAAGGTGCAATTGTGGGGACCTACAACGAGTTTAGGTGAACGGTTCTCTATAGCCACTCTTTCGCAAATATCAGCAATATTTTCTAAATACGAGCTGCACAAGCATGCACTGGTATTTTAACATCTCCTACAGACCTTCTGGACGATTTTTCCGATTTTACGCATATTTAAACTATTAGATTGATTGAAAAAATCATGAAGTGAACTATATGCATTTTCATTGAAACGCCCATTTTTATAATAAGCCTGAATAACTTTGACGCGTTGTTCGATTATGTATCTTTACAAAATTTAAATTGAATTAGTCTGAAATTGGAAAATGTCAAATGAAACGCAGAAAAAACCTTGACGTTAAGGGGTGGTTCACATTCAAAATCGGTCTTTAAAATTTACCACCCTTTATCAGGATGTTTTGTCCTCCTTTTTCTTAAAATCGCAAATTAAAAATTAAAAAGTTTATTTCAAATTGTGTGTTCAGTTTAAATGCACTAAACAGTGAGCTCGAGTTCAATTGGAAGCAACTTGGTCCCTTCTAGATTGGTATCATCTTAAATTCCACTATTTTGTTGGTTAAAATTCCAATTCATCCGAAAATGAGTCCCATGTCTTAAGAGTCTTATTATAAATTATTAACCACAGCCTATTCAGCGAATTCACATCGTTGTCCATTGTCTTTAACCTTCAACTTTTGTGTAAAATGAATTCAGTACTTTTATTCGGCAAGTTTTTGAGGAGATCTTGCGGCTCTAAATCCAAAGTCTTGAAATTTTCCAACACACTCTCTTAATTAGAAGACTACTGCAAATAATTCTATACAAATGACGGTTATGGTTACATTAAAATGGGCAAAACTCTGTTGTACAAAAAAAATGCAATTTGACAAGAGTAGCTTCAAAAACATGGCTTTATTCATAAATTCTCAAAGTTAAAAAGTATCTATTAGTCGAATTTATAGTTTTCTTCAAAAGCAGTATGTTTCAAAAAAAGTAAACAAATACAATTTTTAAAATTTTATAACCCTTCGGTATCATTAATGTCAAATTAAATTTGGTCCATGAAAGTGGTTTCAAAGTGACAGTCACTTTTTCACTACTAATTTTTCATTTCTTCGATAAATATTTAGATGTTAATAAATAAAATAACTTTTAATGTATTTACTATAATTTTATTAAATACATTTGAAAAAAATGGCTCATTTTTCTGTTTTAAAGTCTGATGGAGACATATTTAAAATTTGTATGTTAAATCAATCTAAAGTTCAAACGACTTGAACATCAATAAATTGTTTTTTTTTTTCTTGACCAGAAGTTGACTCATGAATACACAATACACACATCTATAAATTATTTGAATACAGTATTTGAAAGATTCAGATGTTTTAATAAATCTATCAAAAAATCTAAGAATGAATCATTTTTGAAACAATTATTTCCAAGAAGCAATGTAATTATTCCTTTAAATTTGCCATAATTTCTCTGAAGAAAAAAAAATAGGTATAGAAATAAGTATTCAAAAACAAAAATTGAATTAAAATCAAAAACAAAACAAAAATCACAAAACATCAGACAAAAATAAAATTTGTGCAATTTTTCATTTTTATTTCTACAATAAAATCAATGAATATATCGAATCATCGCCCCCATCGAATCCATTCACCGACAACGTGAATTTAGTCGTGAATAATCCACCACAATTCCAAACAAGTGCAGTTCACGACTACAAACAAAAATCACGCAATTATTTATGACTTGCATGAACTTTTGTTTGGCCGGTAAAAGCGATAACAATATAAAACAACTCATTCTCGCGCCTCTGGCTGTCTCAGAACACTCTGGTCTTGGCTTTCAGTCCCCCCTTCTATCATCACTCCTAGCAGCGATGCGGAGTAAAGTCGAGTAGTCGGTTGCATTGTTGGGTTTCACTCTCGGAAAGTGCATTGGCAGTCATGCCCTCGGTTCATGGATAAGACCAAGACGACACTCACCAGCACCAGCTCCAGCACCAGCCCCACACAGCTACCGCTCACATGTCCGTTCGCCTTTTACAATGGCTCTATATGGTTATAATCGTATGCAGTAGAGTAGGTACTGTCACTTGAGAGGCCTTGGGGGTCAATGGTTCCGGAATGAATGTCTTTATAATTGCAAACAATTTCCCTCAGACATTTTTGTATACACTCGAGTAACGAGTACTATTTTCCGCCTTGGAATTCAGCATATTTTCCCATCAAGTGGATATTAAATTAGGCAAAAGTCATAATATCCACTTTCTTCGCTGAGTATTTATTCCTTCTGACAGTATCATAATTTTATTCAGCAATTTGACAGGTCCTTAATTGCTTACATTCATATTTTGTTGGTTGGTTTTGGTTCTTCCTGCAACTAGGTGGGGATGTTTGTGGAAAAATTGGCTGACTTATTAAAATGTTTTCCATTTTGATTTCATTTTTCAAGTCTTCGTTATCGTGGTCGTTTAAAAGACATCAACTCAACAGAGGGTCAGTGACCTAGTGAAACTTTTCCTCCAAGACCAAAGCGAAAGTGAAAAATATGCAAACCATTTTTTCTAAGATCGTTAGTGGAGCATTGGAACAAGATTTATAGTCAGAGGAGTTAGGTTGCACTTTGATATTAGTTATAAGTAAATTTAGTTCAAACACTACAAAACTTTATTTTTAGATTTTATTATGCTGAATAAAATAAATAAATAGGATGTATATCATTTTCTATAGAAGCCAAAAAGAAGTGTTTTCTTCTTCTTTTTTTTTTAGAGTAATTACACTCAAAAAATAAAATTAAAATTGTATGAAGTAAAAATTAGTTAAATGGAATAAAATAAAATAACTAATGATGAGAAGAAATAAATATGAAATGTATTTTAATGAAACAAAATAAATACGAGCTTTAAACAAAATAGTATCAAATGCAGTAAAATGACGATAAAACAATATGTATTAAAATAAAATTAAATAAAATCATACAAAAAACTAAGATTGAATAACATAAACGAATTAAAGAAAAATAATTGAAACAAATTAAATCAATGTAAAAAAAGAATCGAATGAAATAAATTGTACTCGAATTAAATCAATATTGAAATTCAAATTAAAACAAAATAGGCAAACAATAAAATAAAAACGATTTATAAAATATAACAAAATTGATTATTGAACAAGTTTTATCGAATTTTAGCTTCTTCTAAAAATGTAATCATATTTATATTCATATTAAATAAAATATAATAAAATGAAAAACAATTTTCAAATAAAATAAAATAATTTAAAAAAGTGATAAAAGTAAATAAAATAATGTTAAATTGAATGATCGGAATTAAATATAATCAAAACTGAGCTTAGCATAAATTAATATAAAAAAGAATTGAAATCAAGATAAAATTAAAAATAAAACATAAAATAGAATAAATTGAAATATAATAAAACTTAATAAATATAAAGTTAATTAAGGTGGAATTAATATAAAAAAGGGGCTGTTTTGCGACCCATTCTAATAATTTTCCAACCCGTCTGTCGATTTGTCTTGCTATGTTTTCGTGTTGGGTTAAAAAAAGTTGTCAGTTGAATTATTCTTACAAATTTTCAAATTGCCAACAATATTTTTCATATTAAGAAAAAGTTTAGTATAAAAATCTAGTTTTGTTAAATAGATTTTTAGTCTAAAACAATTTTTTACCAATTTTAGTAGCATTTCTTAAATTTTTACAATTTGAGAGATATCAAGAACCGAACATCAATTTTTACCAAATTTGCGTACTAATTTTTGTAGATTTTATTTTTTTGAAAAAACGGACTGTTGTATTTTTATAAAAAAAACTAATGAATATTGAAAACAATATTTTTTGTGAAATAAAAAAGTTTGAAGACAATATTTATAATTCTTAAAAACTTTTTGAGTCGTAAGTAAATGTTTACCAAGTTTTAGTATCGTTTTCTTGTAAGGTTTTTATTTTTTTGTAAAAAAAAAAGATTTTACTCAAAATTTTACTGAGTGTTGACAACAATATTTTTTAAAAGATAAAAGTAGTTTAAAGCCAATATCTCAAAGTTTTGAAAAGATATTTGAGTCGAAAGTCAATTTTTACCAACTTTTATTAATAGTTTTTTTTTTAGGTTTTTATATTTTGTAAGAAAACTGTCAATTCGATTTTTTTAAAAATTGTTCTGAATGTTGAAAACTATATTTATTATAAGTGAAAATTAGTTGAAAGCCATAATTTAATTTTTTTGAAAAGATATTTGTGTCGAAAATGAATTTTTACCAACTTTTGTTAATTAAGTTTCTATTTTATGTAAAAAAAACTGTCAATTCGATTTTTCTCAAAATTTTACCAGATGTTGAAAACAATATTTTTATCAGATAAAATAAGTTTAAAGCTATAATTCTATTTTTACCAACTTTGAGTAATGTTTTTTTTAGGTTTTTATTTTGTATACAAAAAAAAAACTGTCAATTCGGTTGATCCCAACATTTTACCAGATGTTAAAAACGTTATATTCCGTGGCACAGAATTGGTTTGGAGATAAAATCATTTTTTATTCTTAAAATTTTCGAGGTGACAAATTTTTGTTCAGTATTTTTGATTTATAAAAAAAACGTTAAGTGGATTTTTCTTCAAAAAAAATATTTGTTTGGTATGACGTTACAATACGAGAAACAAACTGTTTTGAGTGTTGTTTGGTCTTTGGTGTATTGTGATGGATCCATGTTTCGTCCACGGTTACAAAACGATGCAACAACCCCTCCATATTGCGATTAAAATAGGCCAAACCTTCCTGTGAAGTTGTTACACGATTGCGTTTGTGGTCGACTGTGAGCAAACGCGGGACTCTTGCGGAAAGCTTTCTCATGCCCAAGTGATTATTCAAAATTGAAACCAATGAGCCATGCGAGATGAATACGGCTTCCACAGTCTCTCGAACTTTCAATCTTCTGTCGGCCAACACCATATCGTGAATTTTTTCGATTGTTTCGGGTGTAGAGACCTCAACTAGGCATCCAGGACGTTCGGCATCTTCAGTGCTTGTACGGCCACAACGAAATTCAGTAAAACACTTTTTTACCATTGAAATCGATGGTGAGTCTCCATAGTATTTATCAAGCTTAGCCTTGGTCTCGGTAGTGGTTTTTTTCGCAAGAAATAATGCTTAATAAGCACACAAAATTCACTTTTTCCATTTTCTCCTCAAATTAGTGAGTTGTCCGATAAAAATAGCTGTCAAACACAAACTAACTGACGCAGCAAGTTTAAATTTTGACAGGAGTCAAGTGACACATGCCTTTTGACAGGAGCAGTGTTGTTGTTTCAGTAAAGAGGTCAGAAATTCAAAAAGTCGGGGACTTATTGACCCGCCCTCGTATATAATATAAAATTTAATTTAAGACTCTAGCGTTATTTGTTCGTGAGATATTTAGGGATAACCAAAGTGTTAAAAAACCACCCATACAACTACTTTTATACTTTTTTGAGACCCCTTTCTGCATTATTATCTGTATAACAAAATGTATTCGAAGTCGATCTCTTTTCTGGTTCTTGAGCTATGGACGACGAAAAAACGTCGTGAACGTACGAACGTACGTACACTCACTAGCACTACCTTTTTTAAAAATCTCTTATTTCGACTCTAGGTACCTTGAAACCTCGTTAAATGTTAACATTTTGAATTCGTCAAATCGGACCCATTACAATAATTTCCTATGAAAAGTAAACGAAGAACGATTGAATATAAAAATAATTATTAAATAAAGTAAGAAATTGATGTTCTAAAATTTGAATAAAATTAATTTTTTTAAAATTAAATAAAACTGAATTATTTTAAAATAAAACAAACTTAAGTTTAAAAGCAGTCAAAAGTAAAATGTTAATAATAGAAAGAAAAACAAACATTTAAAAATAAAATTAAAGAGAAATTACAAAACAAATTAAAACAGAAATACGGTAGAAACAAATTTAAAAGTAGATATACAACTTAAATAAAATAAAATAAAATAAAATAAAATAAAAAACGAAATAAAATTAAACTGATTTAATAATTAAATGAAAATTTGATAAAAATACGAATAAATAAAAATGAAATTGCATATGAATCAAATTATTTAAAAAGAAGAGTTCAATAAAAATCAACAAAATAAAAATAAAATGTCCAATAATGAATATATAAATAAAATAAAAACAATAAAATAAATTAAATGTAAAAAAGTAAAACTCTTTGGACGTTTATCCATATAAAATAGTGTAACACTTTGCAAACAAATGGGCCGGCTATCGCGCCGATAATAATTTTCCGGATAATGTTTTAAGACTAAAAAACAGTGTTCAAGAAGTTCTTAACTATGAACTTGACACAATAATAAACCCAATCACAATTAACGATGTAATGGAATCACTAAGCGGAACCAAAGGTACAACTCCCGGCGCCGACAAAATTTCTTTCAAAATGTTTAAATATGTACCCGTGGAATTAATACCCAGACTAGTAAGGTTATATAATAATATTTTGAAAGAAGGTGTTTACCCGCATGAATTTAATTCCGATTCCTAAGCCCAATGCCAACCAGAACTTCTTAGACAGCTATCGTCCAATATCCCTTCTTTCAGTAATGTCCAAATTATTCGAGAAAACAATAAGGAACAGGCTTAATTGGACTCATGAAAAGTCTCTCTCAACAGCGGTTAACACGGCTTTAGACTAGAAAGAGGCAACCACACCTTGCTTCACATGCTACACCATGCAGTGCACGCAGAGTTAGTTTTAAATTACCATTCTGTTCTTTTGTCCATGGACTTTAAGAAAGCGTTCGAAAGGGTTAATATTTATGGAGTGATCAATCAATTAAGAAACTGGGGAATCAACAAGCATCTACTTAAGGTAATTTCTTCTTTTATATGTCAAATAGAACAATTATCGTGAAGATAAACGGACACCTTTCAACTGCTACTTCCATCCAAAATGAAATTCCGCAAGGCTTACCAATCTCTACCGTGTTATATAACGCTTGTATAAATCCAATCCTTGAAACATTTTAGTCTGAGCTGGTACAGACAAAAACCATACTTACCTATGCTGACAATATTTTCGTCTTAGCATCAAAAATACTTTAAACTCCACAGTATCAAAAGCACTTGAAAGGTGTGCTGAATCTGGAGCAAAAATACCAATGAATATAGTAATTGTATGACATGTTTGTAGAAAACACAATGTATGAACACTGATATAAATATCTTCTCAAGAAAGCCAAAATCCTTGGACTAGTCTCTACTAAAACTTGACATTCTCATGAAAAAATTATATCGCAAAAGCTCGGTAAAACAAATAATTTCCATTAAGTACAAGGGGCCTCACATGAACACTGCAATCGATATAGCAAAATCACTTTTAAGAGGAGCTATCCAACACGGCTCTACTGTATACTCTTATTGGGCTAAGCAAAACGACCAGAAGGTGCAAGTAAAATTTAATGCTGTGCTTAGAACTATTTTAGAAGCAGTACCTTCAACTCCCATCGCAGCTTTACTTGCCGACGCTAATATATCAGGCTTTACAAATATGAAAGTTATAGCGCAAAATACACTTTTTTCTAAAAGTATTGTAAATACAAAGCATGCTCTACATAATATTTGCAAATCAAGTGCGTTTCAAGATATCTTATAGATATTTCTTTAAGAGAATCTTCAAATGAAAGCACACCAAATGAAGTTTTTAGACAAAAGTTTACTGAAATTATAGAAACTTGCAATTTTGGTTGCGTTCTATACACGGACGCATCCTGTAAAGATGGTGTAACCGGATACAGCGTTTATAGGCTTGACAGTACCAACAACAAAGTTGTACTAGAACAACTTATCACCCCTGATCGAAATTCGTATATTGGTGAAGTAATTTCATTAGTGGAAGCGTTGAAATATGCCCTTAATTCAACTGTCAAAACAGCTATCTGCAGTGACTCTCTCCACGCAATTCTGGCTAGTAAAAACAACAAAAACCAGGTGCCAATCATTCAAGCTCCATGAACCCATCTCTGCTCAGAATTTCAACGTATTTATTTAATATGGTCACCAGGACATGTAGGAATTCCAGGGAATGAAAAAGCATGCCAACAACTATAATGCCTCTAGAATACAAAATACTCCATATGGATACCTTCTTTCAAGCTTATTCAAGAGGAATTTTATTGAAGAGAATAAGCCAAATTTATCACCTGTAACTCATAACAAAGACCTAAACCAATCTAAACCAGAACAGATTTCACGATTGAGACTAGGCCACGAAATGTTTAACAAATCGCATCCCTTTAAAAAAGAAGACCCACCATTATGCAACTTTTCAAGGGAAACGTTCCCAGCATCAAAGAATTATAAGATCCTTTAGTACATCCCAGTACTTCAAAATTGTTTATAAGCACAGCATAAAGTTCAAATTTCAAATATGATATCATTATCTTTACACCCTCTACTAATGTAACAACGACTTATGTAATAAATTAATAAATTTATTATATTCAATATTAAAAATTGTAAATAAAAGAAATAATAAATTTTTGTATTTAACTTATATAGATAAAAATATATGTATTTTAAATATTAATATATAAACTTAAGAAAAATGTATTATCAGTAACCGCCATTCTATTGTATCACTAAATGAATCGGAAGTACTAGAAAAAAGTAATCCAAAGCTTGTAAATAAGAAAACAAACTGGAATGATTTTAGAGAAAGGCTTTTAAGTTTTATAAATTTAAGATCTCCCATGGATACAATCGAGCAAATTGACCATGAAGTGGAACAATTTATTGCTGATGTGCAACAGGCTGCTGAAGAAAGTACTTCAACAATTGATAATAGAGAAAAAAAGAGCTCGAAGAAAATGGCAAAATAGTAGATTTCCAGATGATAAAACAACGTTTAACCGTATAAACAACAATCTTAAAAAACAAATTTACAAATTCAAAAATGATTCAACCGATTTTTCGCTATGGAAAGCAGCCAAGCGCCTGAAAAGATCGCAGTTACAAAACTCGCCCTTGAAATCTCAAGATGGGAAATAGATCGGTAACCCGAAAGAAAAAGCTTACCTTTTCGCTGAACATCTTACGAATGTTTTAAGCCATACTCATCAAACGCGGCTGAAAATAACTTACAGTTTGTTGATAAGATAGATGAAAGTGAAATACCAATAAATTGTAAGTCTTAAAGAAATAAAAAGTATGTGTTTACATCAAATTTTACCAAATAAAAAATCACCAGGTTACGATCTAATTACTGCTCAGGTTATGAAAGAAATGCCATTGAAAGCCTTCATTGCTGAAGTTATTGTCATACCAAAGCAAGGTAAACCACCTACAGAAGTGACGGCTTACAGACCAATATCGCTTATACCAATTATGGCAAAAGTTTTTGAAAAGCTGCTTCTGAAGAGACTTAGCAAAATCATAGAAGAAAGAAGGTTAATCCCAAACCATCAGTTTGGCTTTAGAAATAAACATTCCACGATAGACCAAGTTCATAGAATATCGGATGTAATAGAAAAAGCATTAGAAGAAAAACATCTATGTTCAGCTATTTTCTTAGATGTTGCTCAAGCTTTGACAAGGTTTGGCATGAGGGACTTGAGTACAAACTGCAAAGGGATCTTCCCAGGCAGTACTTTGAAATATTAAAATAGTACATCTCAGACCGATTCTCTAGAGTAAGGTACGATCAAGAATACTCTGAATTGAAGAAAAAAGATCCCGGTGTACCACAAGGAAGTGTCCTAGGTCCTACCCTGTATTTACTATACACAAGGGATATTCCAGTTGGTAATCACACCATAATGGCTACTTTTGCAAATGATACCGCAATTTTGGTACCCGACAAATGTGTCTCTAAGGCAGCAGTAAAACTACAAAATGCCGTCGACACAGTGAGAGCTTGGACCGAAAAATCGCGTATCAAACTCAATGAAACAAAATCTTCATATATAAACTTTACAAATAAAAAGATAAACAATATTCCAATAATCATTTATAATCAAGCTAAGGAAAGTATTAAAGTTCCCCCAAAGTGATTGTACAAAATTAAGAAAGAAAAATCGGAAGTCGATCCTTCAAGATTGGTCCTGATGAAGAGGTGGTTTTAGTGGTTAAGAGTCCAACACTACTTGGTGTCGAATACTGCCAAATGTCTTTTGAAGATTTCCTCCTGTCAAAAAAAAGTAACCGCCATAATATACCCCGGCGTTATAACCCGGACAAAATAAATATTTGTATATTGTATCCTTTTAAAATAAAATAAAATAAAATAAAAATAAAACACAAACACAAACAAGTTAATATAAAATGAGTATACTGAAACACAATGAAGTTAAATAAAATAAAACATAGACAAATATTTAACATTAAATAAAATAATATTAAAAATAAAATAAAGTAAAATAAAAATGAGACAAAATATATTATATTAAAATTATTTATCTCTGTATCGACTTAAAACGTTTTTTTCCAAAATGTTTCTTATATGAATTTCATATTTATTAAAATACAATAAAATGCCTTATAAAAAAAACAAAAATCTACAGTAAAATTTAAATGATACAGAAATAAAATACAATTTAATAAAAATTAGATTAAACAAAAATTCAATCGAGAAACAAAATGGAGCCAGCTAAAAAGCTTTTATTCATCTTATTTACTGTTAATTATATTTGTTGATTTTAGTAAATTTGGGCAGACTTTTAATTTAAAACACTAAATCCCAAACTATATTAAACCAACTGACATACTTGGTAGGTAAGGTATATGAAAGGTCTATTAACTTCTTTTGTTGTTGTTAAATTAACTGTTTTTCCCAGCTTAAATAGTTTAACATTCAGATAGGTAACTATTTTTACTTCTTTACAAAAGGTAATGGATTTTATTTCATAGATATTTTGTTTGTTTTTTAATGAGCAATGAAAAACAAATGTATATACGAGTAACTATAGTTGGTGGAAATCCAAAATTGGAGTCAAGTCAAGTTCAAAAGCGCATTTTCGTGCTGCATGGAAACGTTGTTGTCGTTTTTTTTTTTATTTTTATCAAGAGAGAAAGTGAATTCACTTTTCTTGAATTTATTATGCTTGTCCGTCCGTGCGTCAATGTTTTGTTGTTTTTGTTGCTGATGTGAATGGCAACATGTTGCATTTTCTATTTTATAACAACAACAGTTTATAGTGCACCCTGCTGCACTATAAATTCAAATTTATCATGCAGTTTGTGTATGGCGCTAAATTAATGGATCGATGATTTATTTTTGGCAGTAGCAGTCAGTCGAATAAAAAGACGATTAAAATCAATGTGGGTGATGGATTTAGAAATATAGTTAGGGTGTTGGTTGCGACCGATGATGGAAATAATTTAGAAATGTCACGACCATGAAGTGAAAACTGCAAGCGAAAAAAAAGGAAATGGTTATTCAAATACAATGAGATTGGCTATATCCGGTAGTTAAAATTATTGCATTTTGCATGGAGAAATCTGTGTACCCTTTGTGGCTGAAAACAATTTATATAAATAAGAAATAGATTAGATTAAAACACCAAGATAGGAACAAAGGTATTTAACTTTAGGCTAGAATATCAAAATTGTTTGATTCATGTTTATAGTATCATAAAAGAAAATTGTTTTAGTGTTATAGGTAAAATTGGCCTACTGCCACGTTCAACTTAACTCATGTATTCCCACTGTCCTTATATACATAGGTACAATGTGCCAAAGGAAACACACAGCTTTGAACTTTCATTGTGTACGTACCTTTAAACTTTATGATAAAACTGTCAAAGTTGCACAATAACACAAAATAGAGGACTATATTAAACCATTTTGCTGTTGTACGATTTCGGCAATATTACTGAACCTTTGAGCGTTTTATGAACCTTTCCAAATTAAAGAAAGCTTTCGGTGTTATTGTCCGATAAAATGATGGCAAAATGTTAAAAATTCCATATCGCAAACAAATGTCTCTATCGTCCAAATATTTTTTCAGAAGAAAATTTTAACAATTTTAAGATATCATAGTGCCCAAATTACTCATTAATATTTCACCCAAAAGATGTCACGTGTTTAAAAATTTGGGCATTCTGGTCTGACCACATGATCAAAAAAGACTGAGTACAAATAATCTTAGTATTATTTTGCAAAATCTAATAATTCTTATCGAGTTAAAGGGCTTAACCGATATAATAACGAACTCAACAAATTATCAGAGCAGAAGCTTAAAATTTAAGCCGAAGAATAAATGGTACAATTATGAGTACGAAACAGCCAGGAAACAAGCTATAAATTACTTAATATTTTTTGGGAAACGGAAAACTACGAAGCGAAAGAGCTACGAGCTCAAAAATAATATAATATATTATTGCAAGAGGAGTAAGTCCACATACAGCAATCAGCTTGACCTCAAAATAAGCAGTGTAAAAGACAGCAAATAGTAGTGCAAGTTGGCAAAGGAAATACGTAACCAAGGTCATCAATTTTCCCCTTAAATTTCCGTTCCTGAGTTTAGAACATATCTTAGTTTACTTCTTAACCCAAATTAAACGGCAAATCAGATTTTCCATGCACCTAACTTAATTTAGGATCGGGATCTGGATATGCCTATAACTGTAGATGAAATTATAAGTATTCTAAAAAAAGTTAAACTAAACAAAGCGCCAGGAGAGGACAGGATTACCTATGAATTCTTCATACAAGCAATAGATGACTTCTTGGAGCAACTGGCAACAGGATTTAATAGGATGTTGAACGAAGAAGCCTTTGTGAAAACAATTATCTTTCCCATATTTAGAAAAGGCGATACAAATCAGCCGAGTAATAGCAGGGGAACCTGATTTATGAATTGTGTGGCCAAGATTATGATGGGAATTCTGAATTAAAGGCTGTACTCATGGGTGGAGGCAAATGATATACTAACAGAATTTCAGGCGGGCTTTAGAAAAAAATATTCAATGGTGGATAACATTTATAATCTGGCATCAATCATTCATCTGAAGTTGGCATAAAAAAAGAAGGTGTATGCAGTTTTTGTCTATCTAAAAGCTACATTTGATAAAATCTCAAGAAAACTGCTTATCTACAAACTACACACGAACGAGTTTAAACAAAATTTGTAAACCTAAAAAAAGAGGCTGGGATGCGACCCACACTGATAACTTCCCATCCCGTCTGTCGATTTGTCTTGCTTAAAAGTTTGTCTATATGTACTCGTATCAATTTTTACAAAATTTGCGTACTATTTTTTGTAGATTTTATTTTTTATGAAAAAAACGGACTGTTGGATTTTTATATAAAAATTACTGAATATTGAAAACAATATTTTCTCTGAAATAAAATAAGTTTGAAGCCAATATTTTTAAGTTTTGAAAAGCTATTTGAGTCGAAAGTAAATTTTTACCAAGTTTTAGTATTGTTTTTTTTTTAGAGTTTTATTTTTTGTAAAAAAAAACTGTCAATTCGATTTTTTTCAAACTTTAACTGAATGTTGACAACAAGATGTTTTGAAAGATAAAAGTAAATTAAACCCAATATCTTAAATTTTTGAAAAGATATTTGAGTCGAAAATCAATTTTTACCCACTTTTATAAATTTTTTTTTTTTTAGGTTTTTATTTTTTGTAAAAAAACTGTCAATTCGATTTTTTTCAAACTTTAACTGAATGCTCACAACAAGATGTTTTGAAAGATAAAAGTAAATTAAAGCCAATATCTCAAAGTTTTGAAAAGATCTTTGAGTCGAAAATCAATTTTTACCCACTTTTATACATTTTTTTTTAGGTTTTTATTTTTTGTAAAAAAACTGTCAATTCGTTTTTTTTCAAACTTTAACTAAATATTGAAAACAAGATGTTTTGAAAGATAAAAGTAAATTAAACCCAATATCTCAAAGTTTTGAAAAGATATTTGAGTCGAAAATCAATTTTTACCAACTTTTATACATTTTTTTTTAGGTTTTTATTTTTTGTAAAAAAACTGTAAATTCGTTTTTTTTTCAAACTTTAACTAAATATTGAAAACAAGATGTTTTGAAAGATAAAAGTAAATTAAACCCAATATCTCAAAGTTTTGAAAAGATATTTGAGTCGAAAATCAATTTTTACCAACTTTTATAAATTTTTTTTTAGGTTTTTATTTTTTGTAAAAAAACTGTAAATTCGATTTTTTTCAAACTTTAACTGAATGCTGACAACAAGATGTTTTGAAAGGTAAAAGTAAATTAAAGCCAATATCTCAAAGTTTTTAAAAGATATTTGAGTCGAAAATCAATTTTTACCCACTTTTATAATTTTTTTTTTTTTAGGTTTTTATTTTTTGTAAAAAAAACTGTCAATTCGATTTTTTTTAAACTTTAACTGAATGTTGACAACAAGATGTTTTGGAAGATAAAAGTAAATTTAACCCAATATCTCAAAGTTTTGAAAAGATCTTTGAGTCGAAAATCAATTTTTACCAACTTTTCTAATTTTTTTTTTTAGGTTTTTATTTTTTGTAAAAAAAACTGTCAATTCGATTTTTCTCAACATTCTTCAAAATGTTGAAAACAATATTTCTTATAAGATAAAATAAGTTTGAAGCCTAAATTTCAAGTTTTTGAAAAGATATTTGAATCGATATTCAATTTTTACCAACTTTGAGTAATGTTTTTTTTAGATTTTTATTTTTTATAAAAAAACTGTCAATTAGATTTTTCTCAAAATTTTATCAGATGTCAAAAACATTATTCTTCGTTGCACAAAATTGTTTTAGATATGAAATTATATTTCAGTCGTAAAATTTTGGAGGTGACAAATTTTTTTTTTCAGTTTTATTGATTTTTAAAAAAAACCGTTATATTGATTATTTTCAAAAAATATACCTGTTTGGTATCATGTTACAATATATTATATAAAATTTAATTCAAGTCTCTAGCGTTTTTGGTTCGTAAGATATTTAGGGTTAACCAAAATTTTCACCTTTTTTTCAAACTGCTATAGTAAAAAAACCACCCACGCAATATTCTTGAGAGCCCTTTCTGCATCTTTCTGCCTTTTTATCTGTATAACAAAATTTATTTGAAGTCGATATCTCTTCTGGTTCTTGAGCTATGGACGACGAAAAAAACGTCGCGAACGTACGGACGTACGGACGTACGGACGTACGGACGTACAAACGTACGTACACACGCACGCACAGACATCTTTCTAAAAATCTTTTATTTCGACTCTAGGGACCTTGAAACGTCGAGAAATGTCAAAATTTTCAATTTGACAAATCGGACCCATTACAATAACTTCCTATGGGAAGTTAATAAGCCATATACTCCAAAACACAATCAGCTGTTTGAACGGAAGAAGAGCTCTCCGAATATTTGACTCCTGTTTGAGGAGTCAAACAGGGATGCTATCACCGTTGCTTTTCGCACTGTATATAAACGATTTGAATGAATCTCTAGGAGGAGGACTCTTTATTGACTTGTTCAACATAAGTTTGCTGTTTTATGCAGACGATATTGTTATTCTGGCGGATGATGTCCCGGTCTTGCAGCAGATGATAACGCAACTGGAATGCTCCTATATTAGATGGAGCCTCAAAGTAAATGTAACTAAATCCGAGATGATGGTGTTCAGAAATGGTGGAAAGTTATCTAGTCAAGAAAATTGGAAATTAAATTGCGAAAGAAATAGAATTGTCTCCAACTATAATTACTTAGGAGTTTTGCTTTCAACAAAGATGTCGTTTGAAAAGCACGTAGAAAAGAGAAACACTGCAGCCAAGAACAGCATAAACTTGACGTGAAATATCAACTTAAAAACTAAATGGATACTATTTCAGGCGGTTTGAAGAGCTTTTCAACCCTACGTACGGTGTGCAGATCTGAGGCTTTCGAATGTCCGAAGGAATCTATAAACCTCAACGCTATTTTTTGAAACGAAATTACTCCTTGGTAATGGAAACTGGGGCGAAGGACGGACATTACTATACCCTTGATCTTCACCTCAGATATATATCAATAACAAAAAACTTTTGAGGGAAATATTGTTCTGAGTAAAGGAATTGAACAATCTTGGGTATTGTTTTGGACTGTGTTGGGATGAGAGATCTATTTCTCAAATTGATTGCATACAAAAATTCAACGATATATTGTTGTTTAAATCAGTGGGTCAACAAGAAAACCTACGAGGCATCTGAGAGCAGTACGCGAATCTACAAACTTCTGTATCATTTAAGAGGACAGATTTACATTAACGATAGTTTCGAACTGAATTTTAAAGGCAAGATATGATTAAATCAAGCTTAATAAAAACGGATTTGGCCAGAACGAATCATCATTATGTACTGTTTGCGTCTTAAGGGAGGAAGAAATTTTCCAGCACTTCTTGGGCAGATGTCCAGGTTTAAAGGAATTTAGGGTGGCCTTATTCCTTGGAAAAGTTTGGTTAACAGAAACAGAAATAATCCAGGCGCTCAATGGAGAAAACAGTTTTGAAGAACTTGCGAATTTTATCACTGAAGCCTTATCATTCCGAAAAGAATTAGTACAATTTTTTTTTTAAATTATCACCAAATTTTGATTTTAAACGAATGATTGTTATAATACATATGTAAGTGAATTCAACTACCGACAGACGATGAAGTTTGTCAATGTCGTAAGTTTTGCATTTTTAACTTCCAAAGAAACTTAAAATCTTATTTGAAAATGTTAACTTCTTGATATTAGGTTGGAAAAAAAAATATTTTAATACTACTACTAAAACAACAGAGAATACATTTTTTTGGTCACAACCGAATTTCCTCAAAAACGGTCCAATACTATTTGAAACATTTTGTAATAAATTGATTTGAACAAAAACACGAAATAGTATTTTATAAATCAAATTTTGTTGTGGTAGGTAGGTAGGAAATGGCGATCTCAATGCAACTGCAACCTAGCCTGAGACCAATTACCAATTAGTTTTGATACCAAAAACTCGTTTGACCTGTGATTGAAAGGGACAGATTTATAGAGAAACTTCATAGCGATTATGTAAGAGCCATTTTGTCGCATGAAAGAATGCTTTTCCACAGTATTTCATTCTAGCGTTTGCCAAAGCAGGACATTTGCAGAGGAAATGGATTATCGTTTCACTTTCTCTTTGGCCACTACAACTACGCAAAAGGTGTTGTAATGTCCGATACAAACCGCAACAATCCTGGGTATGTCTTTCCTTGGCCGCATAAAAGATCGTTTGTACGGGTTTTATTATTGGTGGGCCATATATCTAAAACCTTCGGTTTTATTCAGTTTTGTAGACAGAAAAGATTTTACCCTTCAAAGCACCAAGAGGAATGTTAACAATTTCCGCAAGTGAGCTATGAAGGGCCGATCCTTACCTGGCTAGTTCGTCAGCCCATTCATTTCCCACGATACCACAATGGCCCGGAACCCAGATCAGGTTGACACCGAGATTAATATTCAGTCTATCAAGTTCATCGCGACATTACCTTCGGTTTTATTCAGTTTTGTAGACAGAAAAGATTTTACCCTTCAAAGCACCAAGAGGAATGTTAACAATTTCCGCAAGTGAGCTATGAAGGGCCGATCCTTACCTGGCTAGTTCGTCAGCCCATTCATTTCCCACGATACCACAATGGCCCGGAACCCAGATCAGGTTGACACCGAGGTTAATATTCAGTCTATCAAGTTCATCGCGACATTGCTGGACCAATTTAGATGTGGATATGGCCGAGTTAATGGCTTTGACAGCTACCTGACTGTCTGTAAAGATAACCGCATTTCGGCTTTGGTTTGGGCTTTGTTTAAGTATTTTACATGCCTCCCTTATTTCCAGCAGTTCAGCCTAAAAAACGCTAGCAAAGTCAGGAAGACTAAAGGATTTGGCTACATTTAGGGACTCAGAAAAAATCCTAGAACCAACTCCGCACTCCATCTTTGAGTCGTCAGTAAAGATGGTTGCGTCGAAACCTATCGACACGATGTCATCCTCCCAATTTTCTCTGGATGGGAAAATAACTTTAAAACCCTTACTAAGGCTCAAAGTAGGAGAGCAGTAGTCAGTGTCTACCGAGATAATATCTGAGGGAATCAATTTCGTTGTGTTGCTGTTACCATAAGGTTTTGACAACCAGCTGTTTGATTCCTTCAGCCTAATAGCGCTTTAGGAAACTATGTATTTAATAAAAAGGTCGATTGGTAGAAGATCTAAAATAACATTTAAGGCGTCCGTTGGGCAAGTACGCATGGCCCCTGTGGTGCCCACGCAAACTGTTCTCTGAACCTTCCTTAGCTTAAGAGTATCAATATTATAGGCTTTGCTAAGAGCAGGCCACCACACAATCGAACCATATGTTAAGATTGGACTTACTACGGCTGTGTACGGCCATAAAATCATTTTCGACTGAAGTCCCCACTTTTTTCCGAAAGTTTTGCTGTTGAGTCGTTGAGTCGAGGTAGCGTGAAGGGCGGTACTTTGGTTTTGGTGGAAAGAGCAACAGTTCAGTTTTACTTTGGTTAACTCCTAGTCCATAACTCGTGGCCCAGCTGCTAACTTTCTTCAAAGTGGACTCCGTGATTTTACTAATCACAGGGGTGTACTTTCCTGACACCAATAGCAGCAAATCATCCGCATAGGGTACCGCCTTCATTCCACATCTCTTTAATTTAACGAGAATTTTATCCATGACCAGAAGCCATAGAAGAGGCGAAAGAACACCACCCTGGGGTGTTCCCCTGCGCACGTGTTTTGTTGCGATTGTATTGGCTAGAGAGGCTCGAATCTTCCTACCACTGAGCATGGAAATAATCCATTCTCGAATGAAGTCTACTACACCGAACTTAACGAGCGATTCTTCTATGGATTCGGTAAGGACGTTGTTAAAAGCACCTTCTATGCCTAGGAAGGTGGCAAGAGTAAATTCTTTATAATGGATTGTTTGTTCTACTGTACGCACTACCTCATGGAGGGCAGTCTCCGTAGATTTGCCCTTAAAATAAGCATGCTGAGAGCTTCCCAGAGGTCATCCAACTAGGATTTCTCTAATATGCTAGTCAGGAATGCGCTCCAAGGTTTTAAGCACAAAAGATGTTAAGCTTATTGGTCTGAAATCCATCGCGGATTCGTGACCTCACCTACCCACTTTCGGGATAAAACTACTTTTAACTGTATCCACGACATTAGCACATGTTTGAGAAGGAGGCATCCTTTGAAAATTTGTTCCAGCCATGGAGCTGCCACATCATGCAACTTTTGAAGCATAACTGGCAGTATGCCATCCATGCCTGGGGATTTATATGGAGAAAAAGTATTGGTGGCCCACAAAATATTTTCTCTGGTTATAACGGAATTGACATGCTCCACATGAGCTACGTTTAGCTCTGTGATTTCAAGCGGTTCGGGGTTATCACTATCGCAACCCGGAAAGTGCGTCTTCATCACTAGCTCAAGAGATTCGGCTGGAGAGGCTGTCCAGGTTCCATCAGGCATTTTTTAGAAATGAAGGATTACAATGTTCTTTCGATAAAACTTTGCTGAGCCTTGTGGAATCCTTTATGTCTTCGATTGATTGACAGTACTCTCTCCAGCCTTGTCTTTTGGCTGATGACAGGGCTTGCTTGTAAATTTTAAGAGAGTCTTTCTTTATACGGTTGGTAAAACTTATGTTTGTGGCAGATATTGAGATTTGTTTTGGTAAGTAAATATAGTTTTTGAAGATATACATATTTTGCTGGCATGTTTTTAAATCTTAAAACAAAGATACTATTTCCTTCGACGTTCATTGAT
Organism: Eupeodes corollae; assembly: GCF_945859685.1. NCBI lineage: Eukaryota > Metazoa > Arthropoda > Insecta > Diptera > Syrphidae > Eupeodes > Eupeodes corollae. Next base: position 261,536,715 of record NC_079147.1, on the reverse strand, counting down.
TTTTATGGCAAATTTTCAACCTTAGAAGTTTGCCATTTTGTTAAAAATATTAAATGTCATACGTACTTCTATAGTAGTTAATATCATTGACTAGTTATTAAAGAATATGTGAGTTTTTAGTCAAGCATTGGATCCTGAAAAAAAGGAGACCTCATTTAAAAAACAGTACAAAGTCGCCATTCTGGAATAATTCGCTTTTTGTAAGCAGCATTTTTGACAAATTACCAAAAAGCTTGTATTTCCAAACTTTAAGTTGCCTAAGGACTTAAACTATGAGTAAAATTTACCATGGAATGTTGCAAACAAATAAATTGATATCAAGACTTAAATGAATTCCTGGTTTAGAGTGCGAGCTTGTAAGGAAAAAGTTGGAAAAGAATAAGCGTTTCCAAATTTCTTCTGTCGATGAGAAACAATCAAAACATTCGCCAACCTCCAACATCTTTAATAAACCCACCCATGATAAAGCAATCTAAGTCATCTCATCATTGTCAATTAAGTTGACACAGTTGTTCATTTTTTTCCATGAGATAACAAATAATGGGACACAACATTGAGAGAGCAATACAGATTTTATTAACACCCTCAATGGAAATCAAATTAAATATTTCTTTTCTGTTACCAAAACGTGCCAATTATTATTAATTTATTTCGAACAAACATCCCCAGGGGCCGAAGTCAATAAATAGTTTGGCAACTATTTAATTTTCACAAAATTTGTCCTTCGCTAAATTGTTTATTTGTTCTGTTGGTTCATAAATCAATTTATACTTATATTTTGTTTGTTCCTGACTTTTCTATAACAATCTACCTTATGTACCTAACTTTAAACACATATATCATATGTTTAAATGACCATCGTCATTTATATATATATTTGGTCTATTTTAATTATTCCATCTTCATTCAATTTTACACTGAATTGCCTTCCTCAAGAAGATATAAATGACGTGACAAAACTTTTTGGCTATCTGCTGTATTACGACTGAAAGGTCACAAACTTGAATATATCAAAAATTCCACAGATGTCTAATTAGAAGAACTATATACGTGTATATGAAGGTATCCCTAGAGCAGATTTTCAGCTTAAGAGCTAATGACGTTTGTGAGTTGAAGTCTTTATTCAGCAAGAAATGCTAATGATTCTTGTTGAATTTGTTGGAATATTTGTATGTACGTAGGTATCTATGTGTCTTACAAACAATAATTGAAGACGTGAGTGAAATACTATTTGGTGTAAACATCATTGAAGATATTCGTTTCGAAAAAATTCCGGAAGTTTTATTTCAGAACTATTTTTGTTCGGCTTAATGTTTGGTGGTGGAGGAAAAAGAAGAAGATTCGAAGCTATTTGTATGCACAAAAGTGTTTGGTGTTTGTATTGTTATGGGAGATATTTGGTAATAAAAATCAAAAAAGAACAATTGTGAACTGGGTCTAATTGAAAGTACGCGGAATAGCAATGAGCGTAAATTAGAAGACACCCAGCACGCTTTTATGGCGGAAGACGACATAGCGAAGGCATGATGCTAAGACGATGATAGTTTACCAAGTTATCAAGTTATTAGTGATGGTCAATAAATTTGGCGGTACTTGAAAGTGATCAAAATCAAATTTCCTATGTTGGCATCTCTGAAAATTTAGAAATGTCAAACAATTCAAAGTTTTAAACGTGACTTGTGCTTTTATATGATTTAACTCTATTTTCCAATATTGAACAGTGAAGAATATGGAGGGCGTAATACCTCAATACACTTAATCTGTCAAAACGATACAACTTACTTCATTGTGGGTGACTTGCCTTTTTAAATAATCCAACAATTTCTTACTTGTTTTTATAAAAATAGGATGCGTAAGTTTCCGAGTTCTAAAAATGAGCCGTAAATACTTTAAGCAGACATTGAAAATTCGTCGAAATGTAAGCTGAATATGGTTCGATACAGAAACGAGACCAAGGTGACAAATGAATGAGACTAATTCGAGACTTAGGCATTAATTATCCGAAACCAAAACGAAAAAAAAATTAAGACTTACTCGAAATTGAGAAGAAACTGGGAGGAGGCGAAAAGGTTCAATACCGAGATGCAATTGAGTCAATGAAAACTGAAACTGTTAGAATTATTGGATTCATTTGGAGTTCGTATTCAAAATGGAACCAGTTCTAATGATTGTGAGGGAAATCATACATTTTGTGGTGAACAAGGAGCATCAGTGATAGATTATGCAATTTTAGGTGAAGATTGTTAGCATTTTGTGAAAGATTTTGAGATCAAAGAAATCCCATACTAGGATCATTTTCCAGTGGTTGTTTCCTTCCAATAGCTTATACAACCAATTGGAAAAACCTGTAGCACGCCATTACCCCCTAGAGTCAAAAATCCAGGCATATAGAAAAAAACTAGATTCAAAACTTCAATCACACCAAAATGTAGACTTCCTTATGTTAGAGCAAATTATAAAGTCATCTTACCCTCAACAACAGGGCCGTGGAAAAAGGAGCTAATTTATAAAGGAGCCTTTGGTTTGATAAAGAATGTGAAAAAGTCCGTAAAAAATCTTTTGCATGGTTGAGAAATTTCCGGAATTTCTAAGGATTGTTTCGAAGAAACTACTTAGAGGCCATCTATCAATATAAGGAACTACAAGAACAAAAAGAAGAACTATGAAGAACTGCAGGCATCTAAACTGAAAACATGCAAGAACGCGACTATTTTTTAGAAACTTGCGTGGGAATTGAATGGTAAACAATTCGCAGTGCATAAGTGCATAATGCGCAAACATTCTATCCACTCATTTCAAAAAAATATTGAATCCAAGCAACATACAAACAAATTGGCACTATGCGATACCTGGATTCAACAACGAGTTCCCAGGTACGGAAATTAACCTTCAAGAAGTGGAAAACTCTATTATCTCTTTTGAGTTCTATAAATACGGAACAGTCATGTTAAAAGAACGTCTGGTAATACTTTTTAATAGGGTAGTTGAGGGGCATATTTTCGTAAATGAATTTCAAGACGCTATAATCTTCCCGATAGACAAGTAAGGAGCCTTGTTGGATGCATCAAAGTATTCTGGAATTTCTTTTCTTAAATCCACATATAAGATTTTTACAACCTGTTAAAAGAGACTCAATTGTGTGCGTTCCTTATTGACTTCAAAGCAGCATTCGACTCAATCAACCGAGGTGCTTTATTCTACAAGCTATGTGGTCTGCGCTTGTCTTTAAAGTTCGGACGCGTTCTCGAAGAGCTGTATAGAGGAACACGGGGTACACTGTGGAACGGAGCTGAGCTATATGATTGGTTCACAACCACCTCAGGAGTAAGACAGTGGTGTACATTAAGTCCCATGTTGTGTTCGCGCTTCATTGATGACCTTGTAGATTACCTTCCAGGTGGTGTTGATTTAGCAGGATTTCGTATTAAGGCATTAATGTTTGCTGATGATATGGTAGTTTTTGCGTATTCCCCAGAAATACTACAACTTATGATAAATAGAGTATACCACTCCTGCTGGCTTTGGAACCTTACAGTAAAAACTCAAAAATCTAAGATTATGATTTAAAAAGGGTGGTGGACGAAATGCATGGAATGAAAAGTTGAATTTCAATAGAGAAGATACAGAATGTGTTAACGAATACAAATACCTAGGAGTAATTTTTCCAAGAAACCCGAATTTGAAGACACATTTTAGCGAGAAACTACTAAAGCTAAGAATATGAAGCATTTGCAGAAAGTATCCTTTTGTATGGCTCGCAAGTATGAAGATGCAAAAAGTTTGACATGGTGCAGAAACTTTTAACACATTTTGTGAAGAGAATATTTTGTCTGACAGAAAATACGCCAAATTACGTGATTATACTAAGAACCTTACTATCAAGCAAAATGCAAGCGGATTATTTCCTGCACGTTTTTAGTATGAACGAATACCGACTTGTTAGAAAACTAGTGCTGAAAGCTGTAGAAGACCAAAATCACTGGTACAGTGAAAATATATCGCACAGTAAAGCATTTATGTACAAGGTTATAGCAGCAGTAGATGAGAAGTGTAGAGCAGAATATGCAGCTGTAGCAGTTGATACCTTGTTCAGAACAACTTACAGAAGGCTCAACCATAATCTCGCAAAAAGGAACTTCATCCATCTTGCAAATAATGTAAACGTCATTGCTACAATACTCAGGTTAAGAAGCAAACTACTCAACCTGAACCTCATACCGCACGTACCCAATTTACCACTGGAGTGTACTATTTGCAATTCAGCAGAACGAGATAACATCATGCATTTCGTCGGCACGAGTCCATCTTTAGGGGAAACTAAAAGAATTATTCTTGAATGTGACTATTTATCGGAGGAACAAGTTCTTAGTATGCTGAATGAAATGGATGTCTCCAAGCTATATAACTATTGCAAAGTTGCGTTACGATATAGATCCAGAATTATGAATGAAGACTTCAGACGCTTTAAATTGGCCTGTTTTTAAATTGGCCTTTTCAAAATGTTTTTTTTTTTTTTTTTTTTGACTAATAGTTATTTAATGAATTGAAGTTGTCAATCTGGCTGATTTTGATTTTTGTAATGAAATATGAATATAATAATTGTAAAATTAATCTTAAAATCAATTATCTATCAATCTATCTATCTATCTACGTTTCTATCCAAGAAGAAACCTAGATAAAAATAACGTCATATAAGTTCAAGAAAGGATTGAAAAAGTGTACTGTACTTAGTTTTTGGTTTCAAGTTTCTATAGAGCTGGCGTTTGACAGCTGTCAAACTCAGCTGCAATATTAAGTGTTATTATAAAGTTGAATACTTGCTATTAACGAAAAATGAATCGTTTACCCTACGAACATTATGCTCACGTTAAACTATAACTATGGTCTTCATAGTCCACCAAACTCAAACAATGGGTACAATTTTGAAGAAATTTGTTGAGAGTGAAATCTTTACTGATGTCGTAAGGACTATTAGTATGGTGATGTATGTTCATTCTATGCAAGTTTTACTGATGATGCCATTTGATTGATTCTTCACCGTTGACAATAATTAAACGTATCTTACACCTTTTTCATGAAGTTAATCACTTGGACGATACGTGGTTATAACAAGATGGAGCATGGCTTCATTGCCTTCATTAATTTTCTGCAGATCAACAATTGAACGTTAAGTGGACAATTTCAATCCACAGGCAGAGTACAAATGTTCCCGTACTAGTGAGACTAAAAAGTGCCCTTAGTGTCTAGAATATTGCTTTGGCTGGGGCTTCAGTTATAGAAAGCCCAAATGTGTCTCTCACGCATCGTTTTCAAGCATTGGGCATCTCTGTGACCTCGTTGTGGTGAATTATGACAAAATATCTTAGCCTTACAAAATTAAATTGACGCAGGAACTGAAGCCGCTTGACCGAGCAACAAGTTGAAAATGATTCGGATTTTCATCGGAAAATAATTTTCAGCGATGAGGCTCATATCTGGCTGAATGGCTTCGTTACTAAACAAAATATGTTTTATTGGTCAGGTCAATCCACACGTCCTCCATGAGTCATCATTGCATCCTGAAAAAATTACGGTCTGGTGCAGTTAATGGGCCAGCCAGCAGCGGCGGCGCGGCGTTAAAGGGCCCCACTTCTTCCGTGATGATCAAGACTGGCACGTTGCTGTTAAAGGGGATCACTACCGTTCAATGATAACCGAATATTTTAGGCCCCAAGTAGATGATATGAACTTAGAGGACATGTATTTTCCACAGGACAGCACCACAAGCCACAAAGCGAATGGCACAATTAATTTATTGAAACCAAGTTTGAAGAACGTATGTTCTGTTCCAGTCGCTTGGCCGCCTCGATCGTGCAATTAGACGCCGCCGCACTGTTAGACTATTTCCTGTCGGGCTACGTCAAGTCTATGCCAAAAAGCCAGCGGTGATTGATGAACTTCGTACAAATATCGAACGTGAAATTGCAGCAGTATCGGCCGATGTATGCTTGAAAACCGTCGAAAATTGGATTCAGCGCCTGGACTTCTGCAAGCGTGCCCGTGGTGGACATGCAAAAGAAATCGGGTCTCATGCATAATGGCATCGAATGTTCTTTTACAAGAATACAGAATTTCATTGATATCCATAACAGTTTTTGTTTTATTAAAATTTATTAGAAAAAACCCGTTGTCGAGATTTGAATCAAACATTACATTGCGATGTTAGAGAAGACAAAATAGTGGATCTGCCAATTTTGTCCGTCTGTCTGTCTTTGTCCCTACAGCCATTGAGTCGATTAAGTTAGAACCTGGAAATTAAGCTTTTAAGTTAATTCGCATTAGTTGTTTATATATTTTGTTCTTAGGCTAAAAATAACAGCAGTCCCCGTTTAAATTTTTTGGTCGAAATTCGAATTTTCTCAAAAACGGGGATAGATTTGTATGAAATTGTGTTTCTAAAGTTGCGTTTTTCAATATAAATACAATATTTTTTCTGAAAAATGTATGAAGATAAACAGATTCTTTGAATAGAGAAGCAAGTTCATGTGACCCAGTAATTTTTTTTTATAATAAGCACACACTCAAGGGGATAATACTACCCTTATTATGTAGACAGAGTGTGAGCACTAGGAAAGGGAGATATGGGTTGAAAGGAGGTGCCGGTGTGCCGTAGTATGGCTAAAGAACTAATCTATGTACTTGACAGTATGACTGCGGGTATATTGATGAGCATTCCTAGAAGCGCGAGTGTGACGGTTGAACTCTTTAACGGGACGAATGCAGCTGTCTATTTCTCTAGAGCATAAACTGTTAAAATCACGGTAAAAAAGGGTGAGACAAGAAACATTTCGACGATGTTCAAGTGACATAATAGATCTTATGATGAAAATATCACCAATCAATCTAAATGTTCTTCGTTAAAATACTGTCCAAGAGGCTTAAGTAAGTTGCAGGAGCACCAGCCTTGATATGGGAGTTATACTCAAGCTTTGGAAGTACATAAGTCTTTTAAATAGCAGCCTTATCAGAGGGGGAGAAAAACTTCTTGCATCGCCTTAGAAAACCCAAACATCTTGCAGCAGTTTTCGCGACATCGTGTTTGTGATCGTTCCACAAAAGGTGGTTGGTGTTACACATACCAAGAATATTCAGTCTCCTCAATCCAAGTGTCACCTATGGATAATGAAAATAGGGTATATCCCGCTTTAACGATACAAGACAGCATTGGGTTTTCCAAAGCATTAAATTATACGCGATTTTATATTCCCCATTTTACAATGCTGTTTAGGTCGGAATTTAACGAGCTTATCATATTTTGTCGTTGCAGTTCCACTTCCGAAAAAGAGGGAAGTGAATCGGAAAACGAATATGAAAAAGTAAGAGTACTATCGTGAGCGAAACATTGTATTGTAGTAAAAATGAGAAAGAGTGTTGGAGATAGAACAGAGGTAATTTCTAATCCAATGAAGGAGGGATTCATGAAAACCGAAAGCACGAATTTTCGATAAGAGAATATGATGCCAAACCCTATCAAATGCTTTTGAAATATCATGAATGTCATAAATTGTTTGTCTTGTAGCGCTACGTAAAATACCGAACTTATGTGACTTGAGCGTTCTTCGTTTCAGCTGTGACGGTAATTACTCAAGCATGAATAAATTGTCTCAAATAAGCGGGTTTTGCCATAAAATAGGTTCTACTGTAAAATCCTGGCCCATGTTTTCGGCGTTCAATACACCATCTTAAATGGTTTCTTAACCAACCAAAAGTTGCATTCATTCAATTAAATTCATCAAACTAATAAAGCTCTAAAACAATGCTTTGTTGAAACTTTAATTGATTTCCTTAAATTGTGAAGTATTCCTTATGTGCTTTGAAACTACAAAAAAAAACTATTAATCAACCTCTGACACTCGCATTATTAAAAGGGCCTTCTTATCGCATTTATTCGTATAACTATGCGTCACCTTGTCTGCGATATTTAACGAGGCCTATTTGTATGTATGACAGAACAATTAACACTAGAGGGTCAATCCCACATCGCTATATTTTACACAAAACGTCTCTCAATAAAGTCACATCTTTATACATACGTACGACACAAAATACAAACATTAAACCAATTTGTAAGCTATTTGCCCCCAACAGAGAATTTGGCATTCCGCCTCTGTCTGTTGATGGGACACTAAAAATGACGTTTAAAAAATATATACTCACCTTGATCTTGTCGCTACTTAATATAACCTCAACCTTGAAAAATGTAATATTTTATTTATTTTTTCATTTTTGTTTGTGTCTTTGTATCATTTCTGTCTGCTCGCTAGACTTTGTGTGTGTTGTATAGCTCAAAACCGCATCGATTCGATTTAAAAAAAAAATCAACCGCCATAAACAAAATATTTCGAACAGGCTTCTACTATATTCAAAACAAAAATAATGCGCCGCCTGGTATTGCACTGAATCATGTGGTGCCTTTTCCCCGCCCCGCCGCGCTGCCTGCATTTCCGTTGCCATTCACCCTGCAATTTGATCGGTAGCGAGCAAAATTAACAAGAAAAATAAAAAAACAACAAATATTAAATAGCGTTGACAACACAAAATTAATATACAATAAAACATTTTTATTTTGTATCTCTTATTATTTGACAGTTTGGATGAACCTTGACCATCACCGCCGCAGCGCGGTGGCGTGCCGGTCGATCACATTGACATTGAAATTGAAATCAACGCTTTACGATCAGTGAGTAAAAAAAGAAGCTTTCTTATCTGTGTTCATGCTTTTAATATACAGACATATTTCTTGTAAGTAAGTTTTTTGACATTTTCTTTTCATTCACAATGCGGGGAGTAAAAATCTGGGCACGCTGTGTGGCGGCGCGGCCGGCGCTCTGGCAAATCAAAATAACCTCTCTTTCTGTCAGTTTTCAGTTCACTGTCAATGTCATGCCAAAACAAAAAATTACTGTCAATTTATAATCATAATCAGCAACAAATTCCTAAAGATTATCTCTCGGAGGCAAAGCGAGTCGTTTAACTTTTTAATTAATCACTTTTGAGGGGCAGTCTGTGCCTTTGCGCGATTGAATATTTTTTTTTTAGATTTTTGCCATCAACGTGATTTGCATATATATTTATACACATATATGTGTACTTAGCCATGATCTTGGATTTTTTTTTGTATTTTGCTTTTTTGTTTGTTAATATCAATGATCATGATGATCATCAAAAATGATCTCGAACTTGTAGAAATATCAAGTATACGCCCCCGAAAAATAATATGTTTCGTTATTTTTTTTTGGTTCGTGTAGGTAGGAAGTGCTGGTGTTGGGATTTTCGTGTATGAAGTAAGGAAATTGTTTATAATTTGTATTTTATTGTTACTTATTTTTAAACTATTCATAAATGTAAGTTTAAAACCCCATTCAAAGAACCTTGAGATAAAGTGTTTCGTAGTTTCATTTTATTTATTTGCAAAACACGAAATGCATTTCGGAGATGCATATACCGGCATTAATTTATGGAAAAAGATTAAATGGAGTGGGTGCAGTTATTACTTTGTCGGTCGTTCAACTGAAGAGAATTTCTACATCCGACGCGACGAGACGACGACTATTTGAATCAAAACTCAAGACAAGACACAACGCCAACGACGACGACGGTCAGTGATTCCACTTGTGGGCAATTAATCAATCAAGCTAATTTTGCATTGATTTCAATCGACGCTGGCGGCCCACCGCCACCGCCTCAGACTAGTGATGAAAGTGAGGGAATCTTGTAAATAAAATCTGCCATAAACTCTATGAATTGCTGCAGTTGTTCAGCGAATGGACAATGTAGCAACTGCATAATGCATTTACGAGTATTTGAAAATGAAATTTTCCTAGACATTTCGTCTATTTGAACAAAGTTTGCAAATTTTTATTTTTATATAAAAGAAAACAAGATTGTTTTTCGCGTCTTGCAGCTGTTAGTACTTAAATTTAAACTGTTTCATTGGAAGCAATATCAAACCTTAAATTAATTTTAAGACATTCTTTTAACAGATACTTATGAATGAAACTCTACAAAATGTTGGTGGATGTTTAAATTACTAAAATACTTATGTACATTGTCCGATATTCAGAATATAGGTTTTTTTTTAAAGGTTATTGCAAGAGTTGTTGTACATTATGAGTCAACATTGTAAACGCGGGCTCATAAATTTAATTACGTATAATTTTTAAAAGTAAGGAGTCTATCAAATACGAATTGAGTTCACTGCGAAAACGAAAATTCCGCATGTTTGCATACTTGGTGCACCTGCTATGATTCTCAGCGCTGAAGAAGCTTTGAAAATAAAAGTGTTCTACAAATTTGGCAGTTTTGAAGATGCAGTTTAGGTTAAAGTTTTCGCTATCTGAAATTTTGTATCTTAACAAAAAGTTACCTCGAAAACGGATTTATTATATTTCTTAAAATATTTCGTACTTTATTTCAATCTTAAAGAGCTTTTTAAAGTGAAGCGGGTAAATTTTGGCGCCCCGTAGCGGCCATTTTGGTTTGGTGACATATGTGAAATATTTTTTTTGTTATTCAGTTGTTTATGCCAAATCGCCATGGCAAGTTACACGATTGAACACAAAATTCAAATGATAAAACTTTATTATCAAAATGAGTATTCGTTACAGCAAACGTTGCGCGCATTGTGCCCACGCGAGGCCGAGGACATCTCCGAGGTCCGTGAAAGTGTATAGTAGAACCCGAGACTGTCTATTCCTCGGTGTGCACAAGAACTTGTCCATTCGCAGATTTCAATTTGGTGAATTTTGCGTCTGACTTGGGCTTGATCTATCCCGTACAAGATCCAACTGAACCGGAGCTCAAAGTTCATGACCATAGACAAGAGAAAGGAACCCAATTTGGGCCGAAAAATCATCTTTAATATCCAGGGGTTCGAGGTTCTCCAGGTAATAAAGCATCCTCAAAAAGTTATAGTTTGTTGTGGATTTTGGGCAAGCGGCGGCGTAATTGGTCCGGATTTTTTTGAAAACGATGTTAGTGAGGCGGTGACCGTCAACAGCGAGCGCTACATAACGATGATAACTAATTTGTTATGGACCAAATTGAACCATATGGACCTAGACGATATGTGGTTCCAGCACGACGGCAGCCAGCGACGCTACGTGCCACACAGAAAACGCCACGATTGACATTTTACATGATTTGCACGATTTGAGGGTAAGGTTATCTCTCGCAGGGGTTATGTGAATTGGACACCAAGGTCATGCGATATGACCAAACTTGACTTTTTAATGTGGGCTTTCTTGAAGCCGCAGACTTATGCATATAAACCACACTCGACCGATGACCTAAATTTGAACATAACACAAGCCATCGCTCAAATTCAGCCGCATCTATGCGAAAGAGTCATTAAAAAATGGACCACTTGGATCCGGGCCACCATAAGTAGCCAAGGCTGTCATATTTCAGACTAAATGGTATACATGCGTCTTTCAAATAAAATAATTTTGTAAATACCACACATTCCACATTATTCCATTTCAGCATCCACCCGCCCTTATTGAAAAATTCCCTTTTTAAAGCAAATAATATCAAAAATCAGGTTTCAGCAGTTTTGCTTGCTTGTGACATCATACACATAGTCCAAAAATCCTCCTTACAGCAGCTTTTTTTGTTTGATGATTCTGAGATAAAATATTTTGTTATTGATTATTATTAAACAAGTATTTTGAAAATTACTATCACATTTTTTTTTTAATTTAATAAAAAGTTAAAGGGGGGAACAAAGTTTTTTTTTCAATGTAACCACTTTGGTTTGTACATTGATTAAAATAAAATAAATTGGGTGTCGCAACAGTCCTTTGAGAACTAGGGCCTAGTGACTCAACCATTGCTGTATGCGAGTAATGTTGTCAGGAATGAAGGGGACTTACAGTTTATATGCCGAATCCGAACGGCTAATTTGAGAAAGCACTTTTTCATGCCAAGAGTTACTCTTGGAGAATTCGTCAATTCCTCTCAAGAGGCAGTAAAGGCAGTACCCGTGAAAAGACTTTAGATGGCATAGGCAGGGATCAAACCCAAGACTTCTGGCATGACAGTCCAACGCACTAACCATAATGCCACGGGTACATTAATTACTAGTACTTTATTCAAAAAACACAGCTGCTGTACGGACATTTCTTGGACAAATTGTATATTGAATTAGTATAAACTTAAATATGGTCAACAATCTGTTCCATGAAAAAAAAACTGAAAAAATATTTGACATTTGTATTTGAATATTTTACGAAAAATAAATTAATAATTTTAAGCAACGAAAAATAATAGTAAAAACTTTACAAAACCCATAGGTTTTTTTTTACAAAAAATAGAAACGTTTTAAATGTCATTTGATAAGTCAAAAATGCTATACATATCAATCATTTTTAAAAAGTCATTTGAGAGAGATTTTTATACAATTATTTTGTATATATGTATAAAATTTCTAAACTTCTTTTATACAAATATTTTTGGTACGCAATTATTTTGTCAGGATCAATATACGTTTTTTATTCCGGTTTCGTTCGACAAATCAAAATTATGGTTCTATTGAGACAACCTTTCTAAAGCAGTATATAAACATATTTTTTATATTGAAAGAATTAAAGCTAAGAAAACAAATTAAAAAAAAAGTCTCAATCAAAAATTTCTCGTGCCGTTTTAGAGAAAATTTGAATTTTCGAATTTTGACCAAAAAAATTGTGTGGGAACTTCTATTTTTACTGTGTTGAAAATGAAAAAAAAAACATCTAACATGAGTCCGCTTGAATCCTTTATTTCCAATTTTGAACTTAATCGACTGTAGGGGTGAAGACAGATTGACGAAATCGCTGTTTCGACTTCTCTCCCATCAATTTTGATGTCATGCTTGATTTAAACCTCGAGTTCGTGATTTTTTTTTCATTTTACTCTATCTGAAGTTTTGAAATTTGTATTACTTATTCGGATTTCGTATTGATAATTCCGAATTGTAACTCCGATTTAAGGTCTATGAGCTCAAACACTACTTTCTTATTTTTTTCTATTTTTTTTCCAAAAGATTGATGTATAACCGTTCTTTTAGGGTTAATGCAATGCTGGTGCAGACTTTATATTTGAAGATGAGGATTTTTAGAAAAATGAGTAAGATACTGTTGGCTTAAGAATGTGTTTACTGTGAAAGTTAATTTTGTTGCTGTCGAGATGGAAAAAATAAATAATAACTGACCTCAAAATAAGAAGACAAAATTGGACGGCACAACAGTCCGTTGAAAATTAAGACCTTAAAACTCTCAACTATTGCTGTGTGCGAGTACTGTTGTCAGGAATGGAAGGGACCTACAGTTTTAAGCCGCATCCGAACCTCAAATTTGAGAAAGCACTTTTCATGACAAGAATTACTCTTGGAGAATTTGTCAATTCCTCTCAAGAGGCAGTAACCGTAAAATAAAACTATAGATGGCATAGGCTGGGATCGAACCCAAGACGCCTGGAATGACAGTCGAACGCACTTTTGTTTAAGGTTAATTTTTATTAGTTCATTCTTAAAACTATCTTAAAGCTAGACAAAAATTCATAAAAGTAGCCTAATTACCATAACTTACAACTAACTTACTGGTCCTATACGTACACTCAAGTTAAACTACAATACTTAATACCAACGCTTTTCGGCCCCAAGATCTATTTAATTCCATTTAGATTCAATTTATTTTCAAATTGTATTAAACAATTCAAGAAAAAACTAATTTCAATATTTTTATTTTTAAATTTACTTAAACACAACTCAAATAGTCCAACGCACCAAGTATCATACCACGGGTAATACACTTGCCATATAAAGGTTGATTTTTTTGAAAGCTATAGGAAAGTTTTTCAAAAAAAAAATTCAGGAAAATGCATGAAATCTTTATTTGAATCGATAGTACGGTCTATATAATTTAGTGTTTGAAGATAATTTTCATCCATCCGCTTAGTCCAATTTTGACACACTTTTTCCAACATTTTGGCTGGTATCTCACAAATAAATTCTGCAATGTTGTCTTCCAATGCGTCAATTAAAGTGGGCTTCTCTGTATAGACATGAGCTTTAACATATAGCCCAACAAAAAATAGTCTAAAGGCGTTAAATTACACGATCTAGGGGGCCAACTGACCGGTTTCGAATGTGAAATGAAATGTTTACCGAACTCGCCTCTCAATAAGTCCATTGTTGCGTGTGCTGTGTAGCACGTGGCACCGTCTTGTTAAAACCACATATCATATCAAGTTAAGCTCTTGAATTTTGGATAAAAAAATTGGATATCATCTTACGGCAGTGCTCACCATTCACAGTTACGTTACATTCGCATCATCTTAGAAGAAGTACGGTCGGTCCACTAATGCCACCAGCCCATAAACCGCACCAAACTGTGATCTTTTGTGGATGCTTGGGTAGCTCTTTCAACCAATTTCTGCTTATTTACTTAGCCATTGAGCCAAAAATGAGCTTCGTCGCTGAATACAATTTTTCGGTAAAAAATTGGATCTTTGCCAACTTCACCAAAAATTTTACGTTGCAGTAGCTCATTCGACTGGGCAAGATTTGTATTTAGACTTCAGGATCAAAGATGGACAAAAATTACAACAAAGTGGAGACCAGAGAACAAGAGACCAACAGGACATCACAATAAAAGATGGAATGACGATCAAGCACAAATAAGAACACATTGGTACAACGAAGCCAAAAATAGAGACACATGGATAGCCTTGTGGGAGGCTTATGCCAATGACCAACATTATTAACTTTTCAGATTTGTCCTAACTGTTTTATTTTGAATTTAATATACAAATTTTAAATTCATAATTGCATAGTTTAAATATTGTAACTATTCGTTTACATCAATGTGGTCCCCTTTAAAGTAGTCCCTGCTAGATATAATACACTAATAGAAACGCCTTCCTTTCATGGGTGTCTTCAACTTTGGAAACAGGAAAAAGTCACACGGAATATAAAGGTTGGGGCATGACTACGGTATTGTTTTTTGAAAGAAATAACGAAAAAGCAACGACCGACGTGTGAGAGGTGCGTTATCGAAGTGCAAGAGCCATGAATTGTTTTTCCATAAATCTGAACATTTTTTTTCGGATTGCTTCACGCAAACGTCGCATAACTTTAAGTTATTACTCCCTATTAACCGTTCTAGTGGTAAGAACTCTTGATGCACTATGCCATTATAATTGAAGAAAAGAACGAGCAAAACCTTCAAATTTTATCGAACTTGACGTGCTTTTTTCGCTTCCAGGTGGACAATTGTGCATGTCTCATCACCAGTTATGACCTTTTCAAGCAAACTTGGATCGTCGTCGTTGACGTTATTTAACAGCTCCTGAGCGATGTTCAAGTGAATGGTTTTTTGTCTCTTCAATTTTTCCATTCTTTAAACAAGCAAAAAGCTCATAAAAACATGTCGAACCTTAGCATCTACCACGTCAAAGTAAACAGTGAATATATACAATAAAACACATTTTGACCTCGGACTCTCCAGACCAGCGAAATTTAAAAATTCAGGGTACTTTTTGAACACACCTCGTATCTTGCAGATGTACTATTATTTCTTGAGCCACATAAAAGTTTTCAAGTGGTGACGAAATCGTTGACGAATCCGTTAGTAAAAGTTAGTATGAAAATAGCTGTAAACGATTTTGGTTTTAATGAATAATTTTACCTAAAAATTTTGTTTTAACCAAATATTTTGATTGTTCAACAATTGGTTTAAGAATGTGTTTACTGTGAAAGTTTAATTTGTTTCTATCCAGGCGGATTATTTTTTCTTAATTAAATTATGCCATTTTTAAAATGATTGCCTCAAAAAAAAAAAATATATAATAACTGACCTACACAAATTTACAAATACTTACAAATACTCTATTCGGAAGTAAAGCATGTTTAAAATTCTTCCTATTTGAGGTGAGGCCAATATAATTTTGAACAATTGAACAAAGCAATTTTACTTTGCATTCCTTATAATTAACAAAATTCACCAATGTGTTTTATTTAATAAAAATAGAACAGACAATGCTAAAAATTATTTTATGTTTAAATAAACCTTCATTCTAAAGTAGTATTTGAACAATATCTAAAAGTTATCTGTAGGAAATATTATGCCTTGTTTAATTTAAATCAAAACTTTAAAGGCCAATGTTATGGGCGTTCAATACAAATACGAGTACCTATGGTGTACTCAATATCATATCATACGTGTATGACATGCGATTTTAAGTACTTTGAGTATGTGTTCCCTTTGTGCTTTGTTTATTTTGTTTAATTGTCAATTAATAGGCCTTCAAACTGTCACTATAAAGTACTTTAATGTTTTCTTGATCACCTCTCTTTTTTTTGACAAACACACAACACACTCAAGTCTTTTGGTGTTTTTTATTTTATTTGAAGCTGAACGGAAAATCATCAAAAACCAAACAATAAATCTATGGAACACTTTTTAAAAGCGGTCATTGTATGCGGTAGGTAGGTTTGGATTGACACAGTTTTTATTTATGTTTTTATAATAAAGAGAGATGTGTTCTTGACCTACATAAACTTTTTTCTGTGTAGAGATTTTGTTCGTATTTTTCCGTTCGCAACAAATGGTCTTTTCAGATCAGAGGTGTCGTTTTAAGAAGGTTTCCAAAGGGAGTGTAACATTTAAGAGTTAAGCATTTTCATTTTAATTTCATTTTATTATAGATAATGTTTAATAAGTGTAAGATACAATATCTTATAAACTAGTTACAAGCTAATGTTACAAACTTGTAGAGCAAGCGAAATATTGATGAGAAAAAGACTAATTAAAGTTGTACAATTGAATAATATAAGTTAAAAATATTTAAATGATATTTAAAAAATAATGTTTTAGAGTCCTTTTAATTCTTGCTGCGGTTTAGATATCCTTAATAGCGCGTGAGAATTTATACACAATTTACGTTCAAATGTTTAACATTTATTGCGAGGATGGATCAATTAACGATATAGGGAAATTAATTTTGTCAAAACAGTATTGTGGTTAGTGCGTTAGCAGTACATCAGAGAGTAGCAACAAATTACGATATTTAAAGTAATTATCAAAGAAAATACTAGCAACAGGGTAGCCAAATCGGATACACTTCATATCTTCGTAGGCCAAAAAAATAGCGAACACTATTATTAAAAGCAACATCAAGTTCACGGTTACTATCATAACTACTGTAGCAAAATAATTCACATCAATATATTGAGATTGGTATTAACAAAGTCAACATGCGTGTGTTTACTGGTGTAAAATACTGGGTTACCCATAAAGTACGTAGGGCACCATAAACATTGCCTATAATTCTATAGATATGGTTGTCCCATGTTTTAAAGCGGTTAAAAATAACGCCGAGATTTTTAACAGGTTCAACATATTTAATATGGGCATTACTTTAAAAAAATCGAAGTAACAGAGATCAAACATTTTTTTTTGGAAATCACTGCAACATTTTGATTGTTTAGGGTTCAAGAAAAGGCCATTTAAGTTAGACCAGTTTGAAATTTTGTCAATTCTGATATTCAACGCACCATGCTCAATGATTCCAAGTGGACTGAGCTGAAGTAAAGTTGAAAGTCGTCGGCATACAAATGACAGTTTTTGATCAAACTTAATAGTAGAGGATCCAATATCGACCCTTGAGGAACACCGGGTGAAATAGGTTAAAAACTGGACAAACAGTCACCAATTTTAAATGCTTGTTTCCTACTTGTCAAATAAGAATATACAAGTTTAGCGGAACTTGCAGAAAAACTAAACTGTTGCAAAAGTTATTAACACAGAATGATATGATGGACAGTTTCAAAAGCCTTAGAAAAATCAAGCACGGCTTAGAAAGTCCTTATTCAGTGCTTATTTTATTTATTCAGTCACGCAGAGAAGTGCTGTTGTTCAGCTGTTCTTTTTCCGGATGTTTTGGAGTGAGCAAAGAGTTTGCTTTAAGACAATGCTTTTCTCTCAGCAAATTTCTCTCAAAGACTTTGAAACAAAAGTTTAGGCCTGTTATTACATGGGATCAATATCAATTTCCTCATAAAAGGTATTAATTATATGAGTTTAACAAATTCTTGAGAAGAAATCGGTAACATTGTGGGCAAGACTTTTTTTAAAAGGTGAAGAAATTAGAAGAGACTGGATTGGTTACAGATATTGTAAGGCCTGTACATCATTGTTTCGCTCGTACCACTGAAAATATCGCTACTGTAAACTGTAAGTAAAAATGTTGCTGAAGACCTGAATGTGTCAATTCTTCGTCGTTCTTAGGAATTACGACTGTCTTACGGACCATTATGGTGTATTTTGCATTTGGATCTACACCAACATCCATATAAATTCCAATTCATACCTTATACCGGAGGTGTGATCGGACCTAAGCTCTTCGAAAACATACATATAACGACTGTCACCGTCAATTCGGAGCGTTATGGTCACTTGATCACCGGATTTTCGTCTGCTTTTGAAAAATACGATAAAGACGTTGTCACATGTACCACAACTAGAGCGAATATGGCTTTATTGCAAGGAACAATTCCTGGCCACGTTATTTCTCGTTGTGGCGATATTAACTGGCCAACAAGATCATGCAATTTGACGCCGCTGTCCTTAAAAACCAATATTCTTCAGGTAATTACTGAGGTACCACCCAATATGTGTCAAAAAGTGGTCGAAGTTTAACTCAAAGGAATCGAAACTTGTAACAATGCGCAAGGTCTTCATTTAAATAATGTGGTGTTGTTCAAACTTTATAATGAAAAGAAATATCATGCACAAAAATATTTCATATGTGTTTTTTTTACGTTTGCTTTTGAAACCTTAAAATGGATAACCCTATATAATACAAAATTTATTTCGTGAGATGTTTTTGGTTAGCCAAAAAAAATATGTATCTATTTTGTATCAACAGTTTTTACAGATTACTTATAACCTAGCACATTTAACTACAGAAATCTCAAACCATGAAATTTTTTTTTATACTCAAAGGTACTCATCCCGTCAAGACCTTGTCTGGCTTTTAGATTCATGTTTTTATTTGCAGATACAAATCAAAATAAGAAAAGAAAAACAAGACACAAAAAGGTTCAATGTCATCGTTTTTTATTAATAAAGAGAGAGCCAACCCAAAAACCATCATCCATTCCATTCCAGACATTCATTTAACGTTCCAGGAATTTGTCCAAATGGTTCAAATTATTATATATTTATGTGGGAACGAATATGTCACCTTTTTGGCTTTGACTGTCGAAGCAGATATCGTGCACTAGGTTCATCATAATTTTCGAGGCTAGAAGTTCGACTCGGTTTGCAATCGAGAACAATGCGAGTATATGCAAAGCCAAAAGACGATGATTATGGTCTTGAATAAGTCTGTGACATCAGACAAAAATAAAGAAAACATCATCCTCTCCACGACTAATGTAGAATCTATATAGAACTCATCAAAAGCCAATACGTATGATGATGATGATGATGATGATGATGATGATGATGATGATGATGACGAACAATATGAGACGTATGGCCCAGAATAAATTAGCGAATGACTCCTCCCGTTTGATTAACTGGCATTTTAGGAGTCATGGTCAGAGTGTCGTTCAAGGTAAAACATTTTACTGATAATAATAAAAATAAAAAAATAAAACATAACAACACCTCCAACAACGTCTTGAACTTCCAGACTATTGTTTTGTGTTTTTTTTTGTTGACTGTGAACGTATATTTGGTATATTTTTGGTATAAAAATAGCAAGATATTTAAATATATCTACGTCTTGATTTTGTTTTGTTGTTTACTGTTTGTTTTTTAAGATTTAGACTTGGCTCAAAAATAAAGACACTTTTCTACTTAATCTTAATCATACTTGGGTTTTATTGGATTTTTGGAAATTTTATAAATATTTTTGTTTTGATTGAAAAGGAGTTGAAGGACGAATAATGACGGAGGATAAACTGAAACTGATAACAATATTCTGTCGATGCAATAAGAAACAACATGATTCAACCTATGGTATTTTGAAATTAAGCTCATGCACTTTCGAATCTAAAATTTAGCATTTATATGTTTTTATTTTTCTATTATGTGATTTCGAAATTATTGTCAAACAAAAATTTAAAATAGAGTCTGGGATGCGACCCACACTGATAACTTTCCATTCCGTCTGCTGATTTGTCTTGCTTAAAAGGTTTGTAGGTTTTCATGTTTTGTAAAGAAAGTTGTCATTGAATGTTTTTAAAAAATTTAAAAATTAATAGCAATGTGAAGTAGTTTGATTTCAAAATCTATTTTTGTAAACGAGATTTTTAGTCGTAAACCAATTTTTACCAATTTCAGTAGCATTTCTTAAAAGTTTTTATTTCTTATGTAAATAAATACAAATTATATGAATGAAATTAATTTGATGTAAATACCTTTCATTGTTCACGTGATATCGAGAACCGAACATCATTTTTATCAAATGTTCGTACCGATTTTAATGTTTTGTTGACAAACTGACAGTTGAGTTTTTATAAAAATAACTACTGAATATCAAAAACAATATTTTCTGTGAAATAAAAAGTTTGAAGACAATATTTTTAATTTTTGAGAAGCTGAAGAGTAGAAAAGTAAATGTTTACCAACCTCTAATATTGTTTTTTTATTTTAGGTTTTTATTTTTTATAAAAAAAACTGTTATTTCAATTTTTGTTAAAATTTTACCAGATGACAAAAACTTTGGTCTTCGTTGCGTAGTATTTTGGAGATAAAATCATTTTTTTGTTTGTAAAATATTTGAAGTAACAATAATTAAAAAATTAGTTTTTTTTTAATTTATGAAAAAAGCGTTAGTTTGATTGTTTTCCAGAAATACTTAAAACGTCGAGTTATGTCAAAATTGTCAATTGGACAAATTGGAACGGTTACAACTATACTTCCTATGGAAAGTTAAAAGTAGCACAAGTAGAATATTACAATTTTCCTTTAATGTTGTGGCGACGAATTCGGCTTTACTTTAAAGATAAGAGTTTTTCCATTTTGTTCTAAAAATGATTTCGGGAAAATGGCCAACACAGCTGGCTCTAGTAAATTCCAGCCGATGACTTCCCATAACCCAAAAAATAGTCTAAATCTGTAAAACTTATCTACAATATTAGGTTTAGTTAAATATTTATTCGGAATACAAGTTGTTAGATCTCATCTTTTTATACATAAGAACTATACTATTTACAAAAAGTGGAAATATTATAATTTTTGTTAGTGTAAAAGTCTATCGTACAAGTAGACGAGGCTAGGGTGTTTTAAAAATTTAAAATCGAAGCTTGGATTCGAAATAATAACTAGAAATTAAATCGATAACGTGACTTTTGAAAACAAGTTTTTTTTTTATTTTCATAAACGAAGACAAATAACTTACGGAAAATTCCAGAAACTAAGCAGGAAACTCAAAGGATTAAAATTTGTACATATTTAGAAAGCAAACATTTAAACATTGCACAAAAACACCGTTTTTGTTTTTTTTAGGGCATATTGCAAAAACTTGATGTTATTTATTATAAGCCTTCATCTTTTTAAAAAGTACTGTTTTATCTATACGTAAGAACAAAAACAACTTTATTTTACGACAGGTCAGCTTTACCATTTTCTTAGTAAGTCGATTTTGACATAATTTGACTTTAAATAATATTGAAAATTATAATTTCAAAACAAATTTTGCTTTTAAAAATTAGATTTTATTAACTTCCCATAAGAAGTTATTGTAATGGGTTCGATTTGTCAAATTAAAAATGTTGACATTCCTCGACGTTTCAAATCTGAAAAAAATGTATCACCTCCAAAATTTTACGACTTAAATATGATTTTATCTCCAAAACAATTTTGCGCAACGAAGAATAATGTTTTTGACATCTAATAAAATTTTGAGTAAAATCGAATTGACAGTTTTGTTAATAAAAAATAAAAATCTAAAAAAAAACAATACTCAAAGTTGGTAAAAATTGAATATCGATTCAAATATCTTTCCAAAAACTTTAAATTTAGGCTTCAAACTTATAGTATCTTAAAAGAAATATTGTTTTCAACATTCTGAAAAATGTTGAGAAAAATCGAAATGACAGTTTTTTTACAAAAAATAAAATCTTCAAAAAAATTAATAAAAGTTGGTAAAAATTGATTTTCGACTCAAATATCTTTTCAAAATTTTGGTATATTGGCTTTAATTTTTTTTTTTAAATATTGTTGTCAACATTCGGTAAAATTTAAAAAAAATGGAATTGACAGTTTTTTTACAAAAAATAAAACTCTAAAAAAAAGCAATACTAAAACTTTGTAAAAATTTGCTTTCGACTCAAATAGCTTTTCAAAAATTAAAAACATTGGCTTTTAACTTATTTTATTTCACAGAAAATATTGTTTTCGATATACCAGTATTTTTTATATAAATTTCCAACAGTCCGTTTTTTCGTAAAAAATAAAATCTACAAAAAATAGTACGAAAATTTGGTAAAAATTGATACGAGTACATATAGACAAACTTTTAAGAAAGACAAATCGACAGACGGGATGGGAAGTTATCAGTGTGGGTCGCATCCCAGCCTCTTTTTAAAAATTATTATTGGTAGATATCGTGGTATGTGATTCCGAGCATCAGCAAAGTTTTCTAAAAGATCATCAATAGGGCTCTGACTAAGTGGACTGCGGACAAACAAATAATTCCAGATAAACAGTTCGGGTTCAAAGCGGGTCATGACACAATTCATGCTTCGTTTCTAAACACGTTTATGGTATCTAATAGAATAAATCAAAACAACAATGCACAGGTGCTGTTCTGGTTGATCTGGAAAAGGCCTTTGACACCGTATGGTTAGAGGGTCTTTACCTAAAACTGAGCAGGCTTGGCATAAGCAAGCCATTGTATACTTAATGTTATACTTTATGACATGCTTAACGGTAGAAAGTTTTTTTTTTCAAAAGTGGCAATGTTACTTCTACCACAATATTCTTAATTAAAAATGGTCTTCAACAGGGAGCGGTGAATTCGATTCTCGTCATAATTTAAACCAGCGATCCGATAGGTAGTCTTACAAAGGCAAATGCGTACGCCGACGATCTAATTGCGTACAGAACGGCCGAAAGGTTGAGGTTATAAGAATTCTCTTGCAGCGTGATTTCGACGAGATTCAGCGATATTGTGACGACTGGAAACTGAAAATAAATGCCCAGAAGTCGGAGACAATTCTGTTCCGGACTTAGCGATCAAAAGAGTAGTAAAGTACCTCGGTATCTCGTTAGATCAGTATTTGTATTTCGACAGACATATAAATGCAGCTCTAACCAGGGATAGAGGAGCCTTCGCTCTGCGAAACGTCTGTTTTACAGCAGTTGTCACTGTCATGCCAGAGGTCTTGGGTTCAATCCCTGCTTATGAAATCTAAAGTTTTTTCAAGGGTAATTCTTGTCATGAAAAGTGCTCTCTCAAATTTGCAGTTTGGATTCGGTTTAAAACTGTAGGTCTCTTCCATCCCTGACAACAGTACTCGTACGCAGCAATGGTTGAGAGCTGTAAGTCACTTTAGGCCCAATTTATTTATTTTTTATTTTTAAAAATTACATTCTATTTTTATAAATAGATCAGTATATCAACATTTTTGAAATTTTTATTTGAGACCACAGTTTAAAAATAAATCAATGGACCTTCTAAAGTTTTGTAAGAATGTCAAAAAAATGTTTTTCAATATAAAAGATGTATAACAAAAAATCATTTTTTATTAAATTTCTATTCTGTTTTCAAATCATTAGTCGTATTTTAGTTATATCCAAATAAGCATTTATTTAAAATTAATTATTAAAAATTATTTCAAAAACTATGATAGCTGTTTTTAACGTCACTTGAATTTTAAGATCTTGTTATTAAATACATGAAAATGTTGCAATTTGAGTAGTTGACTCGTACAATATTTATGTACGAGTATATTTGTTTTCAGTCGAAAACTTGAGTTTTTAAATACTATTTTCCAGTGGCGCCCAACGTCAGCGTGAATAAACTCTAGATTAAAATAATTAAAGTATTGATTCAATAAAAATTTCCGTCTTAGAAAAACGTAAAAGAATTTGCTTTAAGTAATGTTTGTTGCTGTAATAGCATTTTGAATATATTAAATATTTTTTAAGTTATAAGTTATAATAAGCAAAAAAATTATATTTTCTTTTTGAGTTTTGAAAACTTTAACGATATGACTTATATAGTTCAACTCATGTTGCTTATTTTTAGACCCCGCATAAGATTTTATTTGCTGTATTGAAAAGATATTGAAAAATTCACGTCCTTATCTCTGAAACTTTCTATGACTAACAGTTTAAATATCTATTTAAAGAGTCTTGACTAATCTCCTTAATTACATATCAATATAATTATTGTTTTTCTCGAACATCTAAAATGATTCATCTAAAAGAATATTTTTATAATTCTTATCGTTCAGAAACACAATATAGCCGACATTGAACTTCATTCCGTTCATTGATGAGTTCAGAAAAATGATCCCCAACCATCATTCAGATCAATGACCATTTAATCAAACAAAGTCACAGATCGTCGCCCGTCGCCGTGCGTGCGTCGTCGTCGTCGTCTTCGTCGTCATAATATCTTCAGTCTCCAGGAAAAAAACAAGCCCTTTGTCATCGACAGTGATGTGATGGTCTCTGTGCACTTTACAAGATACTTACGAGTATCAGTATCTTTAAGTATAGACTAAGGGAATGACTCCATGGGTCATTACACCCATCAGCTTCAGAACAGAACACCAACCATCTTGAAAACCTTGCGGACGGACAGTCAATCTCAAATGCCATAAGTAGATATAGACACATTTCCCTATCTGAATCGTTATATGATAATTTAATTGAACTTTTTGAGTGCTCGAAAGACCCTTAATTGATTAATAACAAAAGAAAGTGAAAGAAGTCAATAACAAGACAAGATAAATAAATTACGTTTATCAGTCGCAGGAACTTGCTTTAAAAGTAAAAACACTTAAAAGGGCTTAAGAGCTGCACAAAAGGCCTTCATAAGACAAAGCATCTCAAAAATAAGCTTTCGAAACCTTATTTTGAATAAATAAAGGGCTGTTATCTTCATATGTATCTCGAGATGGGTTAAGAAATTATCCTCTTGTTTTGTTTCACTTTTCCTTTACTTTTATCACAACTTTTTAAGATGGAACTCATCCAAAGAGCAAAGATAAAATTAAAACACAATGAAAAGAAAAAGAAACACATTCTGGAGCAAGGAACAGCACCGAAAAAATCTTGTCTGGAGAAGTCTGGAAAAAAAAACAAAACACAAAAATTACATTGAACTCGTGTGTATCATACCTACTCGTATACATTCCCAGACATCCTCTGATTTAATTTATCCCTCAAAAAATGGAAGAAAGAAAATAAATCTGGACAATATGCAGAGTGGCCTCAGTCTCAGTTTCAGTCTCATTGAGTCACAGACTTCTCTCTCCAATATCTCCAGTGCTGATGATGATGATGACCTTGATGACTTCTGTGGTACTACAAACAATTTTAGTACATCATTGGATGCCGCCACCATCAACCGCCGCGGCAGACCGATGCGATGACCGAAGCTGTCTTTTGTTTAGTGCCGCTGCCTTTGCCATTGCCACTGACTATACTTTGATCTTGGCCTCGTTTAACTGATGCAATGGTTTCTGATGATGGAAATAGTCATATTGCAGAAAATTAAGACTTTAGGATGGTCATAAGTTCATGACATCAGACATGTTTAATCTCAATGTGACTGAATGTGTGTGGATATGTAAAAAGTCTACGAACCGAAGGTTAGTTTTGATACTTTCTTAAGATTTTATTGGACTTTTTAGAGGTCTGATGGTAGAAGATTGTATCGGCATTCAATGTTAAATATGTTTATTAGTTGAAGTTAATCTCCAAAAAGCTTCTACCAATTTTTTTGATAATAATTTTTGAATTTGACACTTTTTCTGGCTTTAATTCCAGCCCAGGCTGTCTTTGAAAAACTGGGGCCAAACTTTTCTTCAATTTACTTCGAATTCGTTACTCCACATTTTGCAATTAATAATTTTTTTTACAGGAAGAAGGGAGTTGAAAAGCGGTCAACTAATTGGATATTTCCACAATTGTGTGTCAAATTCAGCATTTTAAATTGTTAGCTATTCAGGGTCAATAATTTCGTTGTTTCGTTGGTGTTTGACAGCTGTCAAACTCAATTTTTTATTTGAAGGATATTGGTTGAATTGTAGGCATTTTTCATGTATGCAAAGTCGTGATTCGAACGATGCCAATTTTTGCGCATTATGCAAAATTACATGAAAGTGGAAGCTTTACCGAACTATGACTTCGTAATGCAGCTCAGTCGAAAATATTGATGTTGCAAGTAAATGTTGCCACGCGACTGCAAATGACTTTTGCAGAAGCTGTATGGACGAGGAAGAGTAGAAAACATTTCTTCCCCTTCTATGTACATGCCCTGCTCTAGCTCAAAAACGCAAGAATTACCGAGTAGAATTCTTCTTTAACAATCTAAACGATCTAAATCATATCCCCATAATCAGCCTCCCACGTTTCGTAAGGGACTCAAACTGGTTAATTGAGCTTAGGAGGAAGCCTCAAGACTCATGTGGTATCACAATGGGCCATTAAACTGGCCTAAGTGTGTCCTTTTCCATCTTGGGCAGCCACTTCATCCTAACCTAAAGTAAATGTTGCTTATTATACGAACTTTTTGATTTCCCGAAGGCCGGTGTATTTGCAGAAATTGAACGTACCTATCGTACACTTTAATAACTGCAAGGGTGGCTCCACACTTTTGATCAGGGGGGTGGGTCACACACTTAGCAGTCGGCTTGACCCCAGAGTAATTGTAATTTGCTACATGGCTCTCATACGGCCGATCATCGTTTATGGTTGTTCTGTGTGATTCCGTTGCCGCTTCCCAGATGGAGAAGTTTCGTTTGTTCGAGCATTAGTGTTTACGATGCTGTACCGGCTTATATCGAACAGCCGAATCTTCTTATTTGCATTACTATTCCAACGAGGTCCTATACAACGGGGCTCGAATCAACAGATTTGACAACTTCGTGGTAAAACTCGTTGGAGGTCACAATGCAAGACCTATTTCTTCGACCAACAATTTAATTTTCGGGGCGTTCTATCCGAACGACGAGTATTTTGAAAGTGCACGCTTGGGCGGCTTCGTTCCACCAGAGGCATTCCTCTTTTTAGACAGGTGCGGTCTGATACAGGATAGATTATCAGTTCCGCTAATCTACCACGTCAGACGACGTCATGACACAAGGCGGAGTAGAGCTCCTTCGGTTCAGTAGGGTTGTGTCCGAACGGGACCGAACTGATAGGGTGAAGCAGGAGAACCAGTTTTGGTGGCTTCAATCGACACTTGAAAGTGGGTAGTCGGGATGGGGTCTTAAGCCTTGGACGGCTTACATATTTGTTTTATAGTTTTAGGGTTTAGTTATATATTATTGGTTACTTTAGAGTGTCCGTATGGGACCATTAAGTAAGTTGTAAGTTATGGATAACTAGGCTAGTTTTATGAATTTTTGTCTAGGTTTAAGATAGTTTTAAGAAATAATGAATAAAAATTAATTTAAAACAAAAACACTTAAGTTTTTACTCAACGCTTAAAAATGTTCTTTAATGTTTTGTAAAGGAAGCTTATAAAATTTAAATTACATAATGTGTATATTAACTTTAAATTTACACATTTCAAGGTTTAAAGTCACAACTTGTATTATTATATTATTTTCTTACACTGTTTTCCGTCAAGGTATTTATAGTCTCATTATTTAATTTGAACTACTGCCTACACATGAAAGCATTCCAAGATTACAAAAGTTTTCTTAATATGCCATTTAAGAGCTAAAACAAAATAGCTTAGAGAGTTTTTAATTATTTTTTTATTGTCATTTTTATTTATTCGAAAAACGCTAGAAACATTAAACAAAAAAACAAAAATCCGAAAGAATCTGATATTAAGAATTTTCTGGCATTTTTTGACATGTTTTTTTTTCGAACTCAATTTTCGGGAGTCTATTATTACTATCGTTATCAGTCTGCTTACTCCGTAGATTGTAGCTGATGCTAGAAAATATTTAGATCTTAAGGATGTCAACAAAACTTAAAAATTGTAGAGAGAAAGATGGTTGGCTGTTGAATTTAAGGAAATAGGTGCATTTATAGGTACATTGTTTCTCTTAAAATTAAATACAGTCAAATTAAGGTAAACAAATAAGTTAAGAAGAATCTTTTTTGTGGCACTCACAAAATACAAGTTTCAGAATTTCATTTCACTTCAGTCTTCTAAGCTTTAATACTAGTAGATATAAATAGTTCATTGTATTATCAAATAGCCATTACTTTAATAAAAGTGTCACTTTTGATGTTTTTGGGTCATTTATATTCTTGAACTTCGAGTTTAAATATCAGTTTTAAAACATCTAAAGCAAATTCACTATAAAATGTAGATTACTTTAATTTAAGTTTTTGAATTTAGCAGATAATCAATTTTGAAAGAAATAAAATGCACGACTGGATCAATAGAACTTGCTTATTTCTTCCAAAAAGTCTAATTAAAAATATTTTCTATATTTTAAGATTTAGAAATATACCTGCAAAATAAGTTTTTCTCAAAAATGTAAATGCCATTTTATTTCTCAAAAATCAAGATTAACTTAGTTTTTTTCCAATATCCTTTAATTTTTAAATTTTGCCATGAAAATATTTTTGGTAAGCACTAAAATAGGTGCCTATAGATAGAGATTGTACGTTTAATTTCGTTTAAAAATGTAGAGAGAGAATAAATAAAAAAAAATAATGACAAGGCATTCAATTGATTATTAGTACCCTTTATATATTTATATTTAAACACAGTGCGAGCATTAGGAAAATAGGGAAGGATTTAAAAGGAGATACCGGTGCACATTGGTCTTAAAGTTCTGAACATCAAAATTTTAGGGAAAAACAGAGTTGGCTAAAGCATTCCACATTCTCGATGTGCGATTTAAGAAAGAATTCTTATTCCTTATACTTGACAGTACGCCCGACTGAGCTCAAGGGTAAACTGATGAGCATTCCTGGAAGTGCGAGTATTACGGCTGAATCTTTTAAGAGGTGGAATGCAACTGGCTAGTTCAACAGAACATTGTTTGTAAAAATATCGATAAAACAACGAAAGGCATGAAACATTGCGGCGGTGTTCAGCGATGTAAATATTTCGATTATAGTTCTATCGTCTATCATTTTTAAAGCCCTTTTTTGTATTCTATCTAAGAGATTTAAACTTGTTTTAGGGGCACCTGAACAGATATGCGAAATATATTATAGCTTTGGACGGATGAAGGTTTTGTAAATTACAGCAAGATCAGAAGGGGTGAAAAATTTCTTGCACCGTCGGAGATATCCTAAGCACCTGGCAGCTTTTTTGGCAATATCAAATATATGATCGTTCCATAAAAGGTCATCTGTGATACACATACCAAGTACTGACAGTTGATTAGTTTCTTGGATGCAAGTGCCACTCATAGATAGTGGCATCGGGGGTGTGTTGCGCTTTAACGACAGGAGACAGCATTGAGTTTTCGAAGCATTAAATTCTACACGGTTTTCGATTCCCCATTGTACAATGCTGTCAAGATCAGAATTTAATGAGATTATCATACACTGCCGTTGAAGTTCCACATCCGAAGGACAAGAATATAAACGAGTGTGAGAAGCTGAGGATACTGTCGTCAGCGAAACAGGTTAATGGATTAGAAGTGGCAGACATAAGATCATTTATGAATATAAAAAAGAGTGTCGGAAACAAAACGGAACCCTGGGGAACACCAGCATTTATTATATGAATTTCAGACTTGTAACCATCCAATACAACTTGTATTGAACGGTTAGAAAGGTAATTTCTAATCCAACGAAGAAGAGATTTATCAATACCAAAAGCACGAATTTTCGGTAAGAGAGCTTGGTGCCAAACTCTATCAAATGCTTTTGATTATTAAAAAAATCATCAATTTGATCATTTGGTCATCGACAACATATTGCACAGAAAGAGAAGATTATTAAAATCGGTCCATTATTTTTACAGAAAACTTTAAAAACAAAAACTAGCGGTTTTATGAAGGCTAACCTTCTGTAACAATACCAAAATTTATTTTCGCTTGTAGAAAGAAGGCAAATAAGGGACAAAATATTTAGAGGAAGTTTTAAAAAAGTCTATGGATGTATTTAAAAAAAAATACGCTAATCGGTTGAAAACCTTAATTTCAATCGACATAATGGTTTGGGTTGTAGGGGCCATGACAGACAGACAGATGGACGGAATCGGGGGACCTACTTTATTCGAATTTTCTTGCATCGTAATTTATTTTTTTGAAAACTAAAATTTTAGTTGTTATTAACAGTAAACCATTTTTTGGAGAATGTCGTTAAATTACTAAAAAAAATCTTTAGTTTAAATCTTTACTTATACAACTTAACTGAGTTTTTTGGCTCATATGACCCCCCTCCTGGAGAGTCCATTGGTCAAAAGTTGATGAATTTGTACTGTGTTTTTGGAATAGGGCTGAATTACCGATTCATATTAAGTTCTTGGTCCAGGCCTCATTTTTGCAACAAAATTTAAGGATTAAAAATTAAAATTTTGTTTTCATACAAAAAAAATAAGTAATTCAAAATACAATACAATTAGTTTTGAATTGAAGGGAATTCCTACGAAAACGCAAACAAATTATCTCCCAGGGGAGGTCATGACCCCTACGAGATCACAGACGATATGGCCGAAATAATCTTGTATGTAATAATGGTTATAATATCATAATGCAATAACATAGATTTTTACAGCATGAATGAAAAAATAAATGTTTGCTAAACATTAATTGTAAGACTTCAAATGGATTACATATTATTTACCACATTAATGAGCAGGGTCTTGTTAACAAGTTTGATGAGTTTAAAATGACGTGTCTCAGACTTGATTTAACCCAAATTTATAAAGTAATCAGTTTTCTATGAACGGTTTTAAGAAACCACATCGAGCTGACCGAATTCGCACAACGGAAGGAGGTGTCGCTATCTAAATGTTCAGATGGTACCAATTCATGTATCTATTACTTTATAGATATATTTGAGGGTGATAATAAGTTTAGCGTTGGTACTATTTATATGCCATCACGCATGGCCAGTTCTGGGATGATCAAACCGATTGTTGAAGAAATGTGTTATCGCGTACCAAACCTCTTTATTTGTGGTAATTAAAATATTAATATTTTTTAACCATTATCAAATTGTTTTAAAACATCAAAAAAATTCCCTAGGACTCTCCTTTATTAATAATACTTAACCAACTCAATTCTTCCCCAACTGTGCACCATCGTTAATTGATGTTTTCCTTACTAGTGATGAAAATGTTGTTAAATGTTTCAGTCAATTACCCATCCATATCATGACCATATATTTTCAACACTTGACTTAAATTTCGATAAAAAAAACCGCAGCACTCTTTCCAGTATCGTGATTTTCGTAATATTAATGTATAAACTTATTTAACGAATGTATGTCAATGGATTTTCATTCAATTTACACCACATCTAACGTAAACTATCAAACCTTTTTGGTAAGTGTTGTAGATGATTATCAGGTAAGTAAAGCAATTTTCTCCATAAAATCTAAATGGACCGGACTTGACAATATTTATCCGGACTTTATTAAAATCTTGCTACCCTTGCAACTTCCCCACATAACGCTTATATTCAACACCATTAAAATGACATCTACATATCCCATCCTATGGAAGACATCAAAAACCATCCCATCCTAAAACAAGGAAAGAAGAAGGAATATAGACCGATAGCTATCTGATCATTTCAATCTAAAGTTTTTGAAATTCTGATAAGTAACCAGATAAAATATTATATTTAAGACAAGCAGCTATTGAATCCTTTGCAATCTGAATTTCGGTCTGGGCATAGTTGAATTTCACCTTTACTCAAAGTATCTGATGACATAAGACATGCTTTAGGCAATAAACCTTACTTGACTTTTCAAAGTCATTTGACTGTGTAAACCATAATCCTTTCTGTGATAAGTTGACGACCCTATTTACCTCCTCTGACACAACTAAAAAACTTATTTACTCATATTTGACCAATCGTTTGCGAGCCGTGTCTTGTAATGGTAGAATGTCCTCGTTCCTCTCTGTAAATAATGGTGTTCCTCAAGGATCAATCCTTGGACCTTTACTGTTCTCATTGTTCATTAATGATCTACCCTCTGTTTTGTTTTACTGTCACTTTCATATCTATACAGATGATTTCCAATTATATATTAGTTTTCCTGAGAGATGCTTAAGGATGCAATATCTAACATGAACATTGACTTAAAGGCTATATATGATTGTTCGACACGGAACGGACTTAAACTCAATCTTGAAAAAACGAAAGCTCTTGCAATTTCAATAAACTAACCAAACCCAGATAATTTCCCTCCCGTTGTGTTGAGAAATTGTATTATTGAATATGTTGCCCAAGTTAGAAATTTAGGTTTCGTCTTTAACAACAGGTTAACTTAGAAAAGCCATGTCAATACATTTGTTTCAAAGATTTATGCTTCACTTAGAGGACTATCTGTTACTAGATCCGTACTACCTAAATAAAAGCTGGTAAAAGCACTTGTCCTACCTATAATAACATACAGGTGTGAGCTGTTTGGTGATCTTGACTCTCAATCAGCTCACAAACCAAAGGTGGCATTTAATGCAATAGCTCGTTTGGTTTTTAATCTACGTAGGTTCGACCATGTCACTTTTCAAGCTAGTCAGCTTTTTAATTGCGATCTGGTAGCTTTCTTCAAATATAGTTGTTGTATTTTACTCTTCAAATTGATTTTTAAAATGACTCCAAGTTATCTATGTAAAAGACTTAATTTTATTGTTTCTAGCCGTTCCATTTTATTACAACCGCCCAACTTTACGTGTTTGACATCGCGCAGGTAATTTTGCGTTGAAAGGTCAACCTTTTATTTCCATGATTTCAGAAAATAAAATTTACACGTTGAGCATATTCACAATTCAACCCTTAAATTTAAACACGTTTCTTGATTCTTAATTGATTATAAAAAGAGCAAAGAAAGTTAGAAAATTCATACTTGTAGTTGTATATTCTTTAAAATGAGTGAATTCGCAAAAGATTGCAATCAATCGATTGCTTTATGATGGAGAGTAAAACTTTGAGTTACAATCATAAGAACTTAATTTGATAAAAAATCAATTCATTAAAGATTTTGAAAATAATTAAATTACATCACAAATTTTAGTAAAAAACAAAACACAGAGAAGTGAATTTCATCATTAAAGCCTTTCAAATAATTTCTCAGAAATTTAAGAAAAGGTAATTTTAATTCCTTTTGATATAAATTCCACTAAAATCAATTATATTCACCAACAATAACTCTGCTGTCTCTTTGGTTTTGATTGAATGTATGTATTATATTTTTAAAGAATGTTTTCTACGAATTCAAAGTTTTTCAACTAATTAAATAGTAAATCTTGGAAATGTGTCAGTATGTCCCCTGAAACCCCGAATTTCGATGTAAACAACGGAAAAAAGTCAATTTGTTTACGTTATTCATCCACTTTAAATTTTGGAATTGAATTTCAAGAACTGGTAAATTTCGTAAATTTCATCAGAAATATGTCATTGACAGCCATTCTCATTCAAACCAAAAAGTTTATGTCGATGTTTTCTGTTTTTGATGTGCTTATAAGATGAAGTTTAAACTTAGACCCCACGCGTTGCACTTTGCATATTGTCCCATCCCTTTGAACCTTTCCATTTTCAACCCAATTCAAACTATCATATACTCTCTTTCTGTCAACTAGCTATAAATAGAACCTTACTGTCGGTCTTCAGAAAAGAGCTTTTATGTACAATATCAAGGCGAAGGTTAACACGAGCCTGATGGGGGCGGTAGTGGAGGTGACAACGGCGGCATGTCGGCGGTTTATTTTGCCATTGCCATTGCCATTGCCATATTGCACCATCTTCATCATCAGCATCATCATCATCATCATCACCTCCCTCTCACAGTTCAAGTGCAAGGGTTGTCAATGTTCTATGATAAAATTAAGCTGTGTGTTATTACTTTTGCCTTTTTTACTATCACATGCAATTGAAGGTCGTCATTTCATATATTATATCGTATGTATGTATAGACTACACTATACACACTTACAAAAATAAAAACAATTCGATTTAATCAGCCGCACGAGTATCGCGTCGTCGTCCTTTTAGCCTGCTTTTATTTTTAATAGAAAAAGGAGAAGGGATTATTTGCTAAGAAAGTAAGAAAGAGGGTTGGGTTGGGTTGGGTAAATGCGGGTGATTGAGAGTGGGTTTTGTGTGCGTTTCACATCAATGATCAGCAAACTCTATTGTCTACACAAGCGACGAATAAGACGACGACGATGATGATGATGACTATACGAGTTCGTAATAAAAGCTTTCCAAGGACAGTAATTGAATCCAAAACAACTTTTCTAGCAAGGATACCACCTACACTCTTATACACTTTGAATCACTAGTAACATGCTATCGTCTTAATAATCGATATTTATCGAAAAAGTTAGAGGGTTTAAAGTTAGTTTTAGAAATTTTATGAGAAAAAACACCAACATTTTTGTCCCCTTTCAAAATTTTGTATAAATTGAGTAGTTCTGAAACTAGATAAAACTTTTCTTCAATCTTATGTCGATCAATAAGAAATAAAAATGCAACTTTTTGGACCTAATCAAGTGACGTAAAGTGTATATTCTACATTTCTGTAGGTTCTGATTGTGCGAAGTTAAATTATTGGAAGGTCAACACGCGTTTGAATAACACAAACATTCAAACACACACACACGAAAACACACAAATACATACACCAACAAATAAGGGTAAGAGTATAATCTTCAATCGCACTTTCTTTTGTTTCTAATTTTATTTGTAGACTTCCATTAGCAGACATCAGGCTAGGCTAAGAAGTTAGGATAAATGACGTACATACGTTTTGTCGAAGAACTTTTATTGGATTTTTAATAATGGAGTTTTTTTTGTGTTTGCTTTTTAAATATTCATGAATCAAAAGTACCTTTATATAGCTTTTAAGACAAAAATGTAGGTACCTTGAACTTAAGTCAGGTGTCAATTAAATATTGTTTTTTTTTGTGTGCATGTCTTCTTGAGGATCTAATTATAAGGTGTCTTAGATATTATTCAAAGTCATTATTTAAAATCTTAGTTTTTAATTAAACGATATTAAAGTCGAGTAGATTTTAATTAAAGGCTTATCAGTCGCTATATATTTCTGTCAATGAAGCAAAAATAACTTAGTCTTATTAAACTTTGCAACA
Source organism: Eupeodes corollae (assembly GCF_945859685.1). Taxonomy (NCBI): domain Eukaryota; kingdom Metazoa; phylum Arthropoda; class Insecta; order Diptera; family Syrphidae; genus Eupeodes; species Eupeodes corollae. The sequence continues at coordinate 261,501,261 of NC_079147.1, read as the reverse complement.
CTAAATTCCTCATTTTGTTTGTATTTCGTTCAAAATCATTTTCGAATTCTTATTTGATTTTCAATTTTTAAATAGTTTGCAGATATGTGTAGCTTGGTTTTAAGAATTTTTTTCGTAGTTCAAATTGTAAGATTTAAGAATTTTCTACATTAAATAGTTGGCCAAAAGTAAATTAACAGCTTTAGAAAAAACGTTATAAATATAAAAACTTTGCATCCAAAAAAAAATTAATTATAAAAAGTTAGTCATTATCTAAAGTAGTAAGATATTATTTACAAAAATGTGTTGTACAAACAATTTTATATAAATATTTTTTTTTAGGTTTTGTATCGCAAAGAAAACCAACAAAATAACTGGAATCTTATGCTTCTACTTTGTTCAAACATTGAGTTTTTGAAAGAGTCTGGATTTTTCATTAGTTAGAAATAATGGACATTTTAAATCGTCAATGTCAGCGAATGTTTTTCCAAAAATATCCAATCCTACTATAGAATATTACTAGCTGAACCGGCCATGCGTTGCTGTGACTAACAATTTTTGATATATAACATTGTTGTAAGCTATTTAAGGGGAACGGTGGGAGAACTTCATACATGGGAACCATCATGCTTTTTCCATAAATGCCATTTGGTAAACAAACACGGTGACCTTAATGACTGATTTTTTACTACCGTTGCCTCTTATTACTATGAAATTATTATTTACGAACGAAGACGAACATTTTAAAATTTGTATAAAAATGTACTGGTTTGGAATTTGAAGGGGAAGAACTTTTAACACAATTGACCAAAATTCTCGTACAGTTGATGTAAGGCAAAAATGAATACAAACGAATTTAAAATGTATTAACTTCCCATAGGAAGTTATTGTAATGGGTCCGATTTGTCAAATTTAAAATTTTGACATTTCTCGATGTTTCAAGGTCCCTAGAGTCGAAATAAAAGATTTTTAGAAAGATGTCTGTGCGTGCGTGTGTACGTACGTTCGTACGTCCGTACGTTCGCGACGTTTTTTTCATCGTCCATAGCTCAAGAACCAGTAGAGATATCGACTTCAAATAAATTTTGTTATACAGATAATAAGGCAGAAAGATACAGAAAGGGCTCTCAAGAAAATTGCGTGGGTGGCTTTGTTTTATATGTCAAAAAAAATGAAAAAAAATATGTCACCTCCAAAATTTTACGACTAAAACATGATTTCATCTCCAAAACAATTTTGTGCAACGAAAAATAATGTTTTTGACATCTGATAAAATTTTGAGAAAAATCGAATTGACAGTTTTTTTTTATAAAAATAAAAATCTAAAAAAAAAACATTACTCAAAGTTGGTAAAAATTGAATATCGATTCAAATATCTTTTCAAAAACTTGCAATTTAGGCTTCAAACTTATTTTACCTTATAATAAATATTTTTTTCAACATTTTGAAAAATGTAAAGAAAAATCGAATTGACAGTTTTCTTACAAAAAATAAAAACCTACAACAAAATGTATAAAAGTTGTTAAAAATTGATTTTCGACTCAAATATCTTTTCAAATTTTTGAGATATTGGCTTGAATTTATTTTTATCTCTCAAAAAATCTTGTTGTCAACATTCAGTTAAAGTTTGAAAAAAATCGAATTGACAGTTTTCTTACAAAAAATTAAAAACCGAAAAAAAAATTAACAAAAGTTGGTAAAAAATAATTTTCGACTCAAATATCTTTTAAAAACTTTGAGATAATAGCTTCAAACTAATTTCATCTTATAAGAAATACTGTTTTCAACATTTGGTAAAATTTTTAAAAAATTCGAATTAACAGTTTTCTTACAAAAAATAAAACTCTAAAAAAAAAAACAATACTAAAACTTGGTAAAAATTTACTTTCGACTCAAATAGCTTTTAAAAACTTAAAAAAAAATTGGCTTCAAAATTATTTTATTTCACAGAAAATATTGTTTTCAATATTCAGTAATTTTTATATAAAAATCCAACAGTCCGTTTTTTCATAAAAAATAAAATCTACAAAAATAGCACGCAAATTTAAAAATTGATACGAGTATATATAGACAAACTTTTAAGCAAGACAAATCGACAGACGGGATGGGAAGTTATCAGTGTGGGTAGCATCGTACGGACGTACGGACGTACGAACGTACGTACACACGCACGCACAGACATCTTTCTAAAAATCTTTTATTTCGACTCTAGGGACCTTGAAACGTCGAGAAATGTCAAAATTTTCAATTTGACAAATCGGACCCATTACAATAACTTCCTATGGGAAGTTAAAAATGTGCACTTTGGATAATTAAGTATTAATAAGGCATTATAAGACCTTTTTCATAAGAAATTATTGAAATCAGTTCATAAGTTGCTGAGAAAATAAAAATTAAAATAACGGTTCTATGAGCGGTACCTTACCTCAGCAATACAAACATTTATTTTTCTTATTAAAAGAAGCCAAGTTAAAAAATACAATTTTAGAGAAGAATTTAAAAAAAACCTATCGGTTTGTTTTTGAGAAAATTCGAATTGTTAGTTTTGATTTAAAAAAAATGAAAAAAATTCTAACGAAAATGTGCTCAAAACCTTTATTTCCAAGTTTTAACTCAATCGACCCAATGGTTCAGGCTGTAGGAGCGTGGACAGACAGACAAAACAAAACAATTTTACATACAATTAAAAAGGGGGGGGTCAACGAATGCAGAAAAAGTAAAGAGTATCTTTCAGATGAGATTTGGAAATGTTGACGTCGAAGACCAGCATGGCAGCGTTGCAGTGACGAAGAATTCTGGACATTGGTTCAAAGTGCCCGTAATTAGTGTTAAGAAGAAAAGCACTAAGGCGTGCCGGGGAATCTATATTGCCCATTAACAATTGGTGAGCAAATAATATATCAGCGTTTTTGCGTCTAATATATAAGAGTTGCAAACCTTTCAGTTTTAATCGATTGGCATAAGGAGGCAAGTTGGATTATCATACCAGGGAAGGCCACGTAAGAAAATCGAACGAGACGTTTTTGAGCATTTTAATTCTGAGTGAATGGTTTTCATAAAAAGGAGACCAAACTTGGCAGGTAGATGATGACGGACTAGGGAAATGTAAAGCGCTTTATTTACATAAGGATTTTAAAATTTATTTAAAAATCTCTTAATAAAACCGACAGGTCTATTAGCTTTATTAATAATTTGGTGAAAATGGGAATGGAAATTCAAGTGTTTGTCACACATATTACAAAGATCTCTAATAGAATCGACTACGTTGACGGCGTCATTAAGGAAGTAGTATACTGGGACTCCAGAAGTTGCATGTATGGGACTGGAGACTGAGTTACGGAAGAGGACTCTATAAGTTCTTTTCACAAGCTAGGAGCCTTTCCAGTTTATAAACATAGATGGAAAGACTAGGTCTCTAAGTTTGAGATAAATTATCTTATGGGATATTATATTAAAGGCTTTGATGTAATCAGTGCATACAACATCAAATTCACTATCATTCTTAAGGGATGTAAAAAAATTTGGGTATAACTTCAATTAAGTTAGTCGTAGTGGACCAGTTGAGCGAGGGAGAATAAGGGCTTGTAATGGAAATAAACGGAACCATAAACTAGATTTTCAAAAAGTTATGGGATGCATTACAGTTTCGCAGTAGGTTTTTAATTATTAATTTTAGTTTTATTGCCTTGTTTATGAATGGGAAATAAAAACGAATCTTTCTATATACGAGGAAACACACCTTGCAAAAGAGACGGTTCAAAGAGTGCAGTAAGAGGCTTTGACAGAGAATGCATTCATTTTTTTAGAACAACTGATGATGGATTTTGGCAAGTATCATTTCTTCAGTTATTGTGAAAGATGAAAGAGAGGTTTCAGCGCAACCATCTAATAACTAAAGTAGTGAGGATCACGATCATGGAGATTTTCGGAATAAGATTTTCTAAAGTATTCAGCAAATAGATTTGTTACAGTTGTTCGTACTGAGGAGATTATGTTGGAGAAACTCATTGAAGGTGGAAACAAATCCGAATTCTTTTGACATTTATAAACTTGAAGTTTATTTAACTTGTTTAACTAAAAGAAAAAAATATAGTAGCTAACAAACTCAATCAAATAAAAATTACGTATACGCCCCAGTTCACATTTTAGCTTTTTGTTGTTTTTACTGCTAGGAAAAGAGATTGGAGTATTTTTGGGGAGTTGTATGGTTAATTTTTGATTAATTTATTGTTGCTTTTCTGCTCTTAAATTAACTGAAATACCGACAAAGACTGCCAAAATTGAAAGACTATAATAATATTTTAGTTTCAATTAACACACTCCATTAGGCAAAAAGATTATTACTTTTATTACAAACAAAGTTTTTACTATAATAAAGATACCAAGCTTCATAAGTTTGAGTTACATAGTTAATCTAAGGTTGCTTATAGGCTGATCATGGAGACAAAGTCTATTATTTTCGTTTTAATTGGAAAACTTTTTGCCATTTTCAATCTTAATTCGTTTAACCTTAAAAAAAATCCTAACTGAATTATGTACATTTATTTCAAATGACCTCACCTTGGATTTGAATACCATCCCCGCAAAAGACATCAGATCCATACATAGAGATCCATACTTTTTTGAAAGCTGGGGAAAAAATATTCATATTTGCCTGCCACAATATTGAAGAGTGATCCTTGTGTAACGTCTTCAATTCTTTATAGCATTTCAAAAACTGCTCCCATTTTACATGATATCATCATCATGGACGTCAGCGTCACCATCCATCGCATCATCTACATTTTCATTATAATTGTTTTACTGTTTTTAAACTAATCGTATGCTTGTGTATTTTGTCAGGGACACCAAATAAATAGAAAATGAAAACAAAAAATTGTACAACAAGAAAAACCATCGAAGGACATCATCATCCTACCTCGCTGCCTCTATCTAACCCAAAACCAAACCAATATATGTACCACCTCTTGGTTGGCGTTGTTGTATGTTCGTATATCGTATACGTATATACAACTTGCCACTGGCTGTTCTTTAAGTACTTTTAAACTCGAGTAGAATAAGCGGCATCGACAAGAGCAAGGTGCATATCGCATCAACAACAAACTAAGAACAAAGTGGAAAATAAAAATATTCGTAGTCAAATGGGGCAAAGGGGGCACAAAAGTCAGCTTTGTACCACAACTTTATGTATATACGTACATACCTTCTCATATATTCTATATATGGCCAAGGATAAGCCGCACCAAAAAATGAAGGTTTTTGCGTCATTGCCTAGGCTGTATGATTATACCAACCTACCTACCTACATACCACCCAACTGGATGTGTTTTCATGAACTGTTGGCTGTGTTTTTGCCGGCTTGGCATTCAGTTAAGGACAAGGCCACAAACTCACTGACTTGTTCATTCACTGAGGTTTTTTTTTTTTCTCAAAACAAGAACAACAAAAAAAAAAAATGGAAAAAATAACGTCTCCACGAGCCGGCTACAAAAATTCCTTTAAATGTTGATGATGATGATGACGATGATGATAGAACTTGAGATATTATGTTTAACCTTAAGCCCACGAGAAATGGAGCGTAAAAAAGTTAAGATTTGTTATAGAAAACTCTTCCCTATACTGTCTGCAATAATCAATGTCAAATATGTTTGTGTACAGAAAATTGAATCGTGTAAATTTGGTAAGCTAAGCTTATGTCCTTCGAATGTCCTTTTTATCCAAAAATATCTACCTGATGTCTTTCAATAAGGAGACATAGAAAAGTTTAACACGGAGGGAAGGAGTCTTTCTGAAAATGAATAAAATTTGAAGGCAATTATTTACACGAGCCTTGTATGGATTTGAAGGATTTCAACCTTCTCTCTATCTTCTCTCAATCCACTATTTATTACCACAAACACCACCATTCCCACCAAAAAAAACAGAAAAACAAAGCTAACCGAAAAATAAGGAGCAAAGCTACGAGTATAGATATTTGGACGAAGAAAAGAGGAACAACAACAAAAACAACTAAATAAAATGAAATAAAATAAAAATCCTTAAAATCCTTGTATCTTTAGCCTTGAACTTAACCAAGCAGCTCCAAGTTTGCGTCCTTGCCCAGTCTTCAAGTACAAATAGGTACATATCGTCCGGTTGCCTTTCAATTTGTTTCTGCTTTTTCTTCTGCCTGCCCGGCCCGTTCCGTTCCATTCTGTTCGAAGGTCCTGCCTGATGTTGATGATGGTGGTGCTGTTTATTTGTTGTTGTTTTTTTATTGTTTTTATTCTCTGTGTGTAACTGTTTATGTGTCCAATTGTAAGTAAGTGTAGATGAAGGATAAATATCAAGCGATGTGATGTTACAATGGTGTGAAAGTGGGTGGCAAGTTTGGACGGACAGATATTGAGTTTCGATAGAAGGTCGGTCGCCATCATCACATCATATCAAAAGGACTCAACTAAGGCTGGGGCTGACAGAAACCACTCTCTCCTTCTTTCTCTCTCACTCTTTCTCTATTTCTCATCCTTTTTTGTGCTGATCTGAGAGAAAGGACCTTGATGTTGGGTTTTATACGAGTATGAGCGGAAAAATGTGAATGTTGATGGAAATATTCTACTTTCTATATAAACACAGGTACTTGGACAACCTCTGGGACGCTAATTAGGAGGCAGTTAATATAATTTTTGTAGCCTTTATAAGCGGAAGGAAAAGGTAACTGTTGCATCAACCCGGAAGAGAGAGAGAGAACACAAAATAAAGGAGAACTGAGAGAGTGAAAGCAATTAGAGCAAATCTCTTCCTCCCGAGCTTTTCACTATAAACTTTTCCAGATCAAATTTGAGGGGAATTGAACCCAAGCCAGAGAAACCAGAATATTTATATAGGAATTAACAACAACAAAATAGAGGAAAAAAAACTATGTCCGGGGTTTGTTGACGTTTGCCATTGAACAGGGCCGATTTCACTACGTTCGGCGTTATTGTCGTAAGCTCGTGTCGTAGGCGGCTAATGATATGGTATATACAAGAGATAGATATTTTTCATCATCAGACTAAACAACTATGGAAGTATAGGGAAGGGAGGCTTATATCATCCCTCGTGACTTGAAATAATATACATATGTGTATGATATTTGTATGTACTTGGCCATCAGAGTAATGCGGCATGGTGTGAGGCGTGTTGCCGGGAGTTTTTCAACTGATTTCCAGTTATCACCCATATCCTGAGTAGGTTCCTATCTGTACAACACCAACACTGCACCGGGGTGTTTATATGTGCGTCATTGGAATGATTGAGTTTAAAAAAATATATATTTTTCCCATTTTATACTTCGTTCTCGATTGTTCTATGGGGTATTCTCAGAGGCAGATGAACTAAGGTATGTATAAACCTACCCTTTTATTAATTGCTAGGGAAGAAGCTTAAAAGAAGCAAATATAATTGGAATTAGATAAAAAAAAGTTTAATATTGCGTGGGATTTTTATATCTACAGGTTGAAAAGCAACCTGCCTACCGTACCTTCCTACCTTTTTTATAATTGATTAATGTTTACTGATTTTTTTTTCAAATATATATGTAGGAAAATGATTTGATAAGTCCTATCTATAGATTCATATATTGAATAAAACCCACTTCAAAATCCTTCTCTAAGGATTCTTTTAGGATTTATTGCGCATTAGATTCCTTAAATGTCAAGGGTTTTTTTTGTGTTAAGGTAGATATATGTATTTAATTCGGTTAAGTGACTTTTCGTTAGGTATTTTAATGGTAAGATTGAGAAGGAAGTCAATTATATGAATGTTTTGTATTTATTTATTTCTTTTTTTTGAGTTTAATTTTTTGAAAAGAAGAAGATTAATGGAATTTCAAGTCAAATATTGGATTAGTGTTTTATTTTGGTTTTTATTGACTCAAGAAAAATGTCGGGAAATTTAAGAAAATTAATGAGATACATAATTCGTTTTTTTTTTAACGAAGAAGGAAGGAACATTACGATGTTCAAGAAGTCGATAAAAGTTAGTCAAACGATTTCGTGCGTCTGTTTGTCGAATAGTCCAAAGCATTGGGTCGAATGACTTTAAATTTGGAAGTTATGGTTTTGAGCCGATTCGCGTTAGAATGTCTTATACATTATATAATGACTAAAAATAACAGTAGTACGAATATAATTTTTTTATTAAAAAATCGAAAATTCTAATTTTTCCAAAAACAGATAGTAATTTTGTTTTTTAATTTTGTTTTAAGAATTAATCAACCGATTTCAATAATTATACTGTTTAAATAATATGTGATGATCAAAAATGTCGGTGTTTTTTTTTCAAAAAATATTGAAACATTTTTAACCTCCCATAGGAAGTTATTGTTGACAAATTGAAAATTTCTCGGCGTTTCAAGGTCCCTAGAGTCGAAATTAATATAATATATATAATATTATATAATATATTGTAACGTGATACCAAGCAGGTATATTTTTTGAAAAAAATCAATATAACAGTTTTTTTAAAAATCAATAAAACTGAAAAAAAAAAATTTGTCACCCCCAAAATTTTACAACTGAAATATGATTTCATCTCTAAAACAATTTTGTGCAACGAAGAATAATATTTTTGACATCTGATAAAATTGAGAAAAATCGAATTGACAGTTTTTGTATAAAAAATAAAAATCTAAAAAAAACATCACTAAAAGTTGATAAAAATTGAATATCGATTCAAATATCTTTTCAAAAACTTGACATTTAGGCTTCAAGCTTGTTTTATCTTATAAGAAATATTGTTTTCAACGTTTTGAAAAATGTTGAGAAAAATCGAAAAATCGAAACCTAAACAATAATTTATAAAAGTTGATAAAAATTGATTTTCGACTCAAATATCTTTTCAAAACTTTGAGATATTGGCTTTAATTTACTTTTATCTTTCAAAAAATCTTGTTGTCATCATTGTCAAAACCGAAAAAAAAATTAACAAAGGTTAGTAAAAATGATTTTCGACTCAAATATCTTTTAAAATCTTTGAGATAATAGCGTCTTAATAATTGTTTCTTATAAGAAATATTGTTTTCAACATTAGGACAAATTTTGAGAAAAATCGAATTGACAGTTTTCTTTCAAAAAATAAAAACCTTAAAAAAAATGTATAAAAGTTGGTAAAAATTGAATATCGATTCAAATATCTTTTCAAAAACTTGAAATTTAGGCTTCAAGCTTATTTTATCTTATAAGAAATATTGTTTTTAACATTTGGTAAAATTTAAAAAAAATTCGAATTAACAGTTTTTTTACAAAAAATAAAACTCTAAAAAAAAAACAATACTAAAACTTGGTAAAAATTTACTTTCGGCTCAAATAGCTTTTCAAAAATTAAAAATATTGGCTTCAAACTTATTTTATTTCACAGAAAATATTGTTTTCAATGTGCAGTAAATTTTATATAACAATATTTTAATAAACAAAATCTACAAAAAATAGTACGTAAATTTGGTAAAAATTGATACGAGTACATATAGACAAAGTTTTAAGCAAGACAAATCGAGAGACGGGATGGGAAGTTATCAGTGTGGGTCGCATCCCAGCCACTTTTTTTCGAAATTCGATATCTCTAAAACGGGTTCTTATGTTTTCACGAAATTAAAACAAGCATAGGTTATAATTATTAACTGCATACCAAAAATATTTTAAACTCAAATTTATAAATATCAAATTAATTTAAAAAAACACACTCAAAAGATGTTACAATACAAAATTGAAAAATTAAGTTTTTTTTGATAAATTTAATGCCATTTACGTTTTTTTAAACAAACTTTTGTTGCAGGTACCTTTTTAAATTGTAAAATACAGGAAATATTTTTAAACATACTCATTGGAATCATGAGCAAGTTTGTACGGATCGTGCATTTTATTTTTTTTAAAACAAATGTTGGTACACGGAGTAAAATCTTGACAATAACATAGAAACATTTTAAGTAAGCAGTTAATTCACTAATAAACGGCAGAAACAAAAAATTGCAGCGATAATTTCGTTGAATTCAATTTTCAATGACATGTTCAACCACATCGATAAGTTTGGCTCTGACGTTTTAGAAATTGCTCCAAAAGAACTAATGCCAGTTTTCTTTAGTTTTTAAAAAGCTAACACAATTTTGTTTGGAAAAAAAGCATGTCAATTTCCGGGATCTCAATTGGGGTCTTATAAACTGAATTTAAAAAATAAGAAAAATACAAAATATTTTGTGAAATTTTCAAGTTGATGGTTTTGATATTTCTGTTCTTAAGGTCCAAATAACAAAGTCCACAGAAAAGTTTGGAAGACCCAATCTTTATATCCCATATACAGCATCATTTCTTATGGCATGACTTTTAACATCCTCTTACCATCTAAAATTAATACTTTTTTAATCTTTTTCGCAAAGTTTTGACATATAGAGTGTAATCATGGAATAAGGGTATTAATTAAAAGCTGATAAGTATCAATTTGCTTATGTTCTGCTGATAGCAGACATACCGATTCAATAGCTTCCATATATAAATATAAAAAGAGGCTGGGATGCGACCCACACTGATACCTTCCCATCCCGTCTGTCAATTTTTCTTGCTTGAAAGGTTTGCAGGTTTTAGTGTTCTGCTAATTTTCAATTTTGAATTAGTAAAATTTATTTTAATTTTATTTGAATCACTTTATTATTGATTTTTCTTTCTCTATCTTTTTTAATCCTAGTTTTTACTCTACTCTATTTTTTGTAGATTTTCTTTTATATGACACACAGTTCAAAATTATATTCCATTATTAGAGTTCTGAGTAAACAGCTTATTACCGCCCAAAGCTTATTACCGAAAATTGATGAATTTCGCGATCTTTTTGTTGGTTCTGATGTTGATGTTATTTGTGTTATAGAAACTTGGTTGAAGGATGAGTTAAGTGATGAGGTTTGTAGTTTGGAGGGATATCGTAATTTTCGATTTAATAGAAAGAACCGTATTGGGAGAGGTGTACCAATTTATGTTAAAGGAACAATAAAGTGCAGACTTAAATTTTGTTCCGAAGTTTCTAATAGTATTGAGTATTCATTTGTTGATATAATAGGTAATGAGGTTAGTTTGCTTATAGGTGCAAATTATCGGCCAAATAGGTACATAGACCTTTTACCTTTGTTTACACTTCTGGATTATGTTTCATTAAGTTCCCCTAATATTGTTCTTTGTGGAGATTTCAATTGCAACCTGTTGATTGCAAATGTTATTACGCATAACTTACTAACGTTTAATTTAAGTCCAGTTAATACTAGTACACCAACTCACTTATTTCGTGACGATGCACCATTATTAAATTTGTTTTTTCGAAATAACACAAGTGATGTAACTTTGTATGACCAGCTTCTTCTAAACATGACTTAATTTTTTTGAATTCGAAGTTTAGTTTTGACTACTCGTGCAAGAAAGTTACTTATCTGGATTTTCATAATAATAATGTTCAACAATTTGTTGTATTATTATTTTTTTTGTTTAAATTATTAATTATTTATTTATTTATTTTCTTATATGGATTTATTTATTTATATTGTCTATATATTTATTATTTATTCCCTGTTAGAGTTTATTTATTTATTTTTATTCGGTCTTTATTTATTTATTTATGTACTTAATATTTATTTATTAATATATACATTTATTTATTATTTATTCATTTATTATTATTTATTCTTTTTCATTATTTATTCATTTATTTATTAATTAATTAAACAAAAATGTACTTATCTAGTCAAATACGTATATTTCATGTTTCTTATCTATATAATTATTATTTAAAAACGCAAATATTATGCCCCATAGCCTGGCAATTCCTTTCGATCTTAAGTTTTATTTTTATATAGTCTTTTTTTTCCTTTTATAGAAAACCCTGCATAAAACATATTAAATGAAGGTTTTAATCATAGTTTTCCTTCAAATGTAATCTCCAATTCAAAATATCTTTAAAATATTATAAAATTTTTCAGTTGTAAGATATAAATTAAATATCAAATCTCTGAGCAAGCTGCGTATTATAAAAACAAAAACAATAATTTGTAAAAAGCATTTATCTATGAAAATAAAATATCTATCTATCTATCTATCTAATGTTCAACAATTGGAAGAGGATACAAGAGCTAAGAATCGGGAACGTATTTTTTATATGCCGTCTTCAAATGACTAATTTTAATTTTTAAGAGATAATATTAAAACCTTATTTGATACTCATGTACCCCTAAAAACTAAGATCGTAAAGATAAGCAATAAACCGAACGAACTTTAATTTAGAAACGGAATGACGAGTTACGGTGTGAGTATTGCTCATTTCGTAATAAAGTTGTAGCGGAAATACGCATGGTTCTTCTTTAAATGACCGTCAGTTGTGTAAAAATTTACGAAAAATTGGCATCGCCAAGTCAAATCCTGATTCGACAAAAGATACTTTTTTATTTATGGATCAACCATATGAAGATGAACCTGGTTTAAGTTTTAGTTCAGTAGACAGTATAGGTAAAGAATTTAGGCCTGTATCTATCTTACCATTCTTGTCGAAAGTGTTTGAAAGGATTTTACAAAGACAAAGCAGCTTTTATCTTGCGGCAAACTCGCTGCTCACACCACTACAATCTGCTTTTCGTGAAATGCACAGTTGTATCACGGCACTGTTAAATGTTACTGACGATATAAGGCAAGCTTTGGATAAGGATGAGGTTACGTTTCTAGTGTTGCTTGATTTTTCTAAGGCTTTCGACACTGTCAATCACGTTAAATTGTATAACAAACTTATGCAAAACTTTAATATTTCAGCAGGTGCTACAAGACTTATCTATTCTTATTTGAGTAATCGAATGCAAGCTGTGCAAATTGGGGATTGTTTATCTGATTTTCTAGCTAACGTTTTCGGTGTCCCTCAGGGTTCTATACTCGGTCCTCTGCTGTTCTCAATCAATGAACTGCCATCAATTATCAAGAACTGTTCGGTTCATATGCATGCGGATGACGTCCAATTATACATGAGCTATCCTGCTGGGCTCATTGAGTATGCAGCATTTTGTGTAAATGAAGATCTAGAGAAAATTGAAAAGTGGTCTCAATTAAATGTTCTCCTTTTAAATCCAAAGCAATCTAAGTGCGTAGTAATATCAAAGAAAAGTCTTGATCTCAAATATTTTCCTTCGGTTGTATTGAGCAATTTTTCAATTGATTATTTGGAAAGTGCGAAAAATCTTGCACTTTCAATTGCAATTTGACTTGGAATAACCATATTAACGCACTTGTGGGCAAGGTATTTGGTGTACTACGTACCCTATGGGTTACTCATTCTTTTATACCTGTTCAAACACGTTTATTACTTGTAAAAACTTTAATGATGCCAATATTGATGTATGGTTGTAAAATGTATTGTAATTGTAATTATGTTAGCAAACGGAAGCTCAATGTTGAGTTTAATAGTGCAGTACGTTATGTCTATGGCCTACGAAGATATGACAAATTGTCTGGCTCCACAAGTAAGGTGCTGTTTATGCTTTTTGAAAGTTATTTGATGTTTCGTACATTCATTTTTCTCTCAAATATATTTATAACACACCAACCCCAATACTGTTTTCATGGAATTAGAACTGAAACCTCCCATCGATCTCATCAATTCATTCATCCCCGATGTTTATTCTTAACATGAAAGCGTCTATTTTTTGTAAACTCCGTACGTCTTTGGAACTCTTTAACACGTCGTATAAAAGAAATACAAAATACATCAAGATTTAAAAAGGATCTAAAGGAATACTCTTCAGGAAAAATTAGCTTGTAACTAAATTATAAGATATCGTATCCTACTGTTATAAAGCATTCACGAAATAAAATAAAATAAAATTAAATAAAATAAAATAAAAAAAAGGTATGCAAAAAATTACCAGAGAACTATACATCAACTTTTACCAAATTTGTGTACTTTTTTTGTAGAATTTAATTTTTTTGTAAAAAAAAGACTGTAGGATTTTTCTGAATGTCGAAAACCAAGTTTTCTGTAAGATAAAATTAGTTTAAAGGCAATATTTTAAATATATTTGAGTCGGAAGTATAGTTTTAACTTCCCATTGGAAGTTATTGTAATCAGTCGAATTCAAAATTTTGACATTTATCGACGTTTCTAGGTCCTTAGAGTCTAAATAAAAGATAAATACAATATAAGATTTTTATAGAGAGGTGTGTGCACATCGTTGTTTTAATTTTTTTATGGTTAATGATTAACCTCAGTCCCATCCACCTCGCCTTGTCGAGTTCTCTTGAAAATATTTCGCTTAGAGAACATTTAGATCACTTTGGTTTCAGTTTTCGTTCTGTGGATGCTGCTGATGTTGTTAAAAGTCTACTTTCTGTGAAGTCATGTGTTGTCGGGTTTGAAATTATTAATACTATTTTGATATCTGGAGTTTTTCTGGACATTTGGAAGATAACAAAAATCATAACACTTCCTAAAAATACTAAAGGGACTGAATATAGACCATTCTTCTCTATTGGTTTGAAGACTTTCAGAGAATTTTTCAAATACAAATCAACGCTTATCTAACAGCAAACTCTTTGCTCACTCCAAAACAATGGCATGGCTGAAGAATTAAGAAAAGAGCTGGATCAGGACGATATAACTTTCTTAGTCTTGCTCGATTTTCCTAAGGCTGTTGATACTGTTAACTTAGTGACTATTTGTCCAGTGTTTGACTTCGTTTGTCCGGTGTTCCTCAAGGGTCCATATTGGGTCCTCTATTCTCTATTTTGTGTCTATGTCACTGAACTTCCAATTTTGATCAAATACTGTTTCTATCATATGTATGCCGTCGACTTTCAATTGCCTTCTTGAACTCATCGAGCATGGTGACCCTAATATCAAGGAAGACATTGACAAAAATTTCAACTGGCCTTACTTAAATGGTCTTTTCTCAAAAAATCAAAATGCTTTGTGATCTCCAAAAAGATTCTGTCTTACTTTCCCTTGATTTTTGTTAGGTAATGATTATGTAGAAGCTGCCTTAAATTTCTGCGTTAACTTTAACCGTTTTCTAACATGTGACAACCATATCAATGGAATTATATGCAGTTTTATGGGCAACCAAGTATTATAATATGGCCTACAAGACATGACAGTGTATCCAATTTTGCTACCCTGCTGCTGGAAATGTCTTTTGGTAAATACATAAAAGTTCGTAATTTGTTGCTACTCTCTCATGTACTTTTTTGACCAAATTAATGTTCCTATCTCTAGAAGACTTAGTCAATTGATTGATTCTCTCTATACATGTTTAACATCCGAACGGAAAAACAATGTCAATGTAAATAAAATAATGTTATGTCAGATAAATTCTCTCAGAACTCCTACAAAATGCCTTAAATAGGCTCACAAAATGGGCTTAGCAATGTAGCTTGGACGTCAATCCACATAAAACAGAATTAATACTCTTTTCGAGAAAATTTAAAATTCTTCAGATTAGCATACCCAATATTAGAGGAATACCATTAAGCTTTTTCGACCAAGCTAAATATTTAGGCCTCATTTTAGACAAAAAACTAAATTGGAAGGCAAATATTGATGAAAGAGTAAAAAGGCTACTGTAGCGCTTTTTACTTGTAAAAAGGCCATAGGATCAAAATGGGGCTTCTCCCCAAAAATAACCCACTGGCTATACACTTCGATAATCAGACCGATACTTATTTATGAAGCTGTCGTATGGTGGACCACATTGGACAAGATGGTAAATCTAAATAAGCTCATCAAAGTCCAGCGGTCAGCAGGTATGTGCATCACAGGAGCACTTCGCTCAACACCAACCGCAGCACTGGAAGTGCTTTTAAACCTAACACCTCTTGACATTTTCTCCAACTCATGTGTGAGGCTTAGAGCCACCTCTTAATGGAACAGGAAAAATACTGGACATACTACTATTCTAGACAGATCGCTTAGACTATACCATCCCAAAAATGGTATTCGGTAAAAGCTTCCATGTTTCCATCCCTTCAAGATCCTCCTGGGAAGAAGAAAGACCCCTGGAAGACGATGCGGTACACTTCTATACAGACGGTTTAAAGACCAATCACGGAGTTGGAAGTGGTATCTTTTCGGAACAGTTGAATGTCAGTCTATCCTATAGACTTCCCAATCAATGCAGTTTATTCCAGGCAGAAGTAATGGTGATTAACGAAGCACTATCCTGGCTCAAAGAAAACGTTTTGTCTTGTAAGGATATACGAATCTTCTCAGACAGCCAAGCCGCTCTTAAATCCCTTGCCTCATAGGAAGACATACTCTGAGGCTAGGGGTCTACACAAATGACTTCTGTAGAAGCTGCATGGACGAGGAGGAAGAGGAAACAGTCCAACACCTTCTATGTACTGTACATGTCCTCTCCATTAGAAGGAATAACTTTTTCACATTTAAAGTTTATTCACAGAATAAAGGTACGTTTATAGTGTTAGTTCAAAGGTGACGATTATCAACACTGATTTCATGTGCTCTGTAGGAAGATAAACGGTAATTTGGAGAAAAAGAAAAACTGTAAAGAACATTTTTTATGAAAATTGAAAAAATACAAAACAAAATATCACTTTTAAATCAAAATGCACTAACATTTTTGAACTAGAACAATGACTGAAAAATTGTGAAAAAAAATATTTTGTAGAAAATTTTGTTTTAAAAGTTGTTAAGCTTATTGCACCAGTTTTTTTCACTCAAGGGTTTAAGGGTTTCTGAAAGACTACTTCAGGTAATACTCAATAGACTTTTCCTTTAAATTTTTCAAATTTTTGACTTAATAACCTTAGTGTTGAGATAATTAGGACAAAATAAATCATTCCATTTTTTATGGGGAAAAATATTGAAGAAGCAAACCTTCTTAGAAACAATTTTTTTTCATTCAAATGAGTAAAAATAATATTTTTAAATTGCATATGGTCACATCTTAGGGACAAGTTTCATGTTGACCTGTGTAATTTCTGAGGACCGAATAAAGATGGAATTTTCAAATGTGGTACAAGTGCAAACATGCAATTTTTGAATTTTTCTTAGAAATTTTGTCAATTCCTCGCAAAAACCAGAATCTTCATGTCATCCAATTTTTGAGCATTGATTTTAAATTATTTAATTTTTTTTAGAAATAAGCCAAAATTTTTGCATATTATATATTATCAATCCAACTCCAGTGCCATAGTAAATGCCATTTATAGTGAACTGTTCTCATCTTTCATATCATGAGTCATGGATTTTGTTGGTTGAACAAAAGCCATAAGTCTTCTCCATAAAAGTCAAACGACTCATCTTCCTTGAATTTTGCGCCAGTCTGAGGATGATGGGAATGGGAATCACAAATCATTCAATGCCATTTCACACCTTTCTGATGTCGGCTTTTTGTTCGTTGTTCCCCAATTCCCAATCTTTAAACTGTCCTTGAATATTGTAACATTGGGTTTTTAAGTATATAATTTTTGTTTTGTTTTATTGTTTTGTGGTTGCACCTGGGTTCCCATAAAATACAAAATCTGGAACGCTTACCGAATGCATACGAAATAAAATAAAATAAAAAACAAACCAACACAAAAAATATAAAAGTGCTGAGAACAAAACTATGTGTAGTATCTGTAAACTGATTCCCTTGTTGACAAAGGAATTTTCAACTAATAATCTTTGCATAGAAGTTCATTATAAATTTTCAAGGAAATTCTAATCCCCGTCCTTTGTTGATGAAGACATGAGTGGGATGTATGTATGTTTATATTTAACATATATAAAACTTGATTGTTATTAGATCCAATAATTGAAAACTGAGTGCAACACTGAACACTGCCATCATTTGAACTTGATGCTCAAAACGAATCATGTAACTTTATGTTGATTTCATTATTATATTATTATTGAATTAATGCAATGTGAGGATTTTGTTGTTGGTGTTGTTTGTTGTTGATCCAAAATAGGACACAGACAGTATACTGTGTTCCTAAGTATAAGTATACATATATTACTTGAGCAGTGTGGGAGAATTGTAGATAATGAACTTCTTCAAGGTCTGAAAGTTTATATTCCAATGACGACAGAAGACAATGAATTTAAATTCTCTGGAATTGAAAAACAAAACAAAAACACGTAGACAAAAACAAGAAAAGTAAAAAACAATTTCGAAAGAAGATCTCGTAAGTAGGTAAAGATTAGGATTTGAAGACGTTTGGTTTTCAAATTATACAGCTGAATTTTCTGTGGAAATTTGATTGGGGTCGATTTATTTTTGACGGAAGGATATAGAACTTATATATATATGATAATAAAAGTTTCTAGCCTACACCTGTATTAATTCTATTGATATTTGGTATTTTGGAGTCAACAGTGTCATAAAAGTGGGTACCGATTTTTGTTTGCATTTTCTGCGACTTATCTAATCTTGAAATTTTTACAAAAACAGCAGACTACACATTCTTTGAAGTGAAGTAATGGTTTCAGTCAGAATGTCAACATTTATTTATTAATAAGCGATTTATTAACTTCCCATAAGTTATTGTAATGGGTCCGAATTTTACAATTTTGTGTAACGCCGAATAACGTTTTTAACATTTGGTAAAATTTTGAGAAAAATCGAATTGAGTTTTTTTTGTATAAAAAATAAAACCGAAAAAAAAGCATTATTCAAAATTTAATTTCGACTCAAATATCTTTTCAAAAAATTGAGATTTATAAAAAATATTGTTTTCAACATTTCGAAAATTTTATGAAAAATCAAATTGACCGTTTTTTTTCACAAAAAACTAAAAACCTAAACAAAACTTTACTAAGAGTAGGTTAAATTTGCAAAAACTAGTACGCAAATTTTGTAAAAATTGATTTTCGGATATCGATATAAAATTGCATAGTTTTATTCATCCAATTTTTATTAGTTTATTATAAGAAATAAAAACTTTTAAGAAATGCTACTAAAATTGGTTAACGACTAAAAAATCTCGTTAACAAAAATAGATTTTGAAATCAAACTATTTTATCATATGCAAAATATTGTTGGTTATTTTAAATTTTTTTGGAATAATTTAACTGATAACTTTTTTAACAAAACACGAAAACCTGAAAACCTTTCCCAATTTATAAATTGGGAGACGGGATGGGAAGTTATCAGTGTGGGTCGCATCCCGACCTCTTTTTTTGGTTTCATTTCTGAAAGCAATAATCGGATATTTTAAAGGCTGGTTATAGCAATGATTACAAATTTTTATCATTGAAAAAACCCTATCAATTCAAAAAGCGACGAAAGGATGTCAAATTAGTTGGAAACGTCGAATTGACAGCAAAAGAGGTACTCTTCTGTAGATACTGCCGTAAAATGTTAATATTGCAGAGCAGTCTACGTTCGGACCCGGACAAATTGATTACAATGCAGCACTTTTCAATGGAGTCAATGATCGACCAAAAATTGGCCAGTTGGTCTAGACAAGCCGATTTTGTTGGTCTAGTTAAAAAGATGAAAGCACTTCGAGAAAGCAATATGACCCTAAAAGTTCAGCTTCCACTTGTAGTAAGTTGGCGTTAAGTATAAAAAGACAGGTAGAGATGAAAGAACGAATAGCAAAAGAAAAAATCTAATTGCGTGTATGTATACTCAACCAAGTTGGAGTAAACCCATCGGCCAGAGCCAAAGCTTATTAATGGGTCTTTTAAAAACTAGTAGTAATAACATTTTTGAATCTACTAGATCATTGAATTCAGTAGGAGACGTGGTGAACTTTTGAAAGCGGCATAGGCATTTAGAGGAACAGGTGTATCCCTACAATCCGACAAAGGCTCGAGAGGAGAAAAAACCTTTGATGAAGATAAAAACAAAAATAAACGAACAAGTGAGTTGCGATTCCAATTCAGTGAAAGAAAAAATCTTTCAACTAAAAAATCGGTTTTATAATTTAAAATAGAATTTTACAACTTTGAATTTTCATCAAAATATATATAATTTTGTGAGAAAAATTTTTTGTCGGCAACGAAAGCGTTAAGAGTGACCAATTTAATTTTTAATAGGCACTCCTGATGGTTTTACTAACAACCGTCTTAGGTCAGTTACAGGACCGGATTAAAGAAAATGTTGGTCCGGGACTATTTCAAATTTGAGGCCCCCTAAAAAGATATAAAACCCAAGCAAGCCAACCCCTCAGTCAGACCGTCAGACCATTTCTTTTTGATTATTCAAAACTCTAAAAATTAAAAGTAACAAGTTAAGAGAACCCATGTGTATATCGGTGATGTCATTGTGCCACACTGCCTGAAATTGCAGTCAGGTCAATTCAAGAACCTGTAACGACGATTTTTGTTGACTTATTAAAAATGATGATTTTACAACTCTACGCTTAGTTTTAGTTGAGTTACGTTGCTTTAGAATAAAAAGACTTACCTTCCAATTTTAGTATTCTAATTTTATAGAACCTTAAAATTTAATTTTTTTAGAAACTATATTTTAGGTTATTAGATTTTCTTAAGCAATCAATTTTACGAATATCTTAAAGAATATAAACTGACTTGTAGATCTTGGTCTTGGTCGAAACGGAAAGCAGATAATGATTTATGTAATCATAGAGAAAAATTATCTTACTTACTAACCTAAGGTTTTCGTACAGTTGGACCTGGGCCTCAATCAACATGCGTCTCCAGCCAGCTTGGTTCCTAGCTACCTGTCTCCAATTTCGCACACCAAGTTGGTTGAGGTTTTCTCCTACCTGCTGCGTGGGCCATCTGTGTCGCGGTTTTCTTCTACTGCGCCGTCCCACGGGATTGGATTCTAACACTTTTCAGACTGGAACGTTGATGTCCATTCGCTGTACATGACCCATTCATCTAAGTCATTGGACTTTTTTATTTTAACCAGGTCAGTGTCGCTGTACAGCCCGGACAGTTCGTCATTGTATCTTCTCCTCCACTTCAAAACTACAAAAAGAATTTTTCTTTCGAAGCATCCTAACTGCTCTCATCTTTCCTTGCATGGTAATTTAAGATGCCCGAGAGAGAGAGGACTTTACTAATCAATTGCCTTCTAAATCCAAAAAAGCAGAGATTTGCAAGAGTTATAATTTGTTTAATTTCCGCGCTGGTGTCATTATCTGAATTTATAGCGGAGCCTAGGTAGACAAAGTCCTTAACTACTTCCAAGTTATAGGTGTCCATGGTTACGTTTTGTCCAAGACGTCGCGTCGTCGTTCAGTGTATTTTTTTTTAATGACAGTATATTTGTAGTTTTGAGCTCGTTGGCCACTTAACCGATCTTCTTAGCTTCCCTTGCAAGGTTCAAAACGCTCCATTAACATCACGCTTCGATCTTCCCATTATGTCAATATCATCGGCGTATACCTACGAGTAATTAGATGGACCTTTGGAAGATTGTGCCTCTAGTGTTGACAGTTGAGTTTTGCACAATTCTTTCCAGAACGATATTGCAGGAGTCGAGAAACGATGACAGTGCATCGCATTGCCTAAAACCTTTTTCGACAGCAAAAGCATCGGTGAGATCTTTTACGTTTTTGGTAGAGCAGCGTGCATTTTCCATCGTCATTCTGCACAAACGGGTAAATTTGACAGGGACGCCAATTCTACTCATTGCTCTGTAAGGCTCTAGCCTATACATAGATACTGTTATACGCGTCTTTAAAATCGATAAAGAGATGGTGATGGGTATCGAATCGTAGTTCCTGGGTTTTTCCAAGATCTGGCGTAATGTGAATATTTGGTCAATGGAGGACTTTCATGGTCTGAAGCCCTTTCAGGTTATTAAAGAACGGCTTCAGATGTTCACATTATACGGCAGAAAGGATCTTGTATGCAATGTTCAGGAGACCGATGCCTCTGTAGTTGGAGCAATTTAGAGGGTCTTCCGATCATATTTTGCAAATGAGTTGGTTCATACTCCCTACCAAGTCATCGCCTGCTTTTTTGAAAAAAAATTAGAACAGTGCGTAATAAATGTTAATGTTACATACAAACAAACATATGAATAATAAAAAATATGTATGCACAGTTCCTTAACTTTGATAACTCATAATGACAATTTTTTCGTCTATGATAACAAAAATTATCTCATCCATTACCTGCCTCCATTTTCAACCAAGGCGAAGACGCAAAAGACAGTTTATAGGTACATATACTAAAAAAGTATTTCCATTAATTCTGTGACACCAAATTTATTTCCAAGTCAAAGTCTATTCCCATAAAATATATGTATATATATAAAAGGAAAAAACCTTTTGACACAAATAATCTTTGGCTTGTGTTGCCAGGCAACAAAGCAAAATCATCGTCCCAGAAAAATGTAATTATACCTACCTACGAGCTATCCGAGGAAGAAGCTTACTGATCAAAACTCTCCTGATGCAAGGACTTACCCATAGAAAAATCTTTGAGTACTTTTACCTATTTTCCAACCTTGAAACTTGAATCGTTCGAGGCACAAGCAACCGCACAATAAACATAACGACTTTCCACAAAATCAAAATCAACGCCAATAAGAAGCGTCTTTGGTCTTCGTTAAAATGCCTTCGACGCACATTTTCGTCATACCTATACAAACAAAAATGAAGACAAACCAAAAATATACATAAACACATATACCATTGTGTTGTGTCAATACAAAAGTACCTAAATCTTTCTTCTAAAAGTCGTTAATGTGGCAAAGAAAAAAAAAACCTCCTGCCTGGGAGTAGAGAAGGCTTAAACGAGAATAGGAAAAAAAGGTTTGGAGGGCGAGTTCAATTAGGAATATGTTTGTGTTTCCATTTTTATTTTTTTGTATTCTTGTCTTGGCTTTTGCTGATGATTTCCAATTAGGATTTTGTTTGCTCGTACCTAGGAGTCGAAGTATCTATAATTGAGAAAGAATCTACTTGAGCGCCGAGCAAAGGCTCGTCAACCATCGTCACGCAGCTCCCTAATGTCAATCTGCAAAGTTAATACCTACCTACGTAAAAGTTGTCTTCGAAATTACCTACACGCGCTCCCTCGCTCACTCACTCGCCACATATTCCACCTACATAGGTGCATATTGGTTGATGTCCTTTACCTTTGCCTTCGCCGCCGCAACTGTCATTCGCCTTATGCCATCCACCATCTACCACTTGAGTCTTTAAAGAAATCCAAGAAATAGGAAAAACTTAAAGCCTTGTAGGTATATTCAAGTTCATCTGCGCAAGTAATCCATATATCGGACTCAAACCAGCACCCATCGACCCATCATCTACATCTACACCCTACAGTTAACGATTTTCATTTCCCTACCCCAACCCTAACTGCTGTGTCCTATGCTGCCGCGCCGCTATCCATCCAGTATACTCAATGAAGCAACGAACATTGCCCACTTGTGTGCATGAAGTTCGAGGTCGAGGTACTGTTAGGGGCTGAGATAGTAGTGGTATTCAAAACGGTACTAGTGAATGGCATTGAGCTTTTTTGTGTGAAAAGCTTTTTGTTTATCTCTTTAGTTCCAGTTCTTGCTCCATCGAAACTCATACGCCCTCCACTCCCTATGAAATCGTAGCAAAAACAAAACGTTTTGTCGGAAGAAAATAGGACCGATTTATATACAAAGTGAACCTTATTTTTTCTACTGCGTAGCATTGTCTCCTTGTTTGATATGTATATGTATTTACCTATTTAGCTGTGTGCAAAGTAATATTCTGTAAATGTGATAGTAGAATGGGGATGGAGAAGCTATGAGCTTTCATCAAAAGGGTGAGTGGTTTGGTATTGTAGGATAGTTTTTCGATGACAACAAAAACAACTACAACAACAACGGCGAGTACGAAGACGAGGGCGGCCATCAGCATCAAACGCCGAATCGCGCCGTACACTCAACAAATCGATGTGTAGTATGTATAGTAGTGTTGAATTCGAGGCTATGACTTTTTACGGGGTGAATGTAACCTTGACCGGGCTCGACCTTGAATACAAATTATTTTTGTATGTATCTAGGTACCTGCCTATGTGTATATACTCATTTTGTTGTTAATAGTTTTATATACATAGGTCTATTAAAATTCATGTATGTATAAGTTGTGTATATGCTTTCGATCTTGATTTCAAAGATTTTCTGTTTGATGCTTTACCCAGTGTGTATGTACATAAATAAGTGAAAACAAAGCAAATTATGCTGTGCAGCACATTTCAAAACAAATTTATCCTTTGATTTTTAAACATGTTAAAGCCTTGTTGATGGTCAAGGTAAAGACAGGTGCTATAATGTTTCTTTTTGAGTATTTTTTTAATTGGTTTAAAAACTCTTTGAAACTATAGCCTTTCAATTTTGAGATCCTATTTCTGAGGTTTACATATCTATCATTTAAAAAATATCAAACTTTTGCACTACTCTTAAATTATGATTCCTGAATTTCTTCTAATTTTTTGAAGAACAACATCTGCCTTAACATTTTTTAAAATTGTTTTTTTAATGAGATAGAACATGGATTCCAAAACGAAATGTTTATAAAATCTGGTGACTGACTTGCGTCGGGCTATTTGACGTTAAAATGGGCCCTTCTGGTATCATTTTTGATACTAAAGAAGGTTATCAGCTGAGTGGAAAATAAGATATACGAGTAAGTCGTTAGCGAATTGCATTTAGATATGAAACCCAAACCAGGCTCTTTGTCCGCTTACTTCGTAAATTTGACGAAAATATGTGCAAAACTTACTGCTTTGATTTTTAATTCATATTTTATAAATTTGTTATTATTAAATTTGTAAGGTAAGAGCAAACATGTTTGTTTTACAAGTGTTATCATTTTTAAGTATGATATGAATCGAAGATATTTCTATAATGTGTTTTGTCATGGGTAACCTTGTTCCGTAGCCTCAAAACAAAAAATGTGCTGCATAGTATTGCACGACTCTACCTAACACCTCTTGATATATTTAGCAAACAAATAGCTGCAAGCTTTGTTATTCACCTCAAGCATCGTCGCAGTGGATTAACAACAACATTGGCCAATCGGTACACCATCCCCCAACTTCAATCCGACAGGAACTTCCAGATTTCCATACCTTCCACATCTTTTTAGGAGGATAGAGCATTCCTGGAAGACAAGTCAATGGAAGTGTGTACTCTGACCAACTGAAATTAAGTCTCTCATACCGCCTTCCCAATCATTGGCGATAAAAGAAGTCTTGTCCAGGCTTAAAGAAAAAGTGATATTAGCATCTGATATCCGTATCTTGTTAGGTAGTCAGGCCGCTTTCATATTTTTGGGCTCTGTCTCTACAAACTCTATAACAATCCATAACTGTCGATCATCTCCTATGGAGTTGACACAACCGGCCATAGAGACATTACAGATAACTGTAAGGCAGATGAACTCACCAGGAACGGTACAGTAGAACCCATTCTACCACGTTTGGCAAATACTGGCATACCAATCGCTACTTGTAACTTGTTGCTAATGCAGGACGCTATAAAGAAGGCAACACTAGATTTAAAGAGGCTTGCTATCTCTAAGCAGATCGCATATAAGCTCGATAATCGATGTCATAACCGGACATTATAATAGGAAAGCACGATACTCGACTAGGTGTATTCTCAAATGACTTTTGCAGAAGCTGTATGGACGAAGAAGAGGAGGAAACAGACATTCACCTTCGCTGTATGCAAAAATAACCTAGGAAAACTCTTCTGTAACGATCTAAACTATCTAAATTATATTAGCATAATCAGCCTCTCACGTTGCGTAAGGAATTTAAACTGATTTCATTAACCTTAGGAGGGAGCTTTAAGATTCATGTGAAGCCTCAATATTCATGTGATATCACAATGGACCACTAAATTAGCCAAAGTGTGTCCTGTTTATTTATGAACAGCCACTTTAAGCTAACCTTACCTATTGTATTAGCTCAACATATTTTCTTAAATATCTTAAGTTTAAAATAAATACAATGTTGCTTTATTTTAATAATCACAACCGAATTTTTAACAATGTGCTATAAAAATATTTGTTCTCAAATTCAGTAAAAGAGAAAATTAAGTTCTATTGGAATTTACTAAAAAAATAGTTAAGAGTAAACAAATACTATCAGATTATGCTCAGTTCTTCCTAAATAAAACCGTTTCTTTAAACCAAATTAGGACAATGTTCAGATGTCCTTACAAAACAAATATAAGCTTCAGAGTCAATTTTTTTTGAAACGTTAAGTTAGTAAAAATATTTAAATATTTTGCTACATTCAAGTTTTGTCTAAGAGTACCAAAATTGTGCTACACTGTTAATGCTTTTCACATAACTTCTTAAATTGTACGAAAGATGAAATGATTTTAGTCTCGATTTCTTAAAAAAAGTGATATTGAGCTTAAAATGAATATATACATCTTATATTAACCATAAATACCATTAAAAATATACGATTCGAAATTGAATTTCAAGCTGTGGTAATTTGCCCTAAATAATTTAATAGGAATTGCATTCAAATTTGATCTAATGTAAAAGAATATTTTGTGTTAGAGTTGAGTTGAAAATCCATCTTGAATACAGACCATTTGATCTGGATGAATGTAAGCAATGCACTTGGGATTGTAGACTAAGAAAGACCATCGTTTCTAAGTCAGAGAGCCTTAAGTAATATCTGAATAAAATTAAAGTAAGGTAAGGTCCTTTTTTCAAATTGCTAGATATGTACATTTGGCATGATGGTTAGAGCGTTGGATGATAAAAAAGGATATTAATATTAGTTTTTTTTTCCAAATTTTCTAATAAATACAAACATAAATACAATTTAATTGAAGTAAAATAGATTCTAGGGGTAAAAGGCATTAGTATTAAGTGTTATAGTTTTACTTAGAGTGTCCGTATATGGACCAGTAAGTTAGTTGTAAGAAATGGATAATTAGGCTAGTTTTATGAATTTTTTTCTAGCCTTAAGATAGGTTTAAGATTAAAGCAATAAAAATCAACTAAAACAAAATATGAGTTGGACTGTCATGCGAGAGGGCTTAGGTTCGATCCCTGTAGGTCCCCTCCATCCCTGACGACAGTACTCGCACACAGGAATGGATGAGAGTTAAAAATCACTAGGGCCTAGTTCTCAACGGACTGTTGCCGCACCCAATTTATTTGTTTAATTATATGTATGGATAAATAAAGCCAATGAAAAGTTTCATATTGCATTTCAAGTATTTTATTATTAAAAGATACAAAATGAGTTTAAAAAAATATATTTATCCAATTTGAAAAGCTTCAAAATGTTTAATTAATTATTTTTATTTACATTGCGAATGGTTGTTTTGTTTGTTTCAAAATTAAACTTAGTGGTGATATCTTCCAAAAAAAAGTATCTAAAAACTACAAAACTTATTACTATTTTCTTAAATAGCTCAAAAATGGGTACTATACAAGTTTGCATCAAAGTAAAAATGTTTTTGATCAAATTTAATAGACCTACCTATGCACATGTCTAAAGTATCTATTGATTCAATGTGAAAAACCTTATAAATTTATTTGGATTTTAAGAAATAAAATGTTTAATCTAATCTAAAAAAAATCTAAATCTGAGGAATTTTTATAAGGTTATCGAAATTAAATTATTGTCAAAACAAAACTTGAAATGTGCTGCAATTTCTTCACGTAGTCCGCACACTAATTTCTTAACGAAAAGTTTCAATCCATATCCTTGTGACAGTTGTTTCAATTATTGGATTTTCTTTTTGGTTTTTGTGTACATTTGTATTAGTATATACAAAGAGAAAGAGAGGGAAAGAGTATTTCTATATCATTGACCTCGAATTTTATATCCTGTGTGTTCATTTGTATACAATCTCAAATGAACATCTTTTTTGAAAAGCTCTTCCTCACCAAGCAACCCCAATATTCTCCAAAACTTTTGATATTGTGCGTTGTACCTAAAAACAATTTGTATTTATTAGATTCTGTAACAGAAATGCGTACGATAAAGATATATCGGAAAAAACTTTACCTTTATAGTATTTTCATCCCATTCGTATTTAAGCTCTTTCCACTTTATCTAGGGAAGTATACTGTAAGCCCTGGAAGTAGGAGATTACTTTGCGTTCGCTTAAAAGTCGTAAACTAATTTATCTCAAAAATGAGAAAGCCCTGTATTCCAGAAATGTCGGTGGTATGCTTACTCCTACTTCCAACACTCCTAACCTGTATCTATCCCTGTACCCATTATTGTAGGGCAACAACAAAAAGTCAACCATTAAAATAACACGCAGAACGGAAGGTAGTAAAGAATTTTTGTTGAATCATCTCCGCGTTCAAAACGCGTGGTGACGGCGGTGTGGAGCGGTGCGTTGTTCCATTGGAATCATTCGTATAATTCGAAGCTCAAAGATAATGAAAATGATGATGAAGATGCTGGGTGACAATGATGATGTTGTTTGGAGATGTTGATGAAGATTTCATATACCTATACCTATTTCCTACCTATAAAGCCTCCTTTAATGTTGCTGATGCCACTTCCTGATGCTGATGATGATGGCGACAATAGGGCTAGATGCTGGATATGATGATTCTGAAGGTTATTCACTTGTGCGCAGATTCTCATTTACCCGGCATTTTTGAGATTTGTCCACGGTCGGTTTTCTTGATTTATGAAGATTGAAGATGCCTTAGGTACTAAATTCACAAAGTGTAGGTCAATTCAAGGGTAAGATATTTATCCGATGCGTGGGATGAGTAGATACATACACTAATATACCTATACTCATATACAATATGTTATATAAATTCGTAGGTATATACATAAATGTTAAGGTAAATGATGCTTCAGATTATAGCGTTGCGTTGGCGGAAATGCCACCATTTATGATTGTAGGTATAAAAATAATGGTGTAGTGTTCTACAGGGTGGGAATTCTATAATATGATGAGCGAAAGTTTTGGTAAACTTTTAAAATAAAATTAACACGTTAATGGTCAATAAAATATTGATGTTATTTTCTTTGTTGTATAAACTTTTCTTTTATAGGCTTTTATTTTGATGGTGTGATTTTCAAAAAAAAAAAATATTCCAAAGGAAGTTGTTATGGAAATTAAAAATCCAAAAACTGCTTATTGAGATGGAAAATTAAGTTTGGTGTTGCGGAACTTTTGGGGTTTTCTTTTAAAACTTAAATTAAGAAGTTCTTAAGTTATATCAGTTCATTTAAATGAAAAATATTGATTAAAAGGAAATTGTTTGTACCGAGAAATAAGACAAAACTACTTTTTGAGTATTTTTTTAAACAATTTGTACTTCACTCTCTTTCCTCACGATTTACTTGGCTTTTAAGAAGTAAAATGACATTTAATTGAACTGTTTGAAGTCCAATTTGTTGAAATTTTTTCGAAGTTTAGCCGTTTTTGAATTAAATTCTCTGGACTACTTTTTTATGGAGGAGACACACGTTCCTTTGTTCTCCTCATGTTCCCATTTTGGCCAGAGTCAGGTGCATTTTGTCAACAGTTCTGGCTTTGTTTTTTCTAAATAATCTTGGAAAACTTATTTCTTTAATTTTAGCTTCAAAAATAGCAATAATATTCAGTACAAGCAATTTAAGTGCCGATTTTGATAAAAAAAGTTAAGTATCCATGTGAAAGACTTGACTGGAAAAAATATTGAAAAGAGATTGATTTTGATTAAAATTTGAAAGTTTGAATTCTAAATTTGAAGATTTAGAAGTTTTAAAAAATTTGTCAAGTTAAGAGAAGAAGAATTTAAAGTTGTCTTTTTAAATATGGAGCTTGGAGAAGATCAAAATGAAGAATGAGAAATGCAGTATTTGATTTAATGAGTTTTGTTGTTAATATTTGTTTCATATTATGGGCGCACTAAAGGGGTTATGAATACCCTTTTAATGATTAAACATAATGAGTGGGGAATATTAAGCTTGGTAAAATATTCCACATTCGTGTAGTGCGGCTAAAGAAAGAATATCTGTACTAAACAGTACGTCCGAAATTTTGCTCAAGGGTTAACTGATGGGCATTCCTAGCAGCACATGTATTACGGTTGAATTTTTTAAGGGGCTATTTCAATAGAGAATTGTTTATAAAAGTAACGATAAAACAATGACTGTCATAAAACCTTGCGGTGGTGTTTAAGTGAAGCAAATGTCTTGGTAAGGGAACAATCTCCAATAATTTGTATAGCTCTTTTTTCAATTATACCCAGAAGACTGAAGTACGTTATTGGAGCACCAGCCCAAATATGAGAGTTATACTCAAGTTTTTGACGAATAAAAGCTTTGTAATCAGAAACCTAAACACTTGGCAGCATTTTTGGCGATGTTAAATATGTGATCACTCCACAACAAGTTGTGTGTAAATCACATACCTAGGACTGATAGTTGTTCAGTCTCCTCGATGCAAGTACTACTCATGGAAAGTGGCATTGGAGGAGGGTTACGCTTTCGCGACAGTAGACAGCATTGAGTTTTCGAAGCATTAAATTCTACAATGTTTTTGATTCCCCATTAAACAATGCTGTCAAGATAAGAATTTAATGAGCTTATCATATGATGCCGTTGGTAGTCCACATTCGAAGAACAAAGAAGAGAATCTAAAAACGAATATGAAAAACGGAGGGTACTGTCATCATCGAAAAACTGTAGTTGGTAAGAAGTTTCAGACAAAAGGTCATTTATAAATATATGAAGAAAGTTGTAGATAAAACGCAGCCCTGGGGCACACCAGCGTTTATATTGTGGATATCAGATTTGAACCCGTCCAAGACTGCTTGAATTGAACGGTCCAAAAGATAATTTCTAACCCAACAAAGAAGAGATTCATCAATACCAAAAGAGAGCTCGATGCCAAACTGTATCAAATGCCTTTGAAATATCAAGTGCAATAATCTTACTTTCTCCAAAACTCTTTAAATTTAGTTTTTTAATTGATCTTATAGAAAATATCGATAAAAACTTGTTATAACCTTTGATTTATGGATAGATGTAGACTTATCATTTTTTTTTAGACGTGTGGCTTTCTATCTGGAAATTATTTTTTCGAAGTAATTTTTTTGACAGCTGTCACTTGATTTATGCTCAATTTAGTTTGCCATCTTATATTTAAAAGATTTACTCCTAAACAACGTTAAAAAATCGTGCAAATATTTTGGGTTCTCGTGACGCATCAATTTCTTGAAGAAAATTGTAATTACTAAGGTTCTCAGAGCTGTTAAGTCCGTTGGGAACCTTCTAAGGGTCATATGGCCTCTACTACGCCAACGCGCCATAGTGTGCTGTTTCCGAAGATATGTTTCAGCTCCCTTCAACTCTTACTTAGTGACGCTGATTCCTCCCTGACTGTCCTGCGCCTGCGTGTTTCTCGGTCGTACAGCTCTTCTTCCTTCTTGTGTGAGCGGATTTGCTTGCAATGCAGTTGTTACCTTTTCGATGTGTATGTCCAATCCATTACCACTTCCGCCTTCGTATAATATAGTCTATATGCTCCTGACCAATCCTTCTATTAAGGATGTTGCAAAGACATCTATTCACAAAGGTTTGCAGCTATCTTGTAATGTCTGAAATAACTTTCCAGGAGAAACACAGATTTGATATATAGCTTCGAAACAGTCGTAGCTTTGTTCTTAAGCTGATAGAGTTATTCGAACGCAGTTTTTGCTTTGTTGATGCGGCAGATGACGTCTTGTTCGGTTCCGCCTTCGATGGAGACGATACTTTCAAGGTATTGAAAGCTCTCCACTTTTTCCACCGATTGTGAGGAAATATTTATTTGGGGGGAAAATCGGGTTTGGAGGCTGATCATTTTTGTTTTGCCGGAATTCATTTCAGCCCCATGACTTCTGCTTCTCTCCATACTTGTTGTCATTTAATGGAGATCCATGATCCAATGAGAGAGTAAGGATAGGAATTGAAATTTAGTACATCGCTTATCAAGAACAAAAACAATGTTAGCGACAGAATAAACCGCAGCTGAAGTGGTGATCGATATTCAACGGACTGCTCCCTAATGATCCGCAGGGAATCCTGCTTCTTCAGCATCGGGTGGAGCCCCAAGGTGTTCTCTGATGCGTTCGAGTATGATTTTTGCTACTACTTTGGCAACGGCAGGTAGAACGTAAATTCCTCTCCATTTTTCGCACTTTGGATGATCTACCTTTTTTTAGGAGCTTGACCATAATTCCCTTCTTTCACTTATCGGGGAAGCTTGCATGGCCCAGGCTTTTTTATGAGCGGATGAAGCAGTTCGCTTTATGACGTTGGTGCTGCTTGTAAAAGCTCTGCGGGAATTCTATCAAGTCCGATTAGTTGTTCTTAAGTGCTTTAGTTGCGGCAACGATCTCATCTTTATTGAGAAGTGCTGTGCGGATTCGGGGATTAGTTTGTTCGGGCACTTAAGAAAGCATTGGCTGCACGTTGTTTGCAAACACTTGGTTTGAAACTGAGGAATAGTGTTCTTTTCACCTTCTGACTTACTCATCCACCGAAATTATCACAGCATCGTCTACTTCTTTCACTAGGTGTTGCTTTGAGCTGTGTGCACCGCTCAGCTCTTTGGTTATTCTGTAAACGGTCCTGCTGACGTACCTGTTTGCAGTATCTTCTGCTTGTTCCGCCAATGTGTTCATGTAGTTACGCTTATCACGGCGCACACTGCGGTGAATCTCTCTCTTTTTCATGTGGTACGAGCATTTTTAGCTCATTTCTGTCTTCCCCTTGTGTAGCAGTTATTCCAACCCTAAACTGTTTACGTTCGTTGATCCTTGCCCAAGATTTTTTCTGAAAGCCAGTTGTTGTTACTTTCTTCTATCTGACAGACTTTTGGTGACCACATTATCTCGCATCATGGGCCTGTGGCATGGCGTGGTCTTCAAGATGGTGTGATTTATCACTGCTATACTCTTTCAGCGGGCTTATGGAAATCTGATAGTCCACGCAAATTAGAACATTAATAGAAGATAGATTGACGCATTGAAAGAATATATTAGGAGTGATATTTCTGAAAAATGGGCCTATCGGAATGCCACGGCGGACCCTCCCAACAAATTTTTTAAAACATAGTGACATACCCTCATCTTTATAATAAGACTTAATTCTTGGTCATAGCACTAATAATATGTATTTTATTTCCTCTAAAAATCCACACGGTAAAAAAACAATTTATGTAATTTTTACATTTTTAGTCATTCATAATTGAGAAATAGAGGATACCTTTCAATCTATTTTCTTAATTTTTGATAGATATGTATTAGTCCTAAAAATCAAATTAAAAGAGTATTTTAAAAAATGTTTTTCCATTTAATTTTATAATAATTTTTGAAAAAAAAACTTAGAAGTTTGTTGTAGGATTTTATTTTTGTAAGAAAATTGTAAATTTGATTTTTGTTAAAATTTTATCAGAAAAAAGTCAAAATATTAAAAATAAACTTTTAAAAAAGTTTACACACTCAAAATAAAAAACATTTTCACGCAGATATAAGTACTTACATATATGTATGCATTGCAATATTCTAATAAAATAATTTAGAAATTCAAAACTCCCACCCTTCAAATAAAGAATAATAATCATTTGAATATATTTCCTCAAAATAACCTAAAAACAAATAAAAATCATGCATTAAGTATACCAATTATAGCATACCCTACCCTATATTATGTACCTACACACATTTACCTAACTATACATAATGTATCTAAACAAAAAAATACCTAAATAAGGAAGTAGGACAACATAAACATAAAAAAGCCCTTCATTTCATATTCAAGGTTGGAGGGTGGTATATAAAAGAATCATGCCATCATTTTACAAATGCCTAACAATTTAAATAATATCCCTTAAACCAACACGCATCGGAAAGCTAACTAAAAAAACAACAACAAAAAAGTAAAATAAAAGGTTCTTTCCGGTTTGGTAGATTTCTGCGTTCTGAATATTAGAAAATCCTTAAAATAGTTAAAGCGCAAAGAGCTTTTACTTATTGAGAATGTTATTTCATTTTTTCCACAAGAATAATTTTTAAACAAAAATTTGTATCTTTTACCATAACGAGATATATGTAAATGTATGTAAATTTTACATTTGGCAAGTTAAAGATAGGAAAGTATCTAAACCTAAGCGTAATTTCAAAGAAAATATAATATCCTTCAAACCTGCAAACCAAAATAATGATAATCATTTACTTTACTTGGAAAAATGTAAAGATGTCATGTTGCCTACATAAATGACAAAATATGTGTATATTATATAAAATACAAAAAAAAAAACAAATACATATAACACATTTTTATGACATCTTGAGCAAAATTAAGTAAGGCACGTTTTAAATGGAAAAGGTTTCTTGTAGTCCTGCTTAAATTTATAAAAAAAAATGTAATAAAAAAAACACGTGCCATTTATAACAACGTATTTAAGGAATATCCCTCTTCCTACATCCACTTCCTCAATCTTAAAGTTCATCTTCATAATATTCTAAGGAAAAATATTCAAAAAAAAAGAAATGTCCTTGTGTGGTGGAGGAAGGTGGAAATGTTAACGGGGCCAACACAATTATCCACGTTTTTCGTAGGAAGCTAAGGAATTATTAAGAAAGGTTTATTTTATATGATGTAGGCGCCTCAATATGATTTAAAAGTACGCACTTGCTTTGAGAAGTCACTTGAATAGATAATTTGATGTCAATCGATCCTTTAAAAATTAGAAGTATTGAAAATACAAACAAAATAAGTTCCTTCGAACAAAAAAATTAAGTCGACTGATCAAATATCAATACAGCAAAAAAACCCTTTACAATTTAACGAATTCCCAGGTGCCAACAAATTGGGTACCTTTGCCTAATGAATTGCTTGTATCTTTACTTCAATTGACCTAAACCGAATTCATATCTTTTGTTATGATATTTCTTTCTTTCTAGAAGTCTCTTATCATAAATTAACATAATTTGGGGAAAAAATCCTAAGGCACGTGTACACAATCAAAATATGTTAACAGAAATATTATTGCGACTTGTTTTATCGAAGGTCTAAGCCTTTAATCACGATTTTGTTTTTCCAATATTGTAGACTTACATAAATGAAACTTTCTTCAAAAAAGCAGTTGTCAAAAGTTTTAAATTTCATGTTTTAACATAAAAAAACTAATTCAAATTTTTTGTTTCTAATTTCGACGTTATTAGGAAAAGAATAAAATAAATTGGGTGGCGCAACAGTCCGTTTGAGAAATAGGGCAACAATCCTGTGTGCGAGTACTGTTGTCAGGGATCGAAGGACCTACAGTTTTAAGCCGAGTCCGAAAGGCAAATTTGAGAAAGCACTTTTCATGACAAGACTTACTTTTGGAGAATTTGTCAATTCGCAAGAGACAGTACCCATGAAGAAAAAAAACTTTAGGTGGCTTAGGCATGGATCGAACCCAAGACCTTTCGCATGACAGTCGAATGCATTTTTTTTTTTTTTTTTTTTTTTTTTTTTAAATTCATTTTTATTTATTCAATCTTAAACCTATCTTAAAGCTAGACAAAAATTCATAAAACTAGCCTAATTATCCATAACTTACAACTAACTTAATGGTCCCATACGGACACTCTAAGCTAAACTATAACACTAATTACTAATGCCTTTCGGCCTTAAGATCTATTTTACTTCAATTTAAATTTTATTTGTTTTGTTTTTATTAGAAAATTTTGAAAAACTAATATCAATAATCCTTTTTTATTTATTTTTACTTACAAACTACTTAAAATAAGGTCCTTAAATAAAACTTAAAAACTAACTTAAACTACCTATTCTACCTATAAACTACTTAAAACTAGAACAACCACAGCAGCAAATCTAACTATCTAACATTTTTGTTTTTCATATTTCGTTGTCTTTTTTTTTTTATTTTTATTTATTTTTTTTATGTTTTTAAATGTTTTTTTTTTTTAATTTTTTGTTTTTTGTTTTTTTTTTTAATTTTTTTTTTTTCGTGCCACCATGCCTATTCTACTTAAAACTAAACCCTAAACATAAAACAAGTATGTAAGCCGGCCAAGGCTTAAAACCCCATCCCGACTACCCAATATCAAGTGCCGATTGAAGCCACCAAAACTGGTTCTCCTGCTTCACCCTATCAGTTCGGTCCCGTTCGGACACAGCCCTACTGAACCGAAGGAGCTCTGCTCCGCCTTGTGCCATGACGTCCCGATTGTACAGGAGTCGCCTATCCACGGTTCTTCGTCTGACGTGGTAGATTAACGGAACTGCCAATCTATCCTGTATCAGACCGCATCTATCTAAAAAGAGGAATGCCTCTGGGTGAGAGTCGAATGCATTAACCATCATGCCACGGGTACTGCATTAGGAAAAGAAGTGTTTATTTAATAAGGACGTTGAAGGTATCGTTATTAATTATCTTAAAATCTAACGTTTTATTGAATATTTCTGTAGATGTTGAATCAATGTCAAAATTACTTTACCATTTAATCTTTAAATATTATATTTAAAAAACAAAAATAAGATGGAATGCAACCCATACTGAAAGCTTTCCATTCCATTTAAAAATGTTAAATGGATTTTTAATAAATGAATTATGATTTAAATTATCATGAAAACGTTTTCTACAAAGTTTTCGAAGAGATTAACCAAATTAGTAGAATTTTTAGTTGGATTTTTAAGTTTGTTAAAACCTCCCTTTCACATTTATTTTTAATTTACCAATTGTTAACAGCAATATTTTGCTTACATATTTATTTTAAAATAAGTTCAGAGTAAATATTTGAATTTCTTTAGATATTTGATTCGAAAATTTATTCACACCTGGAATTACATAAATAGGGACAAGCTTTTTTAGATTTTTATTTGACAATATTTTTCAAACCCCCATTTTTTTATAGCTAGTTTATATTGCAAACAAAAACAGGATTAAATTGATAAATACAACTTCTTTGGCGGTTTAACGGAAGAAGGTCATGAAAAGTACCAGTTTTTTTATGTCACATGAATAGGGAAAAGGTATAAGGTTACCTTTTATCAGAAATCAGATCAAATGTTATCTGACGGTTTGGGAGCTTAATATGAGTATTAATTTGATAGAATAAAGAAGTTTGGTTAGAGGTAGGTAAACCATCAGTGATATAAAGGCAAAAGCTGGGCAAATGCAAGTAGATCGACTGTTGCTCAGTGATACAGAAGGCACACCATATAAAACAATAACAAATGAATTAAAAAATCACCATTGAATGCTGCACGCAAGCGCAAACGCCTTGATTTTACAACAAATCACATCAATTATAATCGAGCTTGGCATACCTTAGTCTTTTCCGATTAAAATAAGATACACAAAGAATTATTTGGACGGACCTGATGTATGTATATAGCTGCTATTTCCATAATCAAAGAAGAGAAGAAATTTATCTTGAAAGAAAGGTGCAGCAGAAACGGCGCTGGATCTGGATTTTCAAAGCTCTAAAATAACCACAATCACTTACAAATCGATTCTGGAACGGGCTTTTGTACAGTTTTCTGTGTTATAATCTACGGAAGAGGACGGCAGTGCCAAAAAACTGAAGAGATTATTGAACCAATAAAACAGTGCTGGTCCCAAATTTTGCTCAATCATCTGACAGCTCTCTATAAAACCATACACCACAGGTAACTTGCAGTAATTCAAAAACCAGGAGGCAGCACACATTACTACAAATTATTTTAAAACATTCCATAAAACTATTATTTGTCTAAACCTTAAGATATTTTGTAATTTACTTAGCTTTAAACGGTCTTACTTAATAAATTTAGATCTTGTCTCTATTCAATAGACATAAATAAACAGGTACTGTTTATGACCTTCCTGGGGAAAACCGCCATAAATTTGTATTTAATAACTTAATACAAACATTTTTTTTTTGCAATATAAAATAACTACATATCGTTCATTTCACATTAAGGTTTTCCAAAAAACCTAAGGGTTCAAAAAATTTCGTCACAATGTGACACGAAGTGATGATTTTTAATTTTTTCAAGGTCCCTAGAGTCAAAATAAAAGATTTTTAGAAAGATTTCTGTGCATGCGTGCGTACGTACGTTCGTACGTCCGTTCGTCCGTATGTCCGTAGGTTCGCGAAATTTTTTTCATCGTCCATAGTTCAAGAACCAGAAGATATATCGATTTCAAATAAATTTTATTATACAGATAATAAGGCAGAAAGGACTCTCAAGAAAATTGAGTTTGTGGTTTTTTTACCATACCAGTTTGAAAAAAAGGTGAAAATTTTGGTTAACCCTAAATATCTTACGAACCAAAAACGCTAGAGACTTGAACTAAATTTTATGTAATATATTGTAACGTGATATCAAAGAAGTATATTTTTTGAAAAAAATCCTTCTAACGGTTTTTTTATAAACCAAAAAAACTGAAAAAAAAGTTTGTCACCTCCAAAATTGTACGGCTAAAAATGTTTTTGACATCTGATAAAATTTTGAGAAAAATCGAACTGGCAGTTTTTTTTTTTTTTTTAAATCTAAAAAAAAAATATTACTCAAAGTTAGTAAAAATTGAATATCGATTCAAATATCTTTTCAAAAACTAAAAATTTAGGCTCCAAACTTATTTTATCTTATAAGAAATATTGTTTTCAACACTCTAAAAAATTTAAAAAAAATCGAATTGACAGTTTTTTTACAAAAAATAAAACTCTAAAAAAAAAATTACTAAAACTTGGTAAAAATTTACTTTCCACCCAAATAGCTTTTCAAAAATTAAAAATATTGGATTCAAACTTATTTTATTTCACAGAAAATATTGTTTTCGATATTCAGTAATTTGTACAAAAAATAGTACGTAAATTTGGTAAAAATTAATACGATTACATATAGACAAACTTGTAAGCAAGACAAATCGACAGACGGGATGGTAAGTTATCAGTGTGGGCCGCTTCCCAGCCTCTTTTTTTTTAGTCGTTTTGATTTATAAGAAAACTTTAATTGGATTTTTTCCCAAAAATATATTAGTTTGGTATTACGCTCCAATATATAAAATAAGATTTAATTCAATGGGCTTATGAGATATTTTGGGTAAATCAATATTCATACCTTTTTTAAATAGCTATGGTAAAAAAGGTGTTTTTAAAGTACCGTTATCATTAGTTTTAAATACTAACATGCACACATTTTTTAATTCACTAAATATTAACAACAATATTTTGTTTATAGTAAAATAAGTTCGAAGTAAATATTTGTTTTTGTTCTGTAGACATTTTAATTGGAAATTTATTTATTTCATTTTGTTTAGTGAAAAAGGACTGTCCATTAATGAAATGTAATGTATTACAATTTTTAATTATTCAGTCCGTAATAAATTTGTATTTGTTTTTATTTTTACTTAAAGTTTTTTTTTTTTTAATTTGATATAAAAGTTGTGAGTGAATTTTTTTTAAATTATTAATATTCAGAGTAGTCATAAAAATTCGTCGTAGTAAAAAAGTTAATGTATTCTGCATACGTTACCACAATACTTCTAAAAACCATTTATTTTAAATTTAAAGAAAAATATTGATTAGTTATTGAATAGTTTACACTAAAATTATATACTTTAAGAAAATCTTAAATGTTTTTCAAGTATTGATACAATATTTTTTATTTTGATTGTAAATGACTTTATGCACTGCAAATTGTTTTGAAAAATTAAAATTAAATGTTATTATTAACATATTTAACGTATTTAAAAATAATTTAATGTTCGAAATACACTACAAATTTAAAATTGATGAACATTCACTGTCACTGAAACCTAAGATTAAGGTTCAGACAAATACAATACAAAAAACTCGGATTTTCTCAAAAACAAACAAGTGGAGTTTTAATTAATCATCTTCAATATTTTTGTCTTGTATCCTGGTTTCTTTCAATAAAAAATGATTTTGTATGGCTACTAAGGATATTTTGTCTGTAAGTTGTATCAGGATCTATTGAACCGATATTAATAATGTTTTTCTGTACAAGTTCTTCGTTTTTTTTTTTAAACCCGATATCTCAAATTTTGTTTTCGAAAATCAAATGTAAATCGTAAGCTCCAAATATCTGCTCACTGAAAATACTTTAAATATTTTTAAACTAAAATTGAAAAATTTAGTAAATAAAAAAACTCGAAAATAAATAAAAATATTGTTACCTGAGGTACAAAGTCATTTATATACCTTATATGTGATGTATGCATCTGTGTTAAAACAATTTCAAATATGTACTGTTATTTAAAATATACGAATTAAAATGTTTGCAGTTTGTACCTTCTAAAAATTGCCCCAAATCGGAATTTACTGAAAGAGAACAAAATAGTTCCATGGAATGCAAAAATAAATATAATTTTATCGATACATTTTATGAAAGTTGTTTTTTTTTATTAGTAATTTTTTCTTATTATCCTAAACCAGTGTTTTTCAACCTTTTACATGACATGGACCCTATTAGTACTTTGCCTACCATTGCTTTTTTTCCGTGCCGTCGAACTTGGATAGCTCGAACTTCGTTAACTTGAATTTTGTTCAATTAAAATAATGTGGCAACAACTCAAACTTGTTTGCTTGTATAATTGTATTAAGGAATTCATAGGTCGGCAGGAAAACCTCATACTATTGCTGAAAATTTGATTCTACCAGCGGCTTCAAATATTGTGGAGATTATGTTTGGCAAAGTAGAGGTCGAATAACTCAAAACTAAACCTCTCTCTTACAATACCATTCAACACAGAATAAGCGATATGGCGGTTAATGTTAGTGACCAAGTTATAGGTAAAAATGTGTGAAGATTTGGGAGCACTCCACCAAAATTTACTTTACCATACTGAGGTTAGGTAAATATAAGTCTTCAATAAGGGCGCGATGAAAATCACTGCTAAAGACAAAATCCATGCCTTTACAAACAAAATTAAATTTTGGTCATCGTCTCTTAATCAAAACCACTAAGATTCATTTTCCTCGACACAATCTTTTATTGAAGAAGTCGGATGTGAAATAAATATCAAGGAATTTATACCTTGTTAACTTCCCATAGGAAGTTATTGTAATGGGTCCGATTTGTCAAATTGAAAATTTTGCCATTTCTCGACGTTTCAAGGTCAATAGAGTCGAAATAAAAGATTTTTAGAAAGATGTCTGTGCGTGCGTGTGTACGTACGTTCGTACGTCCGTACGTCCGTACGTTCGCGACGTTTTTTTCGTTGTCCATAGCTCAAGAACCAGAAGAGATATCGACTCCAAATAAATTTTGTTATACAGATAATAAGGCAGAAAGATGTAGAAAGGGCTCTCAAGAAAATTGCGTGGGTGGTTTTTTTACCATAGCAGTTTAAAAAAAAGGTGAAAATTATGGTAAACCCTAAATATCTTACGAACAAAAAATGCTAGAGACTTGAAATTAATTTTATATAATAAAATGTAACGTGATATTAAAGAACTATATTTTTTGAAAAAAATCTATCAAACGGTTTTTTTTATAAATCAAAAAAACTGAAAAAAAAAATTTGTCACCTCCAAAATTTAACGACTAAAATATAATTTCATCTCCAAAACAATTTTGAGCAACGGAGAACAATGTTTTTGAAATCTGATAAAATTTTGAGAAACATCGAATTAACAGTTTTTTTTATAAAAAATAAAAATCTAAAAAAAACATTACTCAAAGTTGGTAAAAATTGAATATTGATTCAAATATCTTTTCAAAAACTTGAAATTTAGGCTTCAAACTTATTTTATCTTATAACAAATATTGTTTTCAATATTCGATAAAATTTTGAAAAAAATCGAATCGACAGTTTTTTTTACAAAAAATAAAAACCTAAAAAAAAATAATAAAAGTCGGTAAAAATGGATTTTCGACTCAAATATCTTTTCAAAACTTTGAGATATTGGCTTTAATTTACTTTAATCTTTAAAAAGTATTGTTGTCAACATTCAGTAAAATTTTGAATAAAATCGAATTGATAGTTTTTGTACAAAAAATTAAAAACCTAAAAAAATTTAACAAAAGTTGGTAAAAAATGATTTTCGATACAAATATCTTTTCAAAAATATTGTTTTCAATATTCAATGATTTTTATATAAAAATCCAACAGTCCGTTTTTTCATAAAAAATAAAATCTACAAAAAAAAGTACGCAAATTTGGTAAAATTGATACTAGTACATATAGACAAACTTTTAAGCAAGACAAATCGACAGACGGGATGGGAAGTTATCAGTGTGGGTCGCATCCCAGCCTCTTTTATAAAAATGGTGTTAGAAAAGTTGAAAGAAGGAATGTGTCATTACTTCTCAAAGGAAGAAATATCGAAGAATATTGGGTAAAGTGGTTCTTAAATCCGTTTTTAAATGCAGCTGTTAATGAAGCAAATCTGCCGATGAGGTGCTGCAGTTGGAATTTAAGTCTGTCAATTTGGATACCTTTTGGTTAAAAAGGAAATAAGAATACCCTGAATTAACATCAAAGGCTTTAAAGTGTTTGTTTCCATTTGATACCTCGTACCTGTGTAAGTTGACATTTTCATCAATTGCCCAAATTAAAAGTAAAGAAATAAATCGCTTAAATTTGGAAAACGATTTAATTGATTTATTAAGAATAATTTGTTTGTTAATTTGATACCTATGTTTAAGATGGATTATATCTCAAAGGTTATTTTTTTTTGTTTATTTGTTTAAATAAATAAATAAATTGGGTAGCGCAACAGTCCGTTTAAGAACTAGGGCCTAGTGACTTACAACTCTCAACCATTCCTGTGTGCGAGTAATGTTGTCAGGAATGGAGGGGACCTACAGTTTATATGCCGAATCCGAACGGCTGATTTGAGAAAGCACTTTTTCATGACAAGAGTTACTCATGGAAAATTTTTTAATTCCTTGCAAGAGGCAGTTCCCGTGAAAAGACTAAAGATGGCATAGGCAGGTATCGAACCCAAGACCTCTGGCATGACAGTCCAACGCATTTACCATCATGCCACAGGTACTACTGTTTATTTGTTTATTTTTCCTTCATCTTATTAAACTTTATTGTTTTTTATTTAACTGCAGTACTTTCTCAACATTTTGGAATTCCTTGTAAGAATCTTCGTAACCCCTTGAAAAAGATCCATACGTTGAAAAGCACTACCCTAAACAATGAAACAATT
This sequence comes from Eupeodes corollae, assembly GCF_945859685.1. Lineage (NCBI taxonomy): Eukaryota > Metazoa > Arthropoda > Insecta > Diptera > Syrphidae > Eupeodes > Eupeodes corollae. The sequence goes on along the minus strand of NC_079147.1, from coordinate 261,458,236 downwards.
TAAGGGCAGCCGAGGCGTATACGCAATTTGTTCTTCAATTTTATTGAAATCAACATACAATCCTATCTGTAAACCTTTTATTAAAAAATTAAATCTATATTATTCTTAAATACAAAATTGTTTTCTTGTGACAGATAATAGATGTGATTAATATTTGAATTTCAGGATTATATATAGAGGCTTACCAAAACTGTTTTCTTAAAAAATTGTAAAGAAATACGGGGAAATTGTTATCCGTGCACTTTAGGATACCCTTTGAATGTAGTTTATTGAAATTGAACACTGATGTGAAGTGTGATGTGCTCTTAGGCGTATACGTTCTTTTTTTAATTAATTTGTTTTCAATCAATTTTAGTTACAGTGTTAAAAATCTTTTTACTAAACCAACAATTCTTAAAGTAACTGAAATTCTAAGAATCAGCTTGATGTAAAAAAAAAACACTTTTGCCAATCTGAAAAGAAAAATTATTTCTTGAAAATTGTCTAACACATTTTTAAACATAATTTTACTCAATATTTTGTTCAAGAACTTAATATCTTTTATCGTTGTAACCTTGTTTTCAGATTATGTGAAGCGAAAAAAAATGATTCTCCGTTTATTATGAACAAATTTTAAATTTGCGTGGGCAACAAAATTGAACCCTTTTTCTCTCTCAAAACAATATGAAATCTATATCATCAATAGTTTAAGCATCACTTCATTTAAAGTGCTTTGAACATTTCCTTTCGTTTTCATTTGCGTTCTTCAGTTTTTTTTGTTTGTTTGTCAAGTATTTCAAGAAGACAGCTTTTCTCGTCGTATTTATTTCTTGCTCCATTGCCCTTCAAAATTTCCAAAATATATAATATACATTTACAACCCTGATACATATGTATAAATACATAGATAAATGTACAAACGTAAAATTTTATATATCAAAATTGCTTACGTACTTCAAATTGACAATCAGGTTTCCTATATACCCTCGACTCATCTCCTTATGTAACTTTTACATATAACTTCCCAAAATTTGAAATAAAAAAAGAACAAACAAATCTATATACCAAACCACAATAGGGTGCGGAATTTCAGGCTGATAATATATACATACAAACCTAAGTAAATACATAAATAAACCTACCTACACACCATACACAGTTTTATACCTACATACGTATATATAATAAATATTTTGTATTAACTTTGACCTTGAGTATGATGGCGTTGTTTACAAAACAAGCCCTAATACATAATAACATGCGAAATCTACGGCGTAGTACGCAATTCTCCATTTTTGGTTAGAACGAAACGAATGTTGGTTGATAAGATATTTTGGCACAACACACACCAGAAAAAAAAGAAGAAGCTTTTTCCCGTTTTTGTTGTTGTTGATTCTTCTGCCGCCCAAATTTGTAAATATGTACATATATTTATGTAGCAAAGCCTATGCCTTTTCTCAAAAATCCCCCCACTCAAAAAGACACGCGTGTGATAGCAACCTGCTTACTGCGTTAGAGGTTTATGTAGGTATCCCTGAAAATGGCGTTATCAACCCTCAAGAACCCACCCTAAGGCGAATACAATTGTACCATCATCACCATTGCTTCGGCTCGCCAGTTGTTGGTATATTCTCTCTACACAACTTAACTCCCACGCGTGCCACAAGCAGTTAGTGTGTTGTCCTTGATTTTCCCGGGGGATGAAAAAAATATATATTCATATACATACACACAATACCAAAGTTCAATTCAGCATGAGCATAAGCATAGGCTTCTTCTTCTGGGTTCTGCAAGAATTCCCGCGCAAAATGCCCAAGCCAAAGCCCAAGCCCAAAATATGCTCCTTATCCAAAACCATGACAACAAGAATATTGTTGTCTTTAGGTAGGTTAGGTTAGGTATCTATCTAGCTAGCTGGCATAAAACGAAGTATAGGCATTGACACCCAGCACAAGCGACAGATGGGGGAGGTGGCACGAGGGTGGACTGAAAGACACGCATAAAGTGCGTACATTTTCGGGTTAACTACATGTGTCAAGGACATTCTCGGTTTTGGGCTTATAAAAGTTAACTTTTGGTAAATTTTCATCCCCGGGCAAATGAGAAAAAAAAACAAACAAATACACATTAAATCCACCCTCTAATATATTCCGCAACCTCCGTCCTCCACCTCCGCCAGATCCCACGTCTTTTATTTCGTTTTACTTTCGTTTATTCTCTAACTTGAAATGTTCAAGGTATTGGAAGTTTTAGGGGAAGCTAAGGATTTGAAATAAAAATTTGAACGAAAAGCGAAAATTTTGGTTAAAAACGGTGACTGATGATAAAAGTTACAACCTTTTTTGACAGTTCAGTTTGACAGAGATCGCAATGACAGTTCATAATGTCATTTGAGAGATTGAAATATTTTGGAAAAACTTACAAAATTTAAAAATCTGTATAAAAAGCCACAAACTGCGACCCTATCCTGTGTCCTTTATCCAAGATTTTATTTTGAAGATAGATGCGTATGTACCTACATTTGTTCATTTATATATTTTGATAAAAATTTGCGTCGTATTTTTGCACTCGGATTCCGTGTACTTATATTTCGGTAGGTAGGTCTTGGTCTTAGTCTTGGTACATGTATAGCTTTTATATTACGCACAAAAGCGAAAATCCTTGAATTAGAAATTTCGGAGCCTAAATTTTGCGCGAATACGTACATTCTCTTTCCCTCCATTTTTTTTTGTTGTTTCTCTATCTCTTCGTCTTATTGGGGTATATTTTGCGTCGCACTTAATTTAGAAGAATATTTTTTGAAAGAACCTTGTAAGAGGTTTTTTTTTGTTTTGCTGCGTGCCATGTTAAATAAAGTATCTAAGCAATTTTGGAAGTATCTAAGTATACACGGCCATAAGTGGAAAAGAAAAGTTTGATTTAATAATTTTTCTTATTCTTTTCTATTTCTTCTGTGGCCCTGAAAGTTTTATATTTTTGTACGTGATGTCCTATATTTTAGGTTAGCTATTTATGTAATGTGTACTGTACAATATAGTGTAGGTTTTCGGAACATGTACGAACCAACCATTCTAGCCTACGCCGAACTTAAGGAGCCAATTTCATATAACAATAAAATGTCATTCTTAAATTAGAAGGAACCAGAAAGTCCACAAAATAATTCTAAAGAATGAAATAAAAAGATATGCTTTGGGGTTGGTCTCAATATATATGTACATTTTTTGAATATCAACATGATGTCCTTGAAAGAATACAACTAAACTAAATAGGTCCTTGTTAAGTTAAGAAACTTGTTTATTAACTTGAAGAGGGTGATGGCTGGTCTTCGGAAGAAAGTTGATGGTTCGAAAATGTGCGTGGTTGTTCTTTTCTTTCCCTGCATTAAAATAAGTCACATTTTTTTAAGAAAAGCTTTTAAGCCTATTTTATGTATTAACTTGAATGTATTTTTTATAGGGTGTACCATATTATAGAGAAGGTATTTATAAAAAATAGTTTTCGTTGTTTTTAAACTCGGTGTTTTTTGTAAATATCAGTAACACATTTTTGCAGTTTTTGTTATGTTTGACTTTTCGTAAGGTTTGTAAAAATGAAGAGCTGTAAAAATCAAAGAAATATATTAATATATATTAAACAAGTCGTTGTGATAAACAGATCAGGCCGTCCAAAATGTCTTACATAAATCATAGCATCTTGTTTACGTTGCTGCATAATGCATACATGGAGGGCCAGCAGTGAATAAAGCTAGTAAAAAAAACTGTTTTTCCCATTTCTGTAGGATCAGCTTGAATTGCATCGTGAAGAATATTGTAATTTTCGGCTCGTAATTTAGTTTGACTTGCTCTTAAAAACTGAAGCCACAACTGAACCGAATTTTAGATTACATATCGACAATATACTGACTGAATAATTTTCCGCAACGATGTAAAATATTATTTGAATTTTTTCGGACTTGAATCTTATAAGAGTAAAAATCCATTGCTGACACAGTTTTTATTGGATGAACTTGTACCTTAATTGAATAACCGTCTTCGCCATGACATAATATCAAAGGGTATTGCAGACCATCGTCAGACCGGTGTATTTCACTTACACGTTTTAGAGTGTTATCTAGTGCTCGCTAGATATCTTATTTTGTAAATTCTTGTCCAACAATTAATACGGCTACATCATCAACTTGAGGTGCATTATAACGACCTCCGTGTTCTGTCTGCGGCACACGGTCAGCTCTGATAATGAATTGAAAATGTTCTATGTTTGATGGCATTGCTTCAAAAGCACTCTTGAAGCTGCGCACGGAAGGATTGGACAATGTGACAAATATTGCCAGTATTTGGGGTTATCGACATTCACCGTTGAACTTCTCTAACCGAATCACCCATGAAATATATTTGTTAAAATGTCCGTTCGTCAGGTTTTTTTAGTAAAAGTGATCCAGTTAATTGATAGAATTTACCCTGAACTTTAAATGTAGGCATAAGATCTCCATGTCTGATTTCATTGGCACCGAATGACTTCATTTGGAAAGCAGAATTGTAAACATGAATTATATCGAGAAAATGTTTAGAATCTCGATGAGAATGATTCAAAAGACTTTTTAATGGTTCCGGTAGATCAGCAATTTCTGCCAGTAGAACTTTTCCTCCTGAACAACAGAGTAGTGTTGGTTCTTTAGGCTATTTGAATGCACGACAGAAATTGCACTTGGTATTCATAATCTAAAAGAAAGATCAGAGAGTCATTTGGATTTCATATGTATAGATAACAAATTTTTGACTAACATTATTGAACTTTATTTATGCCTTAAACCTGCTCCGTGATGTCCTCTTTCATTAAAAAAAAAACTGCGTGACAATTGGATAAGAAGTTTCAAAGCCAAACCGTAACAAAGATTTCTTTTTTTGCTTGATTTCAGTTTTATATATATAGATTAGTTCTATAAGCTTCTTCGCCTTAAAGCTGACTTTCTACATATGCATACATTTGGAATAAAGGCTTAAAATAAATTTATATTTTCTTTTTTTGGATCACCCTGTACTAGTTTAATAATATAAGTTCAAAAGAACATCGACACTTATTTTGTACTATTTTAAAAAGGTTTAGTATTTTTTTGTATGGTAACAGAGTCCTTGAAATGTGTGCATTATTCTGTCGGTTAATTCAAGTGTTAATTTTGTACAAAGAAAAATAATTAAGAGGAATTTTGAAACTGTAATCAGTTTATTCTCTAATATCTACTCAGGGTTATAAAATAATTGTTTGGTCTTTTGTGGGCTAAGCTTTGGCAAGGAGAAAGTCATTTTATAAAATGCTTTATGTCATTAGCGCACTCTTTCGGTTCTAAATTTAACTAAAGAAACCACAATATTTAAGTGTTTTTATTAACATTAAATCAATTTATTCACTTTTGGAGCTAAAAAAGAAGGTAAGGAAAAATGATACTATTTATTTGGATTTTAATAGGCCGATACATTATTAACTTCCCATAGGAAGTAATTGTAATCGGTCCGGTTTGATAAATAGAATATTTTGGCATTTTTCGACGTTTCAAGGTCCCTAGAGTCGAAATAAAAGATTTTTAGAAAGATGTCTGTGAGCTCGTCCATAAGTCTGTACGTTCCCGTCCGTACGTTTCGTCGTCCATAGCTCAAGAAATAGAAGAGATATCGACTTCATGAAAATTGCTTTTGTGGTTTTTTTTACCACAGCAGTTTAAAAATAGGGTACCCGTGGCATGATGGTTAGTGCGTTGGACTGTCATGGCATTATATATTTCATTAATATATTCATGTGTTTGCTCCCGACACACGTTCACTAGTGGCTCACAAGTGCTCAAACTTAAAACTAATGACTAGAACTTAAAACTAAATAACAAAAGATGCATTCCATATGCAAGGCTACGATTATACAGAATTTTATTTTCTATCAGGTTTTTATTTTTTGAGTTTGAAATAAATATAGTAAGTTGAAATAAATATAGCAGTTACTTAGTTCGAGATAAAATTTAATATATTAGAACAAGAAACTTTTGATTTATAAAAAACAAATACAAATAATAGCAAATTAATTTAATTTTATTTAATTCAAAGGCTATATGAACCAACTATAATTGTATGTATTATATAAAAAGTTATACAATATATTTTTATATTTTTCTTCTTTTTTTCAATATACAAAACAAAAACAATTTTATCCTCGAAGAACGGTCAATGTGGCTTTCTCATAAAAAGGTAAAGTAAGTAAATCATTCATCTGAGGTTTTATTAAATTTCGGGATCTATTATGCAAAAGATCGAATGGAGATTGATAATACTCGAAGTACGAGCTTTCATTAGTAATATTTTTGTCCCATAATCCTTTGATAAGTGGATTTGGATGATTAATACAATATTCTAATTTGGTTTTTAATAATGTTGTCATATAAATCATCAAAGGTTTCACTTTTGTTAAATTATACAATGTATAGTTAGAAAACCATTTTTTATTAGGTCTACGATATTTTCCACTACAAAATCGTAAGATTGTTCTTTCAAACTTTTCTAATTCTTTTGCTGCCGTTGGAGAAATAGAGAACCAGGTACTAAAACTATACGAGATTATAGGTCTTATCAATGCTTTATACATCAGAATTTTAGTACTTTGGGAAAGATGCTTTGAAGAAAGAAGTTTTTTTAAAATAGCAGTAGCCATTTTCGCTTTGTTTAATACATTCCGCGCATGTTTGTTAAATTTTAGCATATTTTGATAGTGAATCCCTAAGTACTTTGTTACTTTTTTTAATGGAACTATCTTATCGTCAATTCGCAAGGATAACTCCTTGCTTTCTTTAGTTCCTGAAACAGGTTAGCCCACATTTTTCAGTATTTATTTTTAATCCCCAAGATTTAAAATACGAGAGTAAACTAGGTAAAGCACTTTGTAATTTTTCTAGTGCATTGTTTGGCCTTATAGCAGCAGCAAAAAGTTTTGTGTCGTCTGCGTACAGAAGTGCTTCAGGCTCGGATTCAGAGTTGCAAAAAGGCATGTCATTAAAAATACATTAAATAGTTTTGGTCCAAGTAATGTTCCTGGAGCAACTCCTAAGAGTACTGGGAAAGGATCTGAAAACTCCGATCCAATGACAATCGACGCGGTTTTTGAATTAAGAAAACTGGTGATCAATCTAATGAGGTACTTAGGACAGTTCAATCTTATTAACTTAAAGATAAGACCTTTATGCCAAATAGAGTCAAATGCTGCCTCTAAATTAATATCCAGGACAATTGTGCATTTTTTTGTCTCAGATTGTGAATAATTTTATCATTAAGCACTAAAAGGCAATGCTCCGTTGAGTGATTTTTCTTAAACCCAAATTGGGTGTTTGCTATAATATTTGAGTTATCGAGGAAACTATCAAGAGATTCTGCTATGACTTTTTCGAACAGTTTTCCTATGTTGGAAAGAAGAGATATTGGTCGAAAATCTTTTATATTTTTTGCGTTATTTTTTTTAGCTATAGGCATAATTTTGGAATGTTTCCATGCGGTTGGAAAGTATCCGTTATTTATACAATGATTAAAGAGACAAGTTAAAGTGAGATCAAGTGAAATCGGACATTTCCTTAATACATAGTTTGAAATTTTGTCGAGACCAAATGACTTTTTGTTATTCAAATTCATTCTAAATGTATTGACTTTTTGATATGTAGTGAAAGGTAACGAAATTTGGTTACATGCTGTGTTTGATGGTGTGAATGTCGTTAAAGAATTTTCTAAATGAGTATTACAAAATTCATTTACTTTTGAAAATACTTCATTATTTAAATTAACATCAAAAGACGGCGTTCGGTCTGCAAAACCATTAGCGTACATGGCCCTGAATGCACTTAGTTTAGCTTCAATGTCAACCAGTTCCTGTCCACCGAAATTCAAAACATCCGTGATAATATCTGACCCAAAGACTTTTCTTCCCGTAATTTTATCAATTTCCTTGAAAGCATGGGGAGAAGGTCTAGTTTTGTTCAGACGTGTTCTGAACTCTTGGTCAAGATCATGTTTTACTCTTTCTTTTATTATTTTACTAAGACACTGTATTTGCGAGTGAAGTTGTTGATACTCTGAGTTGCGTCTATTTAAATGCTTATGAAAGATTCTCTTGAGTTTTCTTAAAAATGTTACGAATTTTCAAAAGATTTTTTGTAAGATCGGAAATATTTTTGTATTTAACGTCCCTTGTATTTCGAATAGTTGAGTTATTTTCAATACAAGAAACTATATTTTGATTTATATTGTCTAAAATTACATCAATTTCTGCATTTGTAATGTTTTTATCTATGGGTGCTATCACTATTGAGATCCTGTTGTGAAGTTGCATTCTAAACACATCAAATTCAGTTCTTTCGAAGCTGGTATACGATTGAGGTGGTATCAATACCGGGTAGTTTAACCCTATATCTCACGAACCAAACACGCTAGTGACTTGAATTAATTATTTTATCTCATAAGAAATTTTGTTTTTAAAATTCCGTAAAATTTTAAAAATAATAGAATAGATCGTTGTTTTACAAAAAAATATAAACCTAAAAAAATAATTAACAAAAGTTGGTAAAAATTGATTTTCGACTTAAATATCTTTTTAAAACTTTGCGATATTTGCTCTTAAATAATTGTACCTTTTAAGAAATATTGTTTTCAACATTTAGTGAAGTTTTGAGAAAAATCGAATTGACAGTTTTTTTTACAGAAATAAAAACCAAAGAAAAAATTAGTAAAAGCAAATAAAAATTTATTTTCGAATCAAACACCTTTTCAAAACTTTGGGACATTGGATTTAAACTAAATTTATTTTTCTTAAATATTTTTGTCAATATTCAGTACAATTTAGAGAACAATTAAATTGACAGTTTCTTACCAAAAAATTATAAACCTACAAAAATAATTAACAAATTTAGTAAAAATTGTTTTTCGACTCAAATATCTTTTCAAAACTTTGAGATTTTTGCTTTTCACTAATTTTATCTTATAAGAAAAACAGTTTTCAACATTCAGAGAGTTTTTGAGAACTATCGATGTGACATTTTTTTTACAATAAATAAAAACCTAACAAAAATGAATAAACGATGGTAAAAATAGATTTTTGACTCAATTATCTTTTCAAAAATTAAAAATATAAGGTTCAAACTATTTTGCTTATTAAAAATATCGTTTTGAACTTTCGCTAAAATTTTGAGAAAAATTGAAATCACGGTTTTTTAACAAAAAATAAATACCTAAAAAAATTAATAAAAGTCGGTAAAAATTGATTTAGACTAAAATATCTTTTCAAAAATTTAGGATATAGGCTTCAAATTAATTTCCTTTTATAAAAAATATTGGTTTCAACATTCTGTAATTTTTTGTATACAAATCTTACAGTCGTTTTTATATAAAAAATTAAAATCTTTAAAAAAATAGTACGCAAAATTTCTAAAAATTGATGTTCGGTCGTCGATATCTCGTGAACAATAGAAGACATTGACTTAAAATAAATTTCATTCGTACAATTAGTATTCGTTTATGCTACTCTAATTTGTAAAAATTGGTTAACAACTAGAACTCTCGTTAACAAAAATAAATTTCGAAATCAAACCATTTCATTACATGCAAAATACTGTTGGTAATTTCTAAATTTTAAAAGAATAATTCAACTAACAAAACACGAAAGCCTACAAACTTTTTAGCAAGCCAAATTAACAGACGAGATGCGAATTTATCAGTGTGGGTCGCATTCCTGCCTCTTTTTGTATATTGTATTACATTCAGTTTTAAGCAATCTAGTATTGTTTCACTAAGCAAAACAAAATTATTTCAAAATGTTGAAACGTCAAAAATACTCAATTTATATCTGCAGCATTGTGTATTGATGAGTATACAATCTTTTGGCTTGACTAAGCTGTTCACGTTGCATTTCTGTTGCTTATATATCCAGCCTCAAATCAATAAATAAATAAAGCTAAAGGATTAATGACAGATGGAAATGCCATTTTGTTAAAAGGCTTTAGAAAATATAGAAGTAATAATTTTCTACAAAAACCTAAAGTTGGTCTGATAAAATGAAACACTTATTCATTACATTTCGATAGAAGTGTATTGGTATTGTTCTTGAATTACTTTTAAAGTTTATTAACACTGAAAATAAAAAAATAGAACAAAACACCGTAATTTTTGCATGACAAGTCAATATACATATTTAAAGATTAAATGAAGAAAGCATTGGTTTCTAACTGATAACTTTATAATATGTAATGCTATTTAGCAGTGATCAATAAATGAATTAAAAATGATGCAATTTAAATAAAATGGTAAATGCAATTTTTTCAAATAAGAACAACACATTATTTGGATACTAATTTTTACGTTTTTATTTAGTTAACTGTCTTAACAAATTTAACTACCAAGACCTACAAATATTGATATTTTTTTTTCGTAAAGAAAATAAGAATAAGAGAGTCTCAACAAATTTCGAATTTTAAAACGTCACATTTTAAAAAACCTGACGTGGCAGAATAATTTTCTAGTTGACATTGTTTTCTTTTAAAATTATTACTTTGATTCTCGAAAATAAATTTTGTTTTTAAAGAAAACATACGAGTATTATCGAGAAGAAGAACATGGAATTTGTATGTATTATCATATCCCCTACAAAATATTTTTTCTATATTTTTAGAGTGATACCTATAATTAATTAAATCTAAAGTTTGGTTAAAACAAATGTTTACTTATTTTAGTAGCATTTCTTAAATGTTTACAAATTGCTTGAATGAAATTAATCAAGAACCGAACATCAATTTTTACCAAACTTGCGTACTATTTTTTGTAGATTTCAATTTTTTTTTAGAAAAAAAAACGGACTGTTGGATTTTTATAAAAAAAAAATACTGAATTTCGGCGAAATAAAAAGTTTGAAGACAGTATTTTTAATTTTTTAAGGCTTTTTGAGTCGAAAGTAAATTTTTAATAAATTTTAGTATTTTTTCAGGCTTTAATTTTTTGTAAAACAAAACTGTCAATTCGATGTTTCTCAACATTTTTCCGAAAGTTGAAAACAATATATGTTATAAGAGAAAATTAGTTGGTAGCCATAATTTCAACTTTTTGAAAAGAAATTTTAGTCGAAAATCAATTTTTACCAACTTTTCTTAAATTTTGTAGGTTTTTAGTTTTTTGTAAAATAAACTGTCAATTCGTTTTTTTCTCAAAATTTTACCGAGTGTTGAAACAATATTTCTTATAAGATTAAATAAATTTGAAGCTATAATCTTAAGTTTTTGAAAGATATTTCAGTCGAAATTCAATTTTGACCAACTTTGAGTATTCTCAAAATTTTACCAGATATTAAAAACGTTATTTTTCGTTGCAAAAAATTATTTTGGAGATAAAATAAATTTTTATTCGTAAAATTTTCGAGTTAAATTTTTTTTTCAGTTTTGTTTATTTATAAAAATACCGTTAATTGTATTTTTTTCCAAAAAAATATATTTATTTGGTATCACGTTATGATATATAATATAAAACTTAATTCAAGTCCTCAGCGTCATTGGCTCGTGAGATATTTAGGGTTAACCAAAATGTTTACTTTTTTTTTTGAACTGCTATGGTAATAAAATCACCTACTCAATTTTCTTGAGAGCACTTTCTGCATTATTATCTGTATAACAAAATTTACTTGAAGTCGATATCTCTTCTGGTTCTTAAGCTATAGACGTACGAGCGTATGTAAACACGCACGCACAGACATCTTTCTAAAAATCTTTTATTTCGACTCTAGGGACCTTGAAACGCCGAGAAATGTCAAAATTTTCAATTTGAAAAATCGGACTGATTATGGGAAGTTTAAAATATATTTAAGATTTCCTGAAAAAAGCAAAAATAAAGTTTAGAAAGGAGAAGCATTCATATTAATTTACTTTAATATTGAAAGCTTTGCTTAGAAATGGTTTTAATCTTCTGCTTTTTATCATTTACGGACAATTCTCAAGCGAAACAAGCCATCTATTTTGTTTTGAGAAAATTTGTCAAAAAAAAATAATATAAAAAAACTTCATATTTTTCCCAGTATTCCAGTTTAAACTTTCCATTGAAGTTAGTTATTGCAATCGTTCCGAATTGCTGAATTGACAATTTTAAAACCTCTCGACGTTTTCAAATCCTTACAATCTTAAGAGTTGGGGAGTCTTAGAGAGTTGTTGCGTGTGTACGTTCTTTTAAATGAATGTTTCTTTACAGATAAATCAAAATATTTATCAACATTTAAAAAAATAAACATAAATTTTGAATACTAACATTTAATAGCAAATCAATTATATACATTTTTAAAACAAAATATAACCTACAAAACCCTTAAAAACTTAATTTGTTTAATGTCTCGAAAAACAGGACAAAAATAGTTTATATTACAATTTAGGATTGGATTTAGAAAGTTCTTTATCAGTGAGAATCACATCTTAGTCTCTTTTTCTTATCGATCCAAGCCAAGGTAATGCGACCGAAAAATCAAAACTTAAACCCAAATATATTGCAAACGATTAAAAACATATACAGAAATAACACAGTACGAATAGAAACAGAGAATACAGGACAAAAGATTTATTACAACAAGAGTAATTAGACAGTTAGATTCGCTTTCACCACCTTTAAGTATCACAAATAGATGGAAACAATACTGGAGCCTTAAACATTACAATTGGACCAAAGCGCAGACACTGCTATTCTACCGCTCCTTACTTAGAGACTACGAACAATGGGCTTGACTTCTAAAACGGTTTACGAGTTAGGGATATGTCAGACTGTCAAAATAGAAAGGATCATTTTGACCATATAACAAAGTCAAAGGGTGCGAAATGAAGATATTTGCAATAGCACCGGAATTACAGACGTCACAAGTAGAACAAGGAGGCTGAAATAAAGCTTTGCAGGTCCTAGACTTGAGCACCTGCAAAAATTACAAAAACTGGAGATCAGAGAACAAGAGACAGACGTCCCAATAAGAGATGGAGTGACGATCTAACACAGATAAGTACAAATTGGTACATCGAACCAAATAAGATAGATAGAGGGCCTTGGGGGAGGCTTAACCAAAATTCATAATTTTTAATTAATTATTAACTTCCCTTAGGGAGTTATCCTATATGTCGAATTGAAAATTTTGACATTTCTCAAAGTTTCAAGGTCCCTAGAGTCAAAATAAAAGATTTTTTAGAAAGATGTCTGTGTCTGTGTTCGTACGTCCGTAAGTTCGCGACGTTTTTCGTCGTCCATAGCTCAAGAACCAGAAGAGATATTGACTTTAAATAAATGTTGTAATACAGATAATAAGGCAGAAAGATGCAGAAAGGGCTCTTAAGAAAATTGCGTGGGTGTTTTTTTTTACCATAGCAGTTTAAAAAAAAGAAGACAATTTTGGTTCACCCTAAATATCTTACGAACCAATTACGCTTTAGACTTGAATTAAATATTATGTTATGTATGGTAACGTGATACCAAATCAATATATTTTTGGAAAAAATCCAATTAACTGTTTTTATTATAAATCAAAAAAACTAAAAAAAAAATTGTCACCTCGAAAATCTTACGAATACAAAATAATATTATCTCCAATTAACTCCAATTTCATGCAACGAAAAATAACGTTTTTAACATATGGTCAAATTTTGAGAAAAATCGAATTGACAGTATTTTTTATAAAAAATAAAAACCTAAAAAAAAACATTACTCAAAGTCGGTAAAAATCGAATTTCGACTCAAAGATCTTTTCAAAACTTTGAGATATTAGCTTACAGCTAATTTTATCTTTTAAAAAATATTGTTTTGAACATTTAGAACAATTTTGAGAAAAATCGAATGGATAGTTTTTTTTAACAAATAATAAAAACCTAACAAATAAACAATACTAAAAATTTACTTCCCACTCAAATAGCTTTTCAAAAATTAAAAATATTGTCTTCAAACCCAGAAAATATTGTTTTCGATATTCCGTAGTTTTTTTTTATAAAAATCCAACAGTCCACTATTTCATAAAAACATAAAATCTACAAAAAATAGTACGCAAACTTGGTAAGAATTGATGTTCGGTTCTTGATATCTCTCAAATTGTAAAAATTTAAGAAATGCTACTAAAATTGGTAAAAATTTGTTTTCGATTAAAAATCTATTTTTCAAAACTAAATTTTCAAACTAAACTATTTCTTCATATGAAAAATATTGTAGGTAATTTTAAAATATTGAAGAATAATTCAACTTACATCTTTTTTAACCCAACCCTACAAACTTTTAAGCTAGACAAATTTTATTTTCAATGTAAAACTACTAATTTATAATAGTTTTGAACTTTAGCAAAAATAAATGTCTTGAATTCTTATTTGTTGCATCTAACATGTTTTAAAAACATAAATATTGATAAACAAATTAATTTAAATATTATAAAAATACTTGAAGCAATTAAAGCTTATACTAATAATGTAACCGACTTATTTCCTAACTTTTCTTCACAATATAACGCGTTGAGACCGTTAAACAACACAGTTCACAGTTCTTTACTTATGCATATTTCCTACAAAATTCAAAGTTTCAACAATGGAAGTCCCAAATTTTACATTACAATTTACAACAAAAATAAAAATTTTGCTTTTGATAATAAATAAGAAATTTCAATTTTAAAGCTTTCTCAAGTTGGACATCTTTCATGCAAAAGCCTATCATTACGATATAAACCACATGCATTTCCCCAAATGTGCACAAAATGTTTATCTATAAATTTCTCTCCAAAACAATTTAGAAATTGGTCAGAACTATCTCAAATTTCTTTTCCAATTCACCGTACCGTACACACACCGTGTATCACCTTTCCAAAAAAAAGAAAAAACATATAAAAAAAATCTGTTGTGCCAAATTTCTCAAACAAAATGTTTGCCCTCTTTTTATTTCAGAAAACTCATAAACTCTCAACACAAACCATAGGCAGATACATGAACCGTACCTATGCTATGCATCTCGATCTCGTTGGCCTAGAATCACCCAAAACTAACTAACGTCCAACATTCAAGCCAACCAACAAACCATTCAAGAAAAGCACAACATTACCAGCAGCGGCACCAATGACACGAGATGGATAGACGTTCGTTTATGACTTCTCTCTTTTAATATAACAGCAGCAACATCACTGCTGTGACTGTGTATCCGGAAGTTCAGAACCGTAAAATCGTACGGATTAAAAAAAAATATAACCAACAAAACGATATTGATGAAGAGACCTCGATAAGCTACGAAGTCATCATCAAAAGCTTGAAAGACTTGACAAAAATAAAAACAGAAACCTTCATCTCTTCATTCGAATCTGAGTCTGGCTCTAAGCCAATATAGCCACGAAACTGAAACTGGAACACTAGGTTGGCGCGCTAGCTGGAGTTGGAGAAAGACTCAAACCTGAATCGCATGTTTAGTGTGGAATGATGGCAACGGCGACGGCACGCAGAGGCGTGATGTAGAAACCGTGTTAACTGATTTTCACTTTTACTCGACATAATTACTTTGGCCTGACCTACATTTAGGCCAAATTCACTTTCTTCATCGACGTCGTCGTCGCCGTTCGTCGAAGACGGAGACAGAGACGAGTTAACGATCGTTGTTGTCGTTCGTCGTCACTTTATGCTTTTACAGTGACAAAGATGGCGTCGTCGTTGTCGTTGGAGAGAGCCTGACTCAACTAAGCGAGAGGGAGTTGTTAAGTGACATTTTTAGGTTAGTTGGTGTGGCATGAATGACAGCGAACAGATGTATGTGGAGCTTGTTTAAAGTGAGACAAGACCAGACAGCCAGCTGGTAAGAGGTACTCGTATAATTGTCAACACAAAACTTATGAGCTCAGAGGTGCGGCGGTTCGCAAAGATTTTGATTTTTTTTTCGGTTTCTTTTGTGGCGCTTACCAGAAGACTTTAAAATTTTCAAGCTTTAATAGGTTTATACATGGGTTGGTAGATAGGTACCTAAACTTATGATGATGACTGACTTATCTTGAGGTTATTGTACGATCTATTGTTTATTTTTGGATTTTCTTCACTTTTAATTTTTTTTTTAAAGCCGAGCGAGGTATAAATGACGAGTAATGAGGGGTTCGTGTTTTAATGTTTGCTCATTATGCGGCCATTATGAAACTTACACGCATAGAATATGCGCTCAATTAATATGGAACTATGTACTACGTGTGGATGTAGTGCGGCAAAATGAATGTGGAACGAAAAAAGAAAATCATTTCACTTTTCACTGACCTACTATAAGCGAAATGCTTGTTGCTTTTGTTTGTTTATCTTGATTTCTAGGCCACAACATGGAAGTATCAAAGTAGGCACAGTTGGCTTGTGTCTTTTTCGCCTCGAGCATTCCAGCTGCTTTATAAGTTGTTTCTAAAGTTAAGTCAGTCTCGAAAAAAAACAATATATATGTATCCGATTTAAGAATAAAACTCAAGCTATTACTTTTAAGTAACATTTTTGGCTGAAGTAAAATTTTTAATAAGTCCCACGTTGGGCGCCAGCTTGAAAGGATCATTTGTTTATTCTAAATTTTTTATTTTTTTAAGAAAACATAAATATTTTTTTTTCTTGCAGAACTCCAACAAAATGGAAAAAGATTATTTTTTATTTCAAGGGATTGTTCATAAAATATTTTAAAAATAAGTAATCTCCGAACTTTCTTTTAACTAAATAATTATAGCCAACCAAAAAAAAAAAATGAAAATGGAATACAAGATTTTATTTCTTCTTATTCTATTTGTTGCTTCTTCTGACATTTTTTTAGTAGTATATAATTAATAATTGAATTAGAAAAAGTTACTGTAAAAGACTAAAAAGAAATTTTGAAAAAAAATCCATTATTTTTCACGTTGGGCGCCACATCCATTACAGACACTACGTTTTACTTGTCCGTGTTTTTTTTAATTTTATTTATATTTGCTTCTATGAAACAATCATAACATTAGCACAGATAATAAATGTTTTATCTGTGACATTAGTTTATTTAAGATAATACGATTATAAAATCTCAGTTCTTTCCGAAAGTAAGTTACGGCATATTATCCATGATAAAATTGTTAATGGCTTTCCATGAAGTCGGCTCAGTTTTTAAATTGAATAAAACAAGTTGTTTTTGAGATTTGCAGTCCCCGTTGCATGATGGTTAGTGTCATCTTAAGTTTTTTTTTTGACGGGTACTGAATCTTTCGAGGAATTGACAAATTCTCCAAGAGTAATTACTGTCATGAAAAGTGCTTTCTCAAATAATCCGTTCAGATTTGGCTAAAAACTGTAGGTCCCCCTTTCCCTGACAACATAACTAGCACAAAGGAATGGCTGAGAGTCGTAAGGTACCAGTACCTAATTCTCAACGGCCAGTTGCGCCACCTAGATCATTTTTTGTAACTTCCCATAGGAAGTTATTGTAATGGGTCCGATTTGTCAAATTGCAAATTTTGACATTTCTCGACGTTTCAAGGTCCCTAGAGTCGAAATAAAAGATTTTTAGAAAGATGTCTGTGCGTGCGTGTGTACGTACGTTTGTACGTCCGTACGTTCGCGACGTTTTTTTTGTTGTCCATAGCTCAAGAACCAGAAGAGATATCGATTTCAAATACATTTTGTTACACAGATAATAAGGCAGAAAGATGCAGAAAGGGCTCTCAAGAAAATTGAGTGGGTGGTTTTTTACCGTAGCAGTTTGAAAAAAGGTGAACATTTTGGTTAACCCTAAATATCTTTGGAACCAAAAATGCTAGAGACTTGAATTAAATTTAATATAATATATTGCAACGTGATATCAAAGAACTATATTTTTTGAAAAAAAAAATCCATTTAACGGGTTTTTTTTATAAATCAAAAAAAAAACTGAAAAAAATGGTCACCTCTAAAATTTTACGACTAAAATATGATTTTATCTCCAAAACAATTTTGTGCAACGAAAAATAATGTTATTGACATCTGATAAAATTTTGAGAAAAATCGAATTGACAGTTTTTTTACAAAAAATAAAAACCTAAACAAATGAATAAAAGTTGGTAAAAATTTATTTTCGACTTAAATATCTTTTTAACACTTTGAGATATTTCCTTTAATTTACTTTTATCTTTCAAAAAATATTGTTGTTAACATTCAGTAAAATTTTGAAAAAATCTAATTGACAGTTTTTTTGTACAAAAAATTAAAAACCAAAACAAAACTAAACAAAAGTTGGTAAAAATTGATTTTCGACTCAAATATCTTTTCAAAAATTTAAAATAGCTATTGGCTTCAAACTTATTTTATTTCACAGAAAATATTGTTTTCGATATTCAGTAATTTTTATATAAAAAACCAACAGTCCGTTTTTTTCATAAAAAATTACATAAAATAGTATGCAAATTTGGTAAAAATTGATACAAGTACATATAGACAAACTTTTAAGCAAGACAAATCGACAGACGGGATGGGAAGTTATCAGTGTGGGTCGCATCCCAGCCTCTTTTTTTATTTTATTTTAGATATAGATAAGGTTTTCTCTTTCTTTAAAAGACCGTTTTATGGCATTTTGTGTACGATTTGTTTAAATGATCGCCGCGGCTTTGCTGAGAGCTGCGTATTTGAAAGTTTGATTTGTTGGGTTTGGTAGAAGGTAGATTTTATTAATCGAACTCTGTATTTTATTGTATCTTAGATTTTTGAAACCTTTTTAAATATAGGGAAAAAACCCAGATTTTTTTTTCGAAATTTTGTACAATTTAAATTGACACAAAGAACAAACAATAAAAGAAAACAATTGATTGGGTAACAAAGAAAGGTCACCTTAGGAAGCTCCCGAAGAACAAAGGAATTTTACGGCCGCGGGTCCCGCAACCTTGGGGGACAAAGGAAACGACCAAAAGTCTGGCGGTCTTAATTTGTATATCTCCTTATAGCCAACCACAAATTGCAAGAAAATATGAAAAGCACAAAACTTACTCGAAAGAAAAAAAAATACTTAGCGTGGCAGAGGCAGGCTCTTTTCAACAACGCCTTCCTCACAAATTTTGTCTGGTTTATTAAATTTTAATTTTATTATCACCCAACACAAACTAACACTATTTTTCTTCTTTTTCTATTCTCAAACATTTTTCACTACTTCGCTTCTCTAAAAAGTGACATATTCATGGCGAACTTCCCTCATCCAAGAGGCCACGACAAGAATTCCGTCCTGCTCTGAACTTTTGTTATGATCTGGTTTTCTCTTTCGGTCTAACTGCGACACCCGGCTTTTTCGCTGGGGTTCTAGCCGATTTCAAAAACCATTTAAATCTTTGTGGTCTCTTTCAGCTTTGTGATTTGAACACCAACCTTGGCTTAATGGACGAGTTCAGTTCTTATCCGTCGAATTCAGTAGGTCTAAAAAAGTAAACGAAAAATAATTGAGAGGTCGCGAATAAAATCCCCCCAGCTCTAACCGGCCCAGTTTTATAACTCTATTAAAACATTCTTGTAATTAGGAAACTTATAATTTCTCAACAAAGATTGAGAGGCAGGGTCCTTAAGTTTGCAATTTAGACTCTAAACCCTTAGACTTCCATGCAGACCATTTTAGGGGAAGGGCAAACACATCGCAAGGTGACCTTCCTTAGTATTCCGACACTTTAAGTTGGCCATTAAGCCATACTTATTTTAGGGTGGTTTTAGAGAAAGGATGCACAATATTCGTTGAAAACTCTTCATGTTTTTCTCTTTGTGTGGGCCACCTCTCGCACACTCAATAAGGCCGTCTTTGTGACTGATCCATCACACAATTAAGCATTTTGTGACCGCCCGTTACAAATTTTAAAAGTAAATTAAAATGTGGACCTTCAAAAGTTCCAGATATCAGTGCATTTTTAAACTTAATAATAGCGTTTTATAGTAGTACCCGTGGCATGATGGTTAGTGCGTTGGACTGTCATGCCAGAGGTCTAGGTTCGATCCCTGCCTATGTCATCTAAAGTCTTTTCACGGGTACTGCCTATTACGAGAAATTGACAAATTCTCCAAGAGTAACTCTTGCAATGAAAAAGTGCTTTCTCAAATTAGCCGTTCGGATTCGGCAAATAAACAGTAGGTCCCCTCTATTCCTGACAACATTACTCGCGCACAGGAATGGTTGAGAGTTGTAAGTTACTAGGCCCTAGTTCGCAAAGGACTGTTGCGCCGCCCAATTTAATTTTTTTGAATAGCGTTCAATAATTGTATGTTTTGTACGTTGGGCGCCATTTAAAGGCAATATAAATATTAATCCCTAAAAAAGGCGAATCCTCCTCTCCCTAACTATCGTCCTATAGCACTCACGTCATTTCTTTCCAAGATCATGCAAACGCTCATTAATTATCAGATCAAGAAATATCTTGAAGGACGGAATGTTCTTAATGACCGACAGTATGGATTTCGTAGCAATGGGTCCACTATTGATCTCGTGGTTTATCTCACCATTTCACCAAACAGTGAAACAAATCTTTACACCGTTTTGGAGAAAGTAGGATTATTGCACTTGATATTTCAAATGCCTTTTATAGAGCTTGGCGCCAAGCTCTCTTACGATGGTGTCCCCAAGGGCTCCGTTTTGTGTCCGACTCTCTTCCTTATATTCATAAAGGAATATACTTCTAATCCATTAAGCTGCTTCGCTGACGACAGTACCCTTAGCTTTATCAGTCCTTTGGATGTGGAACTTAAACGGCAGCGTATGATAAGCTCATTTAATTTATAAGCCCACGGTGCAAAAAATTTTGTACCACTTCTGATCTGGCTGTAATTTACAAAGCTTTCATCCATCCAAAGCTTGAATATAATTCTCATATCTGAGCAGGTGCCCCTAAAACAAGTTTAAACCTCTTGGAAAGAATTCAAAAAAGGGCTTTAAAAACCATAGGCGATGGAACTACATTCGAAAAATTTACATAGCTAGAACACCGCAGCAATGTTTTATGCCTTTCGTTGTTTTATCGATATTTTTAGAAACAATGTTCAATTGAATTAGCCAGTTGTATTCCACCTATTAAACGATTCAGCCGTAATACTCGCACTTCCAGGAATGCTCATCAGTTTACAATTGATCTCAATTTCGGGTGTACTAGCGTATAGAGATTTTTTCTTAAATCGCACATCGAGAATGTGGAATGCTTCGGCCAACTCTGTTTTTCCCTCAAATTTTGATGTTCTGAACCTTAAGACCAATGTGAACCGGAATCTCCTCTTAAATCCTTCCCTATTTTCCTAATGTTCACATTGTGTTAAATTGTAAAAAAAAAATGTTCAGCTTGAAGACAATATTTACTTACTTACTTAAGCTGACGCTACAGTCCTGTGTAAATTAGGACCTCACCCAATATACTTCTATATCTAGCTCGGTCCCTAACGAGATGTCTCTAGTTTCACGCTCCAAGTTGGTTGAGGTCACTTGTGCGCTCTACCTGCTCCATGGTTAGACTTTTATTCTTCTGGCTTAGTCTACGTTTCGTAAAGTCCGTACAGCTCGTCGTTCCATCTTCTCCTCCACTCCCCCTTGATGTATACGGGGCAGTAGATCACTCAAAGAATTGTTCTCTCGAAACGATTCAAGGTGCTTTCATCGCCAATCAAAGTAATTAAAAAATATAATGTATGAATAATACTTCACGTTGGGCGCCACCTTAATAAAAAGGAGATTTCTTTTTTTTTTTTTAAATTATGAAATTCATTTTTGGATACACAAAAACATTAAGATTTTGTCTCAAGGGAGCTTTTATCTAACATCTATCTCTCTAGCCTAAAAATTAATTTTTAAACTGGTATTGCGGTCTCAATTTGCTTTAACAATTGTTTTCCACGAAAAAAAGTCCATTAAACCCTTTCATAATGCTTTATCATGTGATGACCCAAATATTACAAAAAAGTATATGCATATAAAAATCCAAAATGAAATGAAAATACAGAAAAAAAAGTTTGTAAAAGTTTCACTAATCTACCATAATGAGGCTGAGCGCACCGCATGTCGCCTTGACTTGACAAAAAGAGCGCAATATAACCCCCCTTCCCCCCTCAAATCAAGTTAACCATTCACTTTAAAATAATAATAATAATACTATGCGCCTCACTACGTCACTTATTCACTTTTATACATAGATTGAATGTAAAACTCTCTCGATTTCATTTACATACCACAACATTTTACCATGTACCTATGTTGCGACTTCCATTCCATGGTACGCTGGCGCTGGCTGTTTGCCTGTACTTAGATTGCAACATGGAGTAAGTAGCGAAATTATAACATGAATAAAAAGCCAGCGTATATTTTTGTATACTACTCTACACGTAAAAGGTATATATAACCTCATTTTTGACCTCAAAAATGCCTGAACGCTGCGCCGAGCCGCGATGAACGCGACAACATAAATACTCGCAGTCGAAGTCGTACAACATGGAAAAAAAGTGCCTACTTTCGCTCATGAAATCGAAAGTCATCGCACTTTTGTTGTAAGTGGAGTATAGAGGTTTATATACGAGAAGGTATACCTAGATGGCATCAAGTTAGTGGGGCTTGAAGGCAATAAGCTGGGTACCGCAATGAAACCTCGATATGCTATTGCTATGTTCCAATCTTACTCGCGTAGCTAGTATGCTGTTTTGATTGCGAGATATGTGTGAAAATTTCAAATTTTTAATTTGATCTCTAGGATGTTCGAATAAGAGATTAAATCGTGACTTGTGAGACAGAAGAGTTTATAAGTATCTATATATTTAGCACGTGAGCTTTCCTTGTTAATAGACAATCAGTTATCTACCGTATACTGCTGTCTTTGATGAGAATGCCCAGCGGGACCTGACAAAATAAAGATTTGCACTGTAGGTGATGACTGACGATGAATTTGAATAAAGAGAGAACTCGTCGAACACCTCTTTGTTTCATTTGATAGGAAAAGAGAAATTAAAGAAAGGTTTAAAGCTCAAAGTTCAATTTGTATTCTGGTATGTCAATCTAACTCCTTAAATGAAATGTCGGCAAACCTGTCGTTCCTTTTTTCACGCGTTACCAGCTCATTAAGAAACAGGCCCTATTGACTTACAGCTTTCAACCAACTCTGTCAAGAATGGAGAGGACCCACGGTTTTAAGCAGAATCCGAATAGCCGTTTTGAGAAGCACTTTTTATCTCAAAAATTACTCCTGGAGGATATGCCGATATCCTGATAAATATGTGTTTCGGTAATAAAGGCAGATTGAATTTTTTTATGACAGTTCTGTGCATGTGCACTACACATCACGTCACGCATATTACACATGATTACTTCCTCATTTTAAAAACGAGCTAAAAATTGATCTTTTTCAAAATAACCATAATCGAATGATCAACAAGCCAATTTAAAACAATGTCCCCTAAATAACTCATTTCGCACCCTTCACAAAAACACATTTATTAAGACTTAAGCCATCCACAAACCTTCAATAAAAAAAAGAGTTAATTGCAATCCATTGCCAAAATCATTATGCTTTAAAGTCTCACCTTAAATAACTCTTAAGTGTACATAAGAAACGATATCCATTAACGAAAAATTAACAAATTGCACAGAAATTTAATTTACAGAAGCGTCACCTTGTGTGTTGACTATGGACCCAATGAAACACCCTGACCCTCACCCAATTCAAAACCTACATCATACACCATACACAGTCATAGCACAAATTTCATGCTATAACCTCTTTAAATAATTAAAGGTCTTTAGCTTAATAAACTGACAGATCTTTTTTTTTCTGTTTTCATCTGTCACATTGACCATATGTTTTTTTTTTTTTTTTTGGGAACATTTGCCTTGGATTTGAATGAAAATAAAACTCAAATAAAATTAGAGCGGATTTTATAAATTTAGGTCATAAATCAAGATTCAAATTTAAATAGTGTTGATAAATATAGGTTTGATTTGGTTTGCTTTAACAATAAATTAATTATCAAGAAGATCTACAAAACACTGAAGGGTCAAGAATTTTGTTATAACAATAAAATAAAACAACAATCTTTGTATTATTTGTGTCATTGTATGTCTGGAGCCGGACATAAAAGATATACAATAATAAATACTTACGATAAACAATGATAATTATTATTACTATCCATGCTTATGAATTTAAATAAGGTCATGGAGATGTCAAAATTGTACTTTCCAACGTATAAATTCGAGTGTGTCCAATAAACACCATTAAATTAACAACAGCTTGACTTTTGAGAGTCAAAGTATCTCATCAGCAGAAAATATTCAAAGATCCTCTCTTTTTTGTTTATTGCTGAACACATTGTGGTTAACTAATAACACTCATCGATCAGTTATAAAAATTGTATGTAAATAATAATAATAATTGTGAATATACGGTCACCCTAGAAATAATGTTTATCCAACTATTTAACAGCATTTGTTTTTGACAAGATACATTTAACTTGAAGATTCATTGGAAGAATCGAAAACTCCGGAAGGTACGGTTGTGTTTAGAAAGTTGGTCGCACTCAAATTACTCTAATTAGGTAAAACTTTTGGCAATTTGTGTAACTTTATTAAGCTTAGACACAAGTTGCATTCATGTACCGCTTGAGCAGTAAACTTTCGTCAGAAAATAATTGACAGTTACGTTTTTGACAATATAAAGCGTTTTTTCTTTTTCGTTCAGATGCTTGAACTTATACTTACTTACTTAAGGTGGCGCTACAGTCCCGTGTGAACTAGGGCCCAACCAACATCTCCAGCTCGGTCCCTAGCTACATGTCTCCAGTTTGGCGCTAAAAGTGAAGTCACTTTCCACTTGTGCGTGCCACTTGATTCGCTGTCTTCGTCTACTGCGCTGTCCTGTGGATGTGGATTCGAAACTTTTCGGACCGAAGCATTGGTTTTTATGCGCTCTACGTGACCCAGCCATCTTAGTCGTTGGACTTTTACCCTACTGGCTAAGTCTACGTCGTTGTACAGCCCGTACAGCTCATTGTTCCATCTTCTCTTCTACTCCCCTTCGATGCATTCGGGACCACAGATCACACGAAGAAGTTTTCTCTCGAAGCGACCCAAGTTGGTTTCATCCGCTTTTGTCATGGTCCATGCTTCTGCACCGTATAGCAGGACGAGGATAATAAGGGTCTTATATAGCAACACTTTGGTATCTCGAGAGAGGACTTTACCACTCAATTGCTTTCTTAGTCCAAAGAAACAGCGGTTAGCAAGAGTTATTCTGCGTTTGATCTCAGCGATGGTGTTGTTTTCTGCGTTTACGGCGGAGCCTAGGTAGACGAAGTCCCTGACAACTTTAAAGTTACGCCTGTGGATGACCCTTTCTTGACGACAGCATGTACTTTGTGTTGCCCTCATTAACCGCTCAACCCATTTTTGCCGCCTCTTCCTCAATATTCACAAAAGCCCAATTGACATCACGCTGAGTTCTTCCGATTATGTCAATGTCATCAGCATATGCTATTTATTGGACGGACATTTTGAAAAATAGTACTTCTATTTTTGACGTGTGAGCTCTGCACTTTTATTTCAAGTACGATGTTAAAAAATCGGTTCTGTTAAGTTGTTTCCAACCTTTATGGAGCAGCGTAAATTCACCATCTTGATATAATCCGCAATTTCTTCGAAAAAAAAATCAATGCTTGTTTTATTATAATTACTCTTGATTTATGTTTTCAATCTATTTTTTTATGTAGAAGAAAATGATAAACAAATTGATAATTGTCAAATAGTAATAGTTAAATGCTCATTTGTGTTTCGAAAATTATTCCAAGCATTCAGAATGCACTTTGTTCGATGATGTTCTGAGCATGATTGATATGCTTGGATCAGCTAAGTACTGCCATCATAGAATTTTGTTTACATTGTATAGATTCGAATAATAAAGGGCTATTCTTTAGAAAGGAAAGTTTAAAATAAAACACATACATTTAAAAAATGCATGCAATCTTTATTTGAATCGATAGTATGGTCCTTATAATCTAATGTTTGAAGATTATTTCATGTAAATGTTGACCTTGACTGCGCCTCAAATGGTTCGTCCGTTTAGTCCAATGTTTTCGTACTCTTTCCAACATTTCGACCGGTATCTCACGAATAAATGCTTTAATGTTGTATTCCAATGCGTCAATTGAAGCGGGCTTGTCTAAATAGACATGAGCTTTGACATAGCTAACAAAAAAAAGTTTAAAGGTGTTAAATTGCAAGATCTAGGCGGCCAATTGGCCTGTCCCACATGTGAAATAAAATGTTCACGGAACTTGCCTCTTTGCCTCTCAATAAGTCCATTTTTGCCCGTGCTATGTGGCATGTGGCACCGTCTTGTAGAAACCACGGTAGCACTCATTATTTACAGTTTCGTTACGATGCGCTTCATCTTTGAAGATGTACTATCTAATGATACCACCAGCGCATAAACCGCACCAAACTGTGACCTTTTCTAGATGCATTGGAAGCTCTTGCAATTATTTTGGCTGATATTCACTTCAAAATTGACAATTCTGCTTATACGTACCCATTGAGCCAAAAATGAGCTTCGTCGCTGAACACAATTTGGGTTTTTAGGCAACTTTCCAAGAGCCCATTCATCAAAAATTTTACGTTGCAGTAGGCCGTTCGGTTTCAATTCTCGCTCCAGCTGTATTTTGAAAGGCATCACACCTAAATACTTCCACAAAACTGTCTATGTCGATGAGTAACAGAGATGCAATTGCTGCGAACTGTGACGAATCTATAATTTGATGGTCATATTAACACTGACCGATACAGCTGCTTTAGTTTCTTTAGCTCTCACTCTACGTAAGAGTGTTGGTGGTTTAATCTCCAACAATGTAAATTTGAAATTTAGTCACAATAAACCGAATAGCTGCTTCAGTGAGTCAATTAATTTGCCCATAAAATGGAAGAAGCTCGCGATTTAACAGAGCACGCATTTTGACAATAAAATTCAATAATTTGCAAGCGTTTTACGTTGGAAAACGATTCATGGTTAAGTTATAGACCAAACTGAAGATGTATAACAGTGAAACAAAACACGAAACGTGCATCAGCTGTTTAAACCAGTAATCCTAAAAAGATAATAGCTAAAAAATCACCTTTATCAATTAAGACCATCAAACAAGTTGATATATATTCTTATAACAGATTTTGTTTGCTTGTTTGTTTGTTTGTTTGAACGAGCTAATGTCAGAAACTACTGCTTCGATTTGAAAAATTCTTTTAGTGCTAGATATGCTATATGGTCGGCAAAAATGATGCGCTTAAAGTGCTTCAACACAAATGGTAGATCGTTTATAAATAAAATAATTAGAATAAAACCTTAAGGACTTCCCTGTAGAATTCTAGAGTGAAATTTGAATTTGTTTAATTTAGAAAGATAGATAGATAAATATTTATTCACCAAAAACGATACGAGAAATACAACTTACAAGCATGACATTAGAGCCATCTGCCAAATATTATCAAGACATTTACATTCAGAAAAAAGAGTATACAATTATGGAATATAAAATAAAGAACATATATGAATAATAATACAACTACTTTTTACATGTTGTTTTGTTAAAATGGCAAAGTAATTTAAAGAAGGAAAGGAATAGTTAACAATAATAATATGTGTTACAATAATAAAAATAACTAAAAAAACAAAATGGCGAAGAAGTGGAAAGGTTTCGGAGAACATGGACTTTTAATTTAGTTTAAACGGAAAAAGAGCGAACTCTATGAAGTTCAAATTATGGAATGGAAAAACAAAACTTTTTTTTCTTTTTTTATTTAAGTAGATACTTCCAAACAGACTCAAATAAGAATTTCTGTAATTATTTGCTTGGGAGACATAGCGTACCAGAAATGTCCAACCATACTCCACGTTCAAAACACTTAAACATTCTTCCGACGAAAAGAAGCTTTTATCAAAATGAATTCTACGGATTTCTTGTAAAATAGGACAAGTTGTTAAAAAATGGTAAACATCTTCTCTTTGGTTTGAGTTGCAGAGTGAACAAATTGCATCTATGTCAATTCTACGTGGCCTGTAGTTGAGCTCAAGAGTTTCAGTCCGTATTTTGAATATTAAACTTATATCAGAATCAGAAAGGTCCCCACAGAAATAATTATAATCACCCAAAGTCAAATTAAGACGGCTATAACTCTAAAAAGTGATTCCCTAGCCCTTTCGAGATTAGTTAGTTATACATTTCCTCATCAATCATCGAAATGCAAATGTGAAATGTATTTCTTCATTCTTCTTTGTTGTTTGTGGCAAGAGCATGCCAATTTCTACAAGGGGCATATCCACAATGGAGTGATATAAGCAGGATTTGCTTGTGCAGATTATTATCTCTTTAATTTCAAATTATGAGTGATAGTAAAACCAAGATATCTATACTCGCTGACAACTTCAATAGTGGTACCATCCAATGTCCAATTTTGTACATTATTATCTCAACGGTTTTGACGTTTAAAAATCATAATTTTAGATTTATACATGTTGATTTTGAGCTCCCAAGAATCGCAAAATTGTTTAAGTTTATTTATCTGAAGCTGCTATGTCACTGGGTTATCAGAGAACACCACCAGGTCATCGGCATAGAGCATAATCTTCAAAGATAAATTGCCATAGTTGACGCCTCTCGGTAATTTATTTTTAATATCATTGATAAAAAGAGCGAACATCAGCGGACTCAATAAGCAGCCTTGTGGAATACCTGTTTTAGTAGTAAAGAATTTCTACATAGATATACCATTACAAACCATTGCAGATGTGTTTAATAAAAGTTCATAAATCCAAATAAATTTTGTTGAAAGACCAATAACTGCTAGATAGCTTGTATAAAAGTGATCTTCTATTGATGGTTTGGAAAGCAGCTTTAAAATCGACGAAAAAAGTGTATAGGGGCTTCTTTTTGTCGACAAAATGCCTGTCAACGCTCGTAAGAGCAATCATTTGACCAATCGTTGAAAAGCCCGCCTGGAAAGCCTGATATCGACTTTTTATTAATTATTTCTTTCAATCCAATTCACAAGTCAGAACTAAATTGCCTCTTTAATTTCCTGGTGAACTCGGATTACCCTATTTAAATATAGGAAATATTGTAGCCAAACGAAATAGCTCGGAACTTTCTCTTCTGTAAATATTTTGTTTAATAGCCCTAACACACGTTAGAGAAATTCAGGAGTTTTGTTCTTATAAAGTTCGATAGGAATGCCAATCAAAAAAGTTCTTTCTTAATTTAAAAACAAAAGTTCGTTTTAAAAGTGCGTCCAAATTCTGAAGTCAGTAAAACTACTGTTCAGTTGTTTTTTTATTTTAAATGAGTAACAGAAATGGTCTTTAGTAAAATAAATTAAGTTTATGATGTTTTCTTTCGAGATATTTAAGACGCAATTTCTGTAAGTTTGTAATTTTTTTTTAAACTTTCAATCGGATTCTTCTTAAAACCAAATATAAAAAACGTCTTCAATTGTAGTACGAAATAATTTAGAAGTTAATGTCTTTTTTTTTTGTTCATAAAATATTCGAGTTGACAAATATTTTTCAAATTAATATTTATTAAATGTTTAAATTTAAAATTTTACTAAAGTCAATATCATTATGGAGATATTTTTGGCCAACTGTACTTTTTTTTAAATTTACTCAAGTCGATGTGCCTGCTGGTTCTTGAGATATGGACAAGAAAAGATATCTTATGGAATTACGACCGTTAAAAGTAAGTACACGCAAACATAAGCATCCCTTTAAAAGCTTGAATTCAGATTCTAGGGACCTTAAAATGTCAAGAAATGTTAACACTTTCTACCGACAAATTTGACCCATTACAATAACTTTCTATGCAACACTAATAAATACAACATCAGCGCCCAGACTATACAATCAATGAAAGTCAAAATAATTTGGACTACTTAGGACCTAATTAAATAGACCTCGATAATAACGTCGCGTCTTCAAAATGTCTGTGTCTAGCTAGCTTAAAATTTTATGACTTCTTGATTTTGACACGTAAATGTAATTATTAAAATATACATACATAAATTAATAGAGGTTAAAATAAACAATTCCAAAATTAAATTTAGTAATAGTACTATTGGAGCAATTGATACACTTCGTTTAGAAATATCTTACTGAGTCTTCTGAGTTCAAAACTACACCGAATTTTTTGGTACAGAAACTGTATTTTTTAAATAAGTAATTTCAACTCAGAAAAGCATTGTCAATCTGCCGGTGGCCTAATTACTAAAAATTACTCTTGCAATACAAATTAAAAAAAAAAGTCGGAGACTGGCAAACCTTCCTACATTTTCAAAATTCAATTCAAAAATGAAGATCAAGCACAATAATTTATTTAATTGAGTTTTGATAATTAATCGAATTATGTATGTTTTTAACGTTGTTCAAGCTTCCAAATTCCCGTCAATTAAAGTCAAAACTGCAAACTTTTTTGAGGGCATAATTTTTACAAAAACAATTTTTAGTTTGACCTTTTGGGATGATTTTTTACCAATTTGCATTTCACAAGGTGTTTGGTGAATGTAAGGTTTAAATTTACATTACAATTTTGTATTCGATACTTTTTTATTCCATGAATAATTGTATTCTAGGATTGAAATTGAAATTGATCTCCTTCATGTATAGGAGTATCCGTATTATTAATGACATTCAACGGGAGGCCGTGCAATAAAATATTATTCCATAGAATTGAAATTTAAGCATTTATATATCTTTGTTGATGGTTGTTCGAAAGCTTACATTAAACATTTTTAACCTAAATTATCACTCAAATTGATTTCCTTTTAAACATTTTATGTCTGTCTAGACAGGGCGTGTATTGCTTATGAGCAATTTTTCTATATTGTACTTATAAGAAGTTTTATGAAATATTGTTTTTGTCATGGAGGGTAATTATATCACTTTTAATAAAAACGTATTGTTTACTTGTCAAATGTTAAAATTTAAATTGGCAGCCTATTTAAAATTAAACCTTTTATTTTAAAATCCTTCTTAGTACTGGTCAAAAAAGTGGATTGTAAATGTTTTTCTAGATTCAAGAAGATAAGTTTAGTTGAGATTCCATATTTATAAGCTTGTAAAAAAGTACCTCCCGGGGAATTGAATCGAAGGCTGCTCGAAAATCCACAAAAAAAGCGTAAAGCTTTTTTACTTTAATTTTATAAACACCAGCAATATTTATTAATGAAAACATTTGGTCAATTGTCGAGTAGTTTTTCCTAAAGCCAGCCTGGAATTCGTCTAATATTTGCTCAGAGTCAAGCCACTCGTTGAGTCTATTAGATATTATAGAGCCAAGGAACTTTACTACTGTATTTAAAAATGAGATGCCTCTATAATTTGATGGAGTTTCAAAAATACGTTTTTTATGTAGCGGAAAAATAATTACCTTTCGAAAACTTTCGAAACGTCAGCGGTGTCGAAAATTCTATTGTACTCCAAAGTTAGAAGCTGTGAGAAATCTGGTGTAATATTTTTAAAATATTCATGCCCTGGTGCTTTATCTTTTTTTGCTTTTTAATAATTCTTTTTACCTCATGTTGGTATATAGGCGCATCCAGAACCTCATCAATTATTGTGGTGGTGCTATGTGTGAAGTGTTGAGCGAACTTGTCAAATGGATTTTCAATTGTTCAGTGTGCAGTACTGTAGCCGTTGGAATCTTTTTTCCACTCACAAGCCTAATTGATTTCCAGAACTCCATTGAGTTTTTCGCGCTGTTTACCATTTCGATGTTTTTCTCATCAAAATTTTGCTTTTTTGCTTTACAAAGATTTTTGAATTTTTTGATCGTTGTCGCAGGATTCTAAAATTGATTTTATTGGTCGTTCTGAATACTTTCAAGTACGCAAAAGATAGGTTCCTAGCTCTCATGCAATCACTGTCAAACCACTTTTGTTTATTTGCCAAATCCTCCTTTTTGCCGGTGTTTTTTGCTGCTTTCTTGATAATGCTCGTGAACATGTGCATGGTAATGGTAAGATTAGCTAGAACATTTAAAGTTATTTGGAATATCTCTCTATAGCTGTCTTTCCATGGAAGATTTATAAGAAGAAGAGTAAGGGTAGGTTTAGTGGTCTCCATACGAGATCCGAAAATGTCTTTACATCTACTCTAAAATCATCAAAAAAGAGGAACCAATCTCCAGGCAGAAAACAATAATCGATAATTAAACCAGCTCTTCCACGGATGAAAGTGAGTTCACCATTGTGATCACCTTCCCATCTTCCATTTCCAGTTTAAGCATTTTTGTCCCTTTTGAATCGCACAACTCGTCCTTTGATTTACGGTCGCAATGAATATGGGTTGTTTTTACACTATTGAAATTATTTTGTGATATGCCTATTTTTTCGTTAAAATCACCAATTAACGTGAGATTTTCTGATCCCAGCCCATTTATAAGGTCTCGTAATTTGTCAAAATCGCGCTGCCAATGGCTGCAGTTCAAGAAGATTGGAACAACGTAAAGAATATCCTCATCTATTTTGATTTCAAAACATCGGGATTGCTCAATATTTTTGAAATTGATTGCAGCGTCTTTAAGTCTCTTACCCGAACAATTCACCACCACTTCCTCTACCAAATATGTTACTTTTAGTAGCTGGTATAAATTCAATTTCTTAGCTCATAAAAATACTCTTAAAACTAGTTTCATCAAAATCAAAAATAGTGTGTTTCTAAAATATAAATACATCAAATTGCTTAATATAATTAAAAAACTCAGTAAATAAACTTTTGTTTTTAAGCCCGGTGACATTATAACTTATGATTTTAAATGTTGAAACATTAAAGTTCGCCTGGCAAACGGATTCTTCTCAGTTGGATGAAGTACTGTGGGAACATCCACTCACAATTTGTAAAGCGGTTCTAGGTTCCATTGTGGTTGCACCTCTGCATTTTACAGTTTGACGTTTCTATCAGTGGCTGACATTGACACTTGATTATTGTTGTTTATATTTTCCAATTTATATAAAAATATTGTTAAAGAATGAGGAATCGCCCCCATAAAATGGTTTATTACAGCCAAACTTTCCCTTTTGCTCCCATTCTTGAGTCCAAGCAATTCATCCTGTCTCTTACGAAGATTTTCATCCTAGGTTTTGACTCGAGGAGTACCTTCATTATGGATACCATCTTACTTCTTCTTTGGCGGGCATTATGTGTTAAATCATTGTTGATACTTATTTTTGTTCCTTTAATTTTCGTCGCGTTTCTTAAAACATTTATAGCTGTTGCAGTAAAAGCGTTTTGTTGGTTTACTTCAGTGTTCTTTTCATTTCCGTCGAGTAGTCCAGAGCATACAGTTTTGACATTTTCAACTGGGTCGATGTGAAGATCAGCAGGCAAATGTACTAAAACGTTGTCTTTTACGATTTTTTGTATAAGTCGGTCAATTTGTGTCTCAAGTATCTTATTCCGCTTTCAAAACAAGTTAACTGAGGCAAGCTTTTATTTGTTTTCCGCTAGGATTTCCTTCATTTGGACAACGCTGATTCCTGGCATTTCCACTAGAACTTTAGACGGACCACTTTTTGGATTATTAAAATATACGGGGCAGTAGAAGTAGCATAAGTAGTTTTTATTTAAGTTTTCGCAAGGACTTTTTGAATTTCTTTTTGAAAATATCGACTTTTTCTTATTTTTTGTTCAGAGCTTTTCTAAAGCCAACCGCTTTGACAGATAGCAAAATGTCAATCCCAGTTTGAAGCTAATATTTTTAAATTTTGAAAAGATAATTCAAGGGAAAATCTAATTTCACCAATCATTTTTTTTAGGTTTTTGTTTTTTTATAAAGAAAAAAACTGTCTATTCGATTTTTCTTAAAATTTTTATGAATGTTGAAAACAATATTTATCAAAAGAAAAAAATTAGTTTAAAGCGAACATCTCAAACATTTGAAAAGATATTTGAGTCGAAAATTAATTTTTACCAACTTGAGTAATTTTTTTTAGGTTCTTCTTTAAGAAAAAAAACTGTCAATTCACTTTTTCTCAAAATGTTACTGATTGTTGACAAGAATATTTTTTAAAAATAAAATTAGCTTAAAGCGAATGTCCCAAAGTTTCGAAAAGTTATTTGAATCGAAAATCAATTTTTACCAACTTTAATTTATTTTTATTTTAAGTTTTAATTTTTTTTTAAATTGTCAATTCGATTTTTCTCAAAAGTTTGCAAAATGTTGAAAACAATATTTCTTATAAGAACAAATTAGTTGAAAATTTATAGAGTTATTGATTCATGAGATATTTAGATTTAACCAACACCGTTTTTTTTTAAATTGCTATGATAAGAAAACCAGCAATGCAATTTTCTTGTTTCCGTTTCTGCATCTTTCTACATTATTATCTGTATACAAACATTTAACTTAAGTCGATATCTCTTATAGTTCTTGAGATTTGGACGACAAAAAACGTCGAGAACGTACGAACGTCAAAATGTTCAATTCGACCAATCGGACCAATTACAATAACTTCTTATGCAAAGATAATAAGACCTGAAAACTAATTATTAAAAAAGATTCTGGGATGCGACCCACACTGATAAATTCCCATCCCGTCTGTCGATTTGTCTTGCTTAAAAGCTTGTCTTTACGTACTCGTATCAATTTTTACAAAATTACTATTTTTTGTAGATTTTATTTTTTATGAAAACTGAACTGTTGGATTTTTATATAAAAATTACTGAATATTAAAAACAATATTTTCTGTGAAATAAAATAAGTTTGAAGCCAATAATATTAATTTTTGATATTTGAGTCGAAAGTAAATTTGTACCAAGTTTTAGTATTGTTTTTTTCTAGAGTTTTATTTTTTGTAAAAAAACTGTCGATTCGATTTTTTTTTTCAAAATATAACCGAATGTTAAAAATAATATTTCTTATAAGATAAAATTAATTTGAAGCCAATATTTCAAAGTTTTGAAAAGATATTTGAGTCGAAAATCAATTTTTACCAACTTTTATTAAATTTTTTTTAGGTTTTTAATTTTTTGTACAAAAACTATCGGATCGATTTTTCTCTAAATTTTACTGAATGTTAACAACAATATTTTTTGAAAGATAAAAGTAGTTTAAAGCCAATATCTACAATTTTTGAATAGATATTTTAGTCGAAACCAATTTTTAACAACTTTTATACAAATTTTTTTTTAGGTTTTTGTTTTTTGTAAAAAAAACTGTCTATTCGATTTTTCTCAAAATTTTATCAGATGTCAAAAACATTATTCTTCGTTGGACAAAATTGTTTTAGAGATGAAATCATATTTTAGTCGTAAAATTTTGGAGGTGACAAATTTTTTTTTCAGTTTTCATCTTTTTTCAAACTGCTATGGTAAAAAAACCACCCACGCAATTTTCTTGAGAGCCCTTTCTGCATCTTTCTGCCTTATTTATTTGAAATCGATATCTCTTCGACGTCGAAAACGTACGGACGTACGAACGTACGTACACACGCACGCACATACATCTTTCTAAAAAACTTTTATTTCGACTCTAGGGACCTTGAAACGTCGAGAAATGTCAAAATTTTCAATTTGGCAAATCTTACCCATTACAATAAATTCCTATTTGAAGTTAATAAAACATCTCAAAATAATAATATTTAAGTATTTCAGGCGTAAATTGTTTATGGAGATGCATTTTATTAATTAACAGTTAATTAAATTAAAATTTCGGTATTTACTTACTGTCCCAAAATGTAAGCTCTTTTTTAACTAAATAATAAAAATGGTGCATCTGATCACGACTAAAAAGTGACAGTATGTTAAAAAGACATTGCAAAATAACCTTAATCTAGCAAACAGATCTTTTTATTTGAAATGTCAGAAAATCAGAATTCATATGACTTTAACTTCAGTTAAATATTATAATTCACTATAAATTCTTAGTAAATAGCTTTGAAGGATTTAATATTTTAATAAAAAGCTTAAAATTTCTCGACTGTAACTTAAAGTTGTAAGATAAGGAAGAATCTGTGTAATTTTAATCTTCCTCCCACCGACTCTGATTTAATCTTTCAAAGCTTGAAGTACCCCTACTTTATAAAATCCTGAATCCGCACCTGGTTAAGAACCTCAACTTATCGGAATCATCTATTTTGGAAGTAAGATTCAAAATATACACGAGCCTTGCCTTTCGGCCATGAAACAGGTCCAAGATTTTTTTGTCTTCATTTTGTATTTGTCTACATTGATTTCAAGTGCTCCGGAACTTTGGAACGTACCACGACGACACACAAAACAAAAAAAACTATATCAAGGTGAACTCTCAGCTCAGCAGCTGACAATGTATGTAAATATTTGTCCCTCAAAAATGTCCCGATTTATGATAATAAATGTCATTCTATTGTCAAAAAAAAGATACAAAATCTTCCATCCCTGTATTACCCAGCCCACCCCTTTGGAAGCACCGTTTTGTAAGTTAATAGGATTCTTTTGTTTCGTCGATTTGTCATTTTGAGTGTTCTATTTATAAGAATGAAAGAAAAGTTCATAAAACAGAACTCTGACTTTGTTGTTACTGGCTGGAAGGTATATCGGGTGTGTTATGAATATGTCAATAAGTGACATAAGATCAAGATGACACCATACGAGATACGACCACGAAACTTTAGAATTTATTTGCATTAGCTTTTAAAAAGTAGCCCTGAAATGTTCGTTGAGTTGATCTACTTCAAACTAAAAATGTATTAAGATAAACCCGTCAGACATCACAAGGGGACAAAAACTGACAGTAATAAACTACTGGATGGCGTTGACAGTTTGTGTTTAACTTCAAATCAAACAATACTAAATGACATTTAAGGAAGTCTCACTGGTTTAATATTAAGCTAAGCGCATACAAGGCTGCCCAACACTTCAGAGTATAGCTCTTAGCAGTAGCAGTATATCGAAAGACCGAACGACGCGACGCGACGACGAATTCGACGGAAGGTCATTATCAAAAATATTTTTTGTATTTAATTTGTGTTCTATGAGTCTGTGTTTGCGCATTTTCAAGGTAAAACATTAAATTCTAATCTAAACATTTAACAATAAAATTGAGCGAACAACAAAAATAAGGCATATGTTAATTTTTTTGTTCGGCTTCTTGCACACCTCACCGCCTCACCGCTACCGTGCTGCCGAAGCACGTCCCACACTTCTGGACTTTTTGTTGTTTTTGTTAAACTGTCTAAACACACCACCTATCGAAAATCGAAGTATGTTTATAGTTGCTTAGTCAATATTTAGAACATAAGCTAAGAAGGTAGTTTTTTTTAGCCAAATTTTGACCTTGGTGGTTCTAGATTTAGCGGCTTTTTGTATCTTTTTAAATTGTTTTTGATAAATTATTCATTATTGCGAGCTTTCTGAACAATAATATTTTTTGGTTTTATCGATTTTGGTTTTGAGGGTTATTTGGCTGGAATTATAGTCTCTAGGAGCTATAAGTGAATGCGGGTGGTATGGAAGCAGAATAAAGCGAAGAAGAAAGTTAGACTAGCGACTTTGTTAAAGTCTTTAATTTTTTTCAAGTTGATAATATGTGACGCGATAGAAGTGTTAACGACGTACATTTAAATTAGTCGTCGTTGTTTGTGTTAAGTTTTTTGTTTTTTCTTTCGCATTTTTGTTTTAGATTTTTCTTTTATTTTAACTTTCGGTTTTGTAGGTTTTTGGAGCACAAGAGAAAGTAAAATGTTTAAATTATTTCTTCTTTTTTTTGATGCAGTTGAAAAAGAAAGACTTTCGTTTTCATTTGCTTTCGTTTGTTCTTTCTTTTCTTTATGATGTGAAATTAAAGTGAACACAAAATTTCTATTTTAAAATTCGATGACCTGTATAATAAGTTCTATAAGTAGGAAGTTGGTATTTGAATTTTTGAAGAAATGCTTGTCTTTGGTATCACTCATTATTTTTAAAGGTGTTGAATGAAAAGATTTTGACAAAAAAAAAAGAGATTTGATAGTTTTTACCGAAAATTTTAATTCAGTCCATTTCAAATTAATATAAGGGATTCGATATGCCTAAAATGGGCACACCAAATCGTTTTTTTTTTTGTAGAACTTCCAAAAATTTGTTGTCATTCGACAATAATGACGAACTGAACAAAATAGAAATTTAATCTTTTTAGAGATTGGATTCGCAAAGTACTTGGTGACTTGCCATTGCTCAAAAAGCTGAATACCGCAGTTCAGGATCTTAAAGTACTAAACCCTAAGCCAGAGGGAACAAGAAGCAGAGACAGACCTTGTC
Source organism: Eupeodes corollae (assembly GCF_945859685.1). NCBI lineage: Eukaryota > Metazoa > Arthropoda > Insecta > Diptera > Syrphidae > Eupeodes > Eupeodes corollae. The sequence goes on along the minus strand of NC_079147.1, from coordinate 261,420,019 downwards.
TATATTTTATAATTAGCGAACATTAAAAGGGTTTTATATACCTCTAATATGCCAAAGACACAGTGTGAGCATTAGGAAAAGAGGGAAGTGTTGGATAGGAGGTGTCGGTGTACATTCATTTTGAATTCCTGAACATTGCAATGATAGGAAAAATAAAGCATATTTCATGGTACGGCCGAAGTTGGACTCAATGGTTAACTGGATGGGGGGGGGCATTCTTAGAAGCGCGGGTTAGGGTTAAACTGTTTAAGGGGAGGAATGCAACTGGCTATTACACTGGTAAAATAACGGTAAGAACGCGTGACGTAATCGAATTGATGATGTTAATGTCATCAATCAATTAAAAAACTCTTCTTTGAATACTCTCCAAGAGGGTTAAATAAGTTATTTGAGCACCAACTCACAGGTGAGAGTTTTATTCAAGTTACGGACGAATATATTTTTTGTAGATTGTAGCCAGATCAGACAGAGAGGAAAATTTCTTTTAACGTCTCAAAAAACCTAGACGTCTTGCTGCATTTTTGGCGAAGTCGCGTATGTGATCGCTTCACAAAAGTTGGTTGCTGATGCAAATTCTGAGAATGTCGTTGATGCAAGTGAAATTCATAGATACTGGAAAAGAGGGTTTATCTCGCTTCAACGTTAAAAGACAGAATTGAGGTTTCTAAGCATTAAATTCCACAAGATTTTTTATTCCCCATTGTACGATGCTGTGTAGGTCGGAATTTAATGAGCTAATCATATTTTGCCGCTCCAGTTCCCCATCCGAAAAGGAAAGTTGTGAGACTAGAAACGAATATGAAAAACTATCGTCAGCGAAACAATGTATTGAATTAGAATTAGCAGACAGGATATCATTTATTAAAATGAGGAAAAAGGTCGAAGACAAAACGGAGCCCAACCCTGGGGCTCACCAGCATTTATTTTATAGGTTTCAGACTTGAATCTGTCCAAAAAAAAATTGTATTGAACGGTTTGAAATAAAATTTCTAATCCAAAGAGGAATAGATTCGTCGATACCGAATGCAAGCCTTTGAAATATCAAGAGCAATAATCTTTTTTTCTCTAAAAGAATGTAAAGATTTGTTCCACCGTTCGGTGGATTAACAGTGGACCTATTGTTACAAAAGTCGTATTGGTGGTCACTAAAAAGCTTTCGTTCCTCAAGATATTTTTAAAGCTAATAATTAATCAGCGTTTTCATGACATTAGAAAGAAGAGATGCTAGTGCTATCGGTCGATAATTTGATGGAGAAGATTCCCTTTTTTTGGAATTAGCAGAAAAAAATGCAGTTTTCCAACAACTCGGAACGAGCCCAGAAGAATAGTATAGGAAAAGCTTACGCAGTGGTTTTTCTAGGGTGGAAAAACACCTCTTCGGAATAATAGCGGAGATACCATCTCCGGCCCAGAGGATTTATGAATGTTAAGATCTTTAAGAACTCTCGCCACAGTACGACTACAAAAATAGATTGGTCCCATAGAATCATTTACTCGTTCAAGAACTGGGGAAGCCATGACACTAACTGGTAAGGTGAAATTTTTGGCGAACTGCCTTGCAAACAAGTTAGCTTTATCAATACAGTTAACTTACATTGACAACGAGCGTAGGAACCGAGGAAGAGGACGAATTCCTTAGGCTTTTTACAAATGACCAAAAATTCTTACTGCCTTTGGGACATTGCAGTTTTTTTTTGCCTTCAAATATGAGTGCTGCAGGCCTTCATGGCTTGTTTAAACCTTTTCCACTTTTCCTCAGTTGGGTTGGCTCTAAGCCACCGTAAGCTCACCTGTTTCTCCATGATAATACTTTTAACCCTATTCGGGATAATGGTTTCCATTCCCAAACGAATCCTACTAGTAATCATATATGCACCGGAGTCTACAAGGAAGCATAGGTCAAGATCCTGAAGAAATTACTAAGACCAGTGACACTTGGCTTTCTCGTACTGCCAAACGGTTCTCTATGAAGCTCTTTCTTTATGACACTACGGTCCGATGTGCATAGAGGCATCAATACACTGATTGTGTACTTATCAGGATCAGGAGAAAGAAACAAGTCAAGTATATTTTCCACTTGGCCATTAACGTCAGATATTCGGGTGAGTAATATGGTTGAACTCAGCAAAAATCTCTGGTGACCCGACTTGGCATTCAAAACTGGAGACAACTAGCTAGAGATCGTGTAAGCGCAATCTATTATTTGGAGCTCAGGCTGTACATTTAAAACTCAATATTCAAAAATAATGCCCTTGATAACTTCTAAAATCTATAATTTTTGTTAATATTTTTTAGAAAAATGCTCGAAATTCTGACTAAAATATTTATTTTGAGAAATGTTTGTAGGGGCCTTGCGTGTTCTGTTAGGATCGAGTTTTTAATTTCAGAAATTGAATTATTAAGAAAGTGAGCATTTTTGTTTCTTTTTCTGCAAAATCTAACTTCAAGACACTGTTTTAACTTGAGACTTAAAATGTCGCAAGGATTTTTAGAAAAAATGTCAATTTTAAAGTGTCAATACTTTGGTTTTACTTGGGACATATATTATATACATTTATGGCAAGTTTTGAATTTTCGTTGAAAATTCGAACTCGAGATTTTAATTAAACATAACTTAAAGATAAAAGAGAAGTCGAAAAAGTGGGTCCCCGATTCCGTCCGTTCTGCTTGTCTGTCCTTGTCTCTTTAGACCAAAATATTGGGACAATTGATTTCAAACTTGGAAATTAATTTTTGTTAGTCGATTCGTGTTAGGCGTATTTTTAAACAGAATTTTTCATACAATTTTTTTTTTTGGAAAAAAATCGAAAATTCTAATTTTCTCAAAAACAAACTTAAAGACTTGTATTAAACCTTTAATTCATTAAAAAAATGTAATTACTCATGATGTCTGAATACGATTTAATGACCAAAAAATGTCAACATTTTTGTTTTGTATTTTTAAAGATGTGTAAAATTCGATATCGCGTCAACATTTTTTACGAAAATTAAATACAAAATGTACATATATAAAAATATTTTTAAGCATAAATTGAAAAATTGTATATATACAAAAATAATTGAAAAAATAAACTCTATCACGATTTAAAAAAAAAATCTTTAAATAAAGTTTTTTTTGAGATACTAATTGGCATTTAAATTTTTGTCGACAAGCTTGCAGGTATGTTTTTCAAAACTTAAATTATGAATGCTATTTTAAAACATACTCTTTTGAAACATTAAAAAGTTCGTGCGACTTAGTCGTTTATTTTATTTCACAAGTGACATTTTTTATTTTATAAGGAAGTTTTTTTTAAACATTTACATTTTCCAAAAAATATTTTTTAACCCAAAAAAAAAATTGCTTCTCTCAGAAATAAAACATTTTGCAAACAAATGTTTAAAATTTTGATTTTTAAAACTTTATAAATGTTACGCTATAAGATTTTCAAAAAAAAAACCAAACATATTTTATATTAACAAAAATATTATTTTGTAATTTCATATATTAGAATATTTTTTTTTGATACCAAATACAAAAAAGAGCCCTGGATGCTACCCTCACTGATAACTTCCCATCTCGCCTGTATATTTGTCTTGGTTAAAAAATTGTAGGTTTTCGTGTTGGGTTAAAAAAGTTGTTAGTTAAACTTTAAAATTTAAAATTAGAGCAATATTTTTCATATAAAGACATAGTTCAGTTTGAAAATCTAGCTTTGTTGAATAGATTTTAAGTCAAAAACCAATTTGTACCAATTTTAGTAATATTTCTTAAATTTGTACAAATCGGTTGAATGAAATTAATTTGAGAGATATCAAGAACTGCACATCAATTTCTACCAAATTTTTTATAAATAACCGGATTGATGGATTTTTGTTTAAAAAACTACTGAATATCGAAAACAATATTTTTTGTGCAATCAAAAAGTTTTAAAACAATATTTTTAATTTTTAAAAAGAATTTTGAGTCAAAATTAAATTTTTACCAAGTTTTAGTATTTTTTTGTAGGTTTTTAACTTCCCATAGGAAGTTATTGTAATGGGTCCGATTTATCAAATTGAAAATTTTGACATTTCGCGACGTTTCAAGCTCCCTAGAGTCAAAATAAAAGATTTTTAGAAAGATGTATGTGGGTGCGTGTGTACGTTAGTTTGTATGTCCGTACGTCCGTACGTTCGCGACGTTTTTTTCGTCCTCCATAGCTCAAGAACCAGAAGAGATATCAACTTAAATTAAATTTTGCTATACAGATAATAAGGCAAAAAGATGCAGAAAGGGCTCTCAAAAAAATTGCGTGGGTGGTTTTTTTAGCAGTTTGAAAAAAAGGTGAAAATTTTGGTTAACCCTAAATATCTTACGAACCAAAAACGCTAGAGACTTGAATTAAGTTTTATATAAAATATTGTAACATGATACCAAATAAGTATATTTTTTGAAAAAAAATCAATATAACGGTTTTTTTTAAAAATCAATAAAACTGAAAAAAAAATTTGTAACCTCCAAAATTTTACGACTGAAATATGATTTCATCTCTAAAACAATTTTGTGCAACGAAGAATAATGTTTTTGACATCTGATAAAATTTTGAGAAAAATCTAATTGACAGTTTTTTTTATAAAAAATAAAAATCTAAAAAAAAACATTACTCGATGTTCGTAAAAATTGAATATCGATTCAAATATCTTTTCAAAAACTTGAAATTTAGGCTTAAAGTTTATTTTATATTATAAGAAATATTGCTTGAAACATTTAGAAAAATGTTGAGAAAAATCGAATTGACAGTTTTTTTACAAAAAACAAAAACCTAAAAAAAATGTATAAAAGTTGGTAAAAATTTATTTTCGACTCAAATATCTCTTCAAAAATTTTAAATATTGGCTTCAAACTTATTTTATTTCACAGAGAATATTGTTGTCGATATTCAGTAATTTTTATATAAAAATCCAATAGTCCGGTTTTTCATAAAAAATAAAACGTAATTTTATTAAAAATTAATACGAGTACATATAGACAAACTTTTAAGCAAGAAAAATCGGCAGACGGTATGGGAAGTTATCAGTGTGGGTCGCATCCCAGCCTCTTTTTTAATTAAAAAATTTAATTTAAAATGTTCATTTTTTTTCTTCGTTGCACAAAATAGTTCTGGAAATAAAATCATTTTTTGTTAGTAACATTTTCGAGGTGACAAAAATATTTGTTCAGTTTTTTGATTTATAAAAGAAACCGTTGGTTGGATCTTTTAAAAAAAAAATACTTGTTTGATATGAAGTCTCTGCCTTTATTGGTTCGTGAGATATTTAGGGTTAACCAAAATGTTCACCACCCTTGCAATTTTCTTGAGAGCCCTTTTTGCATCTTTCTGCACTTTTATCTGTATAACTAAATTTATTTGCGAATGTATAGACGTACGAACGTACGATCGTACGTACAAATTTTATTTCGACTCGAGATACCTTGTGTTTAAGATCTATTACAATTATGTCCGAAAATAATATTGTAAATCTTAACGAAACTAATGGCAACACCTCTAGCTTAAGCCAAGAGCAAGTTGTCCGTAATCTCTTTCACTTTGGCTGCATACCGCATCGGGATAAGTTCTTTTCCTCGTAATTGCATATATTAATACAAATTTTCTAACATTTTATTATACTAAAATAAAAAAAAATAAACTTCTAATATTTTTTTTCTACTAAGCTATCGAACACCTTGAAACGTCGATAAATGTCAATTTTTTTAATTCGACAATTTGGACTTATAATAATAAATTTTTATTCGAAGTTAAAAATATTTTTGAATACAAAAACAATTGCTTTTTCCGAGATAAAACATTTTTCAAACAAGTTTTTAAAATTATCTTTTTTTAAACTTTATGGCTATACAATTTTTAAAAATCAAACAAATTTTATATAAACAAAAATATTGTTTTGTAATTTTATATCTCGAAGGAAGACATTTTTATTTGATACCAAATAGAAAAAAAAAAGAAGATTTTGTACACAATTAATTTTCGTTGATTTTCGATTAAAACTTCTGCTATAAGGATATTTGTTTTGTGAATATACAATTTGTGTTAAAGCTCCTTTTATTCTTTCAAATAATTTTAATATCGCTTTAGTAATATATTAACATCAGCCATTTTTTCATTAGTTTGGATGTAACGATTTTGGAAATGAGGTTAAGAGACGCTTCAGTAAATAAGTACAAACAACTCAAACTAAATGGTCCAACGAAAAAGTCTGAATTGTTGAAACCAAATTGCACGAAGACATATTCAATCTTTAAGCTCTAATTTTTGAAGCCAGACTAATTTCTCTTTTTTTTTTCCTTGTCATGAAAAGTATGTTTAAGAACTTAAGGCACTTATCTTAACAAAATTCGTTATTAATTATAAATAGAATTACTATATACATAATTAACTTATTTTATCTATAAATATAACTCGGGTATACTTCTCATTACTTACCAAACAGACTAAAACCTTGAAATAGAACAGACTTTTTTCAACGTAGCCTGGAAATTGAGATCATAATAAATAACCTGCCTGCGAAATCTCCTTACACACTGCATATACCGACTTATACGTTAAAACCTACTTATTATCGTATTGAATTAAATGAGAACGAGCATGTGAGTAATTTTTATCCCATCATCATCATCATGGTTATAAACATGACACTTTCACCTGCCCCATAATCGCACCGTGGCATTGATGCGAACATCCTCTTGATTCTCGGTCAATTCGACTTTATCGAAACTGGGTCTTCCTTATCGTACCTACATTTATTGGCAGAGGTATGGTTGGGAATGGGATACAGGAAACAAAATGACGAATGACCAAGAAAGAAGAAAAGGGCTTGACTTTCACATTATACGTACACTCATATGAATTCGAACATATTTTTATATCAAGTTGCATGCCAAACCAACGCAACGCTTGCTCGAACACTGAGCCTATAAGTATTCGTAAGTAATCCTCACCTTAACCCAATGATGGTCGGATGCATTCATTTCCATGAACCTACTTCCTTTAATTCCAAAGAGCTCCTGTTTCTCCACATCCACACTTCCTCTTCCAATCCTCAACATGGGATGGATATCTACGTTTTCACCATTAACTTTGCCTTCAATTAGCGTTCACTGACCTCGGTAGCAGCGTCAACCAAGCCTAATCGTATATAATGACGAAAAAAAGCTTAATTAAAGTCGATGGGATAAATACAAAAACAAAACGCAACTATGTTGAGACTTTCAAAAAGCCTACACAAAGTCGACTTTCATGCCACCAGTACAATTTATTCGCGGGGCACCTATATACCCAACCTACCTAACCTAACCAACCCGCCCTTATCTATCTGCTCGTACAACAGCTATGGACTTTTTCAAGCTCCCCATATCAGCCAAAGTCAGCCGAAACCAATATACTGTCTTACTATGCGAGTCGAGTATATACTGACTAACTGTGACTGTCCGTCCAGCTGTTTGGTGGTTTGCCCAATTAAAAGCAGCTTTGGCGCAGCTGAAATACAACAACAGCATCTCACTTTCAGTCAGCAAGCCAGCCTGGTTAAAAATGACAGCTATATACTATGGATGAATGAGGGATGTGGTGGTGGTGGTGGCGATGGTGATGGTGACCACAGAGCGGAATCGAATTTTCACTCTTGACGACCACGACTCTGATGGGGAGGTTCAACAAACTCGATGAACTCAATTCCGTTCGTTGACTTCGACCCTAGCTGAATTATTATAGTGAGTGGTGATGGCGATGGTGATGGTGACTAAAACACTAGAGGAGCTACTTTCTGATAAAGAAAAAAATAATACAACTTATATATAATTAAGTGGTGCTGCTGATGAAAATCATATGGTGTAGTAACAGTATGTCGAAAAAGTGAAGGCTATAGTTCCATAAACTTTCGGAAAAATCATAAATGAAAATCAGTTGTTAAAACGGATTGGTGATATTTTTTTCCAAATTCTCCAAACCAAAACCGACTAGGAAACCACCATGTCAAATCTCTCCTGACCAAAAGAAATATGTTTTCGTTGAGAATCCTGCAACTAATGGTCGTGATTTAATTGAACTTATTAAGGTCATACCAAATGTTAATAAGACTTGAATTTTATTTAAAAAATTTCAATATCCAATTTCAAAATGTAATAACTTAAAAAAACCAAGATGGTAGAGCGAATTTTAAGTCAGATTTAAACAAAGGGAAAGATAAAGGGGCAACTTATAAAAAACCTTGTTCACCACGATATTCGCTATCATGATATAACGGTAAAAGAATATCGTGAAAATGTCACTAGAAAAATAGTGTTTAGATACCTGAATATAAGATATTTGAAAATCTTTTGGAGATTTTGGCAATGAAAATAAACTCTTTGGATATTTTTTCCAATTTGATTTTTTCTTTGGGGATAATTACAAGAGATTTTGTACTTTCGTTTTTTGGGGATTTCCTAAAAGGCTAAGGCAATTTTCACTTTCTACTTCTTAAGGTGGCGCTACAGTCCCGTGTGAACTAGGACTTAACAAACTTAAACAAACGTCTCCATCTAGCTCGGTCCCTAGCTAGATGTCTCCAGTTTCGCGCTAGAAGTTGGTTTAGGTCACTTTCTACTTGTGCGTGTTATCTGATTCTGGCTAAGTCTACGAGCTGTACGGGCTTAGAGCTCGTCGTTCCATCTTCTTCACCACTCCCCTTCGAAGCATACAGGACCGTAGAACACACGAAGAACTTTGGTCCTTCCAGAGAGGACTTTTCCACTCAATTCCTTAGTTTCTTGGCCGATAGAAATAGCGATTAACAAGAGTTTTTTTTCGTTTGATCTCAGCGCTGGTATTGTTTTCTGCGTTTACAGCGGAGCCTAGGTAAACGAAGTCCCTGACTACCTCAAATTAACGTTTGTCGATGGTGACGTATTGACCGAGATGTCGATGTTTAAAGTCCTTTCTTGAAGACAGCATGTACTTCGTTTTGCTTTCATTAACCATTAAACCCATTTTTGTCTTCTCTGCCTCAATACTCACAAAAGCCCCATTGACCTCACGCTAAGTTCTTCCGATTATGTCAATGACATCAGCATATGCTAGTAATTGGACAGACTTTTGAAAGATAATGTCTCTAGTGTTGACGTGAGAGCCCTGTACTATTCTTTTAAGTACGGTTTTAAAAAAACGCATGACAGTGCATCAACCTTTTTTGACATGGAAAGGTTCTGTTAAATTATTTCTAACCTTTATGGAGCAGAGTGAATTCTCCATGGGCATCCTACACAAACGGACGAGTTTGGCAGGGATGTCAAAACTAGAGATGGCTCTATACAGCTCATCCCTGAAGATGCTGTCATATGCGGCCTTGAAATCGATGAAAAGATGGTGGGTATCGATTTGGTGTTCTTGGGTTTTTTCCAGGATCTGGCGTAATGTGAATATTTGATCAAATGTGGACTGTCCTGGTCTAAAAACACACTGATAAGGACCTATCAGGTTGTTGACGATGGGCTTAAGACGTTCACATATTACGGCAGAGAAGATTTTGTAAGCGATTTTAGGTAGACTCATTCCTCTATAGTTGGTGCAGTTTGTTTGCCCGATCCTTTTTTTTCAAGATAATACTGAGGTTCCATTCATCGGGCATGCTTTCTTCCGACCATATCTTACAGATAAGTTGGTGCATGCTCCTAACCAACTTATATCCATCTTCTTTAAAGAGCTCGGCATTCAAGCCATCTGCTCAGCTAAGATGTGGCAGTCTTTACTTCGTCTAAATTGGTAGGACGGGATTGTTGGCTTTCGTCGTCTAAAATGAATGAATCATTCTGCCTGACAGCGGAATTCGGTTGGTCGTCGACGTTTAGCAGTCTACAGAAGTGGTCCTTTTGGAGATTTGGGCAATGAAAATAGACTCCTTGGATATTTTTTTCCGCTTAGATTTTTTCTTTGGTGATCATAGAGATTTTGTGATTTTATTTTTTGGAGATTTCGTAATTAAAAAACTATTACTTTTTAAACTAATTTGCGAATTGGCTAAATTTTTTTTTAAATCTACACAAAAAAGCTTCCTCTAACTTCGAAACCTTTGCCATTTATTTTAGTTCCAAGAGAAAGACACAAATTACAAATTGTTGGACTTGCAAGAATATACAACAGTAATGCTGACCCCCTTAACCTTTCAATAATTATTTATTGTTAATCATTTTTCACTGCATGAAATAAATAAAACATCAGTAACAATACTTAAAATTCGTTGACCGAGAGACCAAGTTAACAAGAGATGTGAATAAACATTTTGGGTGTAGAGGAAGTCAATGTTTCACAGAAAATTCTCTCAAGCTTTATAAGATAAGACACTTTTATAAGACTTTCAAGAATTTGATCTTTTAAACTAGATAATTTTTTTTAATAAAAAGATTAAAAGAGAAAGAAGAATCATTACTGACAAACAGACAAAGTTCTCATGTGTCGGAATTTGTAACAGCTAATTAAAAAAGTAAAAATAGGCAGTTACCTAGGTGACGCTTTCCTTTAGATTAAATTTGATGATGGACTTATTTTCAATTTTTCGTACAAAGTTTAAGGTTTGGATTTCTTTTTGTTTGTTGCAGTTGTGATGAGTTCAAAATGTTTGAAATTTAAAAAAATGGAAGCTGTGAAAATCATGACGAGACAAAAAATTCTGAATAAAGCGAGTAAGTAATTTTACATTTGTCTTCTAAGCTCAATAAAGTAGAACTCAGATAACGGTGACAACTTATGTTACTTTTTCAAGATAAAATTCGTCACAGACCTAAATGACACACATGTCATTTTCTATTCCCATCTATAACATGATTCCTGCCTTAAAAGTTATAAGCTAAATGTTAGGTGATAATCAAATTTTAGAATATTGTCTACTTTAAACTTGAACTAATAATTTGTATATCAATAACTAAGGCCAGTGTTTAAATGTTCACTTAAAGAATTTTGTTTAGTGTCCTATGCTTGACTTTAACTCCATTTTTAAGCTTTAAAAAAAACCTTAAAATACTAACAATTTCATTGAAATTTTCAATGACAACTATTATTAATTGAAATTTGATATCTAGTAGATATTTACATAGTTTCTAAAAGTTGGCAAAATATTATTAAAGCTTGAAAATGAGTGTCACACACATTATTATTATCCCCTTCTTTGGCTAATAAGGGCATCATATAATTTCCAATTAGGGTGGTATACAAATTTAAATATTATAAAATTATTTATTCAGTGATCAGACAGTCAGAAGTGTAACAACCACTTATCAATATGGCAATTTCTGACATAATTAACAACCTAAATTTTTGTTTATTTAGAAAATTCATAATCTTACACTTATTGGGGCACTGGCAGATCTGTCAAGCTATGTTATATTTTAATTTAGTAAATGTCAAACAACATGAGCAAAAACAAAGAATTTGAAGAACATTTCTTCTACATATTTTGCCATATAGGTTGCTTTTTGTGTTTCAAAACTTATTTTCGAATGAAGTCACAGTTAATTCAGAGCAACACAAATTCGAAACGGTTTTATAAAATGTAAAAGCCGTTTTTGATATTTGATTTGCTTATTTTTTTTTGTCAAGAACTGTCATTCTGTTAAAATTTTTCGGATGGTTAAAATGTTGGAATAGAAAACTATATTCTATTTTAAATGGATGACGTCGAACCCTATGCTTGACCAACCGACTGTCTTTTTCACAAGAATTAACAACAAAAAATATCTTGCCATTCAAACTACTTTAAGTTGCAACCAACCAACCAACAAACCAAACAATAAAGTCATAACAGTTAACGTCTTACCCCGTTATAATAATATTTCGGCAAACTTTTACTTGCTGCACGACTTTAAAGAAACAAAACATTAAAAAAAATAGAAAACGAAAACGAAAACAACAAAGTCAAAAAATGGTTAAAAGGAAAAAAAAAGATACTCGCACTGAAATCGAAAAGAAATTTCCAGGTGAAACCGAGAGTTTTCGTCCGTGCGTCGCCGTCTTCATGTCGCCTTCGCCGCCGCATGCATCAATCTTCTTCCAGTAGCTTTTATGTATTTTGTTTTCTTTTACAACTTTTTTCTTCTCTATCTATTTTGTGTGCTTTGCTTTAGTTTGTTTTCATGTTTTTCTTGTTTCATTCAACAGCACGGCCGGCGGCGGCGGCGGTGATATGATTCACATTCCAAATGGGCTTATAGACCAATAGATACAAATATACAAATAAGATAAAAAAATAATAAAAAAACAATCTATCTATCTGCATAATAGATAGTGCGATTTTTCGATGAGGGAGAGGGAGGGTAACTTTCTTTTTCTTTAAACTTTTTAGTTTATCAACAACGACTAAGACTAAGGTGGTATTAAAGGGGAAAGGGGCGCATTTAAGTCGCATATCTCTAAGCCCCTACCAACCTACCTAATTCTGGCCAAAACACTTTTTCTTCAACAAAACGAACAATGGAGACAGACATTCGGTCTCGTGCTTCAGAGATCTGAACGCAAAGACGTGATATGTCTTCTTCGGATCGGAGATATACAACAAGAATTCAAATTCAAAATACGAGTATCTTTGTATCTGTATCTGTATCTGCCCCGCTCTGTTAGCTGCATACGAAACAAGCAAAGAAAAAGTGAAAACGAATTACACTTTCGATTATAATGCGTCTAAAATGACGAAGAGTGGGGATCTTTGGATTCAGAGTTTTTGGGGGAGGCAGTGGTTTCTTTTATGCTATACTTACACTATGATTGCAAGACCGTCAGTATAATATTGAGGTCAATCCAGAGTGACGTGAAGGGGATTGTCAGATCTTTCGTCTATACGTGTATCTTTGCGGAGGGCATTGACTTTACGGTTTATGGCTTTAATGACACTTTGCCATCGATTTAAAGCCAAAACAAAGCAACCGAAGGAGAAATCACAAATCAAAAAAGAGTTGGACCAAGTTAGTAGGCATTTAGAGATGCAAGATGGCAGAAAGGGAGGGGGTGAGGGAGGAGGGAAGGAGGTTTGGCGTTCATCTGTTAAAATAATTACGGTGTCAATAGCCTCTTGTAAAATTTCTTTTTCCGATACAATCTGTTTTGGTTATTTTTAGTATATCTACATTTTTAATTTTAAAGCCACCAACTGCAAAGTAGGTAAGGTAGGTTGGTACCGTAAAGTCGCTTTTTACTTTCTTCGATATCGTAGTATCAGGCTTTATTGGAGTAGGATAGTTAAAGCTGTGGAATGGAATTTTTGTCGGTTTTGTTGTATGAAGCAGAGAGAGGTATTTTTGAGTTTCTGTTATTTTTGCCAAATAAGTTTTTTTATTTTTTCATTTCCCCCCAAAAAATGTGGGGCTATAAAGAAATTTCAGCTCAAAAGCCTTTATTTGGTAGGTAGCCCATCAAGAGTGAGCCCAAAGAAAGTTTCGTTACATTATGCGAGTAGGTACCTATAATATATTTTTAATGGTACTTGTTGTTTTGGCCTATGTAATCGAGTATTCGAGTATTTGATGGAAGGGATGTTGATGTTGTGTATGGTCAATGAACTCGATTGTGTCGAATGTTTTGTGGATGAAAAATTTTACTTCGGTGCGTGTGGCTTGGAATTATATTTTATATATTTTGTATTTATTCATCAGGCACTCACTGAGGCAACAAAGTTAAGTATAAGTGGCATTAACAGGGGGCAAGTTGTGAAGAGGTTTCTGTTGGTTAAATGTGTTGTTTAATTGATGTGAAAGTTTTTCTTTTTATTTTGGATTATTCAATTTTTATAATTTTAGTGTTGAATAGTTTTTCTTTATTTTTTATGCCTATACTTAGCCATTAGCGAGGTCATTGGCACATTTTTTTGTTAGTAGGTATAAATTATGTACATAAATGTGACTAAAAGCTTGAAGTTATGTGCGTGATAAAGAGGTAGTGAAAAATTTACACAAATAAATAATATTTCTACATAATTGTAGTAATTTTGTTAAGTCACATTTTTTGCGATACATTGTTGAAATGTGATGAATGACAAAATCAGTTAAAAAATGTGTAATAGCAGGAAATAGGCCCATTTTGGTGGCACTTTTAAAATTTTCTAAGTGGAATTTTGTATTTGTTCAGGTTTATACAACTTAGTTATTGATTACGATATATTCGACACAAATATTCTTAGAAATCAGCAGAAATCAGGAAACATTAAGTCTTATAAAGTTAATGATTCAGTTATGATCCAGTAAAAGGCAGAAATGACAACTTTTTTAGATTTCTGCTTAGTTCTGATTAGTCTTCATGTTTTGAGGTCAAATATTAAGTAATCGATCTTATTAACATTGAGCACTCATTGTCTGCTTTGGCAATTGAGTATAGCAAAGCCCTTTTTCGAAGGACCAAAGTGTCGCATATAAGATCCTTATCATCCACGTCCTTCTATACAGTGAAGCATGTACTATGATGATAAAAGTGGGTTAAAGCACCTTGGGTCGTTTCGAGAGAAAAGTTCTTGGTGTGATCTACGGTCTCGTAAGCATCAAAGGGGTGTGGAGGAGAAGATGGAATGACGAGCTGTACGGGCTGTACAGAAACGTAAACTTAACCAAAACTCTAAAAGTGGGTCACGTAGAGCGCATGGAAACCAATGCTCCGTCCAGGAAAGTCTTCGAATCCACACCCACAGGACAGTGCAGTAGAGAAATACCGCGGATCAGGTGGCACGCACAAGTAGAAGGTGACCTCACCCAACTTGGAGCTCGAATCTGGAGACATCTAGCTAGGGACCGAGCTAGATGGAGAGTAAGTAGCAATTGGGCGAAGATGTACATATCAGTTATTGTTTAGACATTGTCCAAAAATGCACGCTCAACGAAATATGAGCTGAAACGTTTTTGGCACGAACTTGTATTTACTGTTTTCATATCTTCGAATAGTCCTGATAAAGCTGATGGTATTTTACTTATTAATATTTTCCTTTTTCTGAACCAATAACACTTAATAAAGACTGTTCGCAATGTGATTAGAAACTTTGTATGGTCCATTGCTGCAGTAAAAAATTTCCATTTTTGAGGCTTTAAGGCCACAAGAATCTTAATCAAATTTTTGCAAGAAACTTTGGAAATATCTAATACTGAAATGTGGTTAAGAGGCTAGGAAAATTTCTCATACAATAAAGCCATATTCGCTCGAGTTGTGTAGTGTCACATGCCACCGTCTTGTAAAACCACATATTTTCTAAGTCGTATTCTTCAATAGCAAGCAAAAAAAACGCTCCGAATTGATGGTGACAGTGGTTCTATCGTCGTTTTCGAAGAAGTCAAGTCCAAACACACCTCCGGAGCAAAGAGAAATCAAACAGTAATTTTTTGTGGATGCAATGGCCTCTGGATTATCGGAATCAAAAATACGACAAATTTTTTACTAACATACCCACCGAGTGAAAAAAGCGCTTTGTCGCTAAAAAAAAATCGCCGTCCACCGCCTATTGTTCAAACAGCAATTTGACATATCACGTTCTGAATGGCAGCTGTTGTGTGATCTGTGTGTGCGATTTAGATCCAAATGCAAAATACGAAAAAATGTGCCGTAAGACATTCTTAATTCTTGAGAACAACGAAGATTTGACACATTCGGGTCTTCGGCAACACTTTCACTAACAACACCGATATTTTCAGTGGTACCTGTAACCAATCTAGTCTCTTCAAATTTCTTCACAATTTTGCCAATTGCTTGAGTTTGGACGATTATGTAAACCATAATTTCCTCTTAAAGCACGTTATGTTGCTTCGGTAGAATCACATTTTCGTAAATGTTAGGCTTTCAACTAAAATAAAAAAATGGTTTAACAACTTACTTTGACAGATGTTAAATTTCAATCGTATACTTTTAAAAACACAGAATGAATAACTCGTTACATTATGAAGTGATAGAAAAGATATTTTCAGAATGGTTGGAAACATGTACCGGAGTAAAACAAGGTTGTCCACTCAGTGCCTTGTTGTTTTCGCTGTTCATAAATGAGGTAGCCTTACCTGGAGGAATACGAATATCTGATTCTGTTATAAATGTGCTACTGTACGCTGATGACCTTCTCCTGTTGTCGGAATCACCAGTAAATCTACAGTTGATGATAAATCGTTTAGCAAATTACTGTAATAAGTGGGCATTATCTATTAATACAGACAAGTCAAAAATAATAATCTTCTCACGATCCTGAGGATTCTCACGAATCCTTAGCGGAAATAGATGGTACTTTAATGGAATTATTTTAGAAATATCCAAAGAAATTAAATATTAAGGTGTGAATACAACCCTAAATTCCGACAAACACCTTATGGAAAAAGCCAGCACCTCTCAAAACTTGTTGAATTGATCGTGGAAAAATGTTTTTTTTTTTTCAAACGACAGAATAATCGTTTCTGCCAAATGTAAAATATTTGATGCCGTTGTAAAATCAACTCTCTGCCATGACTTCTCAGGTCCGGGGTGTAGATGAGTACGAAGTGATTGAAGAATTTCAAAGGAGTTTTTGAGAATTCTTCAATTTACCGCAAAAAACTCCGATTTAGGCAATGTATTTAGAAACCAGAATACCGAAGCATCTCACGAGCACACTCAAGGCTCAGGCTGATTAAATTATTAAAAAATGTACCAAGAGAATAGACTGTGAAAAAAATGCTTTTGTACAAACTGAGGAATAAAGAAGTTCACGAATCAGATAGTAGAGTACTATACGCTCATCTCAACTATAACCTTAACCAACGAAACTACTTCCATGATGGACTTAGCCACAATAACATTTCTTTAATTGTTAAAGCAAGATGTGAACTTATTAGTTTAAAAGCTAGACCCTTGCAACTCAAAATCAAAGGAGGACTGTTATCACTTCATAAGTTTATGTCCAATATTTTATCAACAGAGGCTAGTGTTTTTTGGTAAAAATACATTAACAATGCCTACACGGCTAAGCTATAGCTTATCAATTCATAGAATTATAAATCTGTATATATAAGAACATAAAAAAGAGGCTGGGATGCGACCCACACTGATAACTTCCCATCCCGTCTGTCGATTTGTCTTCCTTAAAAGTTTGCTTATATGTACTCGTATCAATTTTTACCAAATTTGCGTACTATTTTTTGTAGATTTTATTTTTTTATGAAACAACGGACTGTTGGATTTTTATATAAAAATTACTGAATATCGAAAACAATATTTTCTGTGAAATAAAATAAGTTTAAAGCCAATATTTTTAATTTTTGAAAAGCTATTTGAGTCGAAAGTAAATTTTTACCAACTTTTAGTACTGTTTCATTTTTTGTAAAAAACTGTCAATTCGATTTTTTCAAAATTGTATCGAATGTTGGAAACAATATTTCTTATAAGATAAAATAAGTTTGAAGCCAATATTTCAAATTTTATTTTGAGTCGAAAATCAATTTTTACCAACTTTTGTTAATTTTTTTCTTAGGTTTTAATTTTTTGTAAAAAACTGTTAATTCGATTTTTCTCAAAATTCGTCCTAATGTTGAAAACAATATTTCTTATAAGTAAAAATTAGTTTGAAGAAAATATTTAAAATTTTTGAAAAGATATTTGAATCGATATTTAATTTTTACCAACCAATGTTTACCAATGTTTTTTTTAGATTTTGATTTTTTTTTCAAAATTTTATCAGATGTCAAAAATATTATTCTTCCTTGCGCAAAATTGTTTTGGAGATGAAATCATATTTTAGTCGTAAAATTTTGGAGGTGACAAATTTTTTTGTAGTATATTTGATTTATAAAAAAAAACGTTAATGGATTTTTTCAAAAAATATACTTCTTTGATATCACGTTACAATATATTAAATTAAATTTAATTCAAGCCTTTAGCATTTTTGGTTCCTAAGATATTTAGGGTTAACCAAAATTTCCACCTTTTTTTCAAACTGCTATGGTAAAAAAACCACCCACCCAATTTTCTTGAGAGCCCTTTCTGCATCTTTCTGCATAATTATCTGTATAACAAAATGTATTTAAAATCCATATCTCTTCTGGTTCATGACCTATGGACGACGAAAAAAACGTCGCGAACGTACGGACGTACGAACGTACTTACACACGCACGCATAGACATCTTTCTAAAAATCTTTTATTTCGACTCTAGGGACCTTGAAACGTCGAGAAATGTCAAAATTTTCAATTTGACAAATCGGACCCATTACAATAACTTCCTATGGGAAGTAAATAAATGAATTTGTTACTTACTTAATTACCACTTACTAATGACGTGATATTAAATTGGCACGATTTGAATTAAACTAACGGTTTTTTATAAATAAAACAAAATCTCCAAAAAGAAATTGTCTACCTAAAAAATTGAAAGATTAACGTTTTTGACATCTGCTAGGACCTGAATTGAATTTGTTTTCAACTAAAAGGTTGGTAAACATTAATTTTTAATTCTTTCTTTTTTATCCTGCGAAAAATATTTTTTTTAATTTCGTAAAATTTTAAGAAAAATTATAAAAAAAGGTATTTAATTTAAAAATATTTCATTAAAATATCTGTAATTTTTTATATAAGAAATAAAAACATTCATAAAGACCTTTTTAAAATTGTTAACAATTGTTTTTCGACTAAAATATATCGGAATCTGAAATCAGACTTATTTTATAGTATGAAAAATATTGTTGTTAATTTTTTAAGAGAAATCCATTTGACAACTTTTTTTTTACAAAAACAAATAAAAACTTATAAAAATGGTTTTCGACTCAAGTATCACAAACAATGAATTATATTGACTTCAAACTTTTTTGAACTTACACAAAATGTTCTTATTAATATTTTGTACGGCTTTTAAAATATTGACAGATTGGTACCCCAGCCTCTTTTTGTGAAACGTTTTGAAATGTACTAGTTTGACCAATTGAGATAGTGTCTCCATTAAAAAACTTCTTTATTTTTTGTGCGGAAAAAATCAACGAAAAAAGTTAATAGTATATGATTAAGAGATTTTTGTGTGTTCAAAAAATATCTCGCCAACTACATTTCTGAGTAATTGAAAAACAACCTTAATTATTTTGGATTTGCCTAAAAGGAAAAATACCCTTACTTACCACTATTTAAGTTTCCCTATTTCTTTTCAAAATCATTATGTTTCATCAGTTTTATGGTGCTTTGAAGTGTTCTGATGCCATCTTGACTTATTTATGTCAGATATCACAATATCTCTAGCCGAATTGCGTATGTCACTTTCTTTTTGGTGAGTGTCATTCTGTTACTTGACGTTTGCTAAGTTATACTCTGTTTCGTGTCATTTGCAGCTCATAACATGACACTAGCCGCTGCCGCTTGTCACTAGAAACTGCTAGCAGCCTGCATCTGTCATTTAAAAAATACTCATAATCCAGAAATGAGTTATTGTATGCAGCCCCCTCTTTGTTATCAAAACGACAACAAAGAATAAAATTAATCAATTACTAAAAATAAAAACAAACTTATTTTTGATCTTAAACTCCTTCTGCACCTGCTTTTTAATTTTATTGCGTCAAGAAATTTAAATATTTATTTAATTTCTTACAATCATTTATAACAAAATAAAAACAACCAATCACCTTACTTTTTTCTTAAAAAAAGTATGTAGGTCAGCAAGTTCAATAAAATATGATTAATAACGTCGCGATGTCATCTCATCTCATCTCATCGCATATTCATAAAGAAGAAACATCGTTTCCATAAAGAAACGAAAAACAAAAACCCATCTGTATCTTAAGTTAAGTTGGTGCGATGACAGTAAGTTTGAGGAAATATCAATTAATGAAAATCCGCGCTAACTGTTTAACTTTTTAACTTCACTCTCAACTTTGAGGTTAACAAAAACAACAATAAGTTGAAAAAAGCGAAAGCGAAAGGTAAATTTATGTTTTCTTATTGTTTTTGTTTTTGTTCCTCTGCCAAAAATAAAAATTCAGCATGCACTGCAGCTTAGCATAAATATTTTCTCTTATTTAACTTTTTCTTTTTTTAAATTTGTAAATGTATTTATTGGATTCATTGAACCATGATGGAGCACCACCTCCATTTCAGTTCCTATTCCAAAAGAAACCCACAAAAAAAAGATTATTTTTTAAAAATATGTTCAGGTAGCATGAAAGACCCTTTATCTCTACATTATAACCAAAATAAGATTCACTGACGTTTTCTTTTGTGACATTCTTTTTTTCCTCAGCTTTTCGTCACTTTTCATCTCTTTCAAGTCGTAAGTGATGTTAATCTTTAGAGAAATTTGTATTGCTATTATTTAGGCAACTTCATTTTCATTCAACCTCATCACCACATCGTCATCGTTCGTGATGATGATGAAGACTATGATGGTGAGAAAAGAGGTCAAAAACCTTTACGGGGAACCCACTTCACGGCGAACAAATAAATTGGTGTCGGATGTGAAATTTAAGTTAGGTTTACGAGAGTAAGTATTGCATAAAAATGGATTTTTAGAGGTATTTTTTTGTCTGTGTTTGTTTGTCAAGAATATGACATTTCTTGTTGCGGTATTTTTTAAGGTTTTGAAGATGATATGCATTTGGCTTGACGGGTTATGGTGAGATTTCACTTATATGTCAATCATGCGTATTACACGAAGAGATTGTTAGATAAAAGAAATTAAATTTAAAGAAATTTTGAAGTGAAGCACGATAATTTTGGGTCGGAAATAATTACCAAAATAAAGGTGTTTACAGGTAAACCGAAATTTTATGTAATGCGTCCAAGTGCGGTATTAAAACAAAGTGATAGCTTTTATGGGCTTTCTGAGCCTTTATATCTATTTTAATTTTAAACAAATGTTAATGAAAGATAATTAAATACAAACTACTTGCAAAATGTTATTACGAAATATTAACAAATGTCATAGAAAAAGTCAAAGTATTCCAAACCTCGTTTTAAGAAAGAAGAAAATGATTTGCACTACTATCGACGTTCGGCTGTTATTGATTGAAATTTTAGAAAATATCTTATTCCATAGGAATTGTAACCAAAGTAAAAACAATTATGTTTCTGCTGTTAGACTTCGAGTTTGTTTTGATACAGAATATTTTTACAACTATAATCAAAACAAACAAATAAAATAATTATATAATTTGACTGAATGTACCAAATCCACCCTAAAGTTTTATACAGCTTTTTGACAAATCTATAAACTGTATAAACAAATGTTTTAACATATTTTTTTGTGCAGGATAATATTTACGAGCTTCATTTTCCAGCCTACAAATTTGTTGCTCGGCTCCAAAATTAAAGTTTTTGTTACAAACTGTTAAGGACTTAAAGTAAGTGTGGCAAATATGGCCCAGCATTGTGGTTTTTTAAAAATAAAACCATACATTTATGTCTATTTCATTTATTTTTTTAAAGGTCTAATAAAAAATTTTTAATTCAGCTTTTGAAAACTTAAACTAAAAAAAGAAACATAACAAAGAGTTAAAAACAAAAGCTTAAAGGAACTTCATGAATCTGTAAATGTCTTCCAAGATATAAATGCCATTTGATTGTCAAAAAAAAAGCGCGATTCATCCCAAGACACAACTCATTCTCGGCCATTTTATCCCGGAAATGAAAAATACTTGTAAACATACTTAACGAAAACAATATTGTTTGTGTTTTCCACTAGTTCGTTCAAAGCTTTTTCCTTTATATAGCTTTATTTTAATTTCATTTTAGAAGAACCAGGATAGAAAATAAATTATCTGAAGAAAAGAAAGAGGCAGAACATGTATGTTTAAATTGTAAAGCGATCGCCAATTCGTTGTTTAGTTAGGTAGGTGTCTAAGATCATAGCCGTGCTCAGCTTTATGCAGATAGATAGATAAAGACATGTTTATGCTGATAATGAACGAATGTTATTAGTGGTAAGAAGGTACTTACTACAATACAATCACATTAAATTTTAAAAGAAAAAAGAGGCTGGGATGCGACCCACACTGATAACTTCCCATCCCGTCTGTCGATTTGTCTTGCTTTAAAGTTTGTCTATATGTATTTTTACCAAATTTGCGCACTATTTTTAATGAAAAAAACGGACAGTTGGATTTTTATATAAAAATTTCTGAATATTGAAGATAACATTTTCTCTGAAATAAAATAAGTTTGAAACCAATATTTTTAATTTTTAAAAAGCTATTTGAGCCGAAAGTAAATTTTTACCAAGTTTTAGTAGGTATTGTTTGTTTTAGAGTTTCATTTTTTGTAAATAAACTGTCAATTCGAATTTTTTAAAAATTTTACCAAATGTTGAAAACAATATTTCTTATAAGATAAAATTATTTTGAAGCCAATATTTAAAATTTTTGAAGAGATATTTGAGTCGAAAATCAATTTATACCAACTTTTATACATTTTTTCAGGTTTTTATTTTTTTTTAAAAAACTGTCAATTCGATTTTTCTCAAAATTTGTCCTAAAGTTGAAAACAATATTTTTGTATAAGAAAAAATTAGATAGAACCTATTATCTCAAAGTTTTTAAAAGATATTTGAGTCGAAAATCATTTTTTACGAACTTTTGTTAATTTTTTTTTCGGTTTTTATTTTTTTCTAAAAAAACTGTCTAATCGATTTTTTTCAAACTTTAACTGAATGTTGACAACAAGATTTTTTGGAATATAAAAAGAAATTAAAGCCAACATCTCAAAGTTTTGAAAAGATATTTGAGTCGAAAATCAATTTTTACCAACTTTTATACATTTTTTTTAGGTTTTTATTTTTTGTAAAAAAAACTGTCAATAAGATTTTTCTCAAAATTGTATCACATGTCAAAAACATTATTCTTCGTTGCACAAAATTGTTTTAGAGATGAAATCATATTTCAGTCGTGAAATTTTGGAGGTGACAAATTTTTTTTTCAGTTTTATTGATTTATAAAAAAAAAAAACTTTATATTGATTTTTTTCAAAAAATAAACCTGTTTGGTATCACGTTACAATATATTATATTAAATTTAATTCAAGTCTCTAGCGTTTTTGGTTCGTAAGATATTTAAGGTTAACCAAAATTTTCACCTTTTTTTCAAACTGCTATGGTAAAAAAACCACCCACGCAATTTTCTTGAGAGCCCTTTCTGCATCTTTCTGCTTTATTATCTGTATAACAAAATTTATTTAAAGTCGATATCTCTCCTATTTCTTGAGCTATGGACGACGAAAAAGACGTCGCGAACGTACGGATGTACGGACGTACGGACGTACAAACGTACGTACACACGCACGCACAGACATCTTTCTAAAAATCTTTTATTTTGACTCTAGGGACCTTGAAACGTCGAGAAATGTCAAAATTTTCAATTTGAAAAATCGGACCCATTACAATTACTTCCTATGGGAAGTTAATAAGCATGCGAACAAGTACAAGAAATTGCTGTTCATGAGTTGTTTACAGTCATGGTCTTAAACGTTTTGGATTTTAGTTATGAAGTGATACGTAAGCAATAGTTGAAGAGGTTGTTCGTTACACCTATACAAGTATAATGTTTATACATACGTTGAAAAAGTGATCCTAATAGAAAATTCATATACTCATTCTGGCCCGTTTCTTAAACTTGTACTAAGTACTTATTCTTTTATATAGGGGGAGGCAAGAAAAATATGTGTGAAACAACCTTATTTGTAAAGAATAATATTTTAAAATCATATATACAAAGGTAACAAGATAATACTTCTTGATAGACGCTTGAAAATAGATTGTTGATTAAATATATCATATTCGTTAATCCGAAACAGTGGCGCTACACGGACGTCCATCGTTGGTATTTACAATAATTATTGTTATAAAAATACATAAATATGTACCAAATGCATTAATTTCGATAAAAGATAGGAATGTTATTACAATTTTATCAAAATATTGGGCTTTTTCTGGCTCATGCACAGTTAAAATAATCAAAAAAAAATAACTATTTTAAGATTAAGTTTGTCTTCAAAAATTTAAATGCCATTTTATAAATCAAAAAATTCTTGATTTTTCAATTTTTTTTTTTGAAAATCGTTAGAGCAGTTTTTTAAAAATTAATTTTGTATATATAAAATTTTTCAATTTTGTTCTAAAAATATTTTTTTCATATGCAGTTGGTTAAGTGATTGTAAATACGTTACCTAACGGTTCTATGAGCGGTACCTTTCCTGGGCAATAGAAAAATATGTTTTTTCTTATTAAAAGGAGCCAAATACAATTTTAGAGCAAATTTAAAAAAAACTATCGGTTTGTTTTTGAGAAAATTCGAAATATCGTTTTTTGACCATAAAAAAGGAATGGGGGCCCCTGTTAGTTTTTATCTTAAAAAAATGGAAAAAACGCCTAATGCGAATCTACTCAAAACCTTAACTTCCAAGTTTTAACTCAATCGACCCAGACCGGACGAAATCGCGGGACCCACTTTGTTCGACTTATCTACCATCTTAATATCATGTTTGAATTAAATCTAGAATTCGAAGTTTTGCACGATAGTTCCTATATGACAGTAAATTCGCATATAATTTTTTTTTTCATTTCCTGAACAATCTTCATGTGCCCCCATTGTACACACAACACATTGTAGGTACCCAAGTTTTGCCTCCCTTATTTTCCGAGGATATGCTCAAGCAATAGATGCATTTATCATCTTCTTTATTACTTCTATCGGGACTTGGATCGAAACCATCGTCAGGAATGAAATTACTTTCATTGCTTAATGATGAAGACGACTTTTTTTGTACTCGTTTCGTTTTGATCTGTATAATTTCTTTGCCTCTCAAACTCAGGGGTGGAATCGGCTAAGGTAATTGTTGATAAATGACAATCAAAAGGATCGAATTTGATCTACATAAGGTGATAGTCAAATTGATACCTAAAAAGGTGTCACAAAAAAATGTGATAGTCGTTTTCAAACAAATTTGTTTATTCCGAATAGAGCTACCAGACGCCTACAAAAACGACTGCAAAATTTTCTTAGTTAATTTTTTTTCTTTTAAAAAACACATTTCTTTGATCGACAAAGCTTACGACATTCGAAAAAAAACAAGAAAAATAAGAATTTTATTCAAAATCAGCCAATTTGAAACTTTTATTAAGATATTTTATAAGAATCAATTTCAAATTTCACCAAGACAACAACGAATTTTTAAAATTTGAATCTGAAATTGTTCAATCGAATTGAATTGAGTTGAATCATCTTACACAGACGAAATGAATATGGTAGTCAATTTGACTATCAAAAAAGTGATAGTCAACAATCACCTTAGCCGATTCCACCCCAGGTTTTAAAGAACCTTCCGAAATTAAAGTTCAAGATCCACTAAAATTATAGCATTGAGGTCGTTATAATATTACTACCTTCTTCTTTAGTTTATTTTCTTTTCCATCCTTTAACTGAATTGATTCTTCCAGAGACAATGTTTAAGGTGACGAAGTCTCCGATTTTCCGCGTTTTTGTCCACGATTCTAAGTTTTTTTTTTAAATCGGACAAGAATAGGTAAAAAAAAGGTAGTTAATGGTTAAAGAAATATTTCCTGAGGCTTGGGATTCCGGTTCATCTATAGCTTTTGGCCTGGATTTCATTGTTTCCGAGACAGATCTTATTCCAGCTGAAATTAATGTCTCCATCTGAATCTCAAGCTCAATATGATATTGTTTGTTAGGCGCAGGATTGTTCACATAAGGTTGAGATTCTGTTATATCAATTTCTTCCTGATGCCAAAAAATCTTGATCTTGAAAGACATTTCTATTAAATGATCATATTCCTGTCGACGAAAAACCATTAAATGGGATTAGTGGCTTGAATGCGGAGGAATCGATAAAATATGCACATTATTTGTTCTTGCAAGGTCCACAATCTCTACGCTCCTGGTATGGTTATAGGCCATTTTACCCACGTAGGCCACATTTGCCGCACATGCTCTATAAATGAAATTTCATAAAAAAGGTACATACAAAATATTTTAGAAAATAAATTTAATTTATTTATATAAATATTTCAAGCAATTTTGTTCATCATATATATGAGGCCTATGATAAAGGAAAAATCTGTTTCGGATTTATTTTCGAATCTTAGGGAAACGGAATCAATAGTTACATAGGTTCCAGATATTTTGTCAGGTCAAACAAATTAAGCCCAAGGTAATAGAAAAAAAAAATAAGCATGAAAGGTACAAAGCTAAGAAATATTGTAAATGGACGGAACTTAAAAAAAATTGAAGAATTTGATTGGTTGAAAAACTATTAATACTGATTTTTTTAAATGTTTTATAAAAACAATGATACAAAACAAAATTAAACACTAAAAAGCAATATAAAAAAAAATATGTGTATTGTAACTAATAGTCCCAAACATTTTTCATTTGAATAAAAGGAGAACTTGCGTTAAATGTGGTATTTCTAAATTTTCGGTTACTTGTTTCTGATGTTGTCCAGGTTAATAATTCAAGTTTACAACCTTCAAAGTAGGTTACGTTCAAAATGAAGAACATCTGGTTAGTTCGAAACCGTAAAGTGGATTTAAGGTTAATAAACAAGTCCATTAGTGTTAAAATTGGAAATTTCTGACAAAAAACTGACTAATTTCGCGGTTTTATTAATTGTTTGCATGTTGCGCTCAGAAATCGAAGTAAAAAAACCAGGATTATTTTTAACACCAACATCTATTCTAAACAGTAAATGTATAGTCTAATACGTTAAAGCTAATAGCTACCAGAGCTCCTAGCTGATTGAGAAAATTTACATACATCACAATTTTTTCGTTGTTTTCCAATCTTTGATTTTGCCTGTCATCTTACTTTTCTAAAAATTACGCCTTCCACCTTACAGGGGGGATGTAATTGTCTTTTTCTTTTGATTTATTGTTCTCATTCCAGAGTTATATTAATTAGTCGATTTTTTTTTTTTCAAAAACTGTATTTTAGCTAATTTTTGAACAACTGTATTCTAAAAAAAGTTAAATCTACGGGCACACCCTTAGGCTCAAGTTGTAATTAATGTATTCAGGGTAAATAATACCAATAATGGAAAAAGCGTGAAATTTCGGGGACTATCAGATTTTTTGTCTTGCGTTCTTCGCTAGAGGTCTGAAAATTGGATTATTAATAAGGCCAACATCATACTCTACGACTAAATGAAATAATTGATAAAAAAATTTAAATTTCAAATATTTTTAAATAATAAAATGAGCCTGCAACTCCATCTGGACGATGAAAAAATTAGAAAACAATTAAACTACGGCAAAAGTTTTTGGTGCAAAAGAATTTGGACACTGACTTATAGCTTTCAACTGTCACCTTTAAAAATTTGCAAATGATGTTGAAATTTCTGCTGACAGAATTCTAAATTCTATAATATATTTGGTAAATTTACCTTTTTTTAAAAACAGTTTCATTTTTGAATGCAAGAATAGTTTTTTAATATCTTATTTTTTGTTTTTATGTAAATCTTTGATCCTATAGTTTATTGAAAAATATTTAAAAAATATATTTTCTAAATAAAATAAAATAATAAAAATTGTTATTCAAATTCAGTTTACTAAAAAATAATGTAAAATAGTTTTTAATAAGAAAGATTTTGAAATATTCAACAATTTTCATAATGTTTGCTTTTAAGACACCGTTTAAAAGCAACCTTAAGTTTAAAGTAGGAGATGTGTTTAAATATTCATACTAAAAACTTTTTAATATTTACATATAATTTATGAAGTTTTTAATACAAAAAAACAACAACATTTGCTCCTGTAATCATTCAAATATTATGTCTTTAATTTATGATAAGTTAGTCAAACTGAAAATTTTGAGAACTTGTTGCCAAGTAGTTTTATTAAAAATTATATTACCCTGATAAGCGCTCGACACGAAATGAATCAAAATATGCCTCATTTTTGTAAACAAACTTATTTGCCTACAATGTATGGGGTTCCGTATTTTTTTAGTTAAACTCCCTTTTGTAACTTCTGTTGTTTGTTTTTTGTTTTATTTTCATAAAACTATTTTTAATTTCCGGTGACGTAGATACTTTTACTTGGTCGATGAAAGGTCAATGATAATTATTTCAAGTTAAGTCCCCAGAGCCAGAGTCAGAATGACGTCATGTAAGAACTCAAATTGCTCTGCCCTATGAATGGCTATAAAGTCATACCTATGCTCTTGTTTTATATGTACATATATAATTTGTTTATTATTATTCCTATTTTTATATTGAAAAAAAAAAAGAAAATTATATTACTATTCCAATGAATGAAGAAAGGCAAAAGTATTACCTAAGTATGTGTAGAGTATATTTTATTTCCACATCATAAATATACCAAACCAAATCCTCGCCCTGCCTCGTGCGACTTGATGGTTTAATGGAAATTAGTCACTATAGTTTTTCTACAAAATGACTCTGACTCTGACTATATACAAAAATAGAATATAAAGAGCTTCTGTTTCGCGTTAAACTAAAAGCCCATGTGCCGTTAGAATGATACACATATAGTAACACATAAGTACAAAGTATCTATGGAGAGGTTACAGTTAAACTCCCTCTGGTTTATTTTTGATGTATGTTTTTATGTACATATCTGAAGTAGGTAGATACGAGTATAGTAGGGGTAAGTGACATTGAACATGGCCCCAGCATGAACCTGTTCCATGGTCAAAGGTCAGTGCGCACAACCCACACTCATTCTTTGGATATGTATACAGGAATGTAGGTATACATACAGTTTTATCAGGAGATGAGTAAATGCTTTTCTTCCCTTTTTTATACCTTTCACATATAGCCAAAGCCATAATATGGAGCATGAGTTAGGAACGTGCCAGGAAAATTTGCCATTAGTCATATTGAACGCGAAATGATGTTGATGTACATCTAATATACATATACATAGGTACCTAGAGTTTAAATGAAAAATTCCCCGAACTGGCAACAATGTGTAGAGAAACATGGGTGGGCAGAAAATAGTAAATAAGCTGTAAAATGAAGATGATTAGCTTAAGCTTTAGTTAGTTTTTATTTTTATTTGATAATAAATACAATTAAATGAAAGCAATTTGCAAATGATTTTGTGTCCCGGAATTCATCTTTTATACAATTTATGATGGAAATAAGAAAAAGTTGGAAATCTTCTTAATTTTAAGTTTAAACAAAATTGAAAAGTTAAATATTTAACTCGATTAAAAATAACAAAGATTTTTAAAAATTTAAGTAGAAGATATTTCTATAAAAAGACGGTGTACTTAAAAGTGACTGACATATTTTTTTTGACATCAACACAATTTACGATTGTTTTTAAAATATCATAAAGTTTGATCAAAATAACTGGAGTTGTTTACAAAAGATTAAAGTTACAATTAAAATGATCTCAATGGTTAAACGATACATTTTCGTAAGGATTCTAAAGGGTGATTTTTTTGAAAACATATAGGAAAGTTTTTAAAAAAAAAAACAGATACAATTCAGAAAAATGCATAAAATCTTTATTAGAATCGATAGTACGGTCTATAAAATTTAATGTTTGAAGATTATTTCATCCCAATGTTGAGCGTGACTGCGCCTTAAATGGACCATCAGCACAAGTTCAATTTTGGCATACTCTTTCCAACATGTCGGCCGGCATCTCTTCAACGTTGTATTCCAAGCTGTCAAGCTCTTACATTTTGGTTAGATATCATCTCAGGGTAGCGCTCACCATTCACAGTTACATTACGATTCGTATCATCTTTGAAGAAGTACGGGCCAATGATGCCACCAGCCCATAAACCGCAAAAAACTGTAACCTTTTCTGGATGCATTGGTAGCTCTTGCAATGCTTCTGGCTGATTCACTCCAAAATTGACGATTCTGCTTATTTACGTACCCATTGAGAACTTTCTTAACAGAGCACGCATTTTGATGATAAAATTCAGTAATTTGCAAGCGTTTTTCCTTTGTAAGACGATTCATGGGTAAATTAAAGACCAAATTGAAGATGTTTGACAGTGAAACAAAACACGAAACGTTTTTACTTACTTACTTAAGGTGGCGCTACAGTCCGGGGTGGACCTGGGCCTCAACCAACAAGCGTCTCCAGACAGCTCGATCCCTAGCTAGCTGTGTCCAGTTTCGCACGCCAAGTTGGTTGAGGTCCTCTCCCACCTGCGTGCGCCACCTGAGTCGCGGTCTTCCTCTACTGCGCCGTCCCTCGGGATTGGATTCGAAGACCTTCCGGGCTGGAGCGCTGATGTCCATCCGCTCTACATGACCTAGCCATCTAAGCCGTTGGACTTTAATTCTGCTAACTAGGTCAGTATCGCTGTACAGCATGTTTACAGTTCGTCGTTATATCTTCTCCTCCATTCTCCATCTATGCGTACGGGACCAAAACTCACCCCAAGAATTTTTCTCTCGCTCTCATCTTTCTTTGACAGGGTCCAGGCCTCAGCGCCATAAATAAGAACTGGGATGATGAGTGTCTTATAGATGGTGATTTTGCATGCTCGAGAGAGGACTTTACTTCTCAATTGCCTTCTAAGTCCAAAGAAGCAGCAATTTTCAAGAGTTATTCTTCGTTTGATTTCAGCGCTGGTACCTAGGTAGACAAAGTCCTTAACTACCTATAGCTGTCCATGGTGACGTTTTGTCCAAGACGTCGTCGTTCAGTGTCCTTTTTTGATGACAGCATATACTTGGTCTTGCCCTCATTGACCACTAAACCCTTCTTCTTCGCTTCCGTCGCAATGCTCAAAAACGCTCCACTGACATCACGCTTTGATCTTCCAATTATGTCAATATCATCTGCGTATCCGAGTAATTTGATGGACCTTTGGAAGATTGTGCCTCTAGTGTTGACGGTTGAGTTTTAAAGAATTCTTTCCAGAACGATGTTGAAGAAGTCGCATGACAGTGCATCGCCTTGTCTAAAACCTTTTGTTGAAATCAAATGCCTCGGTGAGATATTTTCCGACCTTGATAGAGCAGCTTGCATTCTCCATCGTCATTCTGCACAAACGGATATGTTGGAAACAAGACATTGCTCTGTAGAGCTCTTCCCTATGGATGCTGTCATACGCATAAATCGATAAAGAGATGGTGGGTATCGAAGTTCCTGGGTTTTTTCCAAGATCTTCCGTAGTGTGAATATTTGGTCGATAGTGGACTTTCCTGGTCTGAAGCCACACTGATAAGGACCTATCAGGTTGTTGACAAATAGCTTCAGACGTTCACATAATATTACAAAGAGGATCTTAGATGCAATGTTAAGGAGACTGATGCCTCCGTATTTGGAGCATTTTAGAGGGTCTCCTTTCTTATGTATTGGGCACACTATGCTAAGATTCCACTCATCCGGCATGCTTTCCTCCGACCATATTTTGCAGATGAGTTGGTGCATGCTCCCTACTAAGTCATCGCCTGCTGCTTTGAATAGTTTGGCACCGATGCCGTCAGCTCAAGCAGCTTTGTTTGAGCTAAGTTAAGATATAGCTATCTTCACTTCGTCGAGGTCTGGTAGTCGGAATTGTTGATCTGCGTCGCTTAGGTTAAGTTGTTCTATCTTCTCACAGCGGAATTCGGTTCGTCATCGTCGTTATATAATTTGGAGAAGTGGTCTTTCCATATTCTCAAAAAAGACTGCGGTTCTACTACGATGTTCCCCTGATCGTCCTTACATGCTTCGGTCCATGGCTAACTCGGAGGTTTTTTTTACCTTTTGTTAAAATTTACGAACCTGATTCCTGTTGTAACATCGCTCTATCTCCTCGATCGCGCACTTCTCGTGCTCTCTTTTTTTTCTATCTTTTTTTTCTATAGCCGGTGTTCCTCTTTCCTCTTCTGCTCGTAGAGCTCGCGAGCAGCTCTAGTCCTTTTGTACAGCGCCGTTCTTATGCCTGTTGTTTCGCTGCGTAAGCTTGGCGACATTCGTTGTCAAACCAGGGGTTTCACTGTGGTGGCCGTGTGAAACCTAGCATTTTAGAGGCGGCATTTCCGATGGCTGCAAGGCAATATTGCCACTGGTTTTCAATGTTTAATGCAGGCAGCATAGGACTCCTTAAGAGGCAGCATAGGACTCCTTAAGAGGTTATTAGTGACTCGATCGGAAAAGAACATGACAGTCTCTTGGGATTGTAGCTGCCTAACGTTGAAACTTCTCACAATACTTCCTTGTTTTGGCTTTGATCGGGATATCCGCAGCGTATCTTGGATATAACGAGTGGTCCGAGTCAATGTTGGCCCCTCGGAATGTTCGTATATCCTGTATACTGGAGAAGTGTCGTGCGTCGATCGCAATGTGGTCAATCTGGTTGATGGTTGATTGATCAGGAGATTTCCATGTTCCCTTGTGGATATTGAGAAGTGTGAACTGCGCACTAGCTACCAGAACGTCTCGCCCCGCAGCGAAATCAATCAGCCTGAATCCGTTGTCGGAGGTGGTGTCGTGCAGGCTGTATCTCCCGATTGTATCACCAAAGATGTCTTCTCTTCCTAGCTTGGCATTCAAATCTCCTAATACAATTTTAATGCCATAACCAGGGCACTGCTCACATGTCTTGCCTAAGAGTTCGAAGAATATGTCTTTGGTGTCTTCATCTTTCTTCTCTGTTGGGACATACGTGAATATTAGGTTTGTGTTGACGAATTTAGCCTTGATGAGGATTTTTGTGATGCCTTTTTGCCTGAGTCTAGTTCCAACAACAAATCCACGCACAAATAGACGCTGTCTTTGTTTTCGGTATAGTCGCCGTATAAGACGTCGCAGTCTTTTAGTTTGTGTTTGCCCAGTTCATCAGATCGGAATCTTTGATGGTGGTAATATCAGCCTTGCAGCAGTTTAGGGCTTCCGCTAATCGTTCGGCTGCACGTGGTCTGTTAAGAGACCTAACATTTCACGTACAGATCTGAAGTTGCTTGGGTTGTCAACAGTAAATCTGTCCGTATCCGAGGCTTGTAGGTGCTTCGCAACTAAGGTATTTTGTACATGGTCAGTAAGTCACCCCAACGGCAGAACCCCCTACCTGGAGGGCCAGATATTTAGTACAAATCCAAGGACGGTAAGCCAGATAAATCCTTCCTTATAAGCCTAGGCTCCAAATATGTTGTAGAAGCCCTATAAGTTGTTCACTACGGTTCAGGCTTACTAGAACTGTAGACGCCACCGTTGATCTCGAGAATTGGTCCGCTGCCGTCTGGATAAGAAGAGGTTAATTAGTGGAAATACCTCTCCCCCTCTCTCCTTTGCTGCCCCCAACTACTTTCCACTGGGGTTACAACCCAATCTTCAGTTGAGGTACTCTTACTAGGCATCCGGTGTTCACCGCGGAGAGGCGAGATTAGGAGTTGATAGGCAGATTAATGATTTGAAAAGATTGGGCACTCAAAAACGATCCCTCTTACAAGGGTTAAAATCACACCAAAATCTACTTGTTTAGTACTTTTTTTTGTATAGAGCCTTAAGGTTTAAAATTGGTATATGTAACCTTCTATTTAAATTGTATCAACCTCAGAACTTTATCAACATGCCTTGTCATTAAAACTTAAACTTCTGGAACCTAAAATTCTAATTAAGTCATATATCACTTTCATCAGAAAACCTATAAAAAGATAAAGACTTTTGTAAGAACGCCTATTATTAGTTTCTGCCGTCATCATCCCATAAATTTGAAATATAGCTCATATAGACAAGTACATATCCGCACCTTTACGTAGAGGGTTAAAAACCTCTTTCAAAGTGTTACCCCTATAAAGGTATATCAAATATATCACATTCTTCTATGAATGAACTCATATCGCATCACTTACCTTCTTCTTCTGTATACAACTTCCATACAAATATATATCTACATACACATACATACATATATGTATATATGTCATTATACGGACATGATAGACTACAAAAAGATAGGGAGAGAAAGTAAACGTCCCCCCATTCGTATGAATGTTTGTTGTTATCAAAATTTCCGTTTGACATTGACTTTGTCAAGATAGCTAGGCTAAGAGCTATACCATAAGTGCTTATAATGTGCCTTATCTCGCTCGCTTATAGGCTTTATGGCAGTTGTTGTTTTTGTATGCGCTGTTGCTCTGACGAATGTTTTTTTCCACAACAAATCGACGATGTCGACGACGACGATGGCTATGGCGATGACAGTAACAAAACAATGGCCACCGAAGACGAAATAAAATGATAACATGCGCTTCAACTCGAAAATATAAACGAATTTGTATTATCAAAGCTCATAACTCAAACGTGTGTGCATATTCCAAGGTCAGTGCTAAGGGGGGAAGCAAACTAATTGTGAAAATCAATTATCGCTCGTCACGAATCTTATAAACGAGTACGAGTAAACTCTATCTACACTATACTCTCTGACTTTATAGCTATACCGATTTTTGCCCCCTTATGTCATATAGTACTTGAAGCTTGTAGCTATGATTGTCTCAATAGGCAGGTAGGTGTTAGTGTACCTGTAATTCTATAGCAGCTAAACGCTGACTTGTGAAAACAGAGGAAATCAATTTTATAGTTTGCTTATGATGATGCACCCCACTTTAAAGTTTCCAACCACACGAGAGAGACCGAGGGTAATGTTCTACGAGAACTCGGTCTCGTATTCGTGTATATTATATGAATTATCACACAGCTTTTGTTTGAGTGTTTATTAAAAATAAATGAGACTTTGGTGAAATGAACATGAACACGTCGTTCGGTCGTCGTCGTCAAGTCAAACGTCATGCGGAAGTTAAATTTGTATATAAAATTCTGACCTTGAAATGTTCATGGTTGTTACTTAACCTTTGATTTTCTCGTTCCTATATTGTTTTTTTTTTGTTTTTTGCAACAATTATTTTCCATATTTTCACTCGTTCTAAAATATATAAGATGACATTGGAGAAATATTGAAATATGATACATCATCTCAGTTAGAAAGTACATCGCACTTTGTTTGTAGGTGATTCCCCTAAGATTGAGTTTTTAGGGTTCAAATTTTGGAATTAGAATTTTACATATTAAATATTTTACCGTCGAAATCATTTCCTATGTAGGTACATTTTGACACATTCTCTTTATTCTTCAAATATCAAAATTGAGAATTAATACAATTTTGAACTACCCTTAAGTTTAAAGCTATAAAAAACTTTTTCAATAAAAACACATAGAATTCAAAAAATTGACTGCGCCTCAAATGGTCCATCCGCTAAGTCCAATATTAGCATACTCTTTCCTAAATTTCGGCCGGTATCTTACGAATAAATGCTTTAATGTTGTCTTTAAAGCGGGCTTATCCGTAAAGTCAAGAGCTTTAATATATGTACATAGCTCCACCAAAAATAGTCTTAAGGCGTTACATCGCATGACCGGTCCCGAATGTGAAATGACCGAACTCGCCTTTCAGTAAGTCCATTGTGCTGTGTGGCACCGTCTTGTTGAAACCACATGTCATGCAAGTCAAGCTCTTACATTTTGGGCAAAAAAAGTTGGATATCATCTCACGGTAGCGCTCACCATTCACAAGTTACGTTACGATTCGCATTATTTTTGAAGAAGTACGGTCCAGTGATGTCACCAGCCCATAAACCGCACCAAACTGTGACTTTTTCTGGATGCATTGGTAGCTCTTGCAATGCTTCTTGCTGATTTTTCTTCCTAAATCGACAATTCTGCCTATTTACGGACCCATTGAGCCAAAATGAGCTTCGTCGCTGAACACAACTTTTCGGTGTAAAAAGTGGATCTTTGGCCAACTTTCCAAGGGCCCATTCACAAAAAATTGTTCGTTGCAGTAGATCGTTTGGCTTCAATTCTTGCACCAGCTGTATTTAGAAAGGCAACACACCTAAATCCTTCCTCGAAATTTTCTACGTTGTTGAGTTGAACAGAGGCCCAATTGCTGCGAATGGTGACGAATCAATAATTGATGGTTATCATTAACACTGGCCGATACAGCTGCGATTTTTTCTTCAGTTTGCACTTTACGTAAAGGTGTTGGTGGTTCAATGTCCAACACTGTACATTTTGTGAGAAATTTAGTCACAATAGCCCGATTAGCCGCTTTAGTGGGTCGATTTAACTTACCCTAAAATGGAAGAAGCGCTCGATGAACTTTCTTAACAGAGCACGCATATTGATTGATGATAATGAAATTATTTTCAAGCGTTGTTTAGAAACTGAGGATATTTGACAGTGGAACAAAATACGAAAAATACGTCAGCTATTTACACCAGTGTGATGATAGCTAAAAAATAACCTTTTAAAAGCACTGGAATTTTGGACTCTTTGTTGAACATCTTCAATGATTAATTGATTGAAAAAATCGAAGGAAAGTCGATCATACTTCCACTGCAAACAACGGATTGTTTATTTTTGGAAGTAGTTAGGCTTTATAAGCTTCAACTTTATCAGACTTATAAACGGTGTGGTCAATATTGTTGTGTAATTAAATATTTGAAGAACGGTAAACCTATAGTGTTCTTAAGCTCTTTGGAACGTAGAAACTAAAACTTGGCTTTTAGAGTATTAAGTTTTTCGTTTGGTTCAAATCTAAATTCTTGGAGAAAACTATTATCGTAAGAAATCATAGACATCTCCCTGTATTGGGAGTCAAACTGACTTCCGTGTAGATGTAGGGATGGTATATGCTTGCTTGTTTACAATCTGGAATGAAGAAGCTTGCACCTCCACGCGACGTGGGGTCTCCCGGGAAGCAAGTGAAATTAGTACAGCTCGATGATGAATGATACTGATCAATTCATAATCATTGAAAAAGGCACAGCTTAGAACTGCTCTGAGAAAATTCTCAACTTGTGAGCGAACGCAAGAAGCTACGGTTTAATTCCTATAAAAACAGAATTGTCGTCCTTCCCATGGGGCCAGGGGTCGACTTACTGATAAAAATTATACAAACCCAATAAGTATATAGTATTAAAAAAGTCTGTACATTGTAGATAGAGCTCGGTGGATTGCATCCCACAAGATGTCGGGCGACTACTTCTAGGGATATCTTCCCTAGATTTTACTTCATTAAAGACTAATTTATTATACCACTGAAGATGTGGTACCACGGGATATCTTAAACAGGAACATATGTTGGGATGGCCTCCTTGTAAGAGTATCCTGGTGGCTGTTGTTTATCCTATATGCATAGGGTATTGATTTTTCGTTACTCAAAAAATCAATGTATAGATAGACTTAGTCAATACCAAAGGTTTAAAAGATGTGAATTTGTTATGCCTTGGTAGCTTAAAAAAAGGAACTCACTCGAAGCATTTCGCCAAATAAGAGAGAGTAAATCTTTGCGTAAATCCTTTTGGTTAATTTAAAAAACTAAGCGAATATACAATCCGAGGGCCAGCAAGTGTAAAAACTTGGCGTCAAATTAAGGCACTCATAGCCTGTTGTTGATGTTGTGAGCACTTATTCTCATTGTATTCCCAATTGAACTACTGTAAACTAGATTTTTATCAACCTCATGCATATGCACATGAGTGCGGTTGACCAAGACGGTGCCTACTACAAGATCTTTCCTAATTTTAAAAATATTTGGAGCTCATTATAAAGGGTTTGACAAAGTTAATGTCGGAATTTGATAAATTGAAGAGAGAAGATAACTAACTGTCTCCATTTGCTGTCAATCATTTGCAAAAGCTTAAAGTCGAAATGTATGTTTTCCTATTAAGCAGTCTCTAGTAAAACAGAGAAACGGGATGTTTAAAGGGTTAACACTTATTAACTTTGACATAGTTTTCTTCTTAGACGGACAATTAGTCTTATTTCACCTGTGACATGCGTTTGAATAAGTTTGACCAAGTATAAAATCGAAGCCCCAATCTAGACAGAGTGGCCTATCCTCTCACTGAAATCGTTGTTACGGACGATTTCAATGTACACAATTCTTCATGGCTTCAACATTCGATCCAGACAACACCAGAAGGAAGGAGATCTTAGCTGAGTTGAACCACCTTACTCAGCTGGTCAACGAGCAGACTCGAATATCGGACGTGGAAGGTAGAGCAGAAAACACTCTTGACTTCTTCCTTACGTCTGACCTTGGTAAGTACACTATTAGTGTTCTATCTCCTCTAGGCACATCTGACCATTGTATCATATCAGCAAATTTCTCGTGTAAGAACTCTCTAGTTAAGGAAAGAGCTCATAAGAGAACCATTTGGCAATACGAGGAAGCCAACTGGGACGGTCTCAATAATTATATTTTAGGATCTATAACTGGTCACTCACTATGCTTCCTCGATAGTGACGTTGACGCCAGTGCTGATATGATAGCAAGTTTGTTACTCCTGGGAATGAGAACTTTTATACCGAATAGGGTTAAAAGCATCAGACCTAAGGAAAACGCATAATTCGATGCTAGCTGTAAAGAGGTTATTAGGGTCAAGAAGATAAGTTTCCGTTGTTTTAAAGCCAATCCAACTGAGGAAAACTGGAATGAGTTCAAGTAAGCCAGGAAGACCTGCAACACCCATATTCGACGGATCAACTTTTTACATGTCCCAAAGGCAGTAAAAATGTGTGGTAATGTGTAAAAAATATTAAGAAGTCTTCCTCTTCCTTGGCTCCTACGCTCGTTGTCAAATACACTCCATTTGTTAGCTTTTTATAGAAATATAATTTCTCTGCTAGGCAGTTCGCTGCCAATTCAACGCTGCCAGTAAGTGTTATGACTCCGCCTGTACTTAAGAGAGTTAGTGATTCTATGGGACAAAATTTGTTCGCACTCCTACTGTAGCGAGAGTCCAAAATGAATTTAACATACATAAATCCGTTGGTCCGGGTGGTATATCCGCTTTTGTTCTGAAAAGGTTCTTTAACGCTGGCAAACCCACTGCGTAAGCTTATTTATCTGTCCTTCTCCTCAGGGCTCGTTCGAAAGATCGAAAACCGCATTTGCCCAACCTATTGCTAAAAAAGGCGAATCTTCCTCAAAATGAAAACGCTGATTAATTATCAGCTCAAAAAATATCTCCAAGTTCGAAAGCTTCTTAAAGACCGTCAATACGGCTTTCGTAGCAATAGGTCCACTAGTGATCGCATGTTTCATCTCACCGAAGAGTAGAACAAATCCTTACATCTTTTTGGAGAAGTAAAATTATTGCACTTGATATTTCAAAAGCATTTGATAGGGTTTGGCATCAGGCTCCCTCATCGAAAATGTGTGCTTTCGGTTAGCATGAATCCGTCCTTCTTTGGATAAGTAATTACCTTTCGAATCGTTCAATACAAGTTGTATTGGATGGACTCAAATCTGAAAACCACAAAATAAATGCTTATGTGCCTCAGGTCTCTGTTCTATCTCCAACACTCTTCCTTATTTGTATTAATGATCTCCTGTCTACAACTTCTAACCCAATACATTGTTTCGCTGACGATAGTACTCTTATCTTTTCATATTCGTTTTCAGATTCATATCTCTCTTCTTCTGATGTGGAACTGCAACGACAAAATATGATATGTCCATTAAATTCCGACCTAAACAGCATTGTACAATGGGGAATAAGAAACCACGTGGAATTTAATGTTTCGACAACCCAATGCTGTCTTGTATCGTTAATGCAAGATACACCCCCCTTGCATTATCCATAGATTTTACTTGCATCGAGAAGACTGAACATCTTAATATTCTCGGTATGTGCATCACCAACCTTTTGTGGAACGATCACATACGCGATGTCGCCAAAAATGCCGCAAGATGTTTGGGTTTTCTAAGGCGGTGCAAGAATTTTTGCTAGTCCTCTGATCTGTCTGTTATCTACAAACTTGAGTATTACATGTCTAGGCTGGTGCTCCTGCAACTTACTTAAGCCTCTTGGCCAGTATTGAACGCAGAGCATTTAGTTTAATTGGTGATATAACACATAACCATCATAAATCATTTACGTAGCTTCAACATCGTCGAAATGTTGCTTGTCTCACCCTCTTTTAAAAATAAATAAAAAATAAATTGGGTGGCGCGACAGTCCATTGAGAACCAAGGCCTAGTGACTTACAACTCTCAACCATTCCTGTGTGCGAGTAATGTTGTCAGGAATGGAGGGGACCTACAGTTTATATGCCGACTCCAAACGGCTAATTTTGAGAAAGCACTTTTTCACGACAATAGTTACTCTTGGAGAATTTGTCAATTCCTCGCAAGAGGCAGTACCCGTGAAAAGACTTTAGGTGGCATAGGCAGGGATCGAACCCAAGACCTCTAGCATGACAGTCCAACGCACTAACCATCATGCCACGGGTACCACCTCACCCTCTTTTACCGTTATTTAAACGGTTTAGCTCTAGAAAAATAGCCAGTTGCATTCCTTCGCTTAAGCAGTTCAACTTTAATACTCGGGCTTCTAGAAATGCTCATAAATATACCCCGAGCCCAACTTCGTTCGTACTGTCAAGTAGGTACAGAGATTCGTTCTTTAGCCGTACTATGTCTTCCCAGCCATTGCAATATTCAACAATTTAAAACCAATGTGCACCGAGTACCGACACCTTTGGCATATTTTTAATAGAGGGTCATTCAATATTTAGGGATGCCGGTCAGTTTTAACATGGCGGTCAGCTTTATATCAAACAATTTATGATATTAAAGTTCACGTCGAAAAAGTATTATGTTTCACATGTACAAGAAATTACGTGCATCAACTATAGTAGTATCACGTAATTGAGTACTACTTATAAGATATTCTCCTCTATCCTTGAAGATTGGTTAGCTCCATACGCTAAAAATATCATCAGATAATATCAGTTTGACTTCATCCCAGGCAAATCAACAACCGATCAAATGTTTACCCTAAGACAGGCAATGGAAAAATGTCTGGAACTTAATATTCCAGCTTATTATCTGTTTAATGACTTTAAAGCCGCCTAAAATAGCATAGCCAGGTTAGAACTATTCGATTCCATGAAAGAATTTGGCATCCCAAACTATTTAGGTTGAACATTACCAAAATAAAAAGCCAAGGTAAAATAGACGAATTGCTATCGAGACCAATCAACATCTACAATGGATTCTGACACGGATATGGTTTGGCCTGTCTTATCTTGAACCTAGCGTTAGACAAAGCAATCTGTGACTCTGGCACGTTAACATTCAGATTGGCACAAAATATGGGGGGGATAATTTTAGTGAAGGAAAAATAAAGTACATGTGTCGACGACTGTGAGAAGAATAGTTGGTCAAACAATTAAGGTAGCGGCGCATGAATTTCAAGTAGAGCAAACTTTCCAAAACCTTGGGTCCATAGTCTCAGCCGATAACAGAATAGAAGAAAAACTATGTGTGCTGTTGTTCTAAAACAACAGAGCTTATTTTAGTCTATCAAAGCTACTTACATTTAGATACCTAACCATAATTTCTAAGCTGCTGCTGTACAGAACGATATGATCCCGCCCCACTCAATTATGAATTCGATACCTGTGGACAATTAAATTCTCCTTTTGTAGCAAAGGACGATTCTGGGGGCGCTAAAATCATGATTTGTATACAATATAAGAAATTAAGTTAGGTGGCTCAACAGTCCGTTGAGAACTAGGGCCTTGTGACTTACAACTCTCAACCATACCTTTGTGCAGGTAATGCTGTTAGGAATTGAAGGGGCCTCCATCTTTAAGCCCAAGCTAAAATCACTTTTCAAGGAGGATTTGTCAATTCTTCGAAAGAGACAGAACCCGTGAAATAAAAAATTTAAATGGCATAGGCAGGGATCGAAACCATGACAGTAAAATTCACTTTTTTTTTAAATTAATTTTTATTAATTCATCCTTAAACCTATCTTAAAGCTAGACAAAAATTCATAAAACTAGCCTAATTATACATAACTAACAACTAACTTAATGGTCCCATACGGACACTCTAAGTTAAACTATAACTCTAACTACTAATGCCTTTTGGCCCTAAGATCTATTTTACTTCTATTTAAATTTTATTTATTTTTGTATTTATAAGAAAATTTGAGAAAAACTACTATCAATATCCTTTTTTATTTTTTCTTACAAAGTACATAAAATTAGGTCCTTAATATAAAATTTAAAGCTAACTTAAACAACCTATTCTACCTACCTATAAACTATTTAAAAACTAGAACAACCACAGCAGCAAATCTAACTATCTAACATTTTTGGTTTTTCATATTTTGTTGTCCTTTTTTTTATTTTTTTTTATTCCATGTTTTTTTTTTAATGTTTTTTTTATTTTTTTTATTTTTTTTGTTTTTTTTTGTTTTGTATTTTTTTCGTGCCACCATGCCTATTCTACTTAAAACTAAACCCTTAAACTATAAAACAAGTATGTAAGCCGGCCAAGGCTTAAAACCCACTATCAAGTGCCGATTGAAGTCACCGAAACTGCTTCTCCTGCTTCACCCTATCAATTCGGCCCCGTTCGGACACAGCCCTACTGAACCGAAGGAGCTCTGCTCCGCCTTGTGCCATGACGTCCCGATTGTACAGGAGTTGCCTATCCACGGTTCGTCGTCTGACGTGGTAGATTAACGGAACTGCCAATCTATCCGATACAGGATCTATCTAAAAAGAAAATTAAGATGTTTGAATTAAATTGTTGGGCGAAGACATAGCTCTTGCAATTAGACCTCGAACGAGTTTTACCACGAAATTGTCAATTCTGTTGGTTCGATCCCCGTTGTATAGGACACCGTGACCTCTAACGAGTTTTACCACGAAATTGTCAACTCTGTTGGTTCTAGCCCCGTTGTATATGACACCGTTGAAATCGAAAATGGACATAAGAAGATTCGGCTCTTCAATATAAGCCGGTATAGCGTCGTAAACACTGCCGCTCGAGCATTAGGAACTTCTCCATCTGGGAAGGGGCAACGTTGAAGCACACAGGACAACCATAAACGATCATCGGCCGTATGAGGGTCATGTAGCAAATCACCTTCACTCTTGGGTCAAGCAGACTGCTTAAAAACAGCCGTTTCATCCGAGCGAAGGCTCCTCTGCCTGCCATGAGAGTGGCATTTATATGTTTGTCGAAATACAAATACTGATCTAACCAGATGCCGAGGTACTTAACTACACTTTTGCTCGCTAATGGCTGCCTGTGAAGATCAACGATGACCATCTTGCTCCAATTCTTACACGTATCTCTCGTGGCCCTAGCCAACGGAGTCCGGAACAGAATTGTCTCCGACTTCTGGACATTTATTTTCAGTTTCCAGTCGTCGCAATATCGCTGAATCTTGTCGAAATCACGCTGCAAGAGAATTCTAATAACCTCAACCTTTCGGGCCGTTCTGTACGCAATTAGAACGTCGGCGTACGCAATTGCCTTTGTAAGACTACCTATCAGATCGCTAGTGTAAATGCCGAAGAGAATCGGCGAATTCACCGCTCCCTGTTACATTTCCACTTTTGACAACAAACTTTCTACCGTTAAGCATATCATAAAGTATATACAACAATGGCTTGCTTATGCCATACGGTGTCAAAGGCCTTTTCCAGATCAACCAGAACAGCACCTGT
Source organism: Eupeodes corollae (assembly GCF_945859685.1). Classification (NCBI taxonomy): domain Eukaryota; kingdom Metazoa; phylum Arthropoda; class Insecta; order Diptera; family Syrphidae; genus Eupeodes; species Eupeodes corollae. The sequence continues at coordinate 261,376,607 of NC_079147.1, read as the reverse complement.
GCATTGTTGTTTTGATTTATTCCATTGGATATCAGAAACGAGTTTAGACGCAGCATGAACCCGTCTTAAACCCGAACTGTTTGTCCGGAATTCATTTTTTGTCCGCAGCCCACTTAGTCAGAGCCCTATTAATGATTTTTTCGAAAACTTTGCTGATGCTCGGAAGAAGACTTATCGACCGAAGATTTGACGGGTTGGAGTTGTCCTTTTCCTTTTTCGGGAGAGGATGAACCACAGCGGTCTTCCAATGTACTGGATAATATGCATTATTCAGTGCATTATGGAAGAGTGTGGTGTAAATGTCAATTGACAGTAAAACGCTCTAACCATCATGCCATGGGTACGGTATTAAATCTACCTATTAAGCTTAGTAGAATCCGGTAAATCTGGGCTCTGGACACTTAGCTATAGTATGAGCGGAAAGGAACCAGTTCGAAATGTCGTTTGAAGTACATCTTATAGTAGGCGACATCGTGACAGACCATTCTTAATCTTAAGAGATGGCGTAGAATAGAAAGCCCGAAGCCTTGGGCTGCACAACTGGATGGCGGCTCAGCGTCGGCTAGCGATCGGGATAAATGGCCAGGAGGGAGTAATAACAGCTCGCACGCGGTAGCTCAAAGTTCAAAAAATAACTTATGAACTTCGTTAAAACTTTAGGTCTTCATGGTTTTAAAAAACTATTCGTTCAGATATATCAGATGAAAAATAAGGTCTGACAAACTTAACGCTGATTTAATAATACGTCAATAAAATATGGCCACCAAAGGTTCTAATGTAAACACATCCCTATTGGAATACCTAAAAACATATCTAGAAAAATATCTGTGATTATCCATGTAAAGAATATTTCCAAACTGAAAAACAAAAAACAAAATCATTTTGAAATTTTGACAAGTTTTAGCTCGATTGATATATTATTAAATATGCCGCTCAAGACATGACTTGAAGTAAAAACTTCAACTTTTCAAAGTACCTACTTTTCATGTTAAAGTATTTTTTAAAATAAACAGACAAGTGAAATAGGTCAAATAATTGATTTGAAAAATGTTTAAATTCAAAAGAAACATTATGTTATTCTTGGAATTCCCATTTTTATTTATTTTCCCCTCGATTAAGAATTCCTAAAATCGAAGATTGTTTTTTTTATTGAAAAGAATACAAATAACCTACCCCATGTAGTCCTACTTTTATAAATGTTTGTTTCTTTTTTACTAAATATTTGTTCGTATCTTAAAAGTCCCCTTTTTTATCTAAACAACAACAAAACAACCAAAATTTAGGTCAACTGTTGCTTATTCACTTTGCGACTTGTGACAGAAAAAACGTTATTATTAGCTCCTAATGAATTTACTATTGTGTCCAGCCACAAAACAAAATCGTTTATATAGAACAACAATTTACCCACAAAAGAATACAAAACAAAAATGTTTATTTTAATAGTAACACGAGTTGTTATTCTTCCCTTCAGCGCATTATCCTACATCAGCGATAATAATAATAATTATAATGAATCATATCAAATTTCCAGAACTCCACCATAATGCTATTTCTTAAGTGTCACGAAGAAGCTCCCTTTTTTCTAAATAAATACCAGGGTCGTAGTCAAAAAATGAAGAACAAGGTCAACTATATTGATTTTGATTTTTTAGATACTTTTGGTACTGTATAGTTGGAAAAAAAACTGATTGGACAAGTTTTAAATTAAACCTTTTGATTATTTTTTAAAAGGCATCTTTACCAAAATTGATGTCTTACAAATCTTTGTGAGAGAAGTGTAAAACTTAAATGTTGGTATTAGAAAAGAGTAACAAGTTTCTAAACCGCAAAAATTAATCTTAATGTTTATCTTTCAGAATATTCTAACATTTTTCTAGATCTCTTGTTTTCTAGGTACGACCCTGTCAACACAGACTTATATCTTTATCTTCCCTGGATGACTGACCAGGGATAGAGTGGCCTTTTTTTCCTGTTGTTAGTTGCTGCTTGTTTATGATACCGCACTGCTAAGCCGATTATCAGCATTTAACGCAAATGTATACACAAAAATGAGGGAATTAATTTCATATGAATCCAAAAGTTCCTGACCTAGATTTCACATAATAATGTTGTGATGATGACTTCAAGACATGAAGATAAAATGCCTTTCCTGACGCGCGCAAAATGAGTAATGTTCAAGGTTAAAAAATGTCGACTGTTTCGTTATTCTTAATGTCTCTATACATATATAATTCCCAAGCTTTATAGGCTACTTGTATAAATATATATATGCAGGTAGGTGTTGAAATATACCCTTTTACATACATACATATGTATATATAGAACTATGCAGCTACTGTCTTGATTATGTTTCCTTTTCTTGGAATGAAATGATAAGTTGTTGATTTTGATCATGTAGGAAGGTAAAGATAGTAAATTCCAAGAAATCATTTTTATGAAAGACGAAAGGAAGATATGTTTAGGATGGTGGGAAATATTTGAGGTGACACAAATAGGCTTACATGAGATATAAGAAAGTTTTAGACTTTTGCAAATGGTCTTTTTATTTCAAAGTCTTGTTAGTTTTTTGTTTGATTAAGTTTTTTTCGTTACATAAGTTCATTTTCTTAAATGACATTCTTAAGGTTAAAAGTTCAAATTGAACTATTTCAGATATAAATCATTCATCAAAAGTTTTTGGATTTCTCAAATAAATTGCGTTTGTTTGTTTGACTTTACTTAAAAGTTTGATATCTTTTTTAATAGAAATACTTCATATTATTTGAAATCCATGAATACCTTTTTGATAATAAGTATGAATTAGCTTCTAACTATTTTAGATCAATGAAATAAAGTTGTGATATAGCTTCAAGCTCTTTCTGTTTTAATGTTATTTTCATATAGTAAACATTGCACTGCAGTTGAGAAAAATGAATGGTGGACCGGGCAAACGATAACTTAAAGACTAACATGTATACTACGGCGAATGCTACCGAGAACAAAAATAGCGTCTATTTAGGTGTGGATTTGTTGTTAGAACTAGACTCAGCCAAAAAGTCTTGAATGTGAGCGAGCGGTTCACGACAATCCGCATCAAAGGTAAATTCGCCAACATAAGCCTAATATGCGCGCATGCCCCAACAGAGGAGAAAGATGAAGACACCAAAGACATATTCTTCGCTTCGAGCTCTTGGACAAGACTTATGAGCAGTGCCCTAGCTATGACATTAAAATTATCTTAGGAGATTTTAACGCCAAGTTAGGAAGAGAATTTATCTTTGTTGGCACAATCGGGAGATACAGCCTGCATGACACCAACTCCGACAACGGATTCATGCTGATCGATTTCGCTGCGGTGCGAGACGTTCTACAAGAGGACATGAAAATCTCCTGATCAATCTACTGTCAACCAGATTGACAACATTGCGATGGACGCACGACACTTCTCCACTATACAGGATGTACAAACTTTCCGAGGGGCCAACATTGAATCATACCACTACCTCGTTGTAGCCAAGGTACGGCTACGGATATCCCGATCCAAGCCAAAACAAGGAAGTACTGTGAGAAGACTCGACGTTAGACGATACTGCCATGTTCTTTTCCGATCGAGTCTCTTATAACCTCTTAAGGAGTTCTATGCTGCCTGCATTAAACATTGAAAACCAGTGGCAACATTGCCTTGCAGCCAACAAAGATGCCGCCTCTGAAGTGCTAGGTTTCACACGGCAACCACAGCGTAACCCCTGGTTTGACGACGAATGCCGGCAAGTGCACGCATCGAAACAAGAGGCATACAAAACGGCGCTGCACAAAAGGACTAGAGCTGCTCGCGAGCTCTACGAGCAGAAGAGGAGAGAAGAACACCTGCTTCTTAGATGAAAAAAAGAGAACATGAGAAGCGCGCGATCGAGGAGATAGAGGGATGTCACAACAGAAATGAGGTTCGTAAATTTTACCAAAAGGTAAAAAAACCTCCCATGGGTACCAGCCACTAACCGAATCCTGTAAGGATGATCAGGGGAACATCGTAGCGAAACCGCAGTCTATGTTGAGAATATGGAAAAACCACTTCTCCAAATTATATAACTACGATGACGAACCGAATTCCGCTGTAAGGAAGATAGAACCACTCAACCCAGGCGACGCAGATTAACAATTCGGCCTACCTGACCTTGACGAAGTGAAGAGAGCTATATCTAAACTTAAGTCAAACAAAGCTGCTAGAGCTGACGGCATCGCTGCCGAACTATTCAAAGCAGGTAGGGAGCATGCACCAACTCATCTGCAAAATATGGTCGGAAGAAAGCATGCCCGATGAGTGGAATCTCAGCATAGTGTGCCCGATACATAAGAAAGGAGACCCTCTAAACTGCGTCACCTACACAGGCATCAGTCTCCTTAACATTGCGTATAAGATACTCTCTGCCGCACTATGTGAACTTCTTGATAGGTCCTTATCAGTGTGGCTTCAGACCAGGAAAGTCCACAATCGACCAAATATTCACACTACGGCAGATCTTGAAAAAAAAAAACCCAGGAATTTCAAATCGATACCTACCAACTCTTTATCGATTTTAAACCGCGTATGACAGCATCTATAGGGAAGAGCTCTACAGAGCAATGTCTGGTTTTGGCATCCCTATCAAACTTATCCGTTTGTGCAGAATGACGATGGAGAATGCACGCTGCTCTATCAAGGTCGGAAAAGATCTCACCGTTGCATTTGATGTCAAAAAAGTTTTTAGACAAGGCGATGCACTGTCACTCGACTTCTTTAATATTGTTCTGGAGATAATGGTGCAAAACTCAACCGTAAACACTAGAAGCACAATCTTCCGAAGGTCCATCCAACTACTCGGATACGCAGATGATATTGACATAATTGGAAGATCAAAGCGTGAAGTCAGTGGTTCATTGGTCAATGAGGTCAAGACCAAGTAAATGCTGTCATTAAAAAAAAACGTTGAATAACGACGTCTTGGACAAAACGTTACCATGGACAGCTATAACCAACGACCCCAGCGCTGAAATCAAACGAAGAAAAACTCTTGCAAATCGCTGCTTATTTGGACTTAGAAGGCAATTGAGTAGTAAAGTCCTCTCTCGAGCATCTAAAATCACCATCTATAAGACACTCATCATCCCGGTTCTCATTTATGGCACTGAAGCCAGGACCCTGTCAAAGAAAAATGAGAGCGTCTTAGGATGATTCGAGAGAAAAATTCTACGGGTGACAGACAGACTGTACGAGCTGCACAGTGACACTGACATGGTTAAAAGAATAAAAGTCCAACGACTTAGATGAGTGGGTCATGTAGAGCCCGAGAGGTTTTCGAATCCAATCCCGCGACTCAGGTGTCTCACGCAGGTGGGTGAACACCTAAACCAATTTGATTTGTGAAACTGGAAACAGCTGGCTAGTTACCGAGGTCCGCTCCAGACTGTAGCGCCACCTTAAGTGAGTAAGACAAAAAAGAAAATTTAGAGATAACTGAGCATTTACTTTTCGAACTTAAGATAAGAAACCACTGAAAAAACCCGGATTGAGGAATCCAAAAAGACACATTTTAGTTTATTCGGCAATAGATTAAGCAATAGTTAAGCTGACGGATATGAAACTCACCCAAAGTAGTAAAGAAGTACAATAATCGTTTTATCACCTTCTTCAAAAACTATGTCCTATCCAAAAGCAGTAGATAAACTTTTTCCAAATTTGTAGTGTCAGTCTGAATTTGACCGATTACATCGATTATGTTGACTTCGAGGCCCTTGGTGGTTTTCGACTTTTGTGAGTAGATCTGCAACTTAGGTTAGTTTTGGTTAAAGTGGCTGTCCTTGATGGAATAGGACACACTTAGGCTAGTTTAATGACCCATTATGATACCACATGAATATTGAGGCTTCCTCCTAAGATAAATTGGCAATAGTTTGGAAGTAGCGATTGGTATTCCAGCATTTGCCAAATTTGGTAGAATGGGTTGTACTGTACCGTTCTTGGTGAGTTCATCTGCCTTACAGTTACCTGGAATGTCTCTATGGCCCGGTTCCCAGCAAAGGTGAATATTAAACTCTTGTATCACCTCCCTTAGAGATAATCGACAGTTATGGATTGCTATGGAGTTTGTAGAGACAGAGTCCAAAAATTTGATAGCGGCGTGACTTGAAGATGCGTTCCTGAAACCGCTGTAGCAACGTCATCCGCATAGGCAACTCTCCGCATCCAGACTAGTTAGGAATTCGTTCCAGAGAAGAGGGGATAGAACACCACCTTGTGGTGTCGCCAACTAACAAATCGTCTGCCAGAAAAGTTGCATTATTGATTAACTCCCCAAGTGAACTCTCTAAGTTTGGAGATGTTAGTGCAGATGTGTTCACGTTTTTAAAAAGTACCTTCAATGTCAAGGAAATCAACGATAGTGAATTTCTATGATGGAGTGAGTATTCGATGGTGCATACTAAGGTGTGTAACGCCGTAACCGATTTACCTTAACAGTAGGCATGTTGAGACGTAGACAGAAATCTTGTACAACTTTAACTTCTCTCAATGCCGAGGGAATATGGGCCATATATAGACAGCTGATAAAAATTGCCTCAAAGATTGGTGTAGTAATGTCTGATGCTTTTTGTTGTTCGGCTGATATCATCCCAGCCAGGTCCAGGAGATTTAAATGGTTCATCTGCGACTTAAGCCATACCAGAAAAAAGTAAAATCACACGATCTTGGTAATCAATACATGTTGCCTCTACGCGAGAAAACCAGGCTATGAAACCGCTGTTGTGCAACGTTGAAAAACATACGCACGTCTTGTCTTCAATGTTTATATCATCCAATTCAGCTCACAAGAAATTGGTGATTATCGATCAGCATCACTTTCGAAGAAGCATGGACCGATGACGCCTCCAACCAAAAATCCACACCAAACAGTAAATTTATTTCGATGCATTGGCAGTTGGTGAATCTCGCGCAGATGGGTGTTATAACAAATCCAGAAATGTTGCTTATTCACTTACCAACACATCCAAAAAATAGGCATCACCGCTAAAGATGCTTTTTCGACCGTAATTGAGATCTTCTTTCAGCTGCCCTATAATTCAAGAAGTGAACACACGATGCTGCGTGTGGTCGTTTGGTTTCAGCTGCTAGATCAGTTTCCAAGTTCTTGACTCAAAATTGACTGCCTTGAATTCTGCAGCACATCTCAAGAAACAACGGCGATGCAGATATTGCGCTTCGTTTATGGGTATGGGTCTTGGCTAATTATTCACTGAACCTTTTGACTAGAACTTGGGCACCAAATGTTGAATAATCGACTTCTAAAGACGACTACGTAATGTACCCAATAAAAATGGCGCAATGCACCCATCGCTACTACAAGAGTACACCCATTTTGATAACAATGTTTTAGCATTTGTACATGTTGTTTGACGCTGTAACTTATCATGATGATTTGTTTTTAATGACTGATAAATAAAATATTTTGACAGATATCAATAGAAAGAATATGGCTGCCACGAGCTATCAAAATCAAAACGTCCCTATTGGAAAACCCTTTAGGAATTCGAAATCAGTATGTGCATGGCCTTGGAAGAAATGACGTTCGTTCAATCGATAAAATGAACTATTTTTGCAATAATAGTTGGACAAATGCTGTGTACCTTCTATTTTGAAAGATGCCTTCGATGCCTTGAAGAAATAAAATAAAGAATAGAATAGAAACGAGAAAAAAAGGCGTTTTTTTTGTTTTCTTAAAATGTAGTTCCCAAGATTAAATCCCCAAATCCAGTATCTCGCATTCGAAATCTCTAGTAGCGAGACCTCCAAAAAGAGACCTCCATGTCAGAAATCTTCTGCCCAAAACCTAGAGCACGACTCCTTCAACATAATCGCTGTGATTTAAATTTGATCAAGTTAAGGTGTCTCGAAATGTTTTTATAAGGGTAAATATGAATTTTAAAAAATAAATTAACAACATCAATATTTTAATAGAATATTGAAGGTATAGTTGGTTTTTGAGATTTCGTACATCTCCCAAAAAAGACGGATGATTAATAATAACTTTAAAACAAATTTTTCTTATCGTTTTGTTTTTTATATACATATTTTTGTTGTTTCTTATGACTTATGAGTGACAAAAGAACATTCATGTTATTTTTATGCAACTGATGCAATTTGAAAATTAAATTTCATCAACATAAAACTTATTAATAAAACATGAATAATACAATTAAAACAAGTCAAGGCCAAGTCAAAGTTAAGTTTTTTTTTTTTAATGTTTCTTATCTTAATATTCTGATGTGAAATTTCCCAAAATATAATATGACGTTCATACATATCTCCACATAATGTTTACCTTAACTGAAACATTCAAAACAACTAAATAATAAATAACTTTGGCTATCACTCATTTATTATTAAAAAAAAGAATAAAACAAACAAAAAAATTCTTATCTAATTAAAGTTTTTTTAATAACAACTAAAATTGGATCTCTTCAAATCTTTTCCAGGAAAAAGTTTCGTTATTAAAGTTGGAAAACGGAAACAACATGGCGAAGGTGCGTTTTGTTGAGACAAAACAGACTGACAAAATTACCTCGTATTAAAAATTTTACCGAAAGGGATAGGACAAAGAACTTACTTTTTAGGTAAGGGTTGTCCCACAATTACCTCAAGATTTGTGTTTCGTTCTTAATTTTGACAGTTGACAGTTCTAGATTAGTTAAAATTGAGCAATAAACGGAAAAAGCGATTGTTTTTTCTGATAAAAAATATTATTCCAGAAGAAATCAAATCCTTACGGTACGGGTTAACCAAAAGTTCCTAAATTTCTGTCAGGGTAATCATTTATATTTAATATTTTAACGTAAATGCTATTTGGAAGAGACTCAACCGAAAGCTTCGGAACCACCAGAGGACTTCGACAAGGCAATGTGCTGTCATGTAGCTGCTTCATTATTGTTTTTGAAAGAGTAATGCGCAACACCAACTTAATATCCAGTCTGATGTGAAGAAATTGGATCTTGACATTAACGAGGAGAAAACGAAGCATTTACTGCGGTTAAATAGATTTGATTCACACCGTAGACTTGGTCAAAACGTGACAATTGATAGGTATAACTTCGATGTGGTACACGGATTTGTTTATCTGGGCACTGCCGTTATTACTGGAAATGACATCAGCGCGAAGATCCAACGTAGAATTACCCTTGCTAGTCGCTGTTTCTTTGGCCTAAGTAGTTGAGGAGAAGTACCAAAGAGACACTGTACGAAACCGCATGGACCCTCTCCCGGGCGGATAAATGATATCTAAGTATCTTCGGGAGGAAGGTTCTGTGTACGATCTATGGTCCGGTTTGTGTCGATAGGCAAAGTAACATCTGGCGGAGAAGATATAATCAAGGGTTATGCGAGCTGTACAGCGACTTGCCACTGGTCAAAAATCTGCGTGTTCAGCGCTTAAGATGCTTAGGGTATGTTGAGCGATTGAACATCGAACCTCCAGCACGTAAGGTATTCAACGGCAAGCCTGAGGGAAAAAGAAGCAGAGGTAGGCCTCATCCCCGGTGGAGTGATCAAGTTAAGGCCGTTGCACGTCAACCTGTTATTTGAAACTGGAGGCAGCAAGCTAGAGATCGAGTAAGCTGGCGAAAGTTATTACTTGAACCTCAGGAGCACAATGCGTTGTAGCACCAACCGAAGTAAGTAAAGTAAGTAATTGTGACATAAGGAACCGATTTTCAAATGAAATATTTCGTTTTCACTCCTGTGGATTTTCTTCTGAGGGAACATACGCACCATTAATAGACCCATCTCTCTTTCTTTTCAATGTTGGTATAAGGGTTTTCAAATAGGGACGGCTTAATTCAGTCAGCTCGTAGCAGCCATATTGTTTCTCTTAACTTCTGTCACAATACCCTCTTTTAATAAGTCACTAAAGGCAAGCCATAATTTGAAGTACGGCAACATCACGAATGTTAATACTGGATTATCTAAAATATTGTTATCCATTAGCAACGTTTTGTGCTTTTTATGGTCGTCTTTCCAAATCGATATTCAATTTTTGGTTTGAAAAGTTCGGAACAACCGGCTCAGAAAACAATTAGCCATCATACTTTCGTCAACATAACGAAAGATCTGCCAAAAATATCACCGCTGTTCGTCAAAGAGTACAGCTGAACCCGATACTTTCAATTCCGTGTTGCTCGCAAGAACTTGTCTTATCATAGACCACAGCATGTCAGATTTTGCTTCGTTAGGTTTAAAAGCAGGAATGAAGTTCGAAAGTTTTATGAACAGGTGAAACGAAATTTACAGGTACATAAACCTAGAACCGAAGGCTGCAAAGACGAACGTGGAAACATCATAGTGGAACCGCAGTCAATGCTGAGGATATGAAAGGACTGCAGACTGTATAACGGCGACGACGAACTGAATTCCGCTGTCAAGCAGGATGATCCATTCAACATAGACGACGAAAGCCAACAATCCCGTCCTCCCGACTTAGATGAAGTAAAGATTGCCATATCTAAGCTGAAGTCTAATAAAGCTGCTGGAGCGGATGGCTTGAACGCCGAGCTCTTTAAAGCAGCTGGAGATAAGTTGGTTAGGAGCATGCACCAACTTATCTGTAAGATATGATCGGAAGAAAGCATGCCCGATGAATAAAACCTCAGTATTGTTTGCCCGACCCTGAAAAAAGGAGACCCTCTAAACTGCACCAACTATAGAGGAATCAGTCTTCTTAATATCGCCTATAAAATCTTCTCTGCCGTAATATGTAAACGTCTAAGGCCCATCGTCAATAACCTGATAGGTCCTTATAGTGTGGTTTTAGACCAGGGAAGTCCACAGTTGATCAAATATTCACATTACGGCAGATCCTGGAAAGAACCCAAGAACACCAAATCGACACCCACCATCTGTCGTTGATTTCAAGGCTGCATATGACATCATCTTCAGGGACGAGCTGTATAGAGCCATGTCTAGTTTTGGTATCCTTGCCAAGCTCGTGCGTTTGTGCAGGATGACCATGGAGAATTCACGCTGCTCCCTAAAGGCTTGGAAAAAACTTAACAGAACCTTTCGATGTCAAAAAAGGTTTTAGACAGGATTTTTTTTAACATCGTGCTTAAAAGAATAGTGCAGAGCTTACACGTCAACACTAGAAGCACTATCTTTCAAAAATCTGTCCAATAACTAGCATATCCTGATGACATTGACATAATCGGAAGAACTGAGCGTGATGTCAATGGAGCTTTTGTGAAGTCTGAGGCAGAAGCCGCAAAAATAGGTTTAACGGTTAACGAGGGCAAAACAAAGTACATGCTGTCGTCAAGAAAGGACATACAACACCGACGTCTTGGTCAAAACTTCACCACCGACAGACGTAACTTTAAGATAGTCAAGGACTTCGTCTACCTAGGCTCCGCTGTAAACGCAGAAAACAACACCAGCGCTGAGCTCAAACGCAGAATACCTTTTGCTAAAGGCTGTTTCTTTGGACTAAGAAATAAATTGAGTGGGATAGGATTGGGATACGTGCCACACAGCTCAAGACACAACCGAAATACTGCCAAAGCGGTTTCATAGCATAGTAATCTCGCGCCTAGATGACGTGAATTGGCCGCCAAGATTTTTGTTTTATATCGATGAATACCCTTATCATGATTAATCACTGTGCGAACAATTAGGAAGAGAGGATAGGATAAGAAAAGATATATTGGTGCACTTTGAGCTTATCATACCCTGCCACATCCGAAGAACAAGAATGAGAATCTAAGAACGAATATGAAAAGCTGAGAGTAATGTCATCAGCGAAATAATTAAGTAAGAAGTTTCAGACAGTTGATCATTTATATAAATAAGGAAAAGTGTCGGAGACAAAACGGAGCCCTTGGGCACACCAGCGTTTATTTTGTGGTTTTCAGATTTGAACCCGTCCAAGTCTACTTGAATTGAACGGTCTGAAAGGTAATTTCTAACCCAACGAAGAAGGGATTCATCAATACCAAATGCACGCATTTTCGATAAGAGACCTTCGTGCCAAACTCTATCAAATGCTTTTAAAATATCAAGTGCAATAATATTACTTTCTCTAAAACAATGTTAAAATTTGTTGCACTGTTGGGTGAGATGAACCATGAGATCACCAGTGGACCTATTGCTACGAAAGCCATACTGCCGGTTATTTAGAAGCATCCGTTCTTCAAGATATTTCTTAAGCTAAAAAATTGATCAGCGTTTCTATGACCTTGGAAAGAAGGGACGCAAGTGTAATTGGGCGATAGTTAGATGGTGAAGAGGATTCGCCTTTTTTAGGAACAGACTGGAAAAATGTAGTTTTCCATCCACTCGGAAAGAGACCTGTAGAATTGGACAGATGAAACAGCTTACACAGTGGTTTTGCAGCGTTGAAAAACACCTCTTCAGAACAATAGCGGGGATACTATCCGGGCCAACGAATTTGTAAATGTTAAGATTTTTAAGTACTTTAGTAACTGATTGAGCGCGAAAGAAGATTCGTTCTATATAATCTGTATCGCTTTCAAGTACAGGCGGAGTCATATCACTCATTGGCAGCATCTAATTAACAGCAAACTGTGCTGCAAGCAAATTGGCTTTCTCACTCGAGCTTACGTAGGGAGTGTAAATGGAAACGAGCGTAGGAACCGACGAAGATGTAGTGTTGCGCAAATTTTCACATTGAGTTTTTCAGACATTTTTACTACCATTGGGATATTACAGTATTTTCTGCCGTAATTTCTGATCATGCAAAAATGTAATGCGCCGTATATGTCCGTTACAGGTCTTTCTATGTAGCTTGTTTGAACTTATTCCGGTTTTCTGGAATAAACCGGACACTTACATTTTTGGTTCTAATAACCTCTTTACAGCTCGAATCAAACCATGAGTTTTCTTTGGGTTTGATAGATTTTACCCTATTGGGGATAACATTTCTCATTCCACAAAGAATCAAGTTTGTAATCATATCTGCACTCGAGTCCATGTCACTATCGAGGAAGCATAGTGACCAGTTAAAGTTCCTGAAAAATTTATTGAGACTGCCCCAGTTGGATTTCTCATATTGCCAAACGGTTCTCGTAGGTGTTTTAACTTCAACTGGCGTTTTTTGGCATGAGAAGTTTTCAGATATGACAGAAGATGGTGTGGTTTCATAAATCGCAGGACTATGCGAGTAAGCCACAAACCACCGCGGCTTTCAAAAACAACATAATCGATACCTTTGTTCAAATTTACCATGATTTATGCGTCAAAGTCGGCGAAAACTTTACCTTTAGAATGACACTTAGACGGTGTTATATGCCAAACTTACATAATTTCCTTGAGAATGCTCTCAAGTAAGGATAAAACCTTTTTAATAGCTCAAAATATACAACCAGTTTTATTCAAATCTTAAATCGACCCGCTTTTAATAAAACAGTTTAAGAATTATCATTCGTATTTTTAGAAGTATGGATGTCAAAGTTTTAATTTTTTTTATTCAACTGAACTAATTTGAAATTGTCATCTGTCACATATTTTATACAGTATTGCCAACAGTTTAATCCACAAATGACAGGCAATATGATTCTTCATTTCTGGAACACTTTTCATTTGTAGTGAAAGAATTGACGTCAATTTCCTGAATGTGGTTGTAAACATATCAATCAATCAACATTTAGATTGTCAACACGATATTTTTTCAAAATTTTTGACATTTCCTATATCATCAATCATATTTTGACATTCCCTATTTAATTTAATTTTTCCACACTGTTGACAAATTGTCTATAAACGCGACTGTCTTCGAATTTTGACAGAACCTTCATTCTCTACAAATTGTTGATGAAAAAACTTGTGTAAAATTAGTTTTACACATTCTTCAGATTTTTAGAAATTAAGTTTGACACATTGTTGACATGGGCTCTCTCCAAAATTGTTGACATTTATTTTTCTAAATACATGTTGTCATGTCAACGTTTTGTTCAAAATATTGAAATTACTTAATTATAAGTGTGGACTATGTTTTCTTGTTAAGGGATGTTTGTAACGTTTTTCTTTCCATATATTTTCGGACCAATTCCAACCAATTTTACTTTCGCTAATTTGAATATTGAGCCATAAGCCTATACTACATAATATGCTAATAATATTATTTAAACAAATTAAGTAAATATTCCAAAAACAAACACATTTCAACAAATTAATGTACCTAAGCGTGTGTGCGATAAGAAAATATTTAATAACAAAAAATGTGCGTAAACTATTCCATAATTTGCGGTTTCAGGGTCGTCTGTTTTTTTTTTCTATTTTCTATTTTCGGTTTTCTGTTTTCGATTCTATATTTTTTTTTTGCTTAACCATTTTTCACCCTCTTCCTGAGTCAATTTGTTTATATTTTCAATGCCATTGCTAAAGCTCAAAAGCTGATTAGAACAAAGTGATAAACAAAAAGTATAATTATTTTAGCAAATAAAACGATAGGATAGAATCAATAGGCAAAACAGCAAAACCCAACAACAACCATTTGGAAATGACGAAGATGATGATGAGGAAGTGTTTGAAAATAAAAAAAAGAAAAACTTAAATCAAGCACACAACGATAACAACAAAACGAAAATACGTACAAGTGTGAGTAGATGCTCGTAAAAATGAAAATAAGTGCTCGCAATTCTATATGTATTTTAATTTGAAGTTCAATGTGAAGGAGAAGAGTGAAAAAGCGCGTAAAACGTAATCAACGAAAACACACCCGGCATATTCTCTGATTCTGTTGTATTTTGTTTTTTTTTTGTATTTTCTAGGGGTAGTGTGAGTGCGCGCGTGTTAACTTCCGCACCCCACCCAAATCGTACACACCCACCGCACCCTACCGCACCACGCCGCGCCGCGTCAAATTTGAGAAAAAGCGTCATAGTAAAAGTTACTCGCATTTTCATATCAATTTACGAGTCTTCGAGGTGGGAATGGTTCTTTTTCCAAAAACGTGGATGCAGGATTGAGAAGTTTTAAATCAATTTATTTCACAAGTTCATCTAATTTACATTTGGCCTTGTGCGTCAGTTTTGAGTTTGAAGTCCTTTTAAACAAAAAAAAATGTTAAGAGGGGGTGATGGGTATAGGTGATGTGAGTAGGAGTACAAAAGGGGAACCTTTGCTGATAGAAATCAGTACCTTTTCTATAAAGGATTCATTTTATGTTAAACAAGGGCGTTTGGATTGTTCCTTATGTATAGGTAGTATAATAATTAGCGGAATTATTTAAAATATGTAAAGGAACAGGAAGATACTAAGGACTAAGGGAAGGAAGGGTTTCGGTTATATTCTATTATGGTTTTAATAGAAATTTTTACCTCTTCGCCGTCGTCGTCGTGTCGTGTCGTGTCGTTGTGATTTTAATTCCAATTATGATAAAGTAAGAACAGATTCAATCAAGCGAATAAGAGGTGTTAAATACTTTGAAATTGAAATATGTACAGGCAGGTATGTATAGATAGCCAAAGGGTTGAAATATTGAAACATCGCAGTTGTCTGCTTAAAATAAAGGTGGATGTGAATATAGTTTTATATATACATAACATTATTAAGAAAAGAGGAGGAAAAGAGGAAATGCGTTCCTCAATGATAACTTAAAGTCTTACATTTTTTGTGGGTTTAATTTTTATACAAATACTAAAATTTTTACAAATAATAAAAACACAATTAACTTTAAGTCAATATATTTAGGTCTGTTCAGACATTCAAGTCGCAAATCAATTCTTGTAAGTTTGTATTTTTTGTAAAAATCGGTTTCTTCGATTTTTCTAGAAGTTTTGACAGATGTCAAAAACTTTATATTTCGATGCATACAACATTTTTTTTTCGCAAGATATTTGTCGCAGTGACAAATATTTGTATTTTAAGTTTTTCTAAGTCATATGATTTTTTGAAAGTCATATGATTTCTGAATTTTCTTTTTAAACATTAAAAAAAAAGAGGTTGGGATGCGACCTACACTGATAACTTCCTATAACGTCTGTCGATTTCTCTTGCTTAAAAGTTTGTCACATATTAAAAGCCTTTGACATGGTGATTCACGAAATTTTGGTTAGCAAACTTGAAAGTGCTGGGTTTCGAGGATTCATTAATGATTGGCTAAGATCTTATTTAAATTTAAGAGCCCAAAGAGTGAAATTTGATAGTGTTAGGAGTGATATAAAGACATTCGATTTGGGAGTTCCACAAGGTTCAGTTTTAGGACCAATACTTTTTTTGGTATACATTAATTCTTTATTCAGTTTGCCTTTTAAGGGTTCTCTTACAGCCTTTGCAGATGATGTTAGTTTTTCGTATGGGACAGATAGTTGTCTGAATCTTATATCGGATATAAATTGGGATCTCAGCTTGTTAAGAATCTGGTTTGCAGAGCACAAATTGATAATAAGTTCTAAAACCAAGATAATGTTTTTCAGTTTGTCTGGCAGAAAGATTGTTAATGCTGATCTCTTTTTCCACGCTACTGAGTGTCCAAAATTCAAGCTTTTTAACTGCACCTGTAATCCTATGGTTACTTCCACAACATTTACGGATTCCATGAGCTGTAGTGATAAATGCTTCAAATTAGAAATAGTTAATGAATTCAAGTATTTGGGATTAATAATTGATTCTAGAATGAGTTTTTATAGCCACACAGAGAATCTTAGACAACATTTTCGGTGCACTCTTAGAAACTTCTTCTTTTTGTGTAAAGTTTGCTCTTCCAAACTGCTACTTAAAATTTATTATGGCATTTTTCATTCGAAACTAGAATATGGAATTTCTTGTTGGGGAGGTTCATATAATAACAAAATACAACCTTTATTAGTTTTGCAAAAAAGTGTTTTGAAGAAAATATGTGGTAAGCCTCGCCTGTACCCTAGTTTTCCACTTTTTAGAGATTCGAAAATTCTTTCAGTGAGACATATGTATTGTTAATTTCTGTATGCATTACATAAATGTATGATATTTTAACTTTGTTTTTTAAATTTTCCTTTAATGGTCACCCCACCCATTTTAATTAATAAATGTAAAATTTTTCTTAGAGTGACAATAACTCTATTTCTTATAAAAATATTTTTGTCACATATTTCTTTTCATCTTATTGTTTTTATTTGAATTTTAAGAAATAAAATGTTTAATCAACATTTTTCATATAAAGAAATAGTTTAGTTTGAAAATCTAGTTTTGTTAAATAGATTTTTAATCGAAAACAAACCAATTTTAGTAGCATTTCTTAAATTTGTACAAATTAGACGAATGAAATTAATTTGAGAGATATCAAGAAATGAACATCAATTTTTACCAAACTTTCGTACAATTTCTTGTAGATTGTATTTTTTTTATGAAATAACGGACTGTTGTATTTTAATGAAAAAAGAAACTACAGAATGTCGCAAACAATATTATCTGTGAAATAAAATAATTTTGTAGGCAATATTTTGAATTTTTGAAAAGCTATTTGAGTCGAAAGTAAATTTTTACCAAGTTTTAGTATTGTTTTGTTTTAGAGTTTTATTTTTTGTAAGAAAATTGTCAATTCGATTTTGTTCAAAATTTTACCGAATATTGAAAACAATATTTCATATAAAATAAAATTAGGTTAAAGCCAATATTTAAAATTTTTGAAAAGTCGAAAATCAATTTTTACCAACTTTTGTTAAATTTTTTTTTAGGTTTTTAATTTTTTGTACAAAAACAGTCAATTCGATTTTTCTCAAAAGTTATCCTAATGTTGAAAATAATATTTCTCATAAGATAAAATAAGTTTGAAGACTAAATTTCAAGTTTTTGAAAAGGTATTTGAATCGATATTCAATTTTTACTAACTTTTATATATTTGTTTTTAGATTTTTATTTTTTTATAAAAAAAACTGTCGGTTGGATTTTTCTCAAAACTTTATCAGATGTCAAAAACATTATTCTTCGTTACACAAAATTGTTTTTAGAGATGAAATCATATTTTAGTCGTTAAATTTTGGAGGTGACAAATTTTTTTTTCAGTTTGTTTTTTTTTTTATAAAAAAAAACCGTTAAATGGATTTTTTTCAAAAAATATACTTCTTTGATATCTGGTTACAGTTTGTTATATAAAATTTAATTCAAGCCTCTAGCGCTTTTGGTTCGTAAGATATTTAGGGTTAACCAAAATGTTCACCTTTTTTCAAACTGCTATGGTAAAGAAACCATCCACGCAATTTTCTTGAGAGCCCTTTCTGCATCTTTCTGCTTTATTATCTGTATAACAAAATTTATTTGAAATCGATATCTCTTCTGGTTCTTGAGCTATGGACGACGAAAAAACGTCGCGAACGTACGGACGTACGAACGTACGTACACACGCATGCACAGACATCTTTCTAAAAATCTTTTATTTCGACTCTAGGGACCTTGAAACGTCGAGAAATGTCAAAAATTTTCAATTTGAAAAATCGGACCCATTACTTCAGATGGGAAGTTAAAAATAAGAGAAAATTTAATAAAAATCTATCGGTTCGTTTTTGAGATGATTTTTGACCAAAACTCTTGTGTGGGGACTACTGTTACTTTTAGTATTATAAAAATGAAAAAAAATCTTAACGCGAATCTGCTTAAAACCTTAATTTTCAAGTTTAAACTCAATTGACCCAATTATTTGGCCTGTAGAGGCAAGGACAGATAGACGCACAGACGGAAGGAAGCGGAGGACCCACTTTTTTCGACTTCTTTAATATCCTTGCCTCATGTTTGATCAAAATCTCGAGTTTTAAATACAATAAGTCGAAACTAAGAAATCATATTAATGTGGGGGCGCAACAGTCTGTTGAGATTAAGGGCCAAGTGTCTTAGAACGCGAAACCTTTACTGTGTTTGAGTAATGTTGTCAGGGATTAAAGGGACCTACAGTTTTAAGCCGAATCCAAACGGCTTATTTGAGAAAGCACTTTTTGGTAGTTATTTAATAAATCCTTAAGTTAGTAACTTAATCTTCATCTCTATCAACTCCTACCCTCACCTCCCCGTGGTGAACATCGGGTGCCTAGTACATCAACTGGAGATTGGGTTCTAAGCCCAGTGGAAAATTGTTGGGGGCAGCAAACGAGAGAGGGGGGAGAGGTGTTTCCACTATGGCACCTCTCCTTATCCAGACGGCAGCGGACAAATTCTCGAGATGGAATCAACGGATCCGTCTACAGTTCAAGTATAAGGTTTTCCTACTTAGTGAACACCTTAAAGGGCTTCTACAACTTATTCGAAGCCCAGGACTATAAGGAGCGGTTTTATCTGGCTCCCCGTCCTTGGAGTTATACTAAGCATCTGGCCCTCTAGGTTGAGGGTTGTACCATCTCGGGATAGCTTCCTGAACATGTACAAAATACCTTAGTTCCAAAGGCTCCAACTAGCCTCGGCTACCGACGGATTTATTGTTGACAACCCAAGCAAACGAAATAAGGATAAAGAACTTCGGTTCTGTACGTTGAATGTTAGGTCCCTTAACAGAACACGTCCAGCCGAATAATAAGCGGAAGCCCTAAACAGCTGCAAGGCAGATATTATAACCATCCAAGAAGCGCAATGGGATGGACCGGGCACACGTAAACTAAAAGACTGCGATGTATACTACTGCTACCGAGAGCAAAATCAACGTCTATTTGGGTTTGGATTTGTTGTTGGATCTAGACCCATGCAAAAAGTCTTCAGTTTCAACAGTGTGAGCGAGCGCATCACGACAATCCGCATTGGTCGGAAGAAAGCATTCCCGATGAGTGGAATCTCAGCATAGTTTGATACATAAAAAAGGAGACCCTCTAAATTGCGTCAAATACAGTGGCATTAGTCTCCTTAACATTGCATATAAGATCCTCTCTGCCGTATTATGTGAACGCCTGAAGCCGTTTGTCAACAAAATGGTAGATCCTTATCAGTGTGGCTTCAGACCGGGAAAGTCCACTATCGACCAAATATTCACACTACGGCAGATCTTGGAAAAATCCACCATCTGTTCATTGATTTTAAAGCCGTGAATGACAGCATCCATAGGGAAGAGCTCTCTAGATTTGGCATCTCTGTCAAACTTATCCGTTTGTGCAGAATGACGATGGAGAATGCAAACTGCTTTATCAGGGTCGGAAAAGATCTCGCCGATGTATTTGATGTCAAATATGGTTTTAGACAAGGTGATGCACTGCCATGCGACTTCTTCAATATCGTTCTGGAAAGAATTGTGCAAAACTCAACCGTCAACAATCTTCCAAAGGTCCATTCAATTACTCGGATATGCCGATGATATTGACATAATTGGAAGATCAAAGCGTGATGTCAGTAGAGGGTTTTTTAGCATTGCGACGAAAGCGAAGCATATGGGTTTAATGGTCAATGAGGGCAAGACCAAGTATATGCTGTCATCAAAAACGGACATTGAACAACGACGACTTGGACAAAACGTCATAATGGACATCTATAACTTTGAGGTAGTTGAGGACTTTGTCTACGTACGTACCGCTATAAGCTCAGAAAACGACACTAGCGCTGCAATCAAACGAAAAATAATTCTTCCAAATCGCTGCTTCTTTGGACTTAGAAGGCTATTGAGTAGTAAAGACACCCATCATCACGGTTATAATTTATGGCACTGAGGCCTGGAATCTGTCAAAGAGAGATGAGAGCGTCATAGGATGCTTGGAGAGAAAAATTCTTCGGGCGATTTTTGGTGCCATACGCATAGATGGAGAATGGAGGAGAAGATATAACGACGAACTGTACGGGCTGTACAGCGACACTCACCTAGTTAACAAAATTAAAATCCAAGAGCGAATGGACATCAACGCTCCAGCCCGGAAGTTCTTCAAATCCAATCACGAGGGACGGCGGCGCAGTAAAGGAAGACCGCGACTCAGCTGGATGAAGACCTCAACCAACTTGCCGTCTAAAACTAGGGACAGATAGCTAGGGACCGAGCTGGCTGGAGATGCATGTTGCTTGGCCAGGTCCGTCCCCAGACCGGACTGTACCGCCACCTTGTAATATTGTCCTTTTATTGTTTTTAATTGTTTAAAAGTTGGCGTTCTATATGGGGCTCCTATATTTCAGTGCAGTCTTGACGGTTGTGTACGAGCATAGTTTATTAACATCCATCACATTTAATAATGAAGTACACGAATCCTCTGTTAAATAGTCATTTTCGAATACGTTTCCTCTTATCTCTCTCAAGATTGGACATTGCCCTAGAAAATGTATGATATCCTCCCTTTGTCTTCGGTTACAAAGGTCACCTTTCGAAGTGGTATGTTGATACGCCATTGAACGATTATTTGAAAGACTATTTTCGAAATAAAAGCCAGTGTGCTCGAAAAAAGTGAAGAAAACTTGACCTATTTTAAAACCTTTCTGTTAGTTTCAGTGGAATAAGCTCAGATTTGATCCCAGACCTTCTATTGGTATATTCAAATGGAAGAACACTTCGGGTTTTTATTATACGTAACCTGTTTTAAAATTACAATTTAACTCTCAACTTTTCAATTTTTTAACAAATATTTTTCACACATAGTGAAGATTCTATCAAGACCTGATATAAACCACGTACCTAGCTCTTCTGTGTGAAAAATTAATAAACGGTGATTTTTTAAGAGCTTGAGAACTTTAAATAAAAAAACCCAAAAAGGCGTCAAATCGCATGATCTTGGTGGCCAACTTACCGGTCCATTCCTTGAGATGAATTGTTCTCCGAAGTTTTCCCTCAAAATGGCCATAGAATCGCGAGCTGTGTGGCATGTAGCGCCATCTTGTTGAAACCACATGTCAACCAAGTTCAGTTCTTCCATTTTTGGCAACAAAAAGTTTGTTAGCATTGAACAATAGCGATCGCCATTCACCGTAACGTTGCGTCCAACAGCATCTTTGAAAAAATACGGTCCAATGATTGCACCAGCGTACAAACCACACCAAACAGTGCATTTTTCGGGATGCATGTGTAGTTCTTGAACGGCTCCTGGTTGCTCTTCACTCCAAATGCGACAATTTTGCTTATTTACGTAGCTATTCAACCAGAAATGAGCCTCATCGCTGAACAAAATTTGTCGATAAAAAAGCAGATTTTCTGCCAACTTTTCTAGGGCCCATTCACTGAAAATTCGACGTTGTGGCAGATCGTTCGGCTTCAGTTCTTGCACGAGCTGTATTTTATACGGTTTTATACCAAGATCTTTGCGTAAAATCTTCCATGTGGTCGAATAACACAAACCCAAGTGCTGCGAACGGCGACGAATCGACATTTCACGGTCTTCAGCAACACTCTCAGAAACAGACGCAATATTCTCTTCTGTACGCATTCGTGTGGTTGGTTTAATGTCCAATAAAGTAAACTGAGTGCGAAACTTGGTCACAATCGCATTAATTGTTTGCTCACTTGGTCGATTATGTAGACCATAAATCGGACGTAAAGCGCGAAACACATTTCGAACCGAACACTGATTTTGGTAATAAAATTCAATGATTTGCAAGCGTTGCTCGTTAGTAAGTCTATTCATGATGAAATGTCAAAGCATACTGAGCATCTTTCTCTTTGACACCATGTCTGAAATCCCGCGTGATCTGTCAAATACTAATGCATGAAAATCCTAACCTCAAAAAAATCACCCTTTACTTACTGTTTTACCATAAATCATCCACAACGTAGAAACCCATAGCTCACCCCCTCAAAAACTGGTGAAACTAGCATGAGATAATTGTCGTTAATCCCAATGGATTATAGGTTTTATATCCGTGTCCAAGTGTCACCAATAATCCTCAACGTTTCCAAAACAAGCCCCTTTGAAAGAATCCATTAGATCTTCACCTCATAGCAAAAACCAGCAAAAGTTGACCATTTTTAAATAATAAAACCGGCTTTTTTTATTTTTTAAAACAAAAATTGTTTTTCTTTATTTATGATAATTTGTTTTTGTTTCTTATTTTTTTTATATTTTTTTCTTTTGTTCTTTCTTACTTTTTTTATTATAATATATGTATATGCATATTTAATCCACTCATCAACATTTGGGTTTTGTTTTTGTTTTTTATTCTTAATTCATTCATTAATTTTTCTTTTTCTTTTTTAGTTTTATGTTCATTGTAATTGTTCAAATTGTTTGTCTTCATTTTCTGCATTTGTTTTTTGTATTTTTTTTAAGTAAATATGTTTTTTATTTAAAATTATGGACAAAATACATACAATTCTTATTTTCTTTGTATTTACTTTGTTTTTTTTTTATTTATTTGTAATATGTAAGTATAATTATTAATTATTAATTTGTTTTATTAACTATACAATCATTTCAAATTTAAAATTTGTTTTATTTATTTAAGTTGTTAAATTTAGATTAATCTTATTCTGATGGGGTTGGTTTTGTGGCTTCACTGAGTGAGCTTATACTTTTATTTTTTAAATTTAATTTTAATTCTTTTTTACAGTGAATACTTTTGATATAATTAATGTTTATCTTGTAAATACAAATACACTTATTTTTAACATTAAGAAATTACTTTTTGTATTTTTGTTTTATTACTTTCATACAGACATTCAAACTACACTAACCAACTACGAAGATTCTACCAGAATCGGAGTTTTTACTTGTGTGTGTTTTCCAATTTAATTTTCTTTATTTTTTTGAAAATTGTTTAAAAAATCTGAAAGAAAAATGAAAATCTGTGGAAAAAAACAAACGAAAGAGAACACAAAATCAACGAACAAAAGAAAATCTCTGTGGAAAAAGGCAGCACATGCGGAGTAGAAGAAAAAAAGAAGCAAAGTGAATAGAAAACCAAAACAAACTAAAAAAAAAGATGAAGAATTAAAAAAATAAAAACAATTTTTTCTTTTTTTTTTCAATAAAAATGAAATATTTCTTTTTTTATTTTCTCTTTATATAATAATAATAATTATAGTATAATTATAATAATAAGAATAATGATAATATATTGTATGATTTTTATATTTATAGTTTTTTGTTTTGTTTTAATTTTCAATAACAATAGTAAATTCTAGAATACACAAGAGAATAAGAAAACAGTTTTTTTTGTTTGTGTTTTTTGTTTATATATACAGAATATAATAAATTTAATAATAATAATAATGTTTATGCTTAAAAAAAATCTTAAATCTTTTTTGTTTTTATTAAATATATCTTCACTTTCACAATAAAATTAGAAAACAACTTCATTTCTCGTTCATACTTATTACAAATAAGAAATTTCAAAACAATTTATTTTTTTAAATAATAAAAAAAATCTCTCATGTTTTTTGTTTTTTTTTTTTGGGAGGGGTATTGTGTTTTTTTTTTTTTTTTTCATTCACACTTAAGATGACAATGAAAAAAAAGGAAAATAAAATTTAACAAAGAATTTTTAATTTATATTTTAATAAAAAAAAAGAGATCTCTAAAAAATAATAAATTTTTATTTTTAAATTTAACTTTAATAAAATTTAAATTTGGGTGTTTTTTTTTAATTGTTTTATAAATTATATCAATCTTTTAAGACATTTATGTAGTTTTTGTTTTTAATATTTTGTTTTTATTAAAATGAAGTAGTTTGCATATTTATTTACAGCTTAATAACTAAGTTAAAATTTAAATTATTTAATATTTTCATTGATTTTTGTTTTTTGAATTTATGATGCTTAGCTTAGAGCTTTTTTTTTCTTGTAATTTCTTTTAAAAAAACAAAAAAAAAATAAACAAAATAAATCCACCCAGTTTTTTGTTTTTGTTTTTTGTATTTTGTCTGTTTGTCCGATGTCATTTTTTAAATGATTATCTCGCAGAGATGTGATTTTTGTTTTGTTTTTTAAATTTAAGAGTTTTTTGTTTTTATTAAATAATACAGTTTTGTTTTTGTTAAAATTTTATTATTTTTAAATTAATTATTTTGTGTTGTGTTTTTAAAATCTCGCTTAAATTTTAAGGACATTTTCTGTTTTCTTCTTTTTATAGTTATTTTATTATTATTTGTTTTTTAAATCTTTAAATACAATTTGTACAACATTCAATGTTATGTCACCTTCTTTCTTCATCTTCATATCCCCAAATGTTTATTTTTTTTTAATTTTTTTTTATTTTTTATAATGAAAATAAATAATTTTCGCTGTTTTTTGTTTGTTTAGTTTTTTTTTTTTAATTTTTTGTCCCCTTTTTTCAAAAAATTGTCACCCCTTCCCAAATCCCAATGCCTAAATGTAATTCAGTCTCGCTCTTTTTTGTTTAATGTTTTTATATCATTTTTTTTTAGTCAGTAATTTGTTTTTTGTTTCAAAATAAATCGATGTTTGTATTTGCATCTCTTTTCATTTGTATTAAATCATCGTCTGTCTCATCTCTGCCAGCCACTGGAGCACCATCGCGTAATAATTCGCTTTATAGAAAATTATTAGGTGTGTTTGTTTTTGAATTATTGAGTGTTTGTACAGGGAAACAGGGAACCAACAAAACAAAATGACACTATTTACAAAACGTCACCGTTATAATGATGCGTTGACATGAGCCGCTAATACTTTTACTTTGCGCTGTCGCTGCTTATTTGTTTGACAGTTTTTGTGTTGTAGTAGCAGTTGTTGTTGTTGACGCACGGTATTCGTTGTTGTCTCTGGCTCTGTTGCGTGCGGCCACATGTTACGCTTCAAGGAGGACTTTGTGCACCTGTGGCGTGGGTGGTTGCGGTGAGGCGGTGGTTGTCGCTGTCACTGTGACATCTGCGGACATTGTTGGATATTTGTGCGCGACGAGTGCTTGGATTTTTGAAGGTGGGGGTGTTGGAGACTTTTTGGATAGATTTAGCGGTTGCTGGGAATCGGCGATGTCGACTTGCAACTCGAGGAGGCGTGGTGAGTGTGCCGAGGGGGAAGGGCGTGGTGGTGAAACTGATGTGGAGTGGGGGGATTGAAAGTAGTTGCTGCTTCCGCCACTGCTGCTGCTGCCATTCGAATTTGGTGAAACTGATTGTTGGCGAATGGTGGTGGTGGTGATAACTGAATGACCCTGCCACCGCATACCGTTTGGTGTGCCAGCTGGTGGCGGATGCAGTGTTGACGATGACGCCGCCGAGGAGGATGGTGGTGGGGAGGCGAGTGTAACTGTCGTCGTAGAAGGTGATGAGCAGTTGGAGTTCGAACTTGAGCTTGGCGAACCTGAGCTTGCATAGTGATGCTGTGGAGCGGGGGAATTTGCAGTGCATACAAGCAGACCGTTAGATTGGCCGGTATTTTGATCGCGCATGATGTAGTTTTGGATGATGTCGGAGCGCTTCATTTGTTCGGGTGTCATGCGTGGTTCGGCCATTAGACTCTTTGCCAGCACGGAGTGAGTGCTGGACAGAGTGGAGTGCTGTTGGTAGTTACCGCTGCTAGCGCTGCTGTCGCGACTACTGCTGCCGTTGTTGTTGGTATTGGTGTTGCGCGTCAGATGCATGTGAAGCTGGCTTTGATGTTGATGCGGTGGTAGAGAGTGATGGTGAGATGGTGATGCAGTTGATGATGATGCAGGTGGTGGGCTCTGTGGGTGCTGCCGAGCTTGTGCTGGCATTGAAGAAGATTGCATCGGGCTGCTTGCGCCTGGCATTGCTGATGTTGTTGAGCCCGGTGTGCTGCTTGCGTCAGCCTCAGCCGAATCGAAGTCTCGGTGACGAAGGGCGCGGAATTTTTTGTGCGGCTTATACGCCTCGTCCATCAGCGAGTTTGTATCGTACAATGGTGGCGCCTGGAGCACACGCTTCAAAACTGGCATATCTTCTACAATCTGTCGCTTCATGGCCGCACTGGATGTGCACGACGGTGATGATGATGACGAGGAAGAACTTGCCATGGCGGTTGATGGAGATGCCGATGAAGCCACAATAGTGCTGCTGCTGGTTGCTGCAGCAGCTGTCGTCGATAGACTTTGTGCGGAGGTTTCTGCGTCCATAGCGTCATCTACACTGGATCGAGGGCTAGAGCATGAAGAACTGCCACCGCTGCTAACAGTTTTCGAGGATTCGTTCTTCTCATTGCCGCTTTCAATTCCCGAATCAGTCGGCGAGTCTAGTTTTCTATAGCGATGATGATGCGTAGTGCCCGATGTCAAATGATGGTGCAGCTGGTTGTGGGAATGCGATCGAATGATCGGTGTGATTGTCAGACCATTTTGAGTGAGATGAGCATGTGGGCCCACAATATCGATATCTTCTCCGGATGAACCCGAATTGGCACGATTACGCAACGGACAGCTACCAGACAATGAAGCTGCCAGCAAGGGAGCTGACGACGCCAGCGATGATTGTGATGAATACTCCAAATCGCCAGATTCTGTGCTCGAAACCGATCCCAATGGTGATTTCGCCACATCGTCCATTCGCACATCGTCCCACGATGACGCTGGACTCTTCGACGGCTGTTCATCTTCCATCGACCACATTTGTTGACGCAACAACTCTTTGTGTTCCGTCCGGAAAACTACCAACTTCTCTGTGTGCAACGTGCTCAAAGTACGCAAATCCGGCATTGTTTCCAATAATTTCGCCATAAACTCAGGCTGATCTGGGCGATTCTGATTGATTATCGACTGCAGACAGGTCTTTAGCCTCGAATACATTTTCTCAATCAGCTCGGTATTCCTCAGACCCGGTCGGTCTGGCGTAATCAGCACAATTGCGCAGAACAAACCAATTTCAGCATCACTCAAATTCATAGAATTCATTCGCTCGGCGAAATTAAATGTTGAATCTACCAAAAAACGTGCATTCGCTCCATTTTGTATAGCATCGCGACGCATCACTTGTCCATTCAAACAGATAATACTGTTAATCGACGAATCGAACATACATATCAGTCGCACAAACAACGCATCAAATAATCCCGCCTTGAGGAGTGTGAATTTGTCATCTTGCGTAAGTAACTGGAAGCCGGGTATCATGCCGGCGAAATCGATCACACCACGGATAACATGGGCGAAGCGCTGTGAGAATTCCTGCTCTGATTGTAGTTCCGGTGCAGGATTTAGAGGGCATGCCTGCAGGAGAAAAGAAAAGAAACACAAATTAGAAATCAGCTTAACTGTTTTATATGTAGGAAATGAACAAACAAAAATATGTGGTTTGAATCATGTTTGAAGGTAGAGTCAGAGTGAGACGCCAACCAGGGAAAAGTTCACGCGAAGGTCAAATCGAATAGCAAACTATGGGAAAATCAATAAAACCTACCCACCTAGTTTAAGTTCATTGTTTTTTCTCTTCCTGTTCTATTGTACTCGTATTCGTATATTATGAGATAGCGAAACAAGTATGTAATCAAAACAAAAGCTCTCTCACCCGGCTACATTGCCAGCAAAAGCTTTCTTCTCACTATGCCTTAGTTCTATTTGTAAGAAGAGTCCACACCAAAAACTATCAGCAAACGAACTTTCAGAGGAAACCGACCATTTTGTCGCCACTTTGTACATGCTCAAACAAATAGTTCTATAGAGTAGAATGACATTAACGTCAAGGTCGACGAACCAGAGTTCAAGGTTCTTGAACGGTAGGTATGCCTGCCTGGCATGGATGGCGTGCCAACAAAGCCAGCAGCGTTATAAGCTTAAACTATCAACTTGTGTGAGAAGAATTCAAATGTGTATATCTACTATAGCCTATAGCAAAGCAACCCTCCGCAACAGAGTGGGTGAGTGTGGGGGGAAAACTAGCTTTTCAAAGTGCATGTGGAGGAGGAGTGTAGCGATAGCGGTGCTTTTTGTAATTAAACTACCGGGTTCGTAGAGAAAATGATCAATTAGCTTGTCCGCCATGTGACGCGCTGCTTGGTGCTAGAACTCAACAACCACGAGAACGCTGTTTTTTCTTTTTGCATGTCACATTAACATTAGAATCCACGTGGTTTACACAAAACGCCATCCATTCCACTAGCAACAACCACCACTACCGTTAGCTTTGACTTATGGACGAACATCTGCGCCGCCATTATGTATTTTTAGCTATTTTGGTGAAATTGTTTTTTTTTCTGATGGGGTATTTAAGCATCAAGCGATAACCTTGAATGAAATTTTAATTATAGAAGAAGAAAAGAAGAACCGGCAAATAGTTGAGAATTTGAGTGTGGTGAAATATTAAAAAATATTGTGTGTGGAATAAAATATCTACCTTTTCTTAGCTGGACGGATAAATACAAATACCTATGGAGGTATCAAGAAATCAAGCTCTGACTTTGTTGTGTGTTTTTTTTATTTGTTGTTTGCAAATGCGCAGCGCCACTAACTGCGCGCAATGATTTTGTTTGACCTTCACAATAAAAATGACATCGACATCGGTGTATACCTTAAACTGACATGTGAAGGGAGGCACAGCAAATAGATAGTGAATAATAAAATACAAAATATGAATGTAAATGTTAAAGATAGACGGAGAACAGTTTTAATTCCAACAAGGAAGCAATAATATGTATGCAGTTAATGCAGTTATCTTTTTGACGTTCCGGCTTTTTATTCTACATCTCTCATTTGTCTGGCAATGCCTACCTAGGTCTCAAGATGATGATGATGCGAGCGCGAGGTGACATTGAATTTAATACAATGTACTGTACATATCCATTGACCAGACGAGACGCTACTGGTTTGATTTAATTTAACTTTAAACTACTGTAAAGTGTGAGATAATAAATTTAGTTCCAGCGACGCCAACGCCATACATGTGTCGTATGAATAACACTACCTTACCTCGCTCGCTACTGACAACTGTCAATGTCATGGCAAAAATCTCAAAATATACTAATAAAACAAAATGTCTGGTATTTGTCTTTGTTCGTTTCTTTGGTTTTTTTTTTTTTGGAGATAAACGAATCTCTTTATCACATCAACTTAACCTTAACCTTAACTAATTTGAAGTTTAATACAATATTAAACAACTTAAACGAACTGAACTGTCAGAATGTGTTACTAATACATTGTTCGTTGTTGTCATATACTGATATAATGTGTTGTGATCTATGGATGTGTGTGTGTGGTGTTGTGTATGAGAGACGTTTATTTAACAAAAACAGAAATGATTTCCTCGTATTTCACAAGGTCGTTCACGAATGACGTCGTCTGTCTAGAAATTTAGATTTTTGTGTATAAATTTGTTTTTGCGGCTACTTAAATATGTGTGTGCTTTGTATTTTGTTGAATTATTTTACACACTCACTCTCTCGGTAATAATAAGGAGAGGATCAATAAAAATATAATTTTAAACTGTTTTTCGTTTATCGGTTGGCGCACGTGTGTTTATTTAGCATTTTATTTTCTATTTCCCATTCCTTAAAATTGTGAAGGTGAGGGGGGGGGGGGTTAAGAAGTGACGCTTTTGAATATATTGTTATAATTTTTCTGACTGACACAACAAAGTTGCAGTTTTTATAGTTTTGATGTTGACTGATGATGGACTGATATAGTTTCTACCATACAAAAATGTGCATTGCGCGCCAACTGTACTTATGGTATGTTTGATAAACTGATAACAGTTACGTATTAGTTCTCCTTGTGGCTGTAATGGCGGCGGTGGCGTTGGTGTACCCCTTTTGTAAAACTCACCCCATAAGATCTTAGGCATGGAATTGTTGGTGTCGTGTAATCAAGGGGTTGTCACCATCATCATTATTATACACACCATTAGCACCACCACCACCACCATCACTCCGTCCGAATTAAACACAAACATACCTATATTATTAGAATTTCTTGTCTTAGTCAGTATGTATTTTATTATTAGCTGTTGCTTTGCTCGTTTATAATTTCAAGGTTGAAAAATAACTCGATACAAGGTCGTATGCCATTTTTTTTTGTATTTTGTATTTTGTATTCTTTTTGCTCGTTGATAATTTTTTTTTGCTCTTTCGTTCTGGTATTAATTTAAATAAAACTTCTTATAATATTTGTTGTTGTCATATTTCTAACGTATTTTTCGTTGTTGTTATAAAGACTCTGGTCGATTGGCGCGTAATATTTTTGTTGTTGTTGGATTTTTGATCAAATGACCGGAATTTTTTTTTTCAATCTTCACAAAATTTTTTGGTTAGGACAATTTTTTTTTTGTGAAATTTTTAGGGATCAAAATGACAGAAAAAAAACATAACCTTGACATTTGTTGTGAATCATGGAATATTTTTTCCAGTAGAATAAATAAAAAAAGAACACACAACAACAAAAATAATACTTTATCATTTTTATTGTTTAAGCTTTAATTCTTATAACAGAAAGTGTACAGTAAACAAAATAACCTTGATGCTAGCTGATATTTTGTTTTTGTGTTGTTTTGTGGTAAAACGCGTGTATAAGTTAGGTATTGGTGGTGTTGGGGTGGTTTTTTGGTTCTAAAAAAGTCGTACATAATTATACAAACTTTGAAAGGATGATTTAAATTTTTGGGTACCTATATTATTTTTTTATGGGGTTTTATCATGCGAGTGTGAGGGTGTAAAAGACACGTTTGGAATTATCGTTTTAATGTGCGTGCTAATGATTTTTTTTTTGACAAAGTTGTTTGCTTTATCACGTCTAGATATTTATGATTTCTTTGAAAATTTATCTTAACTTTTACCAATTTTTTTTTTTTGTGTGTGTTTAATTTAAGTACTATGAATCAAAATTTAATATTTCTTTTTTTTGTTTGGTTTAAATGGTTGTTATTGCTACTTTGACATTGAACAGAGGTGTTATAAGCGTGTCTGCATGGGGCATGATGATATCATAGAATGTGACATTGAAAATTAGATAAAAGGAACTAAATTGCGATTGAATTTTATTCAATTCAAGAAAAAAAATAATGCGCGCAATTTATTGGTGTTTTCTTGATAACATTTCTGATTATAAAGAAAAAATTAAACTAATTTGTATGCATTATTATTAATTTCCAAAAAAAAAA
This sequence comes from Eupeodes corollae, assembly GCF_945859685.1. NCBI lineage: Eukaryota > Metazoa > Arthropoda > Insecta > Diptera > Syrphidae > Eupeodes > Eupeodes corollae. Next base: position 261,344,743 of record NC_079147.1, on the reverse strand, counting down.
TTAAGTGGCGCTCAACAAAACTTGAGAGTGGCTTGTTTTTGGTTCCATAAGAAACGCATTTAAATCCAATAAAGAAATTGCGATCATTTTAAAATAACGTATAATCAAACGCTTTCTAATTATCATACAAATTTTTAAGTGGCGCCCAATGTGAGTCTTAAAAAAGTCCAAAGAGACTATGCAAACTATCAAGGGCAATTAAAAAATTAATAATGTAAGGAATAACTAACTCATTAAATATTTTATATGAAATGGCATCCAACTTAACTGTTTATATTTGATAAATCAATCGAATGGCGCCCAATGCACGACTTCATACCTATTTTCTATTTATCGTCAAGGACAATTAAACCTCTCTATTACAATAGAAACCCTCTATAACAACTTAATAAGAACTAAAATAAAAAAAGAAAACCTTGAATTGTCAATATAAACGAGTAATAAGGAAAATATAAGTACGTATTCACCTCGAATGTGATAATGTCAAAGTAAGTATAAGCAAGTAAGTAAGTTTAAGTATTATTTTTTCCTGTAGCTTTAATATGCATTCATTATCATTTTCAAGTACAGTTTAATGGCAATTTGAATAAATTATTAAATACATTTCCTTGTTTTACTAATTTTTTTTTTCATTTGTTGTTGTTTTATATAAAATGCACGCAATAGTTATAAATACATAAAAGCACAACATTCCACTATCACCTGTAATTTTATAAACATATCACAATGCTTCAAAGTGACAGATAGTAGTTTTTTTTTTTAAATGACATGTAGAGGGCGTGTTTTTTTTTTGCATAAGAAAATACATATACAAAAAAGGAATAATCGTCAAACAGGAATTTAATTTAAAAGAAAAGTCAAGGTTGTCTGTAATATTGTCTCGAGAACTTTATGTCAATTGAATATATAGTCCCTCTGAATTACATTAAGTTCTGTTTGTCTACTTTTTTTTCCTCACAATTCATAAGTCACAAATTAGTTTTTAAGGAAATTGCCAAACTTTACCATGGACAAAAATTTAATTGTATATATTTGAGAAGTTCACCTTGCACCGAATTAATCTAACAAAAGTCATCGAACAAGACAAAAATAATAATAAACCAAAATTCAGAGGTCGATTAAAGTTAAGTAAAATGACGGTTTAAATACCGGAAATAAGGCAATTAGCAAACAAAAACACACCTACTTGAGTTCTCATTTATATGTTCATATGCGTACGTCTCTGTTGTCTCAATGTTGAGGACAAATTATTATATGTCTCTCTTTCTCTTTGTCTGTCTTGTCTGGTCTTGTCAGTCGATCAGAGAAGAGGAAGTAAACTTAAGGGCACATTCATACGTATGTTTAAACGAATTAAAAATAAAAAACTGATTGTGGGAGTGACAATGGAATTGTGTTGACAGAGAGCGAATCAACTGTATATGGTGATGCAGTCCAACCTTGACGTCCAGAAGTTCATATCGGACAAGACAAAAAAATTCGTATAAGTTTTGCTACTCGACTTGATAAATGATTCAAAAACCATCAACGAAAAAAACATGAAAAATATTTTACTCACCAAAAGCGTAGGCATTGAATATGATGGACACTCGCGTGCCCTTTGACGCATAGCAGCAACTTTTTCCTTGGTAAATTCACACGTTTCTAAATGAGCACGCAATACAGCGGCTAACAAACGAGGTTGATCATCAAGCTCTGTGGCTAACGCCCTTTGTTGGCCGCGATTTTGTGTACTTTGTTGCATGGCAGCTAAGATGCGCGCTTTTTCGCGTTTCGGCACACGACCAAATCGCACCGCTGTAAATATACAAAAAAATACATCAAAATTAGTAAAATTGTTACTAAATTACAATCAAAGACATTCGCATTCGTATAATTGACATATGAAATTAAATTGGAGAAAAAATAGGATCAATGAGACAGGTGGTGCGGTGGCAGTTATATTTTCGCGCCAGGTGTGACGGAAGAAATACGTGAGTTCCCAATTTCAACACACATACTGAGTTTGTGTATACGCCAGCGGGAAGGACACGGTTTTTTTTCTCGTGTCTTTCCCAAGTTGACCAAGTCCCCTTTTTAAAGAAATGCCTTTTTTGTTTTCCTTTTTACACACAACTTTACGGCAACACAGAAGCGAATCAACATGCAAAAACAATCTACAAAAAAATACAGCCTAAAAAAGACCCAGAAACAGACCCTTAAGTAGGTCATCATTGTGTTTTCATTTCATTTACTTCTTTTCGGTGCAAGCATAATGATATTTTATATTGCCTTGCTCTCAATTAAAGCTGCTGTTACACTTTCTCCAAAAAATTAAGAAAATAAGAAACAGTCTCCCATTCTTGCGCACCTAGAGGACGGTTTCTCGTTAATCATTTTGCCCAAAAGTTGTAAGAAAACTAAATGTGGGTGAACTTTCTTTCTCATCGCGTAAGAAAAAAAAACGCGCATCACGATCATGAACTCTAATGAAATCGTACTCATCGGGATCGTTGAACGTTGATCGTTGATCGTCTGACGTCTTCGTTGTCTCCCACTCATCAGTGACTTTTTGAGTTCAAAGAGAGAAAATCATCAACACACAAAACGGAGCCACACAGCGAGTGAGAAGTGTAACACTTTTATAACACTCACTATAGGCTGAGACTACATCGAAAGTCAATCAAAGAAGGCCCACCAGCTATCTCACAACGCGCACCAAAGTAAAATCCTATTAATTTCACTTTGGATGGATACGGATAGTTGTGCGAGATGCGCTGCGCTTGGCTATTTTTCTTTCATTTTTATGAAAACAATCTAAGAGGTCATGGCCTACAAACAAATATAAAAAGAAATAAAAAAAAGAGAGTGCGAGAGTTAAAATGCGAGACAGTAGCATACTTCTTATTCTTTGCTAAACCATAAACAAAATGCAAACGATACGATGGTGATGAATGAATGAAAGAGAAAGCTACACAATATTGCACTACAATTTGACAGCTCATCGATAGAGATACTCTGATGTGTCAAATTGATAATACAAAAACTGACATTCAACGCGCGCCAAACATCACCTGGAAGAACCCCATTAACTTGGTCTACGCCTCAAGCTGTGTGGGCTCTATGCAATGCTATACTGTATCTATTATGATCGGAATAACAAAAGTCTATGGATGGGATTAAACGAGACCAAAAAACCAATATGGAGAATATAACAGCATGAAAACGAAAATGAGAGCGCCACCTAGTTTCCTCATTTCTTTCTTATTTTCTTTTTGTTTGTTATTTGTGTTAAACATGAAAGAAATTAGAGAATGACAACGGCGCGGCGCGGCGGCCCATTAATAGTGGTCCAAGTAGAGACAAGCATTTAAAGGCTTCAAGCCCCACATCTTACTACTGGATAAGCAAAAGCATAGCATGATCATTTCTTTTGTAGGTAAGGTAAGGTATGGTAAGCCCCAGATATGAGGAAGAAGATTCCAAAGAGAAAGAGAGAAAATATCACTAAAAGAGGTCGAAAAAGTGTGTTGGCTATTTATGTTTTTTGTTTTCTTTCTTTTTGCACGAAATGAAATTGATTTCAAAGAGAATTAAAAAAAAAAGAGTAAGTAGGTACCGCGATACCAACTGAGGTAGGTAAGTTTATAGAAAAAAATAAAACCATAAAAGTGGAGTTTAGAAAAATTATTAGTGCATGCAGGCTTTAGAGTAGAGTGCATAAATTATGAGCTCTAATTTTTCTGCCTATATATGTTAACTTATAGGTTATGGTGGGTTAGTTAAGTTAGTTAGTTTTGTCGGCTTTTGAGCTATACCACCCCCCCCCCCTCTTGAGATCACGATCGCGATCTGACTCTGTTTAATAACAAAAATCGAAAGCAATATGGCTTTCATTATAAAAAGAGAGAGAGAGAGGGGGGTTCCACAGCAGCTGTGTAGTGTTCAAAGTAGAAATAACTTTATGAAAAAGAAAGTGCAACTACTGCTTTATGTGGGGATATGAATTGAATATAGTGTGTAGGTAAAGTTGAGAGTTATCGCTTTGGCATACATTTCTTTTTAATCATTTAGATCACCTATACCTACCTACCTTTCAACTATAGGTTCGTATACGTATTGGGGAAATTGTCACACATTTTCATATGTTTTTGACAGTTTGATTTGACGAGGGTTTTAAGTAGTGAAATGGAACTGAGATTGGAAAATGTCAGAGAAAGGATTATGGGGCGTTTACACTTTGACACAAATATAACATAGAGAACAGAAATTAGTGACACTCGATTTGTTGCTTTTTGACAGTTGACAGTTGACAAGAATGTCAAAAAATTTCTTTTTTGTACCAATTTTGGGGAAAGACTGTTAGATGTTAAAGTCTTTGCTCTTTTTTGTTACTTTCAAAATAGTGGAAAAGTCCTAAAATTACCATCAAAAGTGTTTATATTTCTTTAAATGCAAGAACGTTAAGTTCTGAACGCAATGTCGTCAAGTCTATTTTTTAAAAAACTTAGTTTAAACATGAACGTTAAGTCACATTTTTTTTTAATTATTGATCAAAGAAGTAAATCAAGACAAACTAATTGCGCCGCTTCTGTTAAAAACGAAAATAATACATTTGGAAGATATTCAATATCGGGAAATTTTGAAAGCTTTTCGTTCAGTTTGGTGAAAATGTGTTCGTATTATAAGTTCTCGAACTTACTAGATATTTCATTACATCGTATTACAAAAAAAAGCATTGAAATTGTAAAATTAGGAAATTATATTGAGTTCTTATGAAAAATTGTAAGAATTTTTTTGACAGATTCGTTAAACATGGTTTTTTGATATCTTAGAACATTTCAAGTTATTTGTAAATATTTTCATGGAATTGCAAACAATATTCGTTAAGTTAAAAATTTGATTTGTATCAGGCAAATTTGTTTCGGAAAATCTCCAGTTTCGTTAAGTTGGAGAATTTTTCGTTTATGGTAGTTAAACATTTGAAAATACTTACGTGCATTGTGGTAGTTGACATTTCCCTTAAGTATTCCTTTTAAAATTGGTAATTCTTCCATTTTTATAATTCTATTTTGTTTTTTCAAGTCAATTGAAATATTGAGTTAATTTTTGTATAATAACGAAATTAAAATCATATAATAATCCACAGTTTATTTGATTTTAATTGTTTAAATAATGCGACGGCATCAAAAAGGTACTGTGACTTGTTTATTATTTTTTTTTTAAATTCACTTTTCGGCAAGTAGTACTTTTTTATATTTTATTTAAATTGAATTTATGTAAATTTTTTGGCACCTCTTAATGCACTTTTATTGTGAATTTTCTTAATTTTTTTCTTTAGTAACAAATTAACAAACAACAAAAAAAACTTAAACAAAAATCACAGTGAAATAAAATTATTTTGTTTTTTTTTTTAACTTTTTCAGGTACAATTTATTTTTTAAAAAAACTTTGTTTATGTTTTGTTTTTTACTTTGTTTAATTTTTTTTAATGGTCTAAATGTATGCTTTTTGATAAATTTAATTTTTGCATTGACCTCCACTTTTTATTTGATTCACTAAACAATTCACAAATATTATTCATTATTTTCTTTTTTGTTAAAATTCAATATTTGTATTTAAAAATTTTTCTATAATTTTTTGTTTTGTTTAGAAAAAATTTAAACTTGTTGAAGGAACTTTCTTTACATCACAATTTTTCATTTTGTAGAAATTTCGCGTTAGTTATTTTATTTTTTGTTTAATAAACTTTTGGTATTTTTGTATATAAATAATTTTTTTTTCTTTCCGGTTAATCCTTGTTTGTCGAAGATTATTTTCTTGTTTTCATTTAAAAATATTTGCTTTTTTTTGTTTTGAAAATTCACCACACCGTTAATTTGTTGTTAAATTTATTTTTTATATGCACTTTAAGAACGGTGAAAATGAATTGATATTTAATTTGAATATTTTGTTGTTATGATTTTTCTCTTTGATTAAATTGTGCAAATGCAAACATGACAAAACTCGACAAGGTCTTGAACGCGACTAACTGTAAAAATTGCTAGCACGTTACGAATATAGGTAATAATAAAACAGATTGTATTGTATTGTGTGTAGAGATATATACAAGATACAAATTGTTAGTGGAGACTGAGACCGCCGTCTCTATACACATCTACCACTTGGGGTATACCAGCGACGAGTGTAGTTCAAAATTTAAGCGCTAGTCGCTCGCAGCTCATGCTGTTGTGTGCTTTTTTTTGGAGCAGAGTTTCATTTGTTGTTGTTGTTGTTTTATTTTCATTGTTGGCTTATAAAAGCACTCACAAACAAAAAAAAATATACACCCGAAAGAAAAAGCCGCTTAAACGAAGAGAGGGTTGAATGATTGGTTCGTTGTCATCGAAATAACCGCTCTCAATTACTGTCAACAAAAGATTGAAATATCAAAAGCAGCTAAAGTTACAAGATACTCGTCTCGTACCAATTTCAGTTTGTGTTGGAGCTCTTTTGATACAGAAACAGAAAGAGGTTTAGAGCTTTCATTAATGGGGAAGATAATGTGAGATGCTCTTGTGAGCTTTTTTCCTGTGTTGTGCGAAATTCAACCTAGAGGACTCTGTCGTCTATGCGAATTTTCACCGCATTATTTAAAGAGAATTATATGTATATCAGTTGAATACCGGCAAAATGTATTGATGTTGTTCTCTTAAGTAACTTTTCCCCACACCAGCGAAAGCTTTGAGAAAAGTGTGGTGAGTAAATTAAAATATTCTCTCTCAAAAGCACTTATCTTGAAGCTTTTTTCTCTTCTATCATCTCTTTGAAAATGAGAATAAAGTGCACTTTGAAATTTTCTTACTGAAACACAAAAATAAAAGTTAAACAGAATGCATTGCTCCCCAATCTGACAAAAAAAGAAGAACAAAAACAAAAATGTACTAACCTTGAACTTCAATTGAACGAGAATATTCAAATATCTGTTCATGTTTACAAAAATAACGAACTATACTGCGCATATAATTCTTACCAAAAGGTTCATTGGTTTTTGTTGTTTTCTTTTAATTTAAATAAATACGATTTGTTATTATTGTAACTGCAATTGAGGGCACAAAGGTACAACAATTTATTTATTTAACACGTAACAAGACGCTGATTTCCATTGTCATATTGTCAATAAAAATGGCTGCATTTTGACAGACGATGCATTTAATTGAAAATGTGTCATATTTAAATCAAACAATGTTCACGCGGTTATAGGAAGGTTTTATTTTCTTATGACATTTGATGCGTCTTTCAAAATAAACAAAATGATTCATAACATTAAATGAGTTTCAATATATGCATTGCCAAAATTTTAATAAAATAAAAAACAACAAAACAAAATTGAAATTAGAACATAAAATAAAAAAAACAAAAATCATTGCATTTTTATATATTGCCTGAAATTTTATTGAGGTGTAGATATACCATAAAGTTCGTTGGCGTTCATTACGTTGCCGTTGATGCAACTGAGCTTTAGATTGCCTTGAGTAAATGAGGTGAACGAATTGACGTTCAGTGACTTTGCCAATAATATATCTAAATAATGTGTGACACTTGAGAATAAAGGTTAAAATTGAGCTCATATTTTTTTGTTTCTTTTTTGTTTAATTTTGATACTGATATAATATTGCTCTAAATATGGATTTTTTTTAAGGTTGTTGCTCTTGGGAAGGTTTACAAAAATGACAGACATAAAGTACCTTTCTCTTCTTAATCTCAGTTACATCAGAATACATCTACATACTTAGTTTGAAGCATTCAACATGATGTATTAATGGTTTTGTGTCAGGTGGAATTAGAAGTGATTGTTCTCACCTTTTTTTGACACTAATGAGGTGAAATGTCAAAAATTTCCCTAGGGGGCAAAATATACTTACATTTTACAAAAAAATGATTCACGACATTCTGTTTAAATATAAAGAGATGATGGTTCATAGGATAAGGGTTTGTTTTAAATGTTCACCATACTAAGGTGAAATTCTCTTCTTATTAAAAGTGGAATCCATTGAGGCATTACATTTCTTTTCGAATTTTGGAATTTTTAATGTTAATCGTTATCGAAGTAAGTGCTTAACAGTTCTTCATTCCGATTTTGTGATTTTAAGCTCTTTGCTCGCTTTTTTCCGTTATTTAAAAACTCATTATGACACTCAAAAGTGACCTCAATTTGACACTAAATTTAGCTACAAAAAAGCCACAAAAAAAACTTAAAACCTGATCAAACACCTACTTGACTCTACACTTGGCCTAGATTTCAACGAATATATAAAATTACATATTCATTTTCAAATCATATACCTAAAAAAAAGTACTTGACACTTATTATCATCATCACGATTAGACTTCATCATCATAACATCTTTCTGTAAGTATTTTTATGCCAAAAATTATTATTGGGTACTAAACTGTGCTGCTAACGCAATAAATCCTCTAAACGGATTTTACAAAGTAGGTAGGTAGACCCTGAAGCGTAATGTTATATTAACCCATTACCCACACAATATAAGTCTTTTACAATCAAAGAAGACAACAAAAACAAAAAAAAAAAACAAACAAACCAAATAAACTGAACTGAAGAAGAAAAATAAAATATACAAAACAAACAACTCCACACACCATAAGTCGTTGAACTATTAATGGGACAACCATAGTCATACAATATATAACTCATCAGAGAGCTCAACAACAACAACAACAACTTAAAAATAACGAAACCAGAGCCAGAGCAAAAACAAGCAAACTCGAACTCACGAGAAATATACCAACAACTAAAAATGAAAAGTGAAAGTTAACATATTGTTGTTGGAGAAAAAATCAGTTACAAAAAGAAAAAAACAAACAACAATTTATTCCCCTCGTCAGAAAAAAAAATAATTTGTAATTTGCGCTCATCACTATCTTTGAGCGTTGTGCATCCCATCTCTAGCTTTATTGCATTGCGTAACGGCATGTTTCTGCATCGCTCTTTTTTTGCCATCATAATAATCAGGAAATGCCAAACGTGCATAAGTAGCTGCAGCAGCAGTGACAGTTGGTAGAAGAAAATAACCCAAGTTTCCACAGACTTTAGCTATAAAAAGACCTCCATCATCATCATCATCAGCCCTCCCCCTTAATTTTTTTCATAGATGTCAAAATCGGGAAACTAATCGTGCGCCTCATCATGAAGAGATTTTGTCATCGAGAAATTGTTATCAATTTTATGCTCTGCAAAGATACACTCACATAGCTAGATATACATAAAGATAGACTTATAGCAAAAAGCAAGTAACGAGTCATATCGCTCTGAGTATCACTTTCACTTGAAGAAAGACAGGAAAAAAAACAACAAATGTTATTTTGACTAAAACTTTATCCAACAACATTTTTGTATCTTTCTATAATAATCTACTTCGTACATTCATTTCGCCATTACACGCATTTTAAAAGTGGAGAAAGAAAGAAAAAGAAAAGAGTGGAAGGCCTGAAAGACCTCCATCATATAACGAGTTCGATGAACTCGTTACGAACTCGTATAGCAAAACAACAAACGATTACATAAAAACTTGGTTAGTTGTTTTTGTTGTTGTTGTTGTTGATTGGAGTTTTGTAAGTATCGTTATTTGTAGTTAAATAAAGTTTAACCTAAATTAATTTACAAAATTGACCTCCCACCATCTTTTTTTTTTTTCTTTGAACGATTGGGTATTATTCATCATCATCGTTACTTTAACTAACTAGTCAGAAGTCATGTGCGATTATTTATTGTTAATACTAGATACTATTTTGTTTTTTTATACAAGGGAATGTCAAATTTATACGAGTATGTATCAATCTAAAACAAAAATTGCAATGACCAATGATGAAAAGAGAAGGCAAAATTAGTTTAGCTATCGCTATAAATTCTATATGCATATAGATACATTGCATCGAGTGCAGAGTGCAAATTTAAAGGCGCGTATACATTCACAAAAAATAGCGAGCTCACATTTATTGAAGCCATAAGTGAATGACCGAGCATGACCTAAATTTGTGTCGCTGCACTCGGTGGTTCTGTTTTTTTTTTTTGCTTGCTTCGAATCACACACAAATACTGTCATAAAATTGGGTGCATGCAAATATGCATCTCGCAACATTCTCACCACAGACACATCCAAATACACAGTGTGCAAAATATTTCATATTCGAAAATTCACCACACACACACAGACAACACATCTAAATCCAAATAGGTACCGAGAGAATGCAATAGAATTTTTTCGATTTAAATTCGAAGAATTTTTTTTGTGTATTAAATTCGAATTTCGAAATACAAGTTGCATTCTCTTTCGGTCTGTATGGCGTATGTGTAATGTTGCGAAACATTCTGTATGCATGTTCGTAGTATGAAAAACCTTCGAGAAACATCTCTTGATTGTGTGTGCGGGGTGTGGGGGTAATATGGGTTGTGTTGATTTGGTGTCGTTGACCGGAGCTCATCGTGGGGATACACACCAGATGTTTCAGGGTATAAGTTGTATATGGGGGCTGTGTGTTGGAGTGAGATATCACGAGTATTTATAAACTAGAAGTCATTGAAAAATGAAAGTAAATTTTTTCAATAAATTTTTCTATGAGCAAGCGAGATGCCTACACATTTAGTTCGAGTATCGAAGTTTGGTTTTTTGCAATAGTATTGGTGGATTTTATTTTTTGATTGTTTGTATACGAGTATAGAGTATATCAAAATGACCCCGGACTAAATGAGAGTCTTGCTCTTCGTTCTAACTAACGTGCAGTTACATGCATACATACATATGTCGAATCTACACAGCAGCTATGTAGATAGAGATATAGTGTTGCTGCTGCACAATTTAAGTTAGTTCATTGAGCAAGAGGTAAACAACCTTTTGAAGGTTCGTCCCCAACACAATACCAAACTAAACCACATGATTGTAGGTATACACGAGTAGGTTAGGTATACACGGTGAGTAAAGTTGAGTTCAGATGAAGCTTGAGGGGGAGAATTCATTTCGTTTCTTTTCGTTTTTTTTTTTTGTTAATTGACATGTACAATGTTTTTTTTATTTTTTATATTTTATTGCAATTGACGAGTTGTTTCTTCTCCTCTTGAAATCTACACAATATAAAAATGCTCTACAACATGTTATTATTTATTCTCCTCACTCTCCTTTGTTTGTCTTTCTTTTTTTTATATTTACGTAACGCATGAAATTTCACTCGTTATGCAATAGAAAGCAGCGGCGGCAGCAAGAAGCAAACAGCAACGCAACAGCGAGTAACAAGACAACATAAACAACGAATGAAAGATTCATTTTTGGGGGATCACTCTTATAACGAGCTTTACTTTGTGATTGCTCGTCATTGTTGGTTGTTTATTTATTTGTTGTTCACTGTGTTTTGTAACTGCATTGCGTTTGTGTTATTTCAAACTGACAGATCATGCCAAGCGCCATCAAACTCATGATGATGCTAAAAATTTTAACGATTGACAAGTCAAGAAATTATAGGCTGATACACCTTTTTGAATATATGTAAAAAGTTAATAAGCTTCAAATGGCTCATAAGAAGGGGATTTATTAGGAGTTTTCTCAATAAAAAAAAAGTAAGGAAAGATGATGTTCGCTACTTTGTATTTAGGCTAGGTAGCTTCCGCATTTCTACATAGAGCGAAAATGCACAGGCACATCAGTCCCATCACTATGCTTTTATGTGTCAAGTGGATGAGCGATGATGACAAAAGTGTTGTGTGGAAAATGTAGGTATCTATACAACCTCCCCTTTTCATAAATCATCAATTTTCCACCTCGACACTTAAGTTTCAAACATCAGACTTATTCGTTTGTAGGTATATGTTTCTACTTTTGCTGCTACTGCGTGTTTATAGTGTATAAGAGTATGTACACTCTTGTTTGGATGTGACCTGAATAGAGTTCAACATTTTTAAATGAACTTTACTCCCCCTTTTTGCTATGACACAAACATCAGCACCAGCATCCATTTTACACCACATCTACACTACAGCCACTTAGGAAGGTATGTACCTACCTACCTACAGTGAACTAGACGACAATAGATATATTTTTGTTTTCTAATTTAAAATGTATGTAGGTAGGCACAAAACTTTGCAATAAAATGTATGTACCTACATTTATACATATTTTGTCTATATTTTTATTTTACATATAAATAGTTAAAAAAAAAATAAATAAAGTGAGTGACACATCTGTCTACAAGTTGCATAAAATTCCAACAATTTCAACAATTGAAAGACCTAGAAAATTAAACAAACACACATTAACATTCATATATACAACACACACACACATACACACTTTTGTCATACATTAAAAACGCACACATTTATAAAAAACGCAATAAAATAAATTTACTTTCAATTTGGTTAACCTCGTGCTAATTTGAGTTCATTTTAATTAAAATAACCGTCGACTGTCAGTGAGCTGTGAGTGAGCTAGGCAATGCGAATAAAATGTCTGTCAGTTTTGTAGTATAAAAATATTCCTATCTATCTACCAGGTATAACCTGAAGCGAAAGATAGAGAGAGAGGGGGTGTGATGAAGCTTGAAGGACTAGAAAATTAAAATTTTAATCAAATGGGTCCCCTTTTTGCCATGCTTATTTTTGTTCCGTTAGTTTCTAAGTGTTATCCACTTTTGGAATCCAGACACACTAAAATATGCAAAACAACAAAAAGTATCAAAATTTAAATTTGACATCTGACAAGTTGTGGGTGGTATATAGCGAATATCCAGTTATAAAAACAAATCTATTGTGGTTGTGCCTTAAATCAACATCATGGCTGATGCATCTGTCTGGAAATTAAGCAAGCAAACAAACTGAACTTTTTTTTTTTGTTATGCAAATTGATAAGCGCTCTCAAAACTAATGGTATGCTGACACTACTGCTGCTGCTGCTGCTAACTGTCAGAGTGTGTAGAGGTATTTTCATATATTTGAATTAGTTTAAGAGCCATATTCCTACCCATACAAATACGGAGAAAGATATTATTGTGTATATGCTATAATAAAAGCTATGGGTGACCTAGTTTTCCAACGTTATGAACGTCAGACTTGGTTCGGTCAATGAACTCAGCCTCGACTGATAGCATGCGTACTGCTGTAGAGTAGATAGGTAGGTAGGTATATTTGAAGTTGTTGTTGTTGTTGCTGGTGTGGATTTGCTCTTTCGGTTTCGTTTTCAACGAAAAATATAATTAAAAAAAAAACTGTGTTGCGTGTATATTTAATAAATGAATAAAAAATTGTTTGATAAATAAATTTTTGGCAGATATAAATGCCAATTTCTTTTTTTTTTGTTATAACAGTAACAATAATAAAATGAGGAAATATAGAGGCGAGATGGATGGGCGGTTTTTGGAAACAAAAATACAACAAATATGTGTTAAAGTTTTTTTTTTAAAGATAGCTATGTTGTCTGTTTGTTATTTAATCGATGAAATAAATTTTTAGTTTTCTAGGTCGACGGTCAGTTTATTTAATTTTTTTTTTATTTTCCTCTCTTTTTTTCTCGATTTGTTTATGTATGTTTATGTCGGTTTTGTTGTTGTGAAGTAACCTCTTCTTTCCTTGAGAGATAATGAAAAGGGGAACACGGTCATTTTTATAAAATCGTAATAAAAAAAAAAAAAAAAAACAGGGGACAAAGCATCGAACAACGACGACGAGCGACGACGCGACGAACGACGATGATCAAAAACGCACACGCATGACATACGCCATATACTCGCATACGCATAGCATAAAAAGACCTATGCCGAGAGACTTAATTTTTGAAGGATTTTTTTTTTTTTTTTTTTTTTTGGTTGGTTGGTCAAGGATGAATGGATTTATATTGTAAAACGTGTGAAGCGCCACATCAAATTGTCTACACGCACGCACACAGACGGCAGGCAGCGGATAAAAATGTGTCGAAATTGGGTCATATCCGAATTCAGCAGAAGTGTGACATTATACGAGGTATGAGGAGTTTTTTTTTTTTTGTTAAGAACAAAAATTCGGCCTCTGGATAGTCTAACAATTAAGATTGATGGTGACAGGAGAGATAAATGAGAATGTTTTGTACATTTTTGGTGTCGAAAATGACATTCAGTTACACTTAAATAAATTTCAAAAATCATAAACCATTTTTGTTCAATAAATTCTCTTATTAATATATTCTTAAAGAAGGCAAACAGCAGCTTCCGGTGAAAGACGCACAAATGTGTAATCAGGTAAAAAACAAATAAATTCAATTTGGTTTATAGAAATGAGTAATACAAAATTTGTCTTCAAAGCCTTGGTCTCAATAGATTAAAAAAAAAAAACAAAAAAAAATATTTTATTTTTGCTGATTACAAATTTGATTTTTGCTACCTAAATTATTTTTGTGCTTTTAGCATGTGATTATATAGAAAACAATAATTATAAGAAATTTCAATTAAATATAGATAAAGTTTGCAGAAAACTAGAACAGAGTGATAAGAATTCTTTTTTTGGCTGTTTACCTTAATTGCAAAATTTCATTGGAAGTGAGGAAATAAATTCATAATTTATTGGGTTTGTTTAACCGAAATACATACATATAGCTTGGACTCATAGTAAATGTCATATTTTGCAAGACTCATGTTCCTTCAAAAATTTCAGACGGACGCCATTTTGTTTTGAATGATTGTAATTAAGAAAAATCACTATTCTTAATAACATTATGGCATTATTTTAAATTGTATGGAAGAATCTACTCAATATTTGTATGATTTCCTTTTTTTGGGCGCCACTTTCTTATTTTTTGTTTTTAAAATAACAAAATTTAACTCCCAAAATATTAGCTTTATTTACTACTTGTTGTCTTGAGTCATAAAATAAATCTACTTTGTGTTTTTATCACAGTTTTTCTTTCTTAAAAATCCCATGTTGGGCGCCATTTAACTAAAAGGTAATATGGTACCTTAACTTTGTTAAATTTACTAACTTTACTTTATTTCTTCTTCTTTTTTTGTATCATAATTTTATTATTTTTTTTAAAATAAAAATCCTAAATTGGGCGCCATTTAACTTAATTCATTCAAAACATCAATTTTCTCTAAACAAACAATTGTTCCAATTTTCTCAATTAAATCATCACAAAACCTAATTTGAATCAACACTATCTCTATAAAACTCTACTCTATATTACTGTCTGTCTGTCTATAGAAGAAACTTCTTGAATTTCTTTGTTTAGTATAAAAATACGAGAAGAAATCAGAAAAACAACAACAACTTTCGATTTCATTACTAGAGTCATCGGCCTAAGCTTAACTAAACATATTATTCTCTTGACGTCGTCGTCGTCGTCCGTTCGTTGTCTTTCTTTTTGTTTTTGTTGTTGTCTTTATATTGTGATGTTGTATCACCGCGGCGCGCCATATAGATGACTTCAATAATTACCATGATATTGTAGATATGACGCAGACTATAACGACATGGAGGTGACGAGGCGGTGGCGGTGGTGGATAGATTTGCTACTTTAATTGATACGAAACACATAAGACAAGACATATGCCACCTATCTTTGCTTCAACAAACAAAACATCCAAAATACACACAGCACACATATTTCTGTGTATCTTTCCCCATCCAACCAATTTTTGTTTTTTTTAATAACATCATTGTTGTGAGCTAATTTATTATCTCATTCACTCCTGTACTGGCCTCTTTATTTTATTTTATTTTCCCTTTGCTCTGTTCTATTTCGAACAACTCAATTGCTATATAATATGTGTATAGGTACTTCAACTCAAATTAAAAAAAAAAAAAAAAAATCCACCGCGCCGCGACGTCTTTGTGTGCTGTGCTGTGCTCTGTGTGTTGCAGCAGCAAAAATTGTTCGTCGTTCACGAATTGGGTTAAGTCCGGTCATTCCACTCTTAGCACAATTCCACAATGATTCTACCACTATTCACCACCTCACCGTTCTTTACCACAAAGTTTCGTTCGTTCGGTCGTCCGTTTCTTTGCTCCTCCGTATAGCCGTACTCCTACAATTTTTACAATGAAACAGAGCAACAAACCTACAGCTCACAGAGTGTTGTGTTGTGCCTTTGTTTATCGGTTCGTTCGTTTAACGTATGGAAATCACGATGATGACGGTGTGGTGAACGATTGTCTTTGTCTTATATTAAGTGTGGTGAATATAACCCAACACACAAAACAAATTAAATAACAACCGATAAGGAGATTTATTACGAAAATCATTGCATTTCTTCGCTCACGAGAGTGTGTCAACCTCTTTTATATTTATTTTATTTTATTCAACAACAACGAAAAAAATAAATAAACCCAAAATACCAACCACAAAAATAAAAACGAATTAGTTAAAAGTGGGACAAGCTACCTACCATATTATGACAAAAATACACAAATATATATACACACAACCATCTAAACATTCAGCACTGGAACTCGAGTGAAGGGTACATTTCTGTTGTTTCGCGTTACGAAAAACAAAATAAAATCCAACCAACAACAACAACAAGAGCTACACAGAAAATTTCGTTCATGGCTGGTCATTGAACTCGACTCGACTCGGCTCGCAACATGTTTGTTCGTCATGTTGGTTCGATTATGAGAGATTATTTTTCGTTAATATGTGTGTATAGTGGAGTGAAGATTATGGGGAAAGGAGGGTTTTAAAGGGGGGTATATTATTTTGTTTAAAACAAATTTTCTTTATGTGTGTTGTAATCTTATCTCGTTGGTCTATGATGGATTTTTTTTTTTTTGATTTTTTGAACATAGTGTGGTGAGATAAGTTATTACCAACCAAGCCAGGGTTTTCGTATTTGAATTTTATATATTATTTATAATTAAACTTACAATTTCCATATGTAGTTCAAAAGTGAGCGAGAAAGCAAAACAAAAAGAAGAAAACGAAAAAGAAATGACAAGGTGAAATATGGTGGGTGGTTATTTTAGTTTGGTCACACATAGTCATTTACCTCTTTGCATCATGATGGTGTGTGAATGAGAAAAATTATGGTGTTTCGCAATTTTGTTGCAGATACATTGAGCAAAATGTATTGACAGAAAAAGAGGTTAAATTTGATTTTGATTGAGTAGCAAAGAAATAAACTTATCTGTCATATGATTTCTAAGTTTTTTGACAACTTGTAATTCGAAATGTCACTAAAACTTAAAATTGAGTATAAACTGTTTTGACAGATAAGTGTCATGCATAAATATTAAAGATAGAATATTTAAGTTATTCTTGTTAGTTGGTTTTGACAGTCAAGTATCATAATTTCATTGTTTCCTACTTTTTCTCCAATAAATCTTATTTTGAAAAAAATATGTATGTATATGTAAAAAAAACTCACCATCTCTGCTCATTCCAACAGCAATACATTTTTTCAGACGACAATATTGACATCTATTACGGTTAATTCGCAATATACTGCACTGTTGGTTCTTTGTACATGGACGATATTGAATCTTTTGTTGAATAGAACGTCGGAAAAATCCCTGAAAATAGAGAAAAAAAAATACAAATTAGTGATGGGACATTATTGGTAAATTCACATAGAGATGGGATTAAAATATATTTTTTTTTTTTTTTTGACATTTATGTATATAAAAAAGAAAATATGAAGAAATAACGTACATCACTTGTTCCGGACGCTAAATTCTGTGCTGATGGTATTAAATTATTCTGACCCAAACTACACTCTGTCTTAATCTCAATTTTAATATTATTACTATCGCTAGTTTTATTATTATTATTATTATTAGTACAATTATTGTTATTATTATTATTATTGCTATTGCTGCTTAAATTCTCATCGAATTTCTGACACAAATAATTCATTGTTATAACCTGGTGATTTTGATCGGATACAATTTCATCATCACACCCCGAATCCATATCCATGGATAGACAATTATTACACTGACATGGTGGTTCTTGGTCTATTTTTAATT
The DNA here is from genome assembly GCF_945859685.1 of Eupeodes corollae. Taxonomy (NCBI): domain Eukaryota; kingdom Metazoa; phylum Arthropoda; class Insecta; order Diptera; family Syrphidae; genus Eupeodes; species Eupeodes corollae. The sequence continues at coordinate 261,326,784 of NC_079147.1, read as the reverse complement.
GTTGTGGTGTACAGGTGCATGAGGATAATACCGAGGATGCTGATGATGATGCCGTCGATTGGAGACTTGACGAACTCGACATGCTCGAATTGCTGTCAGAACTGTCACGACGATTGTGCGATGCAGAATCTTCAGGTATAATACCCAATCGCTTGGCTAGTTCTGAATTTTGTCGATCTAACGATATGGCAGTGTGTTTTTCATCACATTTGCTGTTTTGTTGCATTTGCATTGACAAAGTTGAATCTTTGACATTTTTTAAATTATTATTATCAATAACAACGGCATTGATATTATTATTGCTGGTTGTTTGCAATTGTTGTTGTTTTTTCTGCTTCCACTCGCGAGCGTAACGAATCTTTTTCCACGGACACTGATACGTTGATTCGTAATTGCCCGCGGAGGTCATCATCATCATTGTTTGCTGATGATCGCCAATATTTGTATTTACATTATTTTCACCACTGTCATTTATACCGCACTCACCCTCATTGTTATCAATAATCACCGCCGCCGTCGTCGGTGTCGCTGTCGTTGTCGATAAAACCGTTAAATTGTCTGTTCTATTCGAATGCTGAGGATTTTGATTTTGATTTTGAATATGATTTTGAATTTGACAGTGATGATGATTCGCGTCACTTTTACGCACTTTAATACTACTATGATGATGTTGATGATGTTGCATATGACTATTATTAAAATTATCGTTATGATGCTCTTGGGGTGGTAACATATTTGTCGCCGTTGTCGATTGCATCGTCGTCGGTAAGGTTGTCGTTGTTGTCGATGTCGATGTCATTGTCGAATTATTTATTGACGTTGACGTTTGCTGTTGTTGGTGTATCGACTTCAGTCTTTTTCGATGCGATGACATATTTTGCTGATGTTGTACTACTATTTGACTGACATAATGTGCATTTGGACTAGTTGCCTGCTTATTACTACTAAAATTATTATTATTATTATTAATACTATTACTATTATTGGTGGATGATGTTGTTGTTGTCTTAATTGTTGTTATCGGCGCGGATTCTAAAAGTTTAACTAACGCCGAATGTTGTTCTTTTAATTGTTGACTTTTATTATTAGCCTTATTATTTACCGCCACTGTAACAACCACAGGTGGTGATGGTGATGTTAATTTGTCACTTAAACCAATGACAAGTGTTTTGGTTGTTGTTGTTTGATTTGATTTATCCATAATTGTATTTGGATTTGATTTGGTTGATTGATTATCAGTTATGATTTCTTGAATTGCACAACCCATTTTTTTGTTTTTAAATTTAAATTCAAATTTTGTAGTATTCCTAAAAAAAAAAACTAACTTCACGATTGAAATATGGTTATTCACCAAAAAGTTCAGTGTTTAACTATAAGTGAGAATGATTTTTTTAAATTAATCCCAGTATTTTGTGTTTTATTATTAAGAAATATTATTTATTTTGTATAAGGAACATGGTTGATATTCTTCAAACTGTTGTATCCACTCACGACCGTTAAAAAATTTAATCTTTGTATTTTTGAATTTATTTTTTATTCTGTTTTAAATTTTTTAAAAACTGCAATGAGTTTATGTCAAATTTTTTGTTATTTTTGTATTAAAAAACGCGCACACAAAAATCTTTGTAACCGTCTCATTTGACAAACAATTTGCGAATGATTGCTAGCCCCAACGTCAAACTGTTTATTCGTTCGAATGTGAAAATATTTTCTCTGTTTCTCTGTTCGTTTCGTATCGTCGTCGTCGGCGCGAGTTCGGGGCTTTTGGGTTGGAGGGGGGCTGTGGTGCGGTGTGGTGGAGCAAGCCTTCAATGAGCAAAACTAACGAGTCTCGCTTTACATTCCATTTTAGTTTAGGTGAAATACTTGAGTGTGTGGGTAATTTTTTGATAAAACTACCAGAGAGAATAAATATGAAAGAAAGAGAACGTTGCTGGTGAATTTGAAGGGTTGAGAGTGAGTAGACACTAGTTTGAGCGTATTTCCCTCATAATTTTTCTCGCTGTAGTTCAATTCGGATTGTATCTGTGTGTATAGTGTGTGGTGAGGTTGTTTCTTTGATGGCCGCCAACCTCGCGCTACATAGATTGTGGGGTAATTGAAGTCATTCACACCGAATCTATCGAATGTGGAAGGAAGGTGAGCCAGTAAGAGTGCGTGCTAGAGCTAAAGCTAGAGCTAGAGCTAGTCAGTTCCAGAACTGGAGGTAATATGGTGGGTGGTGGTGGTGGGTTTATAAATGTAATCCCTGCATTAACCACCACGAGGAACCTATATAGGTATATCTGCTTTTGACTATCTATTTAATTGTGTTCTCGTTCTGTCAAAATATTTTGGCAAACTTTTTGATTAGTTTCTCAAATTATTAGGTATAAGTGTCATGCTATGGAATTTTTCCACCTGTAAGGTGAATTTTATACAGAAATTGTCAAAAATATTTTCATTTCCCTTTTATCGATTTTTAGGAATTTTCTAGTTCGTAGTTCGTTGAACTAAAAGCAGCTATACATAAAACCTCTTTCGAATAGCTCTTGCTATAGATGATGATAAGAAGTTGCTGCTGCTCTTAAGAATTAGGGCATTTGCTTGCTCACAAACTCACATTGAATGCCGAATGCATCGAGAGACACACAGGGTACATTGCACTCTATTGACAATCATCACTCAGTTTTCTTTGCAATTTTCCTTCTTCGTCTCTTTTTCGTATAGTTTTTCAGCAATTTATCACTACTCTGTGTGCATTGCAAAAACTATCTAAAAGAAACGACATAAAATAAAAAACGAAATCGATTCTCGACTCCAACAAACCATAATAGCTTCTCTTTCCAACAACTGTCAAATATGACATTTTGCTAATAGTTTCTATCTCGTTTACTCTTTTTCATGGTACACTCTGTGTATCCCGCGAATTTGTATCTCGAGTAAATATACACTAGAGCCAGAGCCAGAGCTGCCTGCCTGCTGCTGCTACTGCTGCTTATATGATGGCGCTGCTATGTAGTGTGAGTGCGTTCATAGAGTCATAGCCAGTTCAACGAACTCACCATTGTCGTGACCCACTTTTCGGTCACCTACCTCGAACCGAATGTGGAGCTCATTGCTGTCTTTCTATACCCTATTCTATAGCTTTATGAGTGCCTGTGTATATTTCTTATCATCTCGTTTTGCTCTCTGTTCTGTTGTGTAGTTTTTGTTGCTGTTGTTTTTGTCGTCGTCGATGATAGTGTGTATAGATAGATGTGGGACTATGATTGAGGGGGTTTTTTCGTCGAAGGGACTGTGTGTTGAAAGAAGCAAGGACTTATGTAGCTAGGCACAAAAATGACAGGAGGTGGATACCTATTTTTCTGCGAAATATTTATATTTTCTGCTTACATTTATTTTGGTTTTTATAGATTTATTTAGTTTTTCATAAGATACTTAGGCGATTGCATAGTCTTTGGCTTGCAAATGCGTTTTATTTAGACAATCCACGAGGGTTGGGCTTCTACTTATAGAACAAAATATTAAAACATTTATTTTCTTGGTATATTTTCGTCTATGGAAAAGTTGACAATATTTTTCGCTGTTTCGCCTTTCGCTGCAAGCATTTTGTGTGCGTAACGCACTTTGATATTGCATCATAGAGTTACGAGTGGGTTAAAATTGTTGTTGTTGTTGTTTGTTAACTCGCTAGCTGACTGTGATATAGAAACCAAAAATGGTGTTATACCAAAATAAAAAAAAAATCTGTATCTTTACCTAACTAACCTACCTACAACATTATGTTTGGCATAGAAATAAAAACAAGAATGCTAGATGTTGTATAGCATAATATAGCGCAGAGGCTGTTTACTATAAAGTCTTGGAGTTCGTTGACGTTTCTTGGAGTTTCTTGTGCGCTAGTGTATACTACGCAAGCGCACACAGATGGAACGAGTTTTTTTTTTGTGTTGTCCCATCTCAAACGAAAGTGAGAGGGAATTGCACATAAATTGTGATATTACATGACGACGTTGAACGAACGGTCTTAAATATTTTTTAGTTTTCTTTTTATTTTTGCTTAGGAATGACTTTTGGGTTGAAGATTTATCTGACGAAAGAGGGCTCCATATAAATGAAAATCAAATTTATCGAGGCATAAAATATAGCTTTTAAATTTTTGATGAAGCAAAGCTGGTTCAATGTTAAGTTTGGGTAGGTATAATGCCTTTTAAGCAAATTTGAGGTAGGTCAGTTGTTTCTTTTTATCGAAAATGGATAAGAGTTCTTGATAACTGAATGGGAGAGGTCTTGTTATAGGTTTTGAATATTTGATAAAGACCGTTAAAAGAACTGTAGAGTGACTTAAAAGTCAAAAGAAGGAATTTAGTTTGATATATTTGCAAATTTAATGAAATTCTACCACGTGGTGAGTTTATCGAAACAGCGCAATTTGATTGTGATCAAAATACACAAACTAAATTAATAGTAACTTTTCTATGAAACTTTACAAATGGTTAATGGAAATGAACAACAAACTTTGAGGTGAATATATAACTACCTATCCTCAAGCTGTCAAAAATCTGTAGAAGTACTGCTATCATGTATTTCTTGAATCTTATTTTAATAGAGCGGATTCATTTGAGGTGATTTATTGAAAATAGTTAAAGAGAATGGTGTTTTATAAAAAGAATTCTTTTTAATTTCAAAAACTTTCATCTCTACATAGATACTTGATACTCACCTTTGAAAGGTGAGTTTTAATTTTCTTCAAAAAAAACAAATGTACATAACTCCATTACTCTTTACCATTGTGCATAATGATTTTGACAGTACTTTGTCAATTGGGTTTAAATTTCCACCACACTCTACCATTTGACGTCTGTCAAATCTACCTAATAACTTCTGGCAAGTGAAAACCAAAATCTCAAAACAACTAAATCCATCCATTTATAATCTCAGAAGAAACACAAAAATAACAAGATCACTTAAAGCAAAGAAGATCAACTAATCACTTTTCTACAATGTGATGTATAATGTTTGACGTTCCATATAGTTTCAAAAAATAAACAACTCTCACTTTTTCCCATTGAAGTCGGCTTGAATGCACTCATTTTTGTTTCTATTCCATCAAAAACAAATTACATTTATAGACAAATTTTATTGTAAACACAATCGGACTGAACGGATAGTGCATTTGTTAATTGATTACCCATCAAAAAAAAGAAGAAAAACACTTTGATGATAAATAGAGTAAACTTAAGAAAAACAGAAGGGGGAAATAGGCGCCACCCAAATAAAAAAAGAATGAAAACAAAACAATCAAGAAGTAGCGATGTCATTGAACTTTGAGACGTAAAGTAGAAGTTCATTTTGTTTATGTATAAAAGAATAGTAGATTTATTTTAGGGCTTTTTTCTCATACAGGTGATACCTTTTTCAATGAAAAGTGTTGTTTGTAAAATCAGAAATTCATGATTTACTTTTGTTTGACTGTTCATTTTAATTTTGACAGATGCAGAAATTTTTTCATGATTAGATTTTCTTTTAGTTAGAGATTTATGAAACTTCCAACGTCAAAAGTGACAGTTGTATAACACTGTCAAAGAGTACCGATAGAAGCTCGGAGTTAAAAATGTTTGTCTTCATTATCAGAATAAAAATATTCAATCCAAAAAATGTCAGTTTCCACAAAGTGCTGTTTTGACACTTGGAATTATTCCCAACATTTTTTGTTTGTTATGCCGCGTTTACACGAGTCACAAATTGGCATAACTCATTTCTTAATATAACTAAAATAAGTGAGAATTTGTCTTGGGTTATTTATACTTAAACCAGTCAATAAAAAGAAATAAGTCATTTTGTTTTATTGATACCCGTATAATTCTGAAAAAAACTATTTTGACACTTGACATATAGACGTCAAATGCTATTTGGTATAACTTAAAATCTTTCGGGTATGACTTTTTAGAAAAAGATCATGACGTTTGACAAGGCATTACCGAATTCTAAATTTGACATATAGACGTCAAAATATGTTTGGTGACAAGTTAAATTATTCGGATATGGCTTTTTGACTACATTAAATAATCAAAAAAAGGTCATAAGCCACCTCCCAATAACACGTGTGCTTGCTTGGTAAAATTCCATTTCATTACCTTGGGTTGAAGAAAAACGAATAATTTGACATTTCTCATTTCCTCATCGACTCAATATTTGTGTCAAGTGGCAATAAACTTTTCAAACAAAACTTTTCCAAATAATTGAAGGACTTAAGGCTGGCTATAAACCCTATATACCTTCCTACACAAGACCAGCAACAAATAATAGAACAACAACAACAAGAAAAAACCATCAAAACCAATCTCCTTATAATCAGAAAACAATAAAAATCCCCTCTCCTGAACAAATATCCAATCAACGTCCTTAATCCCTTTGTGTTTCTCTCTAATAATTCACTTCCAATAATTGTTATACACATGTATATAGGAAAACCTTTATAAAACCAATAATACATGTATTTATATATCTATGTTCTTATACCTAACTAATATTAGGGCTATTTAATATCTGTCAGAATATAGAAAAAAAAAGAAAGAACCTATAATATGGGGTCATACATATTTCATCCCTCGCCATTATTATAGTCTCTCATGTCATCTAGTGTCAAAGCAATTGACGTCACAACGTGTACAACGTGCTTCAGTGCCTACCCAATAAAAATGTATGGTATACAAAGTTCATTCACCTTTTTATGTAGGTATACCTACTCAACTCGGTTTGAGGGTAGGTACATACTAGGTATAGACTAAAGGTATGTATGTATATAGAGAGTCAAGGAAAAATTGAGAATAAGTACACACAACATACATTTCCTCTCTCTGTCAAAAGTAGGCAGGTATATAATAGGCATATAAATTGGCGCGCTGAAAATACTATTCACTGTGATGTAATTTGGGGTTAAAAACGGTTATGATTTACAAAGAGCAATAATTATATAGATATTATGGTGAGTATGTTTGTTTTTCCCTTTTTCTTCTTTTGCAAACAAATCAATAAGGAAAAACAAAAATATTTGGGTTAATACAATAAGCAATCAAATAATTTACCCATCGAATCAAGGGTTGCACAAGTATACAACAAAAACAAGCAGAAACAACAGAAAGGAAATATCTGGAGCTCCTCTTATAATTATATCCTGTGTGCGCGCACAGGAGGACCAATTCCTCAACACCCAGTCGGAGCGCAAAACATACTTATACACAAAAGGCTGATTCAACTTCTGCTGCTGGTGCTTCTGCTTGTGCTGCGAGCGAAAACTAGGTCAACGTACGGCAGTAACCTTACGTAGCGCGTACAACGAAAGCACTTTCTCTCTATAACCACCCCAAAAAGAACAAAAACACAACACCACACACAACCGCTATACAACCAACCCACGACGACTACGACGACGAGTCGAGTATCGTTTCACGTCCGCATTCCTGTATATATTCCATTCCAACACACTATCCTTCTATCCTTATACCAAAAAGGATTTTACAGTGTGGATGGTGGATGTCGATGATGGTGAGATGGGGTGAGAAATGGGAAGGGGGATGAACGTTTGTACAATGTATATTGTATACACCATCATCGATGAAGAACAAGTGGAACCGAAGCAGCACCATCATAAACGTGTGCAACTTGTGATGCTAACGCCCTCGAATTGGGTCACATCCAGGGTTGACAGTGGCATGGTGGGTTTGAGTTTGGGTTCGGGTATGGATTCATTTGGTCGTTCCTTCGGTGATGGTTTATATACACTTAAAAGTATTCCAGATTTAACGGCAGGTGGTAGTTGGTTGATGATGTTCTGGAACTTCTTTTTCCTCATTCTGGATTCAGTAAAGAGTTCCCGCGTTCTTCCCTATATCCGACATCGTTGTCGTTGTTTCTGCACGACGAGGGTGGTACATAACACAAGATGTGACGACTATGTGCTCTTTGCATCATGGGTACGCGCCTGTTCCAAATTTCGATTTCAGCCAGGGGTTGCGATTTGCTTTGACCTACATAAAGTTCAACGAACCATCTCAACTTGGAGTTCACCCTAGCTTTTTCCTATTTTTACATATACACACTTATATACCGAAAGTTAAACATACTATCTACTTATAGTGAGTGTGAGTAGATATGTGCCTACATATATAGTGGACCTATATAATATTAAAAGGTCGTTACCCTTTGTTGGCTGGGAGCTTGGAGTCCGTTTTCAACAGAAAATACCATCATTTAAAATGTCAGAATTTGAAATTTATGGCTAAAATGTCAAATTGACATGTGTGGTTGTTTGGTGGATGCCTATATATTATATTCACCACAGTACACACGGAGATCCGTGTAAATGTCATTTCAATAGAATTTTCCATGAAAACACACAAATAATGTGCGCTTCGAGGACGGACTAGAATCTAAATCTATACACGAAAAAATAAAATAGAGAACATATTGTTTGGCCAGGCTACTGATGATGGAAAAACTTATGTTCCATCCATCATTTAGCTTTGGTTTGGTTGTGTATACAGCAACAATCCACGCAGAGCAGAGAGTTGGATTTCTGCTGCTTATTTGTAATGTCTGAGCTCCCATTCCATCATGGCCATTTGCATATTTTGTCTTCTTTGGGGACTGGCACTGTTAAAGTTGCCGATGGATGGTGGTTAAACCAATATATGTATATTTTACCTTACCTTACCTACCTTCATATCTATACCTTTATAAGCTGTTCTTTGTTATAGATTTTGATAAAGTTTCTTGCACTTTTGGTTTGAAGCCGAACCGAATTGAACCGAGCCGGTTACCATTCTCCATACCAACATCACGATCAAAGAGCCTATACTTCTGAACCAAGAGTTGCAGAGGCAGCAGCAGCTTGCAGCCTGAAGCTATAGCTAGGTCTTTTGTTGCAATTAAGCCCAGCCAGGCAACAAGGTCTTTATTGCATGTTACAGAATTTTATATATTTTTTTCTTTCTTTTCTTTTATTATATTGCCTCGGCACAGGTGAGTGCAGTGAACTCTCAAAGACGTCCGTCGTCGTCGTTGTCGACTTTGTTGTTGTCGACTCGACGTCGTCGCTACATTCGACGGACGTGACGGTCGTTCGTTGTGTATCATGATGGTGAATGCAACTCTCGCACAGCACACAGTTCATCGAGTCTTTTTTGTGTTATTTTGTGTGTGCCATTTGGGTTGGCAAAGTCGTGTAAACATGTTTGCCTGTGCCTGAGAAAAAATAATTTGACAACCAAACAGTCAAACTATAAATTCGACTTATTTCACATACGAAAATTTTGATACATATGTATATATTTTTTAGGTATATAAAATATTTTTCATTTTTCGATCGATATTTAGGTTTAAGCTTTGAGGTATGTACATACTCGTATAATGGAGGTCTGTCGTGATGTGGTGGGTAACAAAAAACTACACAAATTGGGCGGCTGTCAAACTTGTTTTAATTTTTATTTTATGTATTTCTTTTGAAAAAATTATGAGTAATACCTTCCTACCACAGAAGTGAAACGAAACCAAATAAAAATTGAAAAAAAAAAAAAACAAAATAATTGATATTGGGTTAGGTATGAGTCAGAGCTGCCAAACGATGATGTTGGAGTGTGGGGTTTTAATATTTTGGCACTTGAGTGCGCTGTGAGTGTGGTGAATGTTTATAATGTTTCGTGTTTTTGGTATGAGACATTTTTAAGAGGATTTAGAAATGGATTTAGTTTTTTTTTTCCTGTTGCTGATTGTCGATGATAAATTTTGGTTTTAAAGAGGATTTAAGAATGATATGTTAAATGGAATTTAAATTCTATTGACAGGTATCTACTTGTAGTGGGTCATTTGACATTTCATCGAGACCACCACAGAGAGCATCTCGCTGACATTTAACTCAACATTCAACTATAGGATAAGCATATTTGTTTGTTTAAATAATATTTACCATGTTTGAAGGTAGAACTACAAATTTGTTTTCAGCACGACATTACTCATTTGAGATGACAAATGACTTTGTGTTAATGTTTTTGGATAATTGAATAATGTCTACTTCTGTGTAACATATTTTAATATTAAATTGAAATCATCGTTCAAGACACTTGAAAGAAGATTAGATCTTTACGAGAAATGCCAAAGCGGTTAAAGAATTAACAAACATTGCTCCTAATTGGTATTTTAAAATGTCATTTTAAATTAATTTTGTGAAAGAATTCTCTTTCCAAACTTCATTTATGTCAGTTTCAACAAAGTAACTATATTGATGTTGAAAGATCACAAGTACATCCAAAGGCTATGTAAGTTATCAGTCTTGAAATCAAAAAAATCAACAACAACAAACAAAAATTTATAATTTAGCTGGGTTGAATCCTTTTAAATTGAAAATGTATCAAACGTCAGTTCGCATTTTGTTAAGTTTTATGTTTTAGTGTTTGGCATTTTTGTTTAATGCATATACATACATACATTTTAATTGAAACCAATCACGATCATTTATTTAATACGTAAACATATGACTATGAAACTAAAATAAAACCAAACTCTTTACGACTTTCATCTGTCAGTTTCAACAAGGTAAGTAATAATGGTTTTGATGTTGAAACATCTAAAAGACATATTGAGTATGACTTTTACTATAAAAAATCATCACTGACAATTAAATAAAGCTCTTTAATACTTTTGATCTGTCAGTTTCAACAAAGTAAGGTTGACACTTTCAAAAAAAAAATATTGAGTTTGACTTTTACGATGAAAAATCATCACTGACATTAAAACAAAGATCTTTAACACTTTTGATCTGCCAGTTTCAACAAAGTTAGTAATGATGGCATTGATGTTGAAACATCTAAAAAACATATTGAGTATGACTTTTACAATGAAAAATCATCACTGACACTAAAACAAAACTCTTTAAGACTTTTGATTTGTCAGTTTCAACAAAGTAAGTAATGATGGCGTTGATGTTGAAACATCTAAAAAACATATTGAGTATGACTTTTACGATGAAAAATCATCACTGACAATAAAACAAAACTCTTCAAGACTTTTGATCTGTCAGTTTCAACAAAGTAAGTAATGATGGCGTTGATATTGAAACATCTAAAAAACATATTGAGTATGACTTTTACGATGAAAAATCATCACCGACAAATGCTTACAAACTGAAAATCTGGGCTATTTTTCGAATCTACCAATGTGGTGAATTTAAAAATCTTAAATGAATTTCTTTAGGTGAACTAATAAAAAACCATGGATTTCTGATTTTAGACTTATGATTGTTTTTGGCAACGAGTTGTTTATCAAGGGTTTTATTATGAATTTGAGACGGAAACTATTTTGATACTTAGTGTGGTAAGAATACAAATTACATCTGTCAAACATACTCTTTGATTCATTGCACCCACAAACAAAGATATGCGTGAAAAATGTGTATATCTATACAATCTAACACACATAGTTATCTATATGCTGTGCAATTTTCTAACTGCAATAAATCAATAATTCCCCATATCATCAGAAGGTGAATCAAACAATGAACTCTGGCTGTGGTATAAAGTCATGACTATTAAACTAACCACCCACTGGGTGAATCCAAACAAATAACTAACTGTAATTGTTGATTCTTTATATCTATTTGTATAGTGTTGAGTGTACCTGTATGTACAATGTACAGTGTATTTACATGCATCGATTCAAAGTCTAACTATCTATACTTTATGTATACTTATAAAAAATAACGATTAATTTCAAATTGATAGCTATGGTTTCCTGTGCCTATATGTAATTCTTCTATATGTTGTGTATAATCATTATGGAATAAACCGTCAATAGATTAATTAATATTCAAGTGCAGTGACATTTGTAATCACCATTACAACAATCCTGGTTTTTATAGTGTATTTGTTTAGTTTTTATTTCAAAACGTGTTATTTACCAAATTTGAATACTCTTTGTCCAAATTTCCGACGCCTGTTTAATGGGTGATAATTTTAAGAAAAAATAATAAAGATTATTATTATTATTCAATTCTAGCTTTTACGGGTTTATCCCATCATCAGTACCCAGGTATAAGAAAATGAACCAATAATAATTATTTTCAACCAATACCAAAAAGTTTATTGAGTTAGATGAAAAACGTGTGTCACTTTATTGTGCGCATTGTTCTGTTCTCAAGTGGGCTCAAATTGGGTTATTTGTTTTTGTATCTTATTATTTTTTTGACAGTTTGAGCAAATGTTATAAAAAAAGACTTCTATCATGTATATTTATCAACCCACCTGGCAAATATAGAATAATGTATGTATGTATGTTTGTATGTATGTATGTTGTTTTTTTCCAATTATTTGACAAAAATAAAAGACCCAGAAAATCATATCTACATACATATGTATTTACACTCAACTCAGTTAAAACAATCGGTTTATTTTTCTATTTTGTATTTTTTGCATTGAAATAAAATAGTTTATCGCACAACAACACCACACACCAAACACATATACAATTCACTTGAATTAGAAGTCACCTCGAAAGGTTCATTGAACCGTCGTCGTTTGTCGTTGTCGTTGTCGCTGTCGACGACGACGGTCGGTCGTCATACAATCCATCCCGCCACCACACAACGCCACAACACTCACTTCAATTATTATTTTTATTATTACTGTGATTATCTGCGATAGTTGTTTTAATTTGTAGCACTCGCAATGTGTTGTGTATATGATTTTGTTGAGAACATAGATAGGTTTTTATTTTCAATTTTATTTTTATTGGGCTTAGCGCGTTTATGTTGTTTGCCTTGTGGAGTGTTTCTTTTTTTTTCTATTTAATTTTATTTTGTTCACATTGCTTCTGAACAAAATTAGTTAAATAACATACAAGTTACTTTGATAAATAACCAAATGAATGTATGTATACATAAAGGTACTCCAAAATGAAGTTTAATGATATTTATATCTAACTTTATTTTGTTTGACGTACATACATATGTTGAAATTCATGTGAATGTGTTTAGATATTTTTTTGCAAATTTTGTATTATCAAAATTAGAAATAAGGTCATCGGCGTCGTTTATATGATATTTTGTACGTGTACCAAGGGGTTTGTTTTTATTTTGAACACACAAATTTATTGGATGTTTTCGATATGCGTTCTTTTTTTTTTTTGATAATTGCGGAAATGTCTGGATCCATCTGATAAAACATTTTTCATTTATAATATAAGAATTTGATGGTCGAATCTAGTTCACTTGATAATATATTTCTTTATTGAACCTGGCATTGATCAATATTGCTTTGAGTTTTGTTGTTGAGTTGGTATTTAAAAGTCATAATTCATGAATTTTGAAGTGTCCACACAATATCGAATGATTGCCATCTACAAAATATGATTTACCACCTTGATGAGTTATCCAATAAAATTAAAGATCGTGGTTGTTAGTTATGCATGAAAAACTTGCATGTTTAATACATTTGACAGTTCTGTTTGACGTTTTGTCATTTTTCAATCCTAAGAAAAATATGAACTCCCACTTTCTAATGTTGTTTCAAAAAGAATTGGTACCTTTGATTAGAATTCTGGCTTAAATTTATCAATCAAGACTAAAAGTCGTACATTGCAAAGACATTTATCAATGTCAAAGTTAAACGACGGTTTGACGAACAACCGAAATAGTTCATAAAATATCCAATCGTTCTGTAATTATTAGTTTCGAATGAAGAATCGGAGTGTTTATTTGCGATAATCGCTTTTCAGATTAAAATTTTCATGTGTCAACGTAAAAAGTGACAGCCATCAACTTAGAGAAAACGAGTGATAGGTACAACTCTTCTGTCAAAATTTGTTTAACTAGTTTAAATTTTGTGTGCTAGTGGCTTAAAAAGTGAACAGATTGCTTGAAATTAAAGACAAAAACGAAAACAGATTTTTATTTTTCTAATATATTATAGCAACGAGGTCCTCTAAAAGGGGGCTCCAATTAAGAGAATTGACTATTTCGTGATAAAACTCGTTCGAGGTCACATCGCAAGAGCTATGTCTTCGACCAACAATTTAATTTTCGGGGCGTTCTATTCGAACGACGAGTATTTTGAAAGTGCACGCTGGAGCGGCTTCATTCCATCAGAGGCATTCCTCTTTTTAAATAGAAGCGGTCTGATACAGGATTGATTGACAGTTCTGCTAATCTTACGTCAGACGACGAACCGTTTATATGCGACTCCTGTACAATCGGGACGTCATGGCACAAGGCGGAGCAGAGCTTCTTGGGTTCAGAAGGGCTGTGTCCGAACGGGACCGAACTGATAGGGTGAAGCAGGAGAACCAGTTTTGGTGGCTTGTTCTTGGGTTCAATCCCTGCCTATGTCACCTAACTTTTTTTTTGGGGGTACTGCCTCTTGCGAGGAATTGACAAATCCTATAAGAGTAATTCTTGTCATGAAAACGTGCTTTCTCAAGTAAGCCGTTCGGATTCGGCATATAAACTGTAGGTCCCTTCCATCTCTGACAACATTTCTCGCAGACAGGAATGGTTGAGAGCTGTAAGTCACTAGGTCCTGTTGTGCCAATTAATTTATTTATTTATAATGTATGTTTTCAAATGTCTTGCAATAAAAAGAAAAATGATGGAAAAACTGATACAAAATCAATACAATAAAATAAGTGCGTATACGCCTAAGTGCACTTTACTTAATTTTCATCAACTTAAAAAACCATAGAATCAAGAATTAATAAATTTGTACTAAAACTCTGTGGGAAATGAGAAAACTTTGATAATTACGAATATTACAGTTTCAAAAAACTGCTTATTTTGACGTTTTGTTAGTAAAGTTCTTCGTCAAAATTAGTTTCACTGCGATTTCGTGAGTTTCAGAAAATGTATTCAAATTTTATAACAATTAATAGGTCCGTTCGCGTACTTTCTGCACTAAAATTCTTAAAAGAGATATTTTAAAGAGTGGGGGTAAAATTCTCTCACAAAAAGACAAAACTACAAAATAAGTAAGCGAACGGGAAAACAACAATATTTTCCCATAATTTGACTGTCAAAAAAAAAATACACGTAAATTTTGAAACATCATCGTTTTATTTCGTGTTTAGAATTTATTTATTTTTTTGTAAATGAATAAATTAAGACAACATGAGCTTGAAACAGCATCATGCTGGCCCATTATTTTTTTTTGATTAAATTGAAACTTGAAAATTGCAATCTTGTTGGTGTTCTTTGGAAAAGAATTTTAATTTTATAAGTGACAGCAAAAGCGAGCAATTTATATGAAGTTCTATCAAATTTGACACTTTTCAAAAATCAGCCCAAAGAAATTTCTTGGGCTGAAATTCGTAGGTTTTGGAAATATTTTACTCTCTCTTGAGCGCTCTCTTTTAAAAAAAATGGGAAAAACTACGAAATTTTTAAGTACGCGAACAGGATTTATTTAAATCTCGTAATTTTTCGTAAAATTAGACTGTTTTAGGAACGTACGCGAACGGACCTAATTTAAGTCAAAAACTATTTCTTGGGCTAAAATTCGTAGGTTGGGGAAATATTTTACTCTCTCGTGAGCGCTCACTTTTACGAGAAACTACGAAGATTTTAAGTACGCGAGCAGGATTTAGTTAAATTTCGTAATTTTTCGTAAAATTAGACCGTTTTAGGAACGTACGTCAAAAACTATTTTGATTTGTTGACATCTTAACATAATTGTTGAAGAAACCCAAATCTCGAAAGTATTTCTATGAACTAATTTTCAAGAATGTTCCTTAGGACCAGTAATGTTTAAGTCATGTTAGTATCTAATAATGTAAAAAACAAAGCTTGACAACTAATCGAACTCTGTTAAACCTTAATTGACCCAACGAAATTATTGGGTTAAAATATTGATTCGCTGATTTAATTGTAAACAACTCTGGTTTTTCCAGAATATTTAAAAACCAGACATACATACATTTTTTTTTACACTAGGTTCAACTTTCCTTTCAAAATGACATAAGTAAATATTTGTTAAGAAACCATTGAACAGACTGTCATCCATCTTCCATTATTGCCATATTTTAATTAAATCAACTCTGCCTTTGGATTAAACTTAAGCTGTCACAAAGGCGTTTGTTCTTATTCACCTCAATAGCGAGTGTTTATTGTTCCTTTATTAATGTTTTATAATGCAATAAATTCTACAGAAGGTAAGTAGGAACCTACATACAGTGGCTCAAAGTAATAATGGGACACATGCAAATTTGAAAAACAAAAGCCATTCTCTGGAAACCTATACATGTAATATAACAAATAGATATTAAATTAAATTGTTTATATTATTAGTTTATTGAATAACAAAAATTGCATAGATTCATAAATTATAAGTTTGATAAAAAAAATATTACGTTAAACAACTCAGATATTTCACCTCAAAGTAATAATGGGACAAACATGTAAATATGAAAATAAAATGTATTACAAGCTTTATCTTAATAATTTAATATTTGGTGGGAAGGCCCTTCTGGCTTATTACTGCTTTCAAGCGGTTAGGCATGGATTTGACTAGTTTTTGACAGTAATCTGGCGAAATTTTGTCCCACTCGTTCTTCAAGCTGGCAATTAAGTCGTTTTTGTTTCTGATGTCCTGAATTCTTAATTTTTCTTCTAAATAGCTCCACAGATGTTCTATAGGGTTAAGGTCAGGAGATTGCGGGGGCGTTTCCAGCACGTGAGGACAGTTGTACAGCAACCAACTTCGAACATTATACGCCTTATGCTTAGGATCATTATCTTGGTAAAAATAATAATCCTCCGAAAGTCCCAGTTTATCAGCAGTTTCCGCCAGATTTGATCTTAAAATATTGAGATAATATTTGTGGTCCATTATGCCTTCAATTATGTGAAGTTTTCCGGGTCCTGCTGCTGACATTGAACCCCATACCATTACTGATCCTGAACCGTGCTTTACTGTTGGTCTCAAATTTCTTTCCCGAAGCTCTTCATTGGGTTTTCTCCAAACATATGAACGCCCGTCGGAACGAAAAACATTGAATTTGCTTTCGTCCGTAAAAATTACTTTACTCCAGAAAGCAACATCTTCGTTCTTATATGTATTGGCGAACATAACGCGTTTTTTCTTGTTAATTTTACTCACGAAAGGTTTCTTCCGCGCAACTCGACCGTTGAAGTTATGTTTTCTTAAGACATTTCTCACTGTTTCTGGGTCTGATTTTTTCCCAAGGCACTTTTCTGCTTCTGCAGCAAGTTTTGGGGCACTAAGGTGCGGCTGCTTCTTAACTTGTCTTAAAAGCCATCTCTCATCTGAATCCGAAAATATTTTTCGTTTGCTCGGTTTTGGTTTGTTGCTAAAATTATTTTCATTTTTATACCGCGTTACTATATTAAAAACTGTAGATTTGGGTTGTTTCACAATCTCGGCAATATTCCGTATAGATTTTCCAGATTTGGAATGATTAATAATTAATTCCCGTATTTTAACCGATGTTTGACGACCGCGTGGTGCCATAATTAATAAATAATAAAATTATTCCTTCCAAATGAACTCAATGCAACACAAAATAGTGAAGAATAACTGTACTGCAATCCTGATTAAAAGAAAGCGAAAAAGTACCGTTATTTCGCTCAATATGAATTAAGGTTAAAGGGTGTCCCATTATTACTTTGAAGTGAAATATCTGAGTTGTTTAACGTAATATTTTTTTTATCAAACTTATAATTTATGAATCTATGCAATTTTTGTTATTCAATAAACTAATAATATAAACAATTTAATATCTATTTGTTATATTACATGTATACGTTGCCAGAGAATGGCTTTTGTTTTTCAAATTTGCATGTGTCCCATTATTACTTTGAGCCACTGTAATAATACTTATATCAATACAGAACAATGAATACTCATTAAATCAGGTGCAGAATTTCCACACAAATCAAACAGTCCCGCCTTCCTTTTATTTTATTTCAACAAAAGACACAAACAAACCCAATGGGATAGGACCTGTCAATGAATAATTTTTGTTTGACGTCCCTTTTGTTGTGATTGACAATTTCGCTGAATAAAGTAAACAAACTGATCTACCTGCTTATTCATAATACCTATACGAACAAAATTATTATTGTTAAAGTTATAAAATCAGCACAACATTATTTTATTAGGTCATAATTTGTTAAATTAACACAAACATAATAAAATTATGTATACCGTGAATTATTAGCAACAAAAATTTGCAATAAACAAAATTTTACAACCTATACCACAAACGTATAATCGTCATCATAGAGCTCTAAACCTAAGCCAAAAAGCAAACAAGAAGACAAAAAGCAAAAAGTGAATAATAACCAGGCCAAAATGAGCTACAATAACAATAATGCTAAAATAAACACCAAACACAAAATTCAACACAATACAACACACAAAAAGACATTGTCTGTTGGTATATAGTAAAGGTATACTAACATTTATTCATTTTTCCCTACCTACCTCACCACCCGTGGTGTGGTGTATTCATTGGGTTTTTCGTAGTCGTCGTCGGTGACGGACCGAATCAATGCAAGCAGCAACCTAATTAACCATCGGTCATCGGCCCTTAGTCCCCTTAAAACAAACAAACGAAAAAATGCAATAACAACAACACAAATATCATTGTGCACAAAGCACAACCAAACATACACTGCCGAACCGACCAAAGTGGTTAATGTGTGATTCTTCTTGGTTAATAAAATAGCCTAACAGCGACAACGACGTTGCCGACGTCGACGAAGCGACGAAGGGAAAGATGACGATGACGGGTGACATAAGACGACGAATTTGACGCTCCAAGCTCCACTTTAGTGTGTTAAGTGTGTGCAAAAAACCACCAGAAAAAAAAACACACAAAGAACTTAAGAGGGCGGCTGATGCATATTAGAAAAAGAGTTGAAAAATATGTGTACAAAATGTACATCCAGCAATTGCACATTATTCAGCAACCGAAACAGAGCCTATAATGACAGGACAGAATAGAAAACGAGAAAAGTCACATAGAGACATTATAGGGTACCTAGAAATAAAACGGTTCTCTCTCGTCGTCGGCATAAAATATAAAATTAGATTATTTTAGCTGTAAACTAACGCCTAATCAGAATATTTTATTTGCTCGTTGGTTCGTTCCATCTATCACAAAACAGCACGACAGACGACGACGACGAAGACGACTACGACGACAACGACACAATCATTCAAACATCATACAGCAAAATGCAATACAGCCCAGCTAAATAACCAAACGTCGTCGTCGCCTTCGACCGACGGACCGTCTGTCTGACGATGACGGTACGGTGGAAACAACTTGACAGTTCAGTGCACTTTTATGCAATATATTTGCATTTCATTCGTACTCATTGCAAGCCATGCCATGAACTGAAAACACACACACAACATTTGACGACTCCCGCTTCAAACACTAATCTATTGGTTGGGGTAGGTTGGGACTTGGGGACTCCTCTCCATACGACGACGACGACGACGACTACAAACGAAGAACAACGAAAGAATATAGAATAAGAAAACGAAATAGAAGAAGGAAAAAAAAAGTTCAATCCCAAGCAAACTATTTTGCATTCACAGAATGTGCTCCCCAAGAAACAGAAACAGGCAGCCAGCAGCAACAACGATAGTAGCAGCAACAGCAGCAGCCAGGCACTTTTCCAATTGCAAACTGTCAGTAGTGAGATTGTGTGTAATGTGTGTATACGAGGAATGACAGCTCAGCTTGAGTGTATTTGTGTGAGGTGAATGAACGGCACCGACCCAAACTCGCAATGTGCATATAATTCTCTGTGCACAAGGCCCCCTTCTGCTTCTACTACAATATACTCTCGCAGTCTCAACTCTCAGTGGGTTGGCCTTTGTAAAAAGTTATCACGAGTGCGTTTTTCGTATAAAATAAAAAAGCGAAAAAAATGACAGCAACGAGCCAGCGAACATTCGCGAAAAACTACGACGACGACGAGGACGACGACGAATATAACGAATAACGAACGTCACAATTGTGCATTGCATTGCGTGCGTTCACTTACCCCAATTTAATGGTGTTAGAACGCACAAATTGCCGCCGCAATAGTGCATGCATTTTGCTGCTTGAATATATTTGATATACATGTGAATACGCTTAAGAGCTAGAACATTCAGCGGACAGCAAAAAGAGAGAATATATGTATTTGTGTGCTTGGTTCGCGCGTCATAATGTGCGCGAAAATTCAGTTCAAACAGGGCCACAAAGGGCATTGAACCAATGCAACCCGTAGCTTTGGCTGCATTTTTATTTTTTAGGTTTGTTTCATTTTTTCTTTATTTATTTCGTTCGGTTTGGTTCGTCGTCGTCGTTGCACTCGATTCTTGACGTTGTTCTTTTTTGATTTTTTGTTGTTGTTTGGTGAAGTTTTGGTTTATTTTTCGATTTCGCATTTGTTTTTGTTGTTGGTATTTTGATTTGCTCCTATTTCTAGTACGTTTGTGAGTTTTGTTCTGAGTTCCTTTGTTGATGACTGCTCTGCTCACTGCTGCTGCTGCTGTAGCTGCTGTTTGTCGTACATATAACAAAGGTAGGTAAGTCTTTTTGGTGAATGTGATGTGTATGGTGTATGTGGGGTGTGGTGTGGTGGGGAATATATGTTATTATCTGGAATTTTCGAAATTTTGCACGTTAGATAGGTACCAATCTATAGAGAGATGGAATAACCCGCTTAACTTTAACAGCTCTCCAGTTATATTATAGTTTATGTCTTTAGTTTATGCCATGTGGGAAAAAGGTTTTTGGCATGCTAATAATTCACCACACTAGAGGTGTACGTACCCACTATTGTAGGTTAGAAGCTATAGCTTAGTTTGGATTTGGATATGCATGCAGAGCCTTATTTAGGCTGTTTTTACAATTTTAGAATAATTGTTTTCTTTTTTAAAGTAAGTTTTGCATTGTTTGAAGAGGAGTGAAAGAGAGAGAGGAAATATAATTTTTCGTTTTTGGAACGACCGATAAGATGTGAGAAGTAAAAACAAAATCTAACAAAAAAGGGCGGTTTGTGCAACGGATGTTGCTGTTTCGCGTTGCCTAACTAATGTATGCACACAAAAATGCGAGAAAAGGTTGAAGATCTTTTGCAATTAGAAGGAAGTGTTTATTGTTATTTCAAAGCTATGGAGATATGGATTAGGACTGTTCGTATGTACAATATTTTTTACCTTTGATTTGTTGTTTTAGGTCAAAATATAATGAGTCGATACCAACATATGTCAAAAAACGATGAATGTTCAGTCTTTGCTTTTGACTTCTACTTAAATTTCAAAGCACAAATGTCATGATAAAAATAGATGTTAAATGTTTTATGCCAATGTCATTAAGCTTCGAATTCGTATGTAGATCTCTTGGGCACCTGTCAAATGTATGAATGTTATTTTGACAAGCTTAGTTGACAGTTCTTTTTTTTGACAGATCGATGTGACATGAAACAAACTTTGATGGATTTTTAAAATTTAGTTTGGAAACCATAAAAAGCTGTGGTTTTTTTTCGATTCGAAGAAGAACTTCGAAAAATATGTAACTATAGGTACATCCGTAATGAAGGTTTCCAGAACATTTTAAAGGCTTCATTTAAATTATGAATGTTGAAGAGATTTATTTAAATAAAACTTCTTAGAAAAATATAATTCCTTTTCATCGCCAAAAACAACAATTTCGAATTTTCTATAATCCAACGCACAAGACAACAATATTTCGCGCTAAATAATTAATTCAAATACATTTTCAACATTAAATTTAGATACATAAATACCTACATAAATAATTATGTATACACAAAATTATAAATAGAATTAATAGCCTCCTGTCAAATGTATCAACATTAACAACATGACGGAAGAAAAAATATACACATATTTATGTAGATATACATTATATTATGTGCAAAAAGAATCGAATTAAGAGTAGGTAAATATAAAAATATATTTTATGCATAAAGATTAGTTGATACACAAAATACATATCCACCGTGCATAAACATCACACATTATACGGTCAAAACACACAAACACAAATTTATCATAAAGCATATGCCAATGTGGAAAATATAGACCAGGAAGAAATAGGCGCGACAAATTCTGTCAAGTAAATATTTATATGAAAACATTTCTTAAGAATTTAAAACAAAACAAAGTTTTGCTTGGGCAGAAATAAATCTAATAAAAACGTGACTAATGGTGTAAATTCTAATGAAAAAGATATTGACAAGAATGACAGATAAGTAAAAAATGGAATTGTGTGGCTTTATGAATGTTAAAATGTCAAAATATTTTGGCTTTCGTTGCCAAAAAAAATTATTCGAATAGATGTATTGAAGAATTGTTGAATTTTGAAATCCGTCAGTTTTTTTGACCGAATTTTAGGTTTTATTTGTATCAATTACAAACTAGAAAACAAATACAAATTTGTGACACTTTGTTGTGTTTATAAATCTCTTAAAATTAATTAAAATTATGACAAAAAGAGAAAACACTCAAATGTCAATTTTTAGAATCTGTCAAAACGCAAAGTCATAAATGGCAGCCACTTGTTGGAACTGACAGTTGTGCATAATTATTACAAGTGTAATGTGGTACATTCACTCACTCAAATGGCAATATTTAGAAACTGTCAAAACACAACGTCATAAATGGCAGCCATTTGTTGGAACTGACATTAGTGCATAATTATTACAAGTGTAATGTGGTACATTCACTCACTCAAATGGCAATATTTAGAAACTGTCAAAACACAACGTCACAAATGGCAGCCATTTGTTGGAACTGACATTAGTGCATAATTATTACAAGTGTAATGTGGTACATTCACTCACTCAAATGGCAATATTTAGAAACTGTCAAAACACAACGTCATATATGGCAGCCATTTGTTGAAACTGACAGTAGTGCATAATTATTGCAAAGGTAGTGTGGTACACTCAAATGTCAATATTTTGAAAGTGTCAAAACGCAACGTCATAAATGGCAGACATTTGTTGGAACTGACAGTAGTGCATAATTATTACAAGGGTTATGTGGTACATTCACTCACTCAAATGTCAATATTTTGAAACTGTCAAAACGCACCGTCATAAATGGAAGCCATTTGTTGAAACTGACAGTAGTGCATAAATATTGCAAAGGAAGTGTGGTACATTCACTCACTCAAATGTCAATATTTAGAAACTGTCAAAACGCAACGTCATAAATGGCAGCCATTTGTTGGAACTGACAGTAGTGCATAATTATTACAAAGGTAATGTGATACATTCATTAACAATAATGTTAAAAACAATATTTTAATAAGTCACTTGAATTTTTAATAAAATATGCGCATACGTCAAGTGTATAAAGTGTGCTTTATCTTCGGTTTTGAGTGAATATAACTGAATGTAGGGCATTTTTACGATTTCCTGAATTTTATTTTTATAAGGAAGACGAATTTTTTCTAACGCTAAATACATTGGTATTTAGTTTTAGACTTGTAAAACATTACTTAAAATATTGCCTACAACAATAAAATCTGTTTCCTTCTTAAAAGATACACAAATGACAGTTTCCACAAAGTGTCAGTTTTGAAGATTATAAATTGTCAAAAATATGGTACCTCTTTTTTTATGGTGGTCTGTGTTTTGCAGTTTTTCTTAAAAGAAGAAGTGTCAGTTTTGACACAACACGATGCGTCTGACATTTGGCAACTTGTCATTTTTGTTGTATTTTGTTCTTGTCTTTATCTTATACTCGATAAGAATACGTACCTAATGTGTTTTCAATCTAAAAAAAAACTTACAGAAAAGCATGCAGAAATTTGCTATTAGCCTGCAAAGTGACAGATTTTAAAACGAAATTGGGTAAAAAGATGTTCAAAGAATCTGTCTTATGTCACATTTAAATTTGTTACATTTCCGTTTCTGCCATTTTTCTGAAGCAACAAGTTTTTTTCCTTTTACAAATGTCACAGCATAGAATTGTTATCCCACAACCTGTCAAAAGTTAAATCAACTCATTTTGATGGTTTCAGAGTGATGTATGTCACACATCTTTCACCTTAATTATGTGTACTTAAAATTATGTCTTTCAGTGAGAATTTTGCAAAAATTTAAAAAGTGATAATTAATGCTAATCACCGCCAAAAATTTTGCAGTTCAAACAAAACAACAAACATTTCCAGACCCATATCCCATTAATAACTCCAAAGTTCAATGAACATCTCATCATATTATAAGTAGAAGTCGAGTCGAGTTGAGTTAAGTTAAGTAGTCGACAATCAACCCAATTTTAAAGCAATGATTCAACGTTTGATGCGATGACAAATAAAACAGCGATTCAGAAGTTTCAAAAAAAAAAATGCAACAATATATAAAATAACTATACAAATTTATTGCCGTTAGTTTCGATGAAATATCTAAAACCGTTATTTAACAAGTAGAGGTAGGAATAGGTAATGTGTGAGTGTACTCGTAAGTTATAAAAAAACAAAAACTAAAAAATCAAACATAGACATTCGCATTGCACATAATTCAAAGGTATATCTACAACCTATCTATCTATCTATCTATCTATCTGTATCTACCTACACATAAAATTGCAAATTAGAATTTCTAAGTTTATCCAGAAAAAAAAATTAGGTATAGATAAGTTCGAACGACAGCGGGGTAGTGGGTGGATGTAAAATGAGAGGAGACACAACGATACCGAATGCATATCAATTATGCAATCATCATGAGGGAGCGCAAACACATTTCAAACTCGAGGCTAGCCGTTTTGCATAGTTGATGCAGTGCACAAACCAACCAGCAGCAAACGGCAACAGCAACAGCAACGCAGCGGCTATTTCCGTCACCAATTTATTTTCTGCAAAATTGTGCAGTGAGCCATATTCGCATGAAGGCAACAAAATAAATAATAAAAACCTGCCATTCTATCTTAGAGTATTTTTGTTTTGTTTTAATTTTTCTATTGCTTGCATTTTGCATATATATAAATTTGTATTATAGATACAACTGGCGAGAATGACAGATATTGCACGCACCGCAAATAACTAATTCGTGCGCTACATGAGGCCACTTAAGGTGATGCACACATCATAGAGAACTACCATCATCATCATCGCATTATCATAATATTGCTATACGAGCATGTGTGAGAGAGATGGATGAATCGTGTGTAAGTATATGATCTATATATTATTCTAGAAAAATATTAATTTCTATTTTAGTAAAAATACCAAAGACGATTTATTTTCAGATGAAGTAGAATCCCAGTGACATTTGGGGTCGTTGTCTTTGTCTTTTATGGCGAGAAACGTCATTATCAAGCGCACTCATTCGCAAAAACTTAAACAACAAAAACAAAATAAAACAAAAAAACAATAAAACGATGATTTTCTGCGTTGATGGCCTCTTTTATCACTTTATACTCAATTGTTGTGAGTTTTTCCTTATTTGTTTACTTATCGCGTACAAATATGAAAGAAAAAAATACAAGACAAGTAAAAAAAACTGTCATAAATGCCAGTCAGCCATATTGGAGAATTTTTATGACAGATGATGATGATAATAATGATGTGTGATGATGAGCAATTTGCAGCAACATTATATTGTTTTCCATCTGTCACTATAAACATATGTATGTATAGATACTTATGGCTACTTCAGACAACGACGAAATGACAGCAACAACACACATAATGGGGAATTTCCTGTTCTTATTTTGTGTCGATGATGACGCACTATCATCATACTATCCACTTCACTCTTATAGTCAGTGTGTTGTGTGTGACTCATTTAACAAGAAATAACCAACATTCATCATCAACATCATACCTACCTATGTATACATAATATTCTTCCGTGCGACAAAGTTTTGTTAACACCTCGAAGGCTTGAAGGTGGACAACACGATTAAAAAAGAAACGCAGAGGAAAAAAAACTAAGAAGAAAGAAAGAAAATGCATTCCATGAAACTGAACTGCTGCTGAACGTCATCGACCTCGCAACAACGAAAGTACCGCACAGTGCAACGACTTTCGCATGCAGTCGGCCTATAATATACAAGAACACAGCAATAAAGAAGAGAAGAACACACACACAAAAAAAGAGACTTTGCACAAAGAAGAAGCATATTAAACAAAAAGAAGAAAATAGAAGAAGAAGAATCAAGTAAAATAAAATAAACACACAACCTCGTGAAATGCATAAGAGTTCATTCACTCTCAACTCAGATCGACTCGACTCGACTCTCGGCTCGGCTAAGATACAGGTTCCTGCTGCTTTGAACCCCCTCTGGTGGCGAATTCACCACCATCCGCCATCATCATCATCAACATCACCACCCTCCACTCACCCCATTCTCATCCTTATATGGTTCTATTAAGGCGCACACACGTTTGTGCATTATTATTATTATAACATCGGATTCTCTTGCCTTGCACATCCATCGCCCTCGCGTCATCATCATCATCATCTTCGTCGTTATCATATCAACCAGCCAGCAACAAGATTTTTGCAACAACTACACAACAGAAACAACAGCAACAAAAATGAGGCAAAAGAAACAAGAAACACAGTCAGAAGTGGGAATAGTTATATTTTTAGGTAGGTATAGCAACAAGCAAACTTATATGTAGGTCGTAAATGAGGAAGAGAAAAGAGGCTCTTCGCGAAAATGAACTGCCACCAGAGACCGTGCCTCTGGTATACCTTTGTTGTACGTACTTCTGTTGAGTCTTGAGTGTTGCGTTCACCTTCCCTGCCTTTATCGAGTTCTTGCACGTGAACAGGTAGCTGATTCTGTGCGCTGTGTTGTGTGGTGGCTCCGACTTTGACGGCCCTGGACAGGCCAAGCCTGGCTCTGGCTCCCTGGCTGGGTACATCGATGGCTGGCTGATGACGATGATTATTGTTTTGAGTGGTGATGTTTTGTTGCTGATGGCTTGGCTGTTTGTTGAACCACAACAATAAAATAAATCGAACAAAGGAACGTTGACCCTTTCACCATCATCGTCGTGTATATACATTCATTTTTGTTCTCCAACAAAGTTTGATGTCTTTTCTTGTAGGTACATATTATTTTTTGATTGATTGATTGCTATAAAAGGTGTTGACAGCTTGAAATGTCAAATAGAGAGAATATTTTGTGTCTATACCTAGGAATAAGCGAGAGAAGAAAACTAGGTAAGAAGTTCATTAGCCTCATATGACCTCGAGATAGTAGTTTGTGTATTGTGTCCAGTCCAGCGATGAATGCTCATGTATCTAAATATGTAGATAGAGGATCTATAAATAAAATGTGGGTAGTACTTAGAAGAGATATACCTAATTCCCGGATGTTTTTTTTTTCTTCATTTCTAACACCCCCACTTTACACTTAACACATTCACTATCTACATGTAGGTATAAAGCAAACTTCTCATTTCCCGCTTTTACTGACATTTCTACAAGTACTTGTATATTGTGTCCATTTTGGTCTTCTTTTTATTTTGTATTTCTATATATCCTCTATTTTAGTTAACCACATATCACCGTGACAAAAGAAGACAACACTGCTGGCTGAGCTCAGTTCATTGCACTATGCCCTCGCCCCAGTTTCAATGCAGCGCGCATTGAATTCTTCACTGGTGAATTTGTGTGTTTCTCTTTCTACCCCTAAATTCTACCAACCTAAGTATGTAATTATGTATGTGTATACAAAATGAGAAACCGAACATGTCATCGACACAAAAGTCGTCCTCGTCTTCCATCGTCCACTATACGAAAGGGGAAGTGGGCGGGTGGTACACACGGTAATGTATACTAAAATTGGCATACCTAAATAAGATTTATTCAACTCGCTGGATTCACCACCTTCTCTATCACAACCAGCCACCCAAATAGCCTAGCCTGGTTTGGTTTAGCACAACGAACGACTGCACATCATGTCGTTTTTCTTATTCCTCTCTCTCCACCTCTTTTAGCTTTTTCTCTATATACAGAAAGCAATATATCTTGACGTCATTCGCTCAATTTTATATTTCCTAGCAACATGTATCGGAAGCTTTTTTCAAAATTCACATAAAGAAGCTTTTGTGCTTTTTTATATTGCATACCCAAAGGATTGAATTCTTTGCTGCAAACTACCGAAGCCCAAAAGTATACTACATTTATTTGTTGAACCCATGTATAGGAGAATAGAAGAGTAGGTAAAGTATATTCACTAGGCTAATGACGTCAATTGGCTGCTGAAAATGTCTCTATCTGTCCTACTTTATGTTGCAGAAGTGAATTTTTCGCAAAATGAGAGCACACTCACACAAATTCAATTTCTGCATTCGTCGTTAAAGAGTGAGATAACAACAGAGACGACGATGCATATCCAAAAAATTGCACAGCACATACCTAGTTTGGATTAAGTAGCAAAAGAGGAAGAATGACGACGAAGAAGAAAAAGAAAAAAGAGCACTGGATTGGATTGGAGTTGGTCGTCGTCGTTCTCGTTGTCGTTGGTGTTGCACATAAGCACGGCGGCGTGTAACCTAAATAAGCGAGGTTGATAACCTAAATTGTAGGGTGCAATGACCTGTATCTGTGTGACTTGTGATGTTCCTAAGAAAAAGTGGAATGAGACAAAGTAGGAGAACGGGGACGAATTCTCTGGCTGGTGATGATGATGTTGGTAGTGTAGTGTGGCGTAGTGTGGTGGTACTGTGGTGGCTGAAAAAGGAAGAGAATTGCATTTTCTTTTGCAAAGTTATTTGTTATTGTTGTTGTTGGTGTTTGTTCTCGATTTTTCACATAGCATAGTGAGCTCACTTCTTTATTTCAGTTGACTTATCCCTATCCCACTATTCCCAGTGTCTGCCGTTTGAGAGGTGTGACGTGTGAGGCTTTTGTATTATAGGTAGGTAATGTAGATGGGGGCAATTGTGCTGAAAAATTCTGGGTAAATGGACTTAAGTAGTTAGGCGCAATGGCACTATTGAAACAAACACTAGAAGAAGAAGCAGAGAAGAAGACGAAATGATGAGGAATATTATAAGAAGAACGAATAAGAAGGTACCTAGTATATGTAGGTATAGGCATGCAAATTTACGCGCACAAAAACAACAAGCGAGCACGCATGCAATAAATTCTAATGAGCGGATTGCAATAACATGCAATGAGTAGAGTTTTGTATTTGTTGCAGTTTTTTTGTTTTGTTTGTATTTAAAAAGTAGCTGTGGTCGGTTGAACTCGTATTTATTGGTCGTTTGGACGAATGGCTTTTGTAATTACATTTGGTACACTATACTAACAACAATAGGTGTGTGCATGCCCATTTGTATGGAATACCAAATTCTCAATTACCACTCATAGAACAACAGAAAAAGGGTTAATATCCTTTGGGCTATGTGCACATATAGTTTTCAATGCATTTACACTAGGTTTTAGGTAAGCATATGATATGTAAGTATATACCTATTGGATTTGATGCAAAAATTAGGTATAGGTATGGTTGCACGCGAATATGTATTATGGTGTGTTGATGTTGATATTATGTCGTTTGGATAGATTAACGGGAAATTAGTATGGGAACGTAGCTTAGTTCTTATAGGTTCATACCTATGGGAATGTTTATAGGTAGGTGCTTATGTTATGGTAGTTAGGTCATTGACATGTGTAATGTTGATGTGTGACCGAAAATTATTATGTTGAATGCATTCAGGGATGAAATTAGAGTTTGTATTTTATGTTGAAATCGTGTGTGAATGAAAAGATGGAAGGATTACCTAGATTTGATGATTTTAAGTTTGAAACTTTTTGTAGATAATCCTTTGTAAATAAATTAAGGAAATATAACAACATATGTGTGTTTGTGTGTATTATACCTAACTTATTATAGAAAGAATTGGTGTAACAAAACCTTATGTCTTAAAAAAAACACAAGATCTTATAAAAACTTACTAAAATTTTAAGCTAGACCTTATGATAAGTCCTTATTTAAACTCTTCTCCAGTGTAGACTGTATTCCCATCTTAAACATACACACAAACAAAAAAATCCACACTTCATTATCGAATAATATAAAACGTTAATCATCAAAACCAAAAGCATTTCACAGGAGAGGGAGAGGGAGGGGGAGGTGAAGATAGAGTGATGGTATATAACTAACAAACTAAGACGGACCATATAAATTAAAAAAGACATCAAAATAGATGCTTCTGCACAGAATCCATTAGAAATTCAGTAATTTCTAGGTAATTTGTAGCAGGAGAAGTTGAACCCTTTACCCCCCCCCCCCCCTGAGAGCTTATGAGATTCTTCTACTTTTACATTTTGTTATTTACTTATTTAATTTGCAATAGGTATAAGGCTTAAAATATGTAGTTTTCAATATTATTTTCGATTTGCACATTTTAATCTGTCATTTGACACAATATGACAGCTACCATTTTTATTTCTGATTAATCTTTGATAACTAGAAACAGAACTACAATAGGTTAATAACCTATATAAGATTTAAAGAATTTTCACGAATTAAATGTATTGCTTTCGATTACGGTAGGTCATATTGTAATAACGTTAACATTTTTTAGCTTAGTTTCGTTAAGTTTACTGTCATTTCTGACTTAAGGCCCAACTATAATAGGCATAAGCTAGCTTATGCGCGCATAAGTAAACGTGCGAATACCAAGAATTTCAATACGAGTGAACATAATGGAGTCTAGCTCTGTTTCGTTCAATTTTTCTCAGTTTCGTTTACTTAAGCAAACTTAAGCCAGAACTATCCCAAATTCCATTATGGCTTTCCGCAGTAATTTCACAGACTTAAGTGAAATTCGTTGGGTTTTTGACATAAGCTCATGTTTGCTTATGTCTATTATAGTTGGGCCTTTGCTTCTTTCAACACTGTTTCCATGGTACCTGGTAATTCAACTAACAGCTTCGGGGTAAAACTTAACGAATAATACCTCATTAGAACTTAATTAACACCTGATGTAACGAGGAGTGTTATAGCTTCATATCTACAAACCTATGTCATACTAAGAAAACTGACAGCCCTGAACCTAGAACTTAACGAACAATATCAAGTACAGTTGTGTTCATAGAAATAGCAGTGCTCTCCAAATAAAACAAAAAGGCCTTCAATATCAACGTTATAATATATTTCATTAAACTTCTAATAAAAAACTAAACTAACAGAAAATAAGTATTATGTATTTTTTACCGTTAGCTTTGTCACAGGAAAAACCGTTTTTTAAATATGGCTGTTCATAAAAATAGCAATGCATGACAAAGTACTGGATCTTTTACGTAAGAAGTAAGAAAAACGGTAATAAGTTATATGAAAGTATACAAATAATATTAGCTTGCAATCAGTACTTTGTTGCATAACCATTGATTTTTATGATGCTTCGCATCTACGTGGCACCGAGTCCACTAATACCTGACACCTCTCGACTGGTATTGCGTTCCACGAATCACGCACTGCTTCCCACAATTATTTCGAATTCTAGGGTTTTGCTTTAGGAACTGCGTTCTTAAAATCGTCCCACAAATTTGAGATGAGGTTAAGGTCGGGGGATTGAGCGGGCTACTCCATAACAGATAACTTCTTCTACGCAAACCATGGTTTTTCATTTTTTGACGTATGCTTTGGGTCATAGTCTTGTTGGTATACCCAAAAAACGATATTTCCTCTTTAGCATAGGGAAACATAACCTTATACCCCCCATGGGATAAATAGGCCCGACCCCGTAATATGAAAAGCAACACCATATAATAATTTTCTCTCCACCAAGTAAAGCAAGTTTTTATAGTGTACCGTGGATAGAACGCTGCATTTTAGGGTCTTCTCACATATTCTCGACGATCTTTGGACCCAAAAAGGACGACTTTGCTTTCATCGCCTCACAGAACAGAACTGAACATTTTTTCTGTTAGTTCTTTCAGTATTAGGTAACCCTTTTTGGGCCTCGCGTTTTCGGTTTATTTTGCCATTTTTAGGGGTTACTGACCATATTTGCTGAGCAGCCTAGGATGTCTTGAATATTTCGGTAGGTTTTTCAATCCAAACGCAGTTTTCGAATTTCTTCGGTGCAGTGTTTTGCATTGAGTTTTTAACGCTTTTTATTTTAAAATCAAAAGCACTGCTATTTTTATGAACACTCTATATCCAGAGAGTTTAAAATAATGGGTGTTCAGTTCAACGGGAAAAGTAGAGTATAACTTCAAGCCAAAAGCCTTTAATATGAAAACGAAAGACCGTAACATGTACATTTTTTTTTAAAGAATTTTCGTTCTTTAAATAATTGACAATCTAATAAAATGTAACCAGCACTGCTTTTTTTATGAACATAACTGTAATTATCAGATTTAATGAACAGTATAGGAAACTCTGGTTATGAATTAGCTCCGGTTCTGAAAACTTTCCAAACATGAAAACACATTTCTTACAAGTTTAAGATAAAAAAAAAATAAAACTCGCCAAGTGAAACTTTTGAAAACAAAAACATCTTAAAAACTTTAACCTACATTATTGACTCCTTCTTTCCTTCTTATCGAAACCATATCAAGTGTAGCCAAACAATTCAATTTTTGATTCTAAATGTCCTTCAAAGTCAATAAACTTACTTGGGTAGGAAACTATACTAGGTATTTGAAAAACTCCGCCAATGACATTGGTTTTCAAAACAATATTCAATACAGATATAGAAATTTTCTTGTAGGTATATTGGTACCACCCTATCATCATTTTTCAAAGTTTTTCGTTGCAAAGGAAATCGTTACACATACCAAAACTTATAGGGTACATCTACACATTGTTTTTTATTCCTTATCCCAATAAATGTATTTCTATACCTTACCTACCCATGCAGCGAGAATGCACTGCACTGGCATAGCACAGCACATGATAATGTGTAAAATAAAAAGAAGAAGAATAAAAATATAAAACTAACAAAAATTTATAAAATGTAGATGTGTACATAAACACAAGTTCATGTGGGTTCATTGGCATCCTCGACACTATACTCAACTCAACTCAACCCCTTGTCTTTTTTGTTTTATAATGTTTTTATTTTCGTTAAAAAGCAACTTCCTTATGTAGGGAAATAAAACAAAATAAATAAACTAAAAAAAAACCTAATCCTTCTTTTTCTATCAGTGTTCTATTTTGAGGGCAAGAGAAAACAAAATAAATACGTGAAATAAAAACATACTAAAAACAGAAGTAAAAAAAATACCCCCATCTTATACAAAGAAACCATAAAACCCCCCATCATCATCATCGTCATCACACATGGGATAGAAAAGGATAATGTAGAAGGCCGAGTCGAGAGTCAGGCCAGAGCCAATATCCCAGAGCTAAAGCCAGAGCCGTTTCAGCCCAATGGAACAAAATTACAATAAAAAGAAAAACTCCAGAAAATAAAAGAATAAATAATGATGATAAAAAATGAGTATAAAGGGAAGGCAACTATATACGACCATCACTACCCCCACCATCTTTGCCAGCAACACAATCAACACAGCACCACAATCAGCAGCGAGCAACACGACAAGAGAAACAGAAAGAAATGAATGCACTCTGTCAGTCGTTCAAGTGCAATCGAGAGCATTCACCCCAGAAATGCAACAAAACATACTACACAACTCACTCGCACTCGCACTCCTCACTCAGAGGATTTTGTAGTGTTTTTTTTTTGTAATTCTTTTACTTTTTGTGTTTAAACGAAGTCTTCTTCATTATCTTATTCTCCATCTCCACCTTCATCATCGTCATCGTGTGCTCTGTACGCAGCACAGCACATGGTTTTGGGTATAAATAAAAAAAAAAATAGAAGAAGAAACTGTGAAGAACCATGCTGCCTTGCCTGCACAATTACTTTGGGTTTGTGTCTCGGATTTGATAAAGCACAAAACGGAGATAATACTCGGGCTGTACGGCCCACTGTGTTCTCTTCAAAAGGTTGCTAGCTTGTTAGAATGAGAAGCAATTCAAAAGTAATTTCCAACGGTTAGAATGAGATAGTTGGGGGGCAATGCACAGCAACAGCACTGCACAGCACAGCACAGGCACCAGGCATAGCACAAAGCACATTCGAACTCGATGCACTACACTCACATGCGACCAGAATGTTGACTGTCGAATCGAGTCGAGTGAGAGATGTTGCGTGCATTCTCCTCCTCGTCCTCATGTATATCCAATCCAGTCAGACAACATTTTCGATGACGTTGACCTTCGCCGATTGGAATGGTTTTTCTTTTTTAAAACCCAAGCCCTAGTGTAATCATTGGGACTTGGGAGAGGTAGAGAATGCAGTACTAGATATGTTTTATTGCACTTTGCACTGTGTAACAACTGCTACGGTGTGTTTTACAGGGCAGCCCACCATCCGCCAGTCGTCAGGAGGGGTTGGTTGTTGGGCTATCCCTCATTTCATCTTCAATGCTTTGAGAATTTGTATTTTACTTTTTTACAGAAAAAAAAACAACAAATATTTCAACCATTTTTCTGCTACTATGTATATTTCACATAAAGTACAAAAATGAAAACGAGCAAAAGAATGGCTCTGTTTTTACTCTCAGGGACTGGAGAGTGCAATAAACTTCAAAGAATTGTACAGGGGCACCAACACTCAGCAGTAGCAGCAAAGCAGAAATTACTGACTGACTGACGATTTAGATTATAATATTGTGAATGCACATATACAATGCTCTTTGTCTTGTATGCAAGTTGGAAAAAAAACCCTACTCAACCTCGTTTTTATTTTATTTTGCAACCATCAGGATTATTGAGGTTAGATTGAAACTCTGAAAACGAAATAAAACAAAAAATACGGGAAGTGGTGTAGAACAAAAAGAAAAGGGAAGAGAAACCAACCTAGAATGAATATTTTTATAATCGAAAATCAATTCCGGAACGAGTAGGCTAGAAGTTACCTTAGGCACCAGTGTACAGTTTCAATTCGAAGGAAGGTTGATTGTAATTAACATGACTCAGAGATGTCAGATCAAAACACTATTTTGTCTCGAGGACAATCAGATTTTTATTGTAATGATGAAAGAAACGATGACAAGCGTCGGCATCATCAGGGAGTCAGGGAGTAAGTTCATTATTCTTACAGTGGATTTTTTTTTTTTTTGAATAATTGTCATCAGTTTTAAGACCCTGGAGGCAGTCGCGGTCATTTCAGGGAGAAAGAGAGAGTTCATTAATCTTGATAACGTTATTGCATTGATGTGTTGTTGAACAAAAATAAATAAACGAATGCAATGAAAATGGAGAGCAATGTGTCTTATCGCGGAGCCGAAGTAGCAAATGCAAATAGAAGGTTCTGGAAATTGACTTTTGTTCCCTTGGACAAGTTATTTTTAATTATAGGTAGGTTTACAAAATTATTCTTTTGTTTACTACATGGACTGAATTGATTTTGATGAAAAGTTTAAATGTACTACTTTTTGTTTGAAAACTACTTGAATACGTAAGTTCATTAAAAAAAATGCACAGCGTTGGGCGCCATTTAGTAAATATACGTATATGATTTTTTTCTCTGAAAAGGTAAGGACTGTGACATTTTTTTTTCCAAAGACATTTCAATCTTTTTGTATTTAATTTAAATTCCTTATAAATGGCGCCCAACGATTGCTTAAACACGTTATTATTTATTTATTATTTGTTTCAAATTTTCAGTTATATAAATTTAAAATGGAAGTCATGAAAACTATCACAGTTTTCAACAAAAATAAGAATTTAAATTACTTATTTCCAAAACAAAAACTAAGCGTTGGGCGCCATTTGATATTTTTATATTTTGTGTGTTTTGTTAAAAAAAAAGAAAAGAGTACATTATTTAGATTTTTTTAGTTAATACAAAAATTTTGAAAATTCTGTAAATGGCGCCCAACGATTCATTTTTCTATTATAATCGCTTTTAGGTCGAAAAAGTTGTTATCTTATTTCATAAAAAAATGTTTATAGTTGCTTAATTCAAATCCTTTATAAATGGCGCCCAACGATTGCTAAATTTTTAAACTACGTTATTTTGTATTTCTTAGTTTTTTCAAGTTTTCAGTTACATAAATTTAAAATGGAAGTCAAGATGGAATCATGAAAACTATCACAGTTTTCCCCAAAAACAAGAATTTGAATTACTTGTTTCCAAAACAAAAATTAAGCGTTGGGCCCCATTTGATAAAAAAGATTTATAAAAAGAGGGTTAAAAAAAAAAAAACGGAAAAAGTAAATTATTTAGATTTATTTAGTTAGTAAAAAATTTGGAAAATTAAGTATATGGCGTCCAGCAATTCACTTTTCTTTTATAATCGCTTTTTAGGTCGAAAAAGTTGTATTATATTTCCATAGAAAATTTTGTATAGTTGTTTAATTCAAATCCTTTATAAATGGCGTCCAACGATTGCTAAAACACGCTTTTATTTATTTATTAACAAGTTTTCAGTTATATTAATTAAAAATGGAAGTCAAGATTGAAGCATGAAAACTATTACAGTTTTCCCCAAAAATAAGAATTTACTTTTTTTTCAAAAGAAAAATTAAGCGTTGGGCGCCATTTGATATTTTTTGTATTTTTTGTGTTTCGTTAAAAAAAAAGAAAAGAGTACATTATTTAGATTATTTAAGTTAATACAAAAATTTTGAAAATTCAGTAAATGGCGCCCAACGATTCATTTTTCTTTTATAATCGCTTCTCATAGAAAATTTGTGTATAGTTATTCTAAATGGCGTCCAATGCTTCTTCCAGAAATTTTTGTATTACTGTATATTTGTTTGACACTAAGAAAAGAAAAATTCAGGGTGACAACCAAATATCGCACTGTTTGATTAATAAATAATATAAATTTTCCAGAAGAAAACTTAAAATCAAACCTAATAACTCAATTTTTAAATGTTTTTTAAAAGCGTTGGGCGCCATTTAATAAATATAAATATATGAAATTTTTTGTTTGTAATAATTAAAAATGTTGCATTTTTGCTCAAAGAAATTTTAACACAAAACACTTTCAATTGAAGAGGAAGTCATGGTTGAAATTTAGAAAAATGTATTACACAACAAAATAGTAATTTTTATAATTTTGTTTTAACGTTAAAACTTATAAACTCATAGCAGGGTGCCATTTACCAAATAAAAATTAAAATTATTAAGTAAATTTGTACAAAGTATTATTCAATTATGAATTATTTAAAGAGTCTTAAATGTATTAAAAACGAAGCGTTGGGCGCCATTCGAAAATAAAATATAGTTTTATAATACGGTTTTAAGAAAAATGTGCTAGCAAGTACATAACTAAGATACAAAAATGAAAAATGGCCAAATGGTTTGATAATTACTTTAAATAGAAAAACCTTTAACTAATCCCTTTCCCGGTATTGAAAATATTACCTTGTATTTCTATACTCAATTTTTTGCAAACGTACTCATATGAAGGTAGGTTAGTATTTTGGCCAAGATTATCCGCTTAAATTGCAATCATTCATCATTTCCTAGCCATTAAGATCGAATATTCAAGATCATACAAACATTTCTCGTGTTGGGCGCCATTCATAAAAAAAACCCTCAAAAAAATAAATCAAAACTGTATAAGCCTTGGACTTTTTCTTTTAATTAGTTTCTCACTAAGTACTATATTTAAACAAACCAAACCAATTTTATCACATTATGAAGGTACTTAAATCTTTTAATAAAGTTATAACCTCCTACAGTTCACGTTAACGTTCAAGTTCAACTTTTAACAAGAAAGACAAAAAAAAACACAGATGTTGCTTTTAACGTCTGATTGTCTAGGTACATAAGTATACGAGTATATACCAACCTACCTATTTGTACTTGACAATTTACCTTCTGGCAGAAGACCATTCACTTTTTTCTTTTGTTGTTGTTAATTTTTGACATCTTCTACCCTCTTGTTCTTGTTGTCTACTTAATATCCTATTATCTCACATAATAATTGATTACGTAGATATACAGGTTTTATTGCCCTCATTTTCAACCAAAAAAAAGACATAACACATAATTACCATCATAAATTTTACATAAATACATGTTGGTATATAATTTCATACCTTTTGTAGGTAGGTAAGGTACATAGGTACGTACAATCTGCGTCCCCTTGTGTCAAGTACATATTATGGAGGAAGTAAATATTTTTTCTCTTTTTTTTATTTTATTAATGACTTTTTTGGTATTTTCGTTGTAAATAATAATAACAAAAAAAAATTAAAAAAAACCTTAAGAACAAACAAAAATAATGACACACATAATTTTATTTCCACCTTTACATTCGTAAATATATCGTAAAGGTAGATAATACTACGCGTACCTTCCTACTCCTATAAAATTCATCCATTTCTTTAAGCCAGCAAGCTATAGGCACGTTTTATATTTTATTATTGTATTCTCCTACAACTAAATAAATATAAGAGAACAAATAATGAAAATTCAGAATAAAAAAGAATACAAAATAAAAAAAAATAGTGCAATGAGGGAATATAACAACAACAAATACAACGAAACAACAACTATACAAAAACGCAAAATGAGGAACAAATAAAAAAAGAATGTTTTTTTTTTTAAATTCGAACGAACATTCAAGTAGAAGTAGAAGACGATGAAGAAGTGAATAACGAAGCAGGGAAGAAGAATTGACATTGAACGAGTTCATTCACATTATTCCTGGTCAATTACCGCACATATATTATCTCTTATTTTCAATGTATGCATAACATACGTGAATGTATATGTATGTATGTAAGAACTTATGTGTGCGTGAGTGCGTATTATTGACTTTCTCATAACGATAAACTAGGGAGTGAATGTGTGTGTGAAAAATGTGTATGATGCGTAGGTATTTTATTTCCCATCATTCGCAATCGAGAGATTATTATTTAAAGAATAAAAAACATAAAAAATACAAAAATATGAAACAACAAAAAAGTGAATTTTGGCAAATCATATTCGCCATCTGCAAATTAGCAGACTTATGTATAATGGTAGCTTCCTACCTACAAAAAAATAATAATTTGACGTTAATAGAAGTCGATTGACGTTGACATTACAAATGTAGAATTCTCTTTATAACAGATTTAGTTTGACATCTGTCAAAAATATTCTTAAATGATTTATGTATTTGTGTGTTGCTAAACGATATCATTCTTAAAATATTTAAATAAATTACAAATAACAAAAAAAATACGTAACCATTAATCAGTTTCAATCAATCAATATATGTAGTAATATCTTTATAGGAAGCGATTGTTTATACTTATGTTTTTACTCTAAAACATTTAACAAAAAAAAAAACTAACAAACAAAAATATCAAGGTGAGAAACTACATTATTAAGTTAATTAACTACTAATTTAATTAATTATATATATGTATATTCTTTTATTATCTATAGGAACATTTTATTTTTAATTTGTTATAAAAATAAGGAAGTTACAAATAATTTACAATGAAATCATCATCACTTAAAGTTATGTCATATTTACACACAAATATACAAATATTTAATGACAGCTCTTAAAATAACTTTTTTTTTCTGACAGGTGAAATACAGAGGCAGTAGTTATTAAAACATTGAAGTACTTTTATAATAAAATTAATGTAATGTGACAGATAATTTGAATGCTAAAATTTAAGAACTGAAACTTATGTTATAAAATATTAGATCTTTTTTTATTTTTGTTAAATGAAATAAATGTTATTCTTGTTTGTTTAATTTCTTAATCTGTCAATTTCACACTTGCTCCAAAGAGTTAATATTGTACTAGATTTGATCTATTTTGACGTCTCAAAATTCTTTCACGCTTCCACTTATCGAAAAAAGGAAATTTGTCTATTTCATTTTTCCTTCTTATTGGTTACAGTGGGACCGATAAAATGTTTAAACGTCAAAATATGACGCAATAAGTGATTAAAAAAAATGCTAGTTGTAGAAAAACCTTACATGTCACCTTGATCGTTGTTATTATGAAATATAATCACCATTTAGGCAGTGACAGCTTGTGATAGTTTATTTTCTTACAAAATTTTACAATTTGATCAGACGCTTTTCTTTATAAGTTAGTATTTAGCTTCTAAGGTTC
Organism: Eupeodes corollae; assembly: GCF_945859685.1. Lineage (NCBI taxonomy): Eukaryota > Metazoa > Arthropoda > Insecta > Diptera > Syrphidae > Eupeodes > Eupeodes corollae. Next base: position 261,286,700 of record NC_079147.1, on the reverse strand, counting down.
GCCTACAACTCTAATATTAAAATTTTGTTCACTCATTTCATAGACGTTATTTTTGTATGATTCAGTTTAACCTCAGCCGTCTACCTAGGCTCTGCTGGAAACGCAGAAAACAACACCGTTGAGATCAGACGCAGAATAACTCTTGCTAACCGCTGTTTCTTTGGGCTAAGAAAGCAATTGAGTTGAGTTGAGGGACCAAAGTATCGCTATACTGTGCAGAAGCATTGACTATGACAAAAGCGGATGAAAGCGCCTTGGGTCGGTTCGAGCGAAAAGTTCTTCGTATGATCTACGGTCCCGTATGCATCGAAGGGGAGTGGAGGAGAAAATGGAACGACGAGCCGTACGGGCTGTACAGCGACGTACACTTAGCCAGAAGGGTAAAAGTCCAACGACTAAGATAGCTGGGTTACGTAGAGGGCATGGAAACCAATGCTCCAGCCCGAAAAGTCTTCGAATCTACCCCCACAGGACAACGCAGTAGAGGAAGACCGCGGATGAGGTAGCGCGCTCAAGTGAACACATCTAGCTAGGGACCGAGCTAGATGGAGAACTTTGTTGGGAGAGGCTCTAGTTAACACAGGGCTGTATTACATTTTATAAGGAATATTCACTTGTGTTTTAAGTTTAAGTCCACAGTTGAAAAAAAAAAGTAGAATAAAATTAGGTTATTATAGTTTTGCTAAAAACCTCACATTGGGCGCCATTTAAGAAAAGTTTAGAAGAAAAGAGAATTCAATCGAAAAAGTAGTCTGTCACAAATTATCATCATTTGGAGAATAAATTGACATTTGTTTGACGTTTTCAGAAGTCGCCATTCATGAAACATTTATAAATTATTTGGAATCATATTTTTGGTGCTGGATGTAATCATTTGTCACGAAGTTTTTTAAAATCTGCTAGAAAATAATTCGTTTAGAACGTTGGAAAATTTACACTTAGAAGTTTGAAGTAAATAATAGCAAAAATTTGACAAATGAACTTACATCATTACTAATCCTCCACACAAATTTAAGTGTCCATCAAACTTTCCATCCATCTTACTCATGCTAGGTAAAACATAAATTAATTATTTTAATCACTACCTTTAAAAAAAGGTAACTGACATTTAAACGACAATTTAGTGGTAGATTAGCTTAAATATATAAAAAAAAAAATAAAAGAATGAAAGAGTTCAACGAAAACTTGAATTCTTCTAAGCATGTTCAAAGTCAGGGACATCATACATAATTTATGTTCATTTTACAACAAAAAAAAGAAACAATAGGCGCCTACCCGCTGTTGTCACAAAATTTGTCTACTTTTCTTATTCAAAATTATTCTTATACATTTTTTATTATAGGTACAAACACGCACAAAAATGGACTACCAACAAATAAATAAATAAATACTACAAATTTATTTCAAATAGGTTAAATCCACAAGGTGATTATTATATGAGGGTCTTAAATTTATCAAAGGCCAATAGACGAAACCAAGGTCTTTCTCTTCTTCTTTCCTTCTGTTCTTTAGTTTTTTGTTGTTTCTTCTTGAGCAACAACTACCTACCCACCTATATTTGGAAAAAAACTTTAAGAAACGAACACACTACAAAAATCATATCTAAGTAACAAAAAACCAGCCCAAAATTCGAGCTTTGTACACTTTTTTTTTTTTTTTTTCTTAATGTGCCTTCTTCTTTGCCCCACTGTTTTTGTAGTTCTTTTTTCTGTATTTATGTGTTTAATGTTGATGGTAAACTGGGACAGGTTTTCGGACAACGAAAAACCAACAACAAACAAAAGATGGAAATTAACCTTGAACTTCAAAAATTTTATAACTACCTATTGTTTGTGCTACCAAACTATACCAACTATACCTATCCAGCTACATCCATACTCTCACTCTTTCAAAATTCCCTAAGTTAGCCTTATAGTAGGTACCTACCTATCAACCCAAAAAAAAGGGCCACGCAACAAAACCATACAAACAAACATTTTTCCCCCGTCCCCTTTGGTCATTCTTGTTGTTCCAGCACAGTTTTTTTTATATTTTGGGTTTTCAAAAGAATATAATCAAAAAATATGTTAATTTTATGCGAATATCTAACTATGTTACCACGGTTAACAAATAATATAGCAACAGCAACGCAAACACACCACACCAAAAGAAAAAAAAAAAAAGAAAAGAAAGAAAGACAAAAAAGGTGAACAAAATACATTAACACTGACATTGGCATTGCCGTAGAGGACACAACCACGAAAAGTGTCAACGAACCCTAAATTTTTTCATCGTTAATTCTTCGTTTGAAAATTGATCGCTTGCGCAGTAGATTTATATCCAAAATGGGTTTAGGTTTTATACCATAGCTTCTATAGGTACACAAAGCATAATATTCAAGGACATTGCCCAAAAGTTCAAGTGATTTCTTCAAGGTCTTCATTGATCCTCGTACAACACCAACAACAACAACAAAAAAAGAAGAAAAATGTGAATAATGAAACCCGACTAAACGATCAAGATCATCGCATGATCAGAGGGCATAGTGTGCGGCAGAAGTTGCAGGGCAGTAGCAGGGGCAGCGCAGCGGCAGCGGTGATAAAAAAGGAAGGAAACAGCAAAAACACAATAATGATGGCATAAGGGTCTAATCTTAGTCTGGTAGGAAGGTATAAAGACGCTGGCTGTGTGTGACTCCCTTATTATAAGGATTAAAATAAAACGTAGTTTTCTTTGACTCCCTTTTTTGTTGAAGTTCTTTTAGGTCGTCCCAAGATTGGATCACCCTTTGCTTTTGCCATCATCGCGTCATAGTCACATCGTCGAGTCGTCTTTTGCGTCGTAGCCAGCTCGTAGGTAACGAAATGTTCATTGAACAAAAGGAATACAAAACAACAACAATACAAAAAAAACATAAAGGTAAATATAAACGTCAAGGATAATCATCCGTTTTAGGTTACCCGCGATTGTGTTGCGTTGCAGTCTGTGCGCACTTTCATGATCACATTTCGAGTTCAATGTCATTGACAAGATTATAGGTTCGTAGGTATGTTCTTCTGCATCTACGTCTCGTCTTGGTTGTCGTTCTTCCTCCTTCGTCTCATTTTACTGTGCTCTGTGGCACACGTTTCCGGTTTTTATATTATTATTATTATTGTTTATTGTAATGTTATACGAAACGAAGGTATGGTACCTCACGATTGAGGTAAAACGATCGTAAAGTGATGATAACACATTCAGACACGTGTTTAGCACAAGAGATGCATTATTTTGTATTTCTTTTCTTATTTTTATTTCTTAAAGATACGAATTATTGGTACTTACCTTGCATCCCTCACAAGAGTGAACGCCATAATGGAAACCGGAAGCTTTATCACCACACACCCGGCATAGTACTGTCGTTCCATCAAATTCTGTAAATAAAGAAAACAAACAAACAAATCAGACAAAATTCACTTTTCTTTTAGAGAAAGAAAAAATAATAAATAAAAAACAATTTAATCAAACGGAGAAAGTATTAAAAGAGAATAAATAACAAAAAGCAATCTGACACCCAGCTGTCATATTACATATGCCAAGATGGCTGACAAGACAAGTCTTTGGCCAACTGCTCACCAATTCCATGGGAAGTTGTTTTGAAACAAGAAAAAACAGTCTTGCCAGCCATGTCGCATGAGAAAGAAAGTGAAAATTCCAACCAAAAGAGACCAAACAAAATCAAGATCGTTCACAACAACCAACGAAGAAAGTTCAAAAGACAAACAAAGAGAACAAGAATTTTTTTTTGTTGTTTGTATCTTACATAACTTTCATCGTATTGAATGAAAGCTAAAAGAATATGGCGATGAACTTGAAGAGTTACACGCGACGACAGATGATGCAAGGAGAGAGGGAAACACAATTTCATACATATAAATAAAAAGAAAAGGGGAAAGACAGCCGTCTACATCGTCATCATCGCAAAGCCAGTGCCAGAGACATAGCCAGAGCCAGATCCAGCTTACAGAAGAAGAAATGTCAAAAGAAATAGAAAGAAAGAAAAATAATTGTTGGAGAAAGTCAATGTAGATGGAGTTGCTGTAGGTTATTGTAGATAATTTTTGTTTTGTTCCTTTCTTTTCTTTCTTTTTCTCTATATATGTATGTATCTATGAGTGTTGGAAGTTTGAATGAGTATTTTTGTTTTTTTTTTTCTTTCTTTCTTTCTTTTTTCTTTTATTGTTGTAAGATTTGTAGATTTGTAATAAGTATACCCAATGAAAGTCTTTGTTAACCTAGGTCCACTGCATCTTTTGTGTAGGTAGGGGCCTATATGTATATAGGGGTATGGAATTGGAGTATGGAGAAGGAGATAATCTTGATTATTATTACTTTTTCTTCTATTTTTATTCCCACATTTATGAATTTATTCAAGTATTAAGCATATGATCTACATTTTAATGACGTATCGCGAGTCTTTGTCAGAGCCATCTGTTTTTTTTTATTTAATATTATTTGATCATGAAATTTTGGGTTTTATATTTTTGTATTTACATAAATTCCAAAAGATAACGAATAAGGTAGGTAGAAATAAGTATTTTTTCATTTTTATAATTTAATCTAAGGTTATTGAACTTTGTTTATGTTTTTGTGAAGTCAAAGTTTATGATGGAGATTATTTGACATTCTCATATCAATATGCATACATATTTGTGTCATCACGACAAACGCATAAACAAATATTATGATATTTTCTATCAGTTTATTTGTTTGGTATTATGCATATACAGGGTGTTTTTATTTTGTGACTTGAACATAAAGACGAAAACAATTTTGACAGCTCCCTCGTTAATCTCTATTTTTTAGATTTTGATTGAATTTTTTAAGATCTCTGTGTAACTTTCTCATTTCTAAATATATAAAATTGTGTGGAGACAAATGTGACATCATCTGTCAAAATATCATTCTTCACTTTAAATCGTTTTTGATAGATTTTACAGCGGGTAAAATAGTTGTGATATGATCAAGTTTCTTACTCAAAGAATGGGTTAAATATAAAAATATGCGTGAATTCAAAAATTAGATTTAAAACGATTTAAGATTACAATTCTTCTCATCTTAAAAATTGCATTCTCTTTAAATGTCAACTTGATGTCAGTTTTAAAATATCTTAATTGGTATTTTCTTATTCCTAAATAGGAGAAAATATATCTATGCTAAAATTATGGTTGATTTGGGATGACAGATCTATTCATCTGTCAAATTGTTATTTAATGACATTTATCTAAATTTTTGTTTTACATTTTTGGGTTGTCACTTTTTAGTTTTTAAGCAGGCATATGGCGTTTTTCTTGTTTAATTCAGAGTTTAGCATTGAGCAGAGTCTGAGCGAATAGAGCAGAGTAGAGTTCTGAACAGAGTACGTTCAGAGCTCTCTGATTTAATTATCAAACAACTTGAGCACTAAACTGTCATGATTTGAAATACCAAATGTCAGACTGTCAAAATTTTCTTTCATCAAATGAATTAAAAAACAGTCAAAGCGTTGGTCCATTTGAAGTGCTAAATGCAGTTAGTTTTATTGTTTGTGTTTAGCATTTTACTCTGTTATTTTATTCTGAACACACAGAACGTTTAGAACTAAAAAAGAAACATAAATTTGAAGCTTTAAACGATCAGAGCTAAAAAAGAAACACAGTTATTTTTCTGACAGTTCGAGCTCTGCTCTGAACTAAAAAAAACGCTAATAGTACAAGGCTTTCAAATCTCAAAGGGAGATTTATTAAAATAGTTTCTGAAGTTTACAATAGTAGTTTATTAAAACATATCGGCATATTTTATATATTGTAAAAGTGATTCAGCTACTCAAATGTCTTAGCATTTTACTCCATTTAAGAGCCTTGCACATGAGAGCGAACAACGAATGAACAATGGACGAACAAACGTGATTTTACACATTTCAAAAAGTCAATTTCTAACAAAAACACAATTAAATTATAAGAAACCAATTTACACTTATGTTAGGATAATAAAATTTGCATTTTGTTCTGTAAAATAAGACAATTTTGTAAAACAAATTGTTAGCAACGAATTGCAATGTGGTTGCTACGAACTGTCAAACTCTATTCGCGTTCCACATACAATCCACACTGCAACGAATAAATTGTTTGCGCTCAACTTAACCTCAAAATTATGTCTCTCTTATTTTGTTTGTGGAAAAAGGTAGTTATAAATTGACAGTTCGTCGCTGTCTGCGAATAGAAACAAAGCTCATGTGAAGGAAAAGTCAAAATATGCGAAAATCCACAGTTCGCAGTTCGTAGCTCATGTGCAAGATACTTTACTCTGTTATTTTATTCTGAGCTCACAGAGCGAGCTGTGAACATGTTTAGAACTAAAACAGAAACACGAATTTGAAGCTCTGAACAATCAGAACTAAAACAAAAAACCAATTTGAAGCTCTGAACGAACAGAGCCCAAAAAGAACCACAATCATTTTTTTTGACAGTTCGAGCTCTGTTCTTAATTTGAAAAGACGCCAATAGTACAAGGCTTGTGACGTTTGTCACTATAAGGGAGCTTTATTAAATTAATTTCTGACGTTTACAATTGTATTTTATTAAAAATTATCGGTATATTTTATTCATTAAAAAAGTGCTCCATTTACTCAAATGTCTTAATGACATATAACGCTCCACAAAAAAATGACGTTTATTAACTTCGAGCCATTTAAAAAAAAAGTGGTTATAAATTTGTAATTGTATAATAGTTAAGTAAAATAATTCTATGAGAATGTATAACATGCCTAAGCCTACAAAATGCCAATAAAAATTTTCAAATACATTTTCCTTTATAACAAGTTTTGTTTTTGGATCTTCTTCGTTGTTTTTCCTTCCATAAAATACTTTGAAGAAAACACAAAAATAAAAGAAAATTAATTCAAAAGAAAAACCCACAGAATATAAAAATAAAAACCTCAATCTAACCTCTGCTTTATGTACATTTTTATAAGTAGTAGGTAGGTAGGCATGTAAGGTACTAAGGGGCCACTGACACTTGTTTCTGAGATCATTGCACTAAACAAACGATCGCATCGGCTGGATGGCTTTGCTGGATGGATGGATGGATGGCTTGGTAGCTAACTATGGTTGATGGTGGGTTAACTCTTTTCTAAGCGTTTACAACCTCAACCTCACGCAAGAAAATCTTGTTTCTTTCTATTTTATTGTTAGATATTTATGCAGTGAAGTGTTGTGAGTAGATTTTAAGTGTTGCCATTGTGAATAGTGTGGTGAAATTTATTTTCAGTGTGAATGGGCTAAGGTATTATGACAGTTCAATAGAAAATGGCGGATTTTATGATTAGGGAGAAGGTTAATATGTAAAGTTTGTATAAGATGAAAAAAAGAATACAATTATTTCAACTTTTCTCTTAATAATAAATTGTGAGAAGTTTTGTTGGGTTAGGTTATGTTTATTTTTGCATGTTTTGTATTATTTCCATTAACTTTCTTATTTCTTCATGTTACAGTTTCAAGTTCAAGCCAGCTGTTGATGTCAATTTTTGTAGACAGAAAAATCTATTTTTAGATTAAAAACAAAAACTATCAGACAAATAAAATTTTCTACAATCTACAATTTTATTTTATCAAAATCACAAAACAAAAATTAACTATAATCATTTATTTAGCGATAGGCATATGATTATAAAGTGGCAAATATATACATTTTTTGTTTTTCGTTGTTTATTTTGTATTTTTTTTATTGTTGCCCTTGAAAATATTCGTTTTCGGTCTGTTAATTGGTTCTACATTCTATATTCGATTCTATACATATTCATACAACATACTGACATAACATTTATATTTATTTTTAATTTTTTTTTCTGTTTTGCTTAAAATTTAATAAATAAGAAAATTAAGGAAATTGATTGTACAAGGTTAACACTTGTACACACATGAACACACACACGCACACACACGATCATAGATTTCAACACACACACACACAAATGAATTAAACGAAGAGTAACCTTACTTTTAAAAATAAAATAAATATCTACTTTTGCAAAGAATATATGGCAAAAATGCGGAAATACAATTTTTGAGAGAGATACTTATGGAAGAGGTTTCAGTGATTTGAGTTGAGTCGAGTCCTCGAAAGGTCACACAACTTCAAGAGAACTCATAGCTCGTCGGCGGTGATGTATGTCGTCATCGTTGTCAGTTCTCTGAAGTTGTGTTCGAGACCAAAAAAAGTTCTTGATGGGTATTTTTTTTAAGTGATTTTAAATTAAACGATCATTAATATTCGAGGCCTTTTTATAGAGATTTTAAAGTGTTTGGGGATTTTTTTCTTTAAATTTTGTTTTACGGAATAAAGCAATTTATTATTCGACTGTAAGCAATATATTTTACTGCCTAGTGTGTGGGTGGGTTTAGAATTTTGTTTATTTAGCATGAAACAATATTAGAGTATTTAAGAGAAGATTGAATGGGAATATCCATCAAAGAGGTGAATAAGTGTTAATTGTTTACCATTCGAGCTTTTAAGGTCATTTTTAAGTATAGTATTTAAATGTTTTTCTTCTTTTTTCTCGAGTAATTTTTGACGGATCAATCATAGCATTTTATGTCATTTTAATTTTTGACAAGTGTGGTGAATATAGTATTGAAAACGTCACCATTTGCTGAAATGTATACTCTTAATTAATTTTTGACATTTAAAAATATAAAGTAAATTGCAATTTGTGATTAAATGTCAACGAAACTTAACGAAAACAAGTCATACGTGGATCTATGATGATACTAAACATCGAACATAGACAAAATTAACCAAGATGATGAAATTTTAAAGAAAATAAGGGGTATGAAGAATTATGATTTGTTTAAGGTGTTATTTGGAGAGTAAATTTCCAAAACGTCATTTGAGTGTCAAACTCTCCAAAGTCAAAATTACAAGATGGTGTTATTTTAACTAAATAATTCTTATTCAAAATCTATGAAATGACAGTTTCTTTTAGTTGATGGGAAGAGTCTTTTCTCCATAATTTTAGTTCTTCTTTTATATATTGATAAATACAAAATGACAGCTGTCAAATTATTAAGCTGTAAAATTAGAGCAAATACAAAGTGGCTATGGTCTGTAAAATGTCAAAAGTCAATTTAAATGGACATATTATCTCACTTAGTATTATATAAGAAAGCGATATAAAATTTATTCTTAAATACGATTTGTGCTGTAGGCAGATAGGTGAAAGTTCTTGTGCACAATTTAGCACAATTCACTATTTGCAGTTTCCTTTTAGATGCTTGTCTCATGTGCAGGGCTCTTATGACTTTATTTTTGACATTTTTGTGTCATCGTATGTTGATTAATAAAAAACCCTTCGTTGCAAATGAAATCCAAGAAAGATCTGGCCCCCATCCGGTAAAGCTTAAAATTCATGAGACATAAACCCATTTCATAGCTACAAATCATTTTATTTGCCAAAAGTCACCGTCCAAACTCGCATCCAAAGTTCATTGCTATCTCATTGCAAATTGCCTATTAAAAACAATAAAATCGTTTTCACTTTTCTCTCAGTATAAATGGCATAAGTAATAGATTTTTCCAACAACAAATCGCACAGTTGAAATAAAACCATTTTTGCTTATTCAAGTGTTTAACATCACATCGTCGTCGTCGTAGTCGTTCGGTGGGTCGATCGTCGCGCCACCATCCATGCCACCGTACCTACTTGACTTTTCCTTTCCAGTGCAGTGCAACAACAATTGCGGCAGCTTTCACTCGCTCGATTAACTCTTATAAATTTACCATCACTACACTACCCACCGCCTACATCTTGATTTATTTATCTGTCTATTATTCACCTACCTACCACACACAATATTTTGTTTTCATCTCACTTTTCTATATTCAATTGTTTAGCTTGTTGCACATAAAAAAAAACAACTTATTTTCAATGTTTTCTGATGCCAATAACACTTTCGATTTATTTTATTATTATTACTTCATATTCTCATCTCAAAAAATACTAATAGAAATCAAATGTCATATATACCCACCAGCCAGTATGGTAAGTTCACATTCAACAAATTTTACACAAAAGGCAAAAACAAGAGACACATAATCTAAAAACAACTAAAAATGGCAACATCCTCTTAAGCAAGTTTAACTAACTAGCTTTAGTCTATTGAACTTGTTTATTATAATGATGATGATGATGATGATAGTAAGTTTTCTTTTTCCCCCCTTTTATTCACCACACCATACATTTTCTCTCTCGTGAACAATGAAAATATTTTCACTTTCTATCTGGCACCACCATCACCATCATCATCATCATCATCATTATCATCGTCATCCGAAGAGACATTGCAAAATAATAGTTGCTATACATAGTGAATATAGCAAAAACGAAAATAAAAAGGAAAAGTGTCAAACCAAACGCAAACCAGTGCCATCTGGCTGATGATATTACAAGTGCAATGACATATGTCATTCTCCTTGTAATTTCAATTTATTCATTTTCTATCCCCCTCCTTCTTTTCACCTCCTCCATCCTTCTCTCTTCTTTGCACTTTTTTTGGTCTTATCAGTGCGGAAAATACAAAATAAATGCAAGAGATAATAAATTTGCATAGAAGATCGCAGCCAGCAGACAGAAAAAAAAAGAAAAGAAGAAAATTCCGTTAAAGAAATGAAGTTTAATGACACATGAACGAGACTGAACACTGAACTGACAGAGCAGAGCAACAAGCGATACGTTGAATGAACGCACTTTCGTCGTTGTCGTTGGTTGCTGGTAGTTGATCGGAATGAAAGAATGATGAGAAGAAAAGAAAACTCATATACATTAAGGCGAATGTGCATGCATGCAAAATAAAGAAAATAAATTAAAAATACAAAAAACAAACAAACGAGCGTTCATCTCGTGAGTTCACCGACTATAGCTACACGTCTTCTACACTCATCAATATTTATACAAATTATGTATATTTCAATAAGTCGAAATTGATGTGATGTGTACCTAATTATGGTAAATTGATGAAAAATTTGCATGTGCTTAAGTGATGTGTGTTTTGGTGTAGACTTCCTCTTTGGTCTGACCACCCTGAAAAAAAGACTACCTTACCTACATATGCCTAAAAACGATTATACTTATGAAACAATCGGAAGTGTCTTGAGAATGAATTCCCATCAACTCACCATCACCACACATGTGTCATTTGTTTGATTTGTTCGTTTCAACCCAACTGTCAAAATATCATATTAGGCCTCTGTTTGAAATAAACGCCCCCCTAAGTAAAACTACGGAACTACAAGCTACGTATACCTTAAATATACATTTATTTTTGTTAAGTTAACAAGCGAAGCAAATGCGTGTCGAAGATGACCTTAGTTGAGGTTAAGATTCGACATTACATTAGCATAGCATACACTCGTAGGTACCTACAATAAAATCGTTGTTTCGTTCATTCTCTCTCATTATTTTAATTATGTCAATTCACCTTGACCATGTTCGTTACGTTGAACTGACAGCGATTATAGTGATTAACATTTTTTTTTAGTTTTGCTGTTTTACATGTCTATTCACACGGTGAGTTGATCTTCAAATTTTGCCTAGAAGGTTATGTAGGCAGGGGTATAACTTTGAACCTTTTTATGTTAATTATTTTATGTATTTTTTGGCGCTTTTTATTATAGTACGCAATTTTGACACATATGAATATGAGTGTACGTAAAAAAACTAAATCAAACAAAGGCAATATTTGATCATACAACAAAGTAATGCGTATGATATTAGTTCTGTTTGTTTTGTTATTTTTTTTTGTTTTATTTTTTGACAAATGAAATTGTATAAGATTTTCAAGGTAGACGATAAAAAGTTCATTCATCTGTCAAAAATTTTTGTTTTCATGGATTCCGGAAATTTAAAGTGAATATAAGTTATTTTTTTTAAATTTTCATAATTGTTCATATATGCATATAATTTAGTTTTGCCATTGAACTTGAGACTTAGATACGCAAAAAGTTGAACGATAAGATTATTAATTTTTTTTTTGCAAAAACTAGTGAATTAAGATTTTATTCAGATATCTTTATGATTCGGTAGATGATTATTATATTTGTGTTAAAGTAAAATATTGAAGTATATTTTTTTTCTAGGTCTACTTGTTGAAGATTTAGAAAGCTTCTGATTTGTAGTTTTTGTATATAACGTTCTAATAGATTGAAGGTAAAAAATAGGTATTCAAAATAAAGAGTTCTTTTTTTTTGTTGAAGGCTACATAACATTTTGTTATTAAGTTTAGAAAATTAAATTAATTGAGGAAACGGCTTTTGGATATTCTTAACCTTTATGGGAGTTCATTTTTAAGTTGTTTTTATTTATTATAAATTTCCTAGTTTGCTTTGCAAATTTGTTGCAAAAATATTAATGAGTCGAAAGGCAAGGATAAGTAAATAAATTTATTAAGTGAACTTTGGAAAAAATTTAAAGTGATGGCTTAGAAATTGTGATGGGGTTTTTAATTTCACCATCTAACCAGTAAAAGATTATTTTTTAAGAGGTTAAAAATGTCCTTGATTCAAAAACCGTTAAAGCGAAACAATTTTAACTGCAAAAATTGATTTTAAGTTAACATTTGTTATGCTACCAAAATTTGACCTATTAAAACATTGCGAACAAAGTTTAAACTTGAGTTAAGATATCAGTTTTGAGCTAACTAAATGAAAAAAAAAATATATTTAAAAAAATAATTTAACAAAACAAAAAGTGACCTTCTAATATATTTATTTTTATTTTTTTAAAAGTGTTTTATATTTTTGGTTGTGATCAAACGTCTAGATTTTTTAATTTAAATTGAGTTGGGGTAGAAAAAATTACAATAAAGTAAGTTTTTCAAATTAATCCGAAAACTGAATTAAAGCGGGGCGCTTATAAGATAATTTTTTACATATCATAAGTAATTTTCACTTGAATTTTAATTTTAAACCTACAGTTGAAAAAAAAAATATAAAAATTAAGTTTAATAAGTTTTCCTTAAAACCTCACATTGGGCGCCATTTAAGAAATGTTTTATTTCAAAACTTTTTAGAAGCATAATGCATCCAATTCTGAATTGCACAAGACAAATAAATGTTTTTTTTTTAAATTTTGGTTAAATTTGTTCGTCGTTGTTTGTGAACTTATTTTTTTAGACCCAACAAAAGTAATGCAATGTTTTTCTTCTTAATTTTTCTGGAAATGTAAGCTTCTTGTGCCTTAAGATATATTTTCAAACCATAACTTAATTTAAGAAAAATTCAAATATTACTTGAAAAGTATTTAATAATTTTGATTTTCAAAAAAAAAAAAAAAAAAATAATGTTGGGCGCCATTTAATTTTTTTTAATGTGAAACTTATTTGACCTAATTTTTGTATTTGTATTTAGGTTAAAAAAAATATTGTCGGGATATTATTTTATAAGAAATGTATATTTATGAAATAGAAAAGTAAAAAGCTTTATTCAGAATGAATATTTAGCGGTAACCTTACCGTTTCGCAAAATAATCTATTTTTTTTTTTGATAAAGCTTAATTTTGGGTATTAGTTGAAAAATTAATCTTTACAAAGTTTGCTTAAATATTTCCAGCTCAGAAGTTTTTGCAACTATAACATTTTTATAAAGGAACGCGTTTTACTTAAAAAAAATATTATAAAGGTTCAACGTTGGGCGCCAAATAAAATTTACAAAAAATATTATATTTTTGTAATCCAAGAAATGTTGATATTTATTAATGAAAATGCGAATTATTATTATTTTTAAAGCAGTTTTTTAAACTATGTTAAGTTAAAAAAAAAAAAAAAAAATTGCAGAAAAATCCGATTAAAAGATTGTGGGACTTTATTTTTAGCAATTTTTATTTAAAATTTCTTTCTTATTTGAGATTGTATTTAAATAGAGTGAAATAAATCTATTTAGAAAATTTGAAAAAATAAACATACAAATATAAAATATTCAACAAAAAGATCTCACGTTGGGCGCCACTTTAAGTATAGTTACAAAAATTAAATAAAATCTCAAATAATTATAATTATTATAATTTTAGTTACAAAAGTGAGTTTTTGATTAAAATTTTATTAACATAAAACATACCAATATTTAATTCAGGTTCCCCTTTGACGGAACTAGCTACAGTTGTATCCATAACGGGGTAACTTTTTATATATTCCGGTGTTTGGGGTCTTAAATCCAATTGTTGTTGCTGTTGTTGATGATGATGTTGCTGTTGTTGTTGTTGATATTGTTGTTGGTGTTGTTGTGACATATTACCACGACAATTATTATTGTTATTGTTATTATAATGATTATTTATTGAATTGTCATAAGGATTATTGCCACAATTAATATTATTACCATTTAAAACATTCATATCACTTGTACTGACTGCGGAGCCAGAAATACCGTTATTATTGGGATTAATAAAATCACTGTTACTTACTAAACAATTATTATTATTTGATTCAATTTTAATATTATTACATTTGTTTTCAATATTATTAATATTATTGTGAATAATTTGGTTGTGATGTTGTTGCTGTTGTTGGTGATGTTGCTGTTGCTGTTGATTGCAACTTATAATCGAAGAAGGAACTGAACCACTATTGCAAGTTTTATTCACGTAAATCACATTTGAGTGAGGCACTTTTCTAGCAATAACTGTTGTTGTTATTGCTGATGATGAGTTAGTGTTACTATCTAATTGTGCAGAAATTACGGAATCAGTGTTAGAACTATTGTATCTACGAAAGTCCTGATGGTGATGCACTACCGGATACGATGATGACGACGAAGACGCGACAGACGGCAACGATGACGACAACGATGATGACGAACCCGATGACGATGACGGATTGTTGCTATTGTGAATGACAATTGCAGTGTCAGTTTCCAATTTGACACTACTATGCAATTTAGTGTTTTGATAATAAGTCGAAACACTGGTATTTGGTGGAAGTTTTAGGGCATTTTCTAAATGAGAACGCACCGTTATCGGTTGCTGTTGTGACGAGGATGCCGACACAACAGATCCTTGGTGTTGTTGTTGTTGATGTGGGTGTGGATGCTGATGTGATGTTGCATTATTGTTATCCGAAGGAAATGGAATACAAATCACTGAAGTGCCACTATTACTTAGATTGTTATACACTTGGCCACTGCTGCTTGATGTTGGACAGTCTGAGCTGTCAGCTGACATAAGCATTTTCATTTTTTTTTTTTACTTAATTTTGTTAATCAATTTTTTTTTGTGCTTTCTGCACGCACTGTTTTGGAAAATTTAAACAAATTTTATTCACTAACGAACGCACTGTGGCGAGGACATCGGAAATTCCTCCCACATACGAGCTACACGAGAAATCCTTGTTTTTTACTGATACGATAAAATTTTTTAAAAACTCCGATAAGACAAAAATAAACCTACGAATACTGCGACGAACAAACAAAATTTTTCAATATAAAATCAAATATTGTGAGGATGCACAGCGAGCTACGAAACAAAATGATCTTCTCTGATCGAGGCGAACTTTGTCAATGAAAGGAAAATCGCTGGATCTGGTCTCATTGGCAAAAGCCACCAGAAAGCAGAAACACAACCAAACCACGGCACGGAGACGGAGCCACCAGAGCCAGGCCTGCCTCAAAAAAACAAATAAAAACTCCACTCTCTCAGTCTCTGCGGCAAATACTCATACTCATACACAAAGCACCGATCGAGGTCTCTTATACATTCTCATGCTTATAATATCATATAGGGGAGCGGGTAAATCATATGAGTGGTAGATACTTTTATATCTTTCAGATACTTTAGTAAAAAAAAACTTAGATACTCACGATCATTATATAGAGGGACAGGAGGGACTTGAATATCGTATCGTAGTGTAGACGACACGGAGAGCAAGAATCGAGAGAGTGAAATAAAATTAAATAACAGGTACTTTTACTTTAAAGTCGTCAGCGTCACACAAGTAGATACGGCAGCGTCGATCGAAACGGCAACGGCAACGGCAGCATGTTTCAATGGTTTAGTAATAACATTGAAATTAATTCGCTCGTGGTTGATCGCGTTGACTGTTGAGCGAAAGAAATAAAGAGAGTGAGAGAGAGAGAGGGAGAGGATGATGACGCGACATTTGAATTTCGCGCGGTCTGGTGCTCTTTTGCTGCTGGTTCAAGTCGACGTTTATGTTTGACGACGACCGACGACGACGATGACTACCACAATCTCTGATGGGACTGATGGGACCCCGAAAGTTAGGAAGAAGGGGGCTTGAGGTGAAGCGACATCTATCGAGGAATTTACTGAGAGTTAAGCGAGCGGCCAACGAACGTTGATCGTGCCCTTGTAAATAAAATTATATCATCGATTTCATGCAATGTCTTATATTTTCATAGTGTGTGTGGATTTTTTTTGTATATGTGTGTGATCATGAGTTTTTATTATTCATTCTTCTCATTTTCTGTCTTTGGGGAGATCTCGAAAGGAAAACACAGAAGAAAAAATGGGAATACAGAGAGATGCTAAAGAGGTGGAGGTTGATGAAGTGAAGTGAAAACTTTCAATCTTGGGGTGCGTTTAAGAGTTGTGAAGTTGCTTTTAAAGTTGGCATCGTATTTGAGAGGTGGTGGGCGCAAGAGCATTGCCATCCTGAGAGATTGGTAAATAAAAGAAAGACTGAGAAACATAATGCACTTTTACTTTTGTCTGTCTTTTTTTGTGTAAAAGACCCCAAAAAATTTCTATTTTTTTTTTCTTTTCATTTCTTCTTCTTCTTTTCATTTCGATTAAATCCTATGTTTTTATCTGTTTATATTCTTGTTGTTGTTTTTGGTATTGTTGTTCGTGATGTTTCCATTGCAGGCGGATAGTGATAGGTTTTTCTTCTTTTCTATAGTGAATGCACTTTGTGTGGAGATAAAGTTGAACGAGAGGAATGACCTAGACCTTTGTATTCAGAGTAGGGAAGTGAGTTTATTTTTGAAGATTGTGAGTTTTTTGATAAAACCTTCCCATGTATAATTTATTGGGATAGAGAAGGAAAATATTTTTTTTTGTATACATATACATGGGTGGGTATACAAGTTTTAAAGGAATTCTCTAGAAAATGGTGCAGAGGAAAAGTTCTATAATTGATATGGTAAATTATTCCGATGTTTTTAAGAATTTTTCCTGACCTTTAAAGGTGGATACAAATTCTTATTGGAATTTCAATATAAAACTAGAATTTCAGGGAGAGAACAACTTGAAACTTTTAAATGAAGATGTTGTTTGTTACTTTTTGTAGGGTTCTAAGGTTTTCTAGATTTTTACTTTGACTGAAATAAATTTTAAGTCAATGTTTTGATTGTATTTCAAGACACATATTTAAGTCGAAACAAGTTTTTCAAATTTCCAATTCAGAGATAACTTCCAATAAGAAGTAAAAAGTCTTAAATACTAAACGGAAAGAATTCTGAAAGTTAAAAATATACCTACTGAAGAAAGGGCAAATATTCATTTTTGTTCCTTTCTTCCTGGATTCAACGTTTCTAGCAGTTTCTGCTTCTGATTTCGCTGTTGAATACGTTTTTCTGGCATATGGTAAACTTATATAAAGTTAATAAACTTAGGTATATAAATTAAAAAAATAAAGAAAATGTCACACGACTAATTTGTATTGCCCAACTAATAAATTACTATTCAAACCATTTAATGTTAAAAGCTATACTGTATCAGCTGTTTGAAACAACGAACTCCATGGAATTGGAGAATTCGTTAGTTTAATCCGGTGTTTCGTTACAAACCAATATTTAACTTTGTATTCTTTATAAGCAAAAAGACAATATTTTTGTAATATTTTAACTGTTTAATAATTGTTGCTTTGCGCTTTGAAATCCTTTAACGCACTTCTTCTATATATTCTCCAATATAAGCCATATTCAGACGATTTCTACAAAGTGCTTCAATAAGTTGCAAAACCTGAGCAAGACATCGAAAACATTGAACATCACATTTGAATTTCTGTAGGAATTAATTCAAATTATAATAATAATAAGTGAATGTTTTCTAGTGTATCTTAGCCTTATAACGGGTCCATCCATTTTGTGATTTCAAAAGTATCGTACCACTGAAAATATTGCAGCTGCAAGTGAAAGTATTACCGAAGACCCGAATGCGTCGATTCCTCTACGTTCTCAGGAATTAGAACTCTCTTACGGTACATTTTGGGGTATTTTGCATTTAGATCTACACCTACATCCATATGAAGTTCAGCTCACACAACAACTGACGCAAGCTGACCATTAACAAAGTCGCGTAGAAACGTGGGTGCTTGAACATCAAGCGGTGGATGGCGTTTTCGAACAAAATGTTCTCCCGCGACGAAGCAATTTGTCAATCGGAGACGGCTGTATGTTAATAAACAAAATTGTCCTATTTGGGCTTCTGATAATCTTCAAGTTATTAAAGCGAGGACATTACATCCACAAGAAGTCACTGTTTTGGTTCGCTTTTTGGCCCCCACCTGTGATTTGACCTTACTTCTTCGAAAATGTAGATGGAACAACTGTCGCCTTCAATTCGGAGCATTAAGATATTTGAGTTGAAAACCAATTTTTACGAACTTTTAGAAATGCTTTTATTAGGTTTTTATTTTTTGTTAAAAACTTCGAGTTTTCAAAAAAAATTTATCGAATGTTTAAAACAACATTTCTTATAAGATGAAATTAGATTTAAGCCAAAATCTCAAGGTTTTGAAAAGTCATTACGTACTTTTGTTGATTATTTTTTAGATTTTCAATTTTTTGTTAGAAAACTGTCAATTCGATTTTTTTTTTTCAAAATGGTACTCAATTTTGACAACAATATTTTAAAAAAAAATAAAGTTAGTTTAAAGCCAATTTCTCAAAGTTTTGAAATGTTATTTGAGTCAAAAGTAAATTTTTACCAAGTTTTAGTATTCTTTTTTTTAGAGTTTCATTTTATGTAAAAAAACTGTCAATTCGATTTTTTTTTTCAAAATTTTATCGAATGTTGAAAATAATATATCTTATAAGATAAAATTAGTTTGAAGCCAATATTTCAAATTTTTGAAAAGATATTTGAGTCGAAAATCATTTTTTACCAACTTTTGTGAAATTTTTTTAGGTTTTTAATTTTTTGTACAAAAATTGTCAATTCGATTTTTTTAAAAATTTTATCGAGTGTTGAAAACAATATTTCTTATAAGATAAAATTTTTGAAGCCAATATCTACAATTTTTGAAAAGATATTTGAGTCGAAAATCAATTTTTACCAACTTTTGTTCATTTTTGTCCGGTTTTTTAATTTTTTGTAAAAAACAGTCAATTCGATTTTTTTCAAAATTTTACTGAATGTTGACAAAAATATTTTTTACAAAATAAAATTAGTTTTAAGCCTATGTATCAAAGGTTTAAAAAGTTATTTGAGTCGAAAATCAATTTTTACCAACTTTTGTTAATTTTTTTCCGGTTTTTAATTTTTTGTAAGAAAACTGTCAATTCGATTTTTCTCAAAATTTTACTAAATGTTGAAAACAATATTTCTTATGAGTAAAAATTAGTAAGAAGCTATTATCTCAAATTTTTGAAAAGATATTTGAGTCGAAAATCATTTTTTACCAACTTTTGTTAATTTTATTCCGGTTTTTAATTTTTGGTAAGAAAACTGTCAATTCGATTTTTTTCAAAATGTTACTGAATGTTGACAAAAATATTTTTTACAAAACAAAATTAGTTTAAAGCCTATGTATCAAATTTTTAAAAAGTTATTTGAGTCGAAAATCAATTTTTACCAACTTTTGTTAATTTTTTTCCAGTTTTTAATTTTTTGTAAGAAAACTGTCAATTAGATTTTTCTCAAAATTTTACTAAATGTTGAAAACAATATTTCTTATAAGTAAAAATTAGTAAGAAGCTATTATCTCAAATTTTTGAAAAGATATTTGAGTCGAAAATCAATTTTTACCAACTTTTGTTAATTTTTTTCCGGTTTTTAATTTTTTGTAAGAAAACTGTCAATTCGATTTTTCTCAAAATTTTAAAGAATGCTGAAAAAAATATTTCTTATAAGTTAAAATAAGTTTGAAGCTATAATCTCAAGTTTTTGAAAAGATGCTTGAGTCCAAATTCAATTTTTACCAACTTTGAGTAAAGTTTTTTTTTTAGGTTTTTATTTAAAAAAAAAAACTGTCAATTCAACTTTTCTAAAAATTTTACCAGATGTATTCATTGCATAAAAATGTTTCTAAGATAAAATCATTTTTTATTCGTAAAATTTTCGAGGTGACAAATTTCGTTTTTCAGTTTTTTTGATTTATAAAAATACCGTTAATTGGATTTTTTTCAAAAAATATACTAGTATGGTATCACGTTACAATATATAATATAAAATTTAATTCAAGTCTCAAGCTTCATTGGTTCGTGAGCTATTTAGGGTTAACCAAAATGTTCACCTTTTTTGAACTGCTATGGTACAAAAACCACCCACGCAATTTTCTTGAGAGCCCTTTCTGCATCTTTCTGTACTATAGTCTGTATAACAAAATTTATTTGAAGTCGATATCTATTCTGGTTCTTGAGCTATGGACGACGAAAAACGTCACGAACACGGGAATGTACGAACGAACGTACACATGTGGTGTTGAAGCGAGCTTGAAGCTCGTCTCAATTCTTTATATACCTGAATCGAGTTGAGATTTATCTATTCTAAACTGAGATAAACCGTTTTTGGAAACATAGCAAAACATAAATATCTTTTCTATTGTTTTTTCATGCAAAATAAACCCGTTAGTCCATTTTCACTAACAAAACTAAATAATATCAACAGTAATAGATTCGTTTTTTTGCGCAATGGAAAACACACATGATTCCAAATGCAGAACTACTCAACGAACACAGCCATCGAGATACAAATGCAATATCAATCGTACCAACATCTGAGAACGAAATCACATAAGATCCATTCGAGGCTCGTATAAATGTCAAAAACCTATCCATAGTGAGATCCTACTCTAACTTTTATCGGTGTTATTCTCACTATGGATATTGTTTTTGTTATTTGTGTAAAATCCTACTTTACTATGGATAGTTTTCCCAACAAAACACGGGTATTTTTTGAAGTCTTTCATTAATAGTAAGTTAAAAGTTTTCCAACAACTAATGATTTAACTAAATTACGCATTTACCCTTATTCACCCTATTAAAAAAAATTATTTCTCCTTCATCTACGATACACAAGGAAGTTAAACCATTTGTTTGATTTGTATTTTGTTTATTGTTATTGTTAAAAATCGTCTGCTAAAAAAGATATATTTAACCTCATAACTGTATTTGCTTTAAGCTATATCACATCATTGGAAAAATAATAAATATCGGAAGCAAAATATTATTTATTTCCATATTTAGCTCTCTCAACATTGTTCGTTCATCATCATCAACAAGGACCGATGCCGTGTAAACGACTCAACTCAAGGGTGCATCATTGCCTCGCCATTTTCTCTTATCAGTCAGTCACATGGGCTGAGGTTTGATTGTCAAACACTCCTCATCAGCTGGCTTCTTAAACGCAACGTAACGCAACTCAACTCGTAGCTCACACATCACATCAGTGCTCTGCTACCCCAATCAACAATTTTTGTGTATTGTTGTTGTTTTTGTTGGTTGTGCTGTCATTTAAATAAAGTGGGTGAGTGTGTTAGCAATAATTATACGCTCTTATCTCTTATTTTCTGTTCTCTGGCTGTCTCGAAATATATCAAACAAAATTTACCAACAACAATCTAAAGTCTGATTAAGTCTCATGGAATCACGATGATAAAATGATGATCACATACAAATAACCACACATACATTCTTAAAGCCTACATATAGCCGCCCCATTATGCGTGAGTTTGCGACCTTCATGTGATGACGAGTTCAGGGTTGTTCATTCCACTCAACTATGAGTCTACATAAATAAGGCACGAGGCATTTATAGTAGTTATATGTCATTAGAATTAAACAAAAACAAAATAGAACCAACAAATACAATTTAGATACCAAATTTATTTTTTTTACTTAAAAACTATTTACACAACTTTTGGAGAATAGAATAAACTAGAAAACGCTAAAACTGCACAATTACGCATAAAATTATAAATACCTAAATTTCTAAAACCGATGGAGATGTTTTTTTGGTTTTATTTTTTTTTATTTTTGGGGGAATGTGTGTTTTTGAGTCGGAAAAGATTCTACATGTTAATTTTGGTGTTATTACCATTGCGGAAGGTCCTCCATGTTTTTTTTTTGTGTGAATACTATATGAACACTTACTCGTCTTTTATTTATCTGAAGCGGAAGTGTTTCAATTCAAGGAGAAAATACTTTTGTGTCGTTAAACTTTGTTTTAAACTTTGGGGGTTAAATTGAAGTCGATATAAGTAGGTAGGCAAGCAGGTAGTTATTTGGTGATAAAATTATAATTTAACAATAAGAATAAAACGTACATATAGCAGGTGATCTTTGAGACGATACAATTTTTTTGTTTTTAAATTTTACTAACCAGCGAAAACGACTGCATGAGTGAGGGTTTGTGACAAAAGTTCGCTCAATTATAGTTCATCAAGGAGAAAGTTTTATGACACTTAAAAGGACACAACGAAATATCAATGTGATTGTGAATTGATAATAAATTAACGTACATACTCGTACATATATACAAATGAACTTACAGAAATGAAAGGGTGGTTGTATAAATATTTTGCAAACAGTTTTGATAAAATCAGTTATACGGCTTAAGATCGAGAAGGCTAAAATTAATTGATAGTTGAATGACAGTACGTATTTTATGTTCATTTGTTATGTATTGGTAATGGAAACGAAAAATGCGAATGTTTGTTGTGTTGTTTTCGATGAAGGTCAAAGTTCATGTGAGTTTATGGAATGAAAAAAGGTTATAGTATAATTAATAGGAGTTTTTATTTTTGGAATCTTCTTTCATTGGAATGTTTTTATTTTTTTTTTGTTTAACAGTTTTTTTTAAATTATTTTATGTGGGGGGGGGGGGGGGTGATTCATATGAACTTATGCGGATTTTTCTTTTTCACAAGGACAGTTTGGACTTAATTACTGCCTATATTTAGTAAAACTTATAATTTGAGGTTATCCATTCTAGGAGTTTACAATTCTGACAAGTTTTGGTTGGTAGATTTTGTATTAGCTTTCCATTTGAAGGTATTTTAATCGGTCAATTTTTTTTCCAAATTCTACATTTTTCGCATTTCTGGTCGTTTTGATTTCAAATCTATGGTTTCTAGAGAGCCGTACATAATGTACATAAGTATTCTCAAAAATGAGTTAGGATATCGACTAAACATAGCTTTTTTTTACTGATAATAACTAATAGATGTCCAAAATCCAGTTAGTGGTTTTTCATAATGGAAAATAAAAAATATTGATACAAATTATTTCAATATTATCACACGATACAATGATGCAATCAATATAAAATAAATCAACCGTGTTTTGCTGGAAAATCTATCAATAGTACAGTAGGATTTAACACGAATAACAAAAATAATATGAGCAGTATGAATACTGCCGATAAAAGTTAAAGTAGAATCTTACTACGGATGGGTTTTTGACGTTTATACGAGTCTCGAAGGATCTTATGTGATTTCGTTCTCAAATTTGTATCTCGATGGGTGTGTTCGTTGAATAGTTGTGCATTTGGAATTATGCGTTTTCCATTGGGGAAAAAATCAATCTGTTACTGTTGATATTATTTAGTTTTGTTAATGACAATAAACTAACTGGGCTTATTTTGAAAGAGAAAACAATATATGAAAGATAATTAAGTTTGAAGATGTTTACACCAAAGGTTTATCTCAGTTTAGATTAAATAAATCTTTTTGGTGTTTGAACTGCACAAGAAGATTTAAAAATGATTAAGTTAGACAGCACTTTCTGAAATGCAAATGGTGTGTCGATGTCTCTTATGAAGTGCAAGTGAGATAGTTTGATTCGTGTTAAACAATGAAGAATTGAATAGTTCAGCACCATATAAGAATATTCTACCTACTCCATGTGTAGTTTTTTGTCACAAACACGCAAATAAACAGACCATAATGCAATATCTGCAAAACCAACCCGTTCACACAGGTTTTTCTTTCCAAATTTTGACTGGACTCCGATCCCCTACCGGAATAGAGAATAGCTCATATCAACTCTATTAAGGTATGTAAAGAATTGAGGCGCGCTTAAAGCTCCTTCTTTATAGAATCTCAATTTCCAGATGTTTTCTTAATATTTCTTCTTGAAAATTAATTTTAGTTAGTTTTTTTGCTGAAGTTAATTTTAACTTTAGTCTTCTTTCAGTTGTACCAATTTTTAAACACAAAAATCTGGCTACTGCCGATGGGTTTTCTGGGAAGTTTCTACTATACTATTTATAGAATGCCAACAAAAAACGCAGGTATTGTTTCTATTTATTATGAAATGGCAAACTAAACTTAGCATGAACTATGTGACAGCTGTCAAAAACACCAACTCCAAAAAAGTATTGCTAGATTAAAATGACAAATCTAAAAGAAATCGCCGATTTCTTAGCCAATTGATGTTTTTTTTTAGTACATCTTTATTAAAACCCATTGTCAAATTTTTCATATAAAATATATTTATAATAAATTGATAAATAAACAACTAGATATTTTGACGATTTTACCCACTGATAACTTCCCATCCCGTCTGCCGATTTGTCTTGCTTAAAAGTTTGTAGGGCTGGGTTAAGAAAGTTGTCAGTTGAATTATTCTTAAAAAATTAGAAAATCTAGTTTTGTTAAATAGATTTCAAGTCGAAAACAAATTTTTACTAATTTTAGTAGCATTTCTTAAAATTTTACAAATTGGAAGAATGAAATTAATTTGAACCGAACATCAATTTTTACCAAAGGTGCGTACTATTTCTTGTAGATTTTATTTTTGTATGAAAAAACGGACTGTTGGATTTTTATAAAAAAAACTGGGATCATAACGAAATCTAGAATGCCAAAAATCTCGAATGCCGAAAATCTCGAAAATAAAAAAAAAATCTAGAACACAAAAATCTCGAATCCACAAAAATCCAGAATTAACAAAAATCTCGAAAGACTCTATCTAGAAAAAAATCTCGAAAAAAAATATAATTTCGTCGAACACACATTCTTAAAAACTTTTACTAATTTTTTTGTTAAGGTTTTTAGTTTTTGAAAAAAAAACTGTAAATTTGATTTTTCTCAAAATTTTACCAGATGTAAAAAATTTATTTTTCGCTGCACACAATTGTTTTAAAGATGAAATCATTTTTTATTCGTAAAATTTTCGACGTTACAAATTTTTTGTTCTAGTTTTTTTTTGGGAGATATTTAGGGTTAACCAAAATTTTCACCTTTTTTCAAACTGCTATGGTAAAAAAAACACCCACGCAATTTTCTTGAGAGCCCTTTCTGCATTTGTCCGCAATATTATCTGTTAAACAAAATGTATTTGAAGTCGATATTTCTTCTAGTTTTTGAGCTATGGACCTAGGAACCTTGAAACGTCGAGAAATGTCAAAGTTTTCAATTTGACAAATCGGACCCATTACAATAACTTCCTATGGGAAGTTAAAAATAAGACACGAAAACGTTAGTTTTATTGAGATTTAAACGTTAAGTCACTTCGATATTTCCCAAAATTTGACTGAATGTTGCCAACAATATTTTTTATAAGATAAAATTAGTTTGAAGCCAATATTTCAAAGCTTTGAAAAGACATTTAAGACATTTTATTTCTATAAAAAAAAACTGTCAATTCGATTTTTCTAAAAATTTTACCAAATGTGAAAAACTATAATTCCTCGTTGCATAAAATTATTTTAGAGATAACATCATTTCTTTTCCTAAGATACAGATATCTCTCTAAAAATATCTTATTTAGACTTTTAATGGGGATTATTAACTTCCCATAGGAAGTTATTGTAATGGGCCCAATTTGTCAAATTGAAAATCTTCACATTTCTCGACGTTTCAAGGT
Source organism: Eupeodes corollae (assembly GCF_945859685.1). Classification (NCBI taxonomy): domain Eukaryota; kingdom Metazoa; phylum Arthropoda; class Insecta; order Diptera; family Syrphidae; genus Eupeodes; species Eupeodes corollae. Next base: position 261,260,666 of record NC_079147.1, on the reverse strand, counting down.
CCCTAGAGTCGAAATAAACGATGTCTGTGCGCTCGTACGTTCGCGACGTTTTTTCGTCGTCCATAGCTCTAGAACCAGAAGAGATATCGATTTCAAATAAATTTTGTTTAACAGATAATATTGCGGACAAATGCAGAAAGGGCTCTCAAGAAAATTGCGTGGGTGTTTTTTTTACCATAGCAGTTTGAAAAAAAGGTGAACATTTTGGTTTAAGTCATATCTGGTGAATATGGAGGTTGGTGCATGACTACGGTATTGATTTTGGCCAACAAATTACTAATAAGCAATAATGAGTGAGCGATGTTCAAATGGTAGACATGTGCATTCAAGAGGACACAAGCGTCCACAGGTTTTTCTCAAAACCCACCTCTGTCTATCAACTCCTACTCTCACCTCCCCGCGGTGAACATCGGGTGCCTAGTACCTCAACTGGAGATTGGGTTCCAACCCCAGTGGAAAGTTGTTGGGGGCAGCAAACGAGAGAGGGGGGAGAGGTATTTCCACTAAGGCACCTCTCCTTATCCAGGCGGCAGCGGACGAATTCTCGAGAAAGAATCAACGGTGGCGTCTACAGTTCCAGTCAGGTTGAACTACTTAGTGAACACCTTTTACGGCTTCTTCGACATATTCGGAGCCCAAGCCTGTAAGAAGCGGTTTATCCGGCTCCCCGTCCTTGGAGTTATACTAAGGATCTGGCCCTCCAGGTTGGGGGCTGTGCCGTCGGGGTGACTTCTTAGCCACGTAAAAAAATACCTTAGTTGAGAAGCAGCAACAAGCCTCGGATACGGACGGATTCACTGTTTACAACCCACGCAAACGAAATAAGGACAACGAACTTCGGATATGTACGTGGAATGTTAGGTCCCTTAACAGATTACGTGCAGCCGAACAACTAGGGGAAGCCCTAACTGCTGCAAGGCAGATATTACCGCCATCCAAGAAGAGCGATGGGATGGACCGGGCAAACGCAAACTAAAAGACTGCGATATATACTACGGCGACTGCTACCGAGAACAAAGACGGCGTCTATTTGGGTGTGGATTTGTTGTTGGAACCAGGCTCAGGCAAAAAGTCTTGAGTTTCAACAGTTTGAGCGAGCGCATCACGACAATCCGCATCAAGGCTAAATTCGCCAACATAAGTCTAATATGCGCGCATGCCCCAACAGAGGAGAAAGATGAAGACACCAAAGATATATTCTTCGAGCTCTTGGACAAGACATATGAGCAGTGCCCTGGCTATGACATTAAAATTGTCTTAGGAGATTTTAATGCCAAGCTAGGAAGAGAAGACATCTTTGGTGGCATAATCGGGAGATACAGCCTGCACGACACTATCTCCGACAACGGATTCAGGCTGGCCGATTTCGCTACGGGGCGAGACGTTCTGGTAGCTAGTACGCAATTCACACATCTCAATATCCACAAGGGGACATGAAAATCTCCTGATCAATCTACTGTCAACCAGATTGACAACATTGCGATCGACGCACGACACTTCTCCAGTATCCAGGATATCCGAACATTCCGATAGGCCAACATTGACTCGGACCACTACCTCGTTGTAGCCAAGGTACGGCTACGGATATCCCGATCCAAGCCAAAACAAGGAAGGACTGTTAGAAGATTCGACGTTAGACAGCTACAATCGCAAGATACTGCCATGTCCTTTTCCGATCGAGTCTCTAATAACCTCCTAAGGAGTCCTATGCTTCCTGCATTAAGCATTGAAAACCAGTGGCAACATTGCCTTGCAGCCATCAGAGATGCCGCCTCTGAAGTGCTAGGTTTCACACGGCCACCACAGCGAAACCCCTGGTTTGACGACGAATGCCGGCAAGCTCACGCAGCGAAACAAGAGGCATACAAAACGGCGCTGCGCAAAAGGACGAGAGCTGCTCGCGAGCTCTACGAGCAGAAGAGGAGAGAGGAACACCGGCTTCTTAGACGGAAAAAAAGAGAGCATGAGAAGCGCGCGATCGAGGAGATAGAGGGATGTCACAACAGGAATGAGGTTCGTAAATTTTACCAAAAGGTAAAAAAAACCTCCCAAGGGTAACAGCCACGAACCGAAGCCTGTAAAGACGATCAGGGGAACATCGTAGTAGAACCGCAGTATATGTTGAGAATATGGAAAGATCACTTCTCCAAATTATATAACGGCGATGACGAACCGAATTCCGCTGTAAGGGAGATAGAACCACTCAACCTCGGCGACGCAGATCAACAATTCCGCCTACCCGACCTTGACGAAGTGAAGATAGCTATATCTAAACTTAAGTCAAACAAAGCTGCTGGAGCTGACGGCATCACCGCCGAACTATTCAAAGCAGCAGGCGATGACTTGGTAGGGAGCATGCACCAACTCATCTGCAAAATTTGGTCGGAAGAAAGCATGCCCGATGAGTGGAATCTCAGCATAGTGTGCCCGATACATAAGAAAGGAGACCCTCTAAACTGCGCCAACTACAGAGGCATCAGTCTCCTTAACATTGCGTATAAGATCCTCTCTGCCGTATTATGTGAACGTCTGAAGCCATTCGTCAACAACCTGATTGGTCTTTATCAGTGTGGCTTCAGACCAGGAAAGTCCACTATCGACCAAATATTCGCACTACGGCAGACCTTAAAAAAAAACCCAGGAGCTTCAAGTCGATACCCACCATCTCTTTATTGATTTTAAAGCCGCGTATGACAGCATCCATAAGGAAGAGCTCTTCAGAGCAATGTCAAGTTTTGGCATCCCTGTCAAACTTTTCCGTTTGTGCAGAATGACGATGGAGAATGAACGCTTCTCTATCAAGCTCGGAAAAGATCTTACCGATGCATTTGATGTCAAAAAAGGTTTTAGACAAGGCGATGCACTGTCATGCGACTTCTTCAGTATCATTTTGGAAAGAATTGTGCAAAACTCAATCGTCAACACTAGAGGCACTATCTTCCAAAGATCCATCCAATTACTCGGATACGCAGATGATATTGACATAATTGGAAGGTCAAAGCGTTATGTCAGTGCAGGGTTTTTGAGCATTCCGATGGAAGCGAAGAAGATTGGTCAATGAGGGCAAGACCAAGTATATGCTATCTCCAAAAAAGGACATTGAAGTATGACGTCTTGGACAACACGTCACCATGAACAGTTATATCTTCGAGGTAGCTAAGGACTTAGTCTACCCAGGCACCGCTATAAACACAAAAACGACACTAGCGCTGAAATCAAACGAAGAATAATTCTAGCAAATCGCTGCTTTTTTGGACTAAGATTGACTAATTGAGAAGTAATGTCCCCTCTCGAGCATGTAAAATCACCATCTATAAGACACTCATCATCCCGGTTCTCATTTATGGCGCTGAGGCCTGGACCCTGTCAAAGAAAGATGAGAGCGTCTTAGGATGCTTCGAGAGAAAAATTCTTCGGGCGATTTTTGGTCCCGTACGCATAGATAGAGAATGGAGGAGAAGATATAACGACGAGCTGTACGGGCTGTACAGCGTCACTGACCTAGTTAGCAGAATCAAAGTCCAACGGCTTAGATGGCTAGGTCATGTAGAGCGGATGGACATCAACGCTCCAGCCCGGAAGGTCTTCGAATCCAATCCCGAGGGACGGCGCAGTAGAGGAAGACCGCGACTCAGGTGGCGCACGCAGGTGGGAGAGGACCTCAACCAACTTGGCGTGCGAAACTGGAGACAGCTAGCTAGGGACCGAGCTGGCTGGAGACGCTTGTTGGTTGAGGCCCATATCTGCCCCGGACTGTAGCGCCACCTTAAGTAAGTAAGTAAGTAAGTAATAATGAGTGAGCAGAACCCTTAATGCACTCTGCCATTATAGTCAAAGGAAACAGTAAGCAAAGCCTTCATATTTGATCGAACTTGACGTGCTTTTTTCGTTGGTAACGTTGGATGCGTCCAGGTGGACGATTGTGATTTGGTTTCGATGTCATAACCATACACCCATGTTTCATCCAAAGTTATGACCCTATCAAGCAAACTTGTATCGTCGTTGACGTCATTTAACACCTCCTGAGCGATGTTTATGCGATTGTTTTTTTTGGTCAAACATTGTTTAAACAAGCAAAAATCGCTTAGCAGCTATCACAGGCAAAGTAAACAGTCAGTATAGCTGAAAATTGCATCTTACTTTAGGGACAACAAACCAAATTTTGAGCTTCGGACTCTCCAGACTCACGAAATTAAAAATTCAGGGTACTTTTTGAACACACTTCGTATTTTGTGAATGCAAAGTTATATTACCTTAACTTTTATGCAATGAAGAATAACATTTTTGACATCTTGTAAAATTTTGAAAAAAATCCAAAAAGCACCTTTTTTACAAAAAATATACCTGAAAAAAAGCTTCTAAAAGTTGGTAAAAATAATTTTCGACTTTAACAACTTGGAAAAAATTATAGATATTACTTTAAATCTAATTTTGTCTCATAAAAAAATATATTATTCAACATTTATTAAGTTAATGTTCTAAGAAAAACTTTCAAAAATGTTGCTAAAATTGATAAAAATAGTTTCTGACTCAAAATATAGGAAAAAAAAACGGTTATTTAAATCAAACTTATTTAAACGCATGGAAAACATTGTTCCCTACTTTTAGTTAATGTCTTAGAAAAATTCAAAAACAGAAAAAAATTGGTAAGAAATGGTTTTCGTCTCAAGTATAATGAGAACAAAGAAAAATGTTGAATTTAAGGTTTTTTTTTAAGCTTTAAAAAAATCGAAAGTTGGGCACGGGTGGAAAGTTATCAGATGGGATGCATCCCAGGCTCTTTTTTGTATGATTCCTTAAATTGCTACAAATCTTTAAATTTTTCTCAAAATAAAATGCGTTTATTTTTTTTTTTATTTGAAGTATTGGTAACAATTAAAGGAATAGGAAACTTTTCAAAGACTAAAACTGACAAAATTGTCTTTGTTAATACAATATTTTCAGTGAAAAATTGAAAATTCGAATTAACTCTAAAACGAACCAATAGATTTGTAAAAAATTGTATCTAAAATGTTTTTTCTAAAACTTGGCTTCTTTCAATATATTGTTAAGAAATTAAAGTATCGGTCAGAAAAAAGGTCTACATCATTTTCAACCACAAAAATTGTAGGAATCAAAAATCAAACTATATCAATGGCAAAGTGAATACTTTACAGCTTATTAATAGCGGAACACGTATTTTCATACGTTTTCGTATGTAAACAGTCACGTCTTAGTTATTTTTATATTCAACAAAATATCTAATTCGGATAACATTGAATCAAATAGTTTACTGACCCCGTTAATAAAACAGATTATTTGTTTTTTGTTTACTTTATAAAGGAAAAAATCAAACCAGAAAAACCCAAAAAAAAGGGAATGAAAAAAAGATAATTTCAAGGAACAAACAAAAAAGAAAGCGTGGGTAGGACTATGAAGAAAAAAAAAGAATTTTCATTACAGAAGATAAACTAGGGTCATTTGGTCATCAGACTTGACTCAACTCAGCTGAGTTTCCTTTGTAAGTCATCCGTAATATATAAAATCATTTCTCTCTCTCATTTTGTTTCTATAATGGCATTCAGAGCGTAAAAGGAACACAAAAAAAAAACTGGAAAATAAAAGAAATAAACGCAGCAGATAAAAATGCAGTCAGAGAAAAATTGAAGAAAATTGAAACATTTTAAACGAAAGAAGAGGAGGAATGACAACAAGAGAAAAAATACATATCTTCTGCACATAAATGAAAATGAAATGTCATTCACACCACTCACTCGATTTGACTCGAACTCGACTAAAATGCAGAGAGTTTGTTCCCCTCGTTTTGCATTGCATTAATGCAGTTGCAGGCAGAGTGCAGAGACACACTTGGGGAGCACCCATTCCATTCGATCCCAATTCCAATCTCACTCCCATTCCCAACTGATCGCATCAGGATAACACGATCATGGGTGTTTGAATGTTTGGAGTGTGTGATTTTGATAATCAAATTGAAAAGTACAGCAACATTTTATACCTCCCACTGATCGTATTCCCCTTATCGTCAATCAGTACGTAACGTATATACAAAAAAAGTGTTCACATAGTATAAAACGAAGTAACGACAACAAACCTGACCAACGCCAACATCTAATGCAGCTCAAAGACGTGTGGCTGTAGAAAAAGAGAGAGGGAGGTGATTTCGCCTTCACTTCATATTATCGTATCGTATATTCGTACGAATACCCAACAACAAAACACGCTTTTCACATATCGTATTAAAGAAACAACAATCAGTGTAAGTAGCTATATCTAAGGTTATGGCTATGGCTGGTTGATGATGGCTGAGAGTTGTAGTTAGATAGTTAGCTTAGCTTAGATTACTACCAGCAGCAGCATACCAAAAAGAACCAAACCAAAGTCGCGAAGAGCCAACGACACCAAAACGAAACGTTGAGGACGATCGGTGTCAGTCAACTCACCCGCTCGCTGGCCGCCACAGACCAAACATCGAAGTCATTATAATCGACTGTGACTGTATATAGAAGTTGGTGGAATAAAATTCAGTGCCTTTTGTTGTTGTTATTTGAATAGCAATGCACAAATGACGACAACGAACGATGGGGAATGATCATACAATTATTTACTAGTTTTGCTTTGATATTGTTGTTATTGTGTTGCTACTGCAACTGCTTCTGATGACGATCATGGGTCTATGACATCAAATGAGCAATGGCAACACACATATTACACATAGATAGATTATACGATCAACAATTGGCATTTCTCTTTTGCTATAATTATAGTGCACCATTGTGAGGTGAATTTCACATTAATCGTAGTGTAGTGTCAATGACAATGACAGTAAATTGGACAGATGAATGATAGATAATTCTCAGTGCATTTTAATGGTTTACAATTGACATCTTTTTTTTAATAATAAACATAGGTTATAGACTAAAGTACCCGTGGCATGATGGTTAGTGCGATGGACTAAAGGATATTAATATTAGTTTTTTTTTTTTAATTTTCTAATTAATACAAAAATAAATAAAATTGAATTGAAGTTAAAATAGATCTTAGGGCCGAAAGGCATTAATAGTAAGTGTTATAGTTTAACTTAGAGTGTCCGTATGGGACCATTAAGTTAGTTGTAAGTTATAGATAATTAGGCTAGTTTTATGAATTTTTGTCTAGCTTTAAGATAGGTTTAAGAATAAATAAATAAAAATGAATTTAAAAAAAAAAGAAAAAAAAAGTGCGATGGACTGTCATGCGAGAGGTATTGGGTTCGATCCCTGCCTATTCCACCTAAAGTTTTTTTCACGGGTACTGCCACTTGAATTGACAAATTCTCCAAGAGCAATTCTTGTCATGAAAAGTGCTTTCTGAAATTTGCCGTTCGGATTCGGCTTAAAACCGTAGGTTCCTTCCATCCCTGACAACAGTACTAGCACACAGGAATGGTTGGGATTTGTCAGTCACTAGGCTCTAGTTTTCAAACGGACTGTTGCGCTACCCAATTTATTTATATTTATTATAGGTTATAAAAATGGATGCAATAACTCCACAGTGACAACAAATTATACTGTAAGTTGACGGTTGTTAATTTAGGACTCAAACATCCTCACAACAAATGGTTATGCTTTCAGAACATTAAGAAAGACATTTTACAATATTATTGCAAATAATAGTGAAATATTGTGATTTTCTTAATTATTTTGTCATAAAATAAAAATCAAGAAGTGACTTTTTTAAAAGAAATGAAAATGGTAACAATTTTTACATTAATAGGTTATTGTACAGCTTAAAGATAAGACTGTTTTGTGATTTAAGAGTTGAAGCTAATAAAAACGGGAACGGTTAAAAATACTGTTTTTTATAACTCTATATGATTAAAATTCTTTATGATACGTTTAAGTGCCTGAAGTTTTGTATTTTAAAACATTGTAAGCTTAGCAAACTGTATATCCAAATGATGTATGAATAAATCACTGTATTTTGTTAAACTAAATAAAATAATAAATAAATTTGGTGGCGCAACAGTCCATGAAAAACCAGGGCCTAGTGACTTACAACTCTCAACCATTTCTGTGTGCCAGTTATGTTGTCAGAAATTTCGTGAAACTAAGTCTCCTAATTTCTTATGACTCCTTTAAATGCATGTTTTAATATTTTTGTTGTTAAAGCATTGACTCTTGATTTATTGCATTATTGTTTTTGATCAGAACAAATGTTGTATAAGAATTTAATTAAAAGCATATAAAAAATGATAAATGTTAAAATGATAAACTTTAAACGCATGTAACTAATTTAAAAAAAAAAATTACAAATACACTGTTTAGAATGTAAACAAAAAGTCAAATATAAATGTGTTCATGAAAAAAATCACTTAAAACTAGAAAAATATCAACGATTTAGGAACACAAAACATTTATTCTAAGAAAGTAGGGTTAGTAAGGAATTGTTATGCTACCATATTTATAACAATGTAATTTTTTGAAAATGATGTTCCTCAACTATGATGATGCTTGAAATAGTCTGAAAAAGAAAAAAGTGATGATTCTGAATTTAAAACAGAATTTTGAAGTACGCATATTTTTTCCTACAGAATTTTTATCAAAGATTTGTGTTCATTTACACTTTTGACATGCAGCTTTTAGTTATAGTATTGGGACCCAACCAACAAATTATCCAATTAATATAAATTTAAAATAACATCAGTATTATTTTTTTCTGGTTCTGAAGATAGTACAGATTTTTCAGTGCAACTTGTCACTTCCTGGTACAACCCACCTGACTATTAAGTGTGTCGTACATTCGCTGTAAGTACCAGCTACACGGCAAAGTGCTCAAAATATGTGCATATGTTTTTCAAAAATTGTCTTTAAGTTGTCAGTAACATTGTTAATTTACTGCAGATAGGTTTATTAGCTAAAAGCTTTAATTAATCATGACGTTTTATACTTTTTGTAACTTTTTTTTTTTAAATATTGATCTAGTTGTTATACATTTTTATAGTTCAGTGCAATTTATGAACCTATTCGTGAAGGCATTTTTTATTTCAATTTTTAAAAACTATAATTAGTCAATAGGACTGTTATGTCTGAGGTTTTGTGTTTAGTTCCTGCATGTACCACTTATAGTTTTGCTTACGGCTTCTGGGTCTTGCGAGCAATTAACAAATACTCCAAGACTAATTCTTATCATTAAAAAGGTTTTTCTTTAATTTTCGGATTTGCAATGAAAACGGTCGTGAAATTACTTGCACACAAGAATACTCTAAAATTTTCATCAATTTTACTATACAGGGTCCGGCAAAAAGATCTTCCATATCCATTTTGTAAAAACCAGACTTCTTTGTGGTTCCTAGTAAACTGATTTAAATTTGGTTTGAGGAAGGTCTCAACTCTCAATCATGCGATAGTAGCGATCCGCAATAACTATAACTTTTTGCCCATTTTCTTCGAAAAAGTACGGATCTAACACACTAAATTTAGCAACAGCACACCAAACTGTCACACAAGGGCTATAAAGTGGTCTTTGATGAATTTTTTGAGCGTTTTCTGTTGCCCAGTATCGGAAATGTTGTTTATTTACAGTAGCCGATGAATGGAAATGGGCCCCGTCAGACAAAATTAAAACTGCAAAAACGGGAATGTTTTGAAGAATTTCTTCACCAACAGCTTTTCAGATCCACCATTACGGATATATTCCTCTATGACAAATGCGTGATGCTCACCGTGCCACGCCATTATAATTACTAAAAAAGGCACATAGACCTTTATCTATCTATACCCGGAATACTATTTTATCTATAAATAGCTTTAGATATAAATGTCTAAAAATACGGGAGGTTTTTTTGCCGGACCCTGTATATAACTCATTACCATTTAATAAACGATTAATAAACGAATATTCTTCTCTATATTGATTGTACCAGTTCATAGAAATATGTATTTCGGTTCGTATACAGAAAATGATTGTTTTCAGTTCGTCTGTATAAATAAAATTAGACGCTTAAAGGTTCTCTACAATGTGGTTACTTAATAATACTTGGTTAATTTTATACAAATCAAATATTAAAAATTTCGTTAAATCATCCTTTTATTCTTGTAACAAGATTATACCAATTGCTTCGTGTGACGAATTTTGTGTGGAATATGCATAAAATGACAGAAATAATGACATTAATTGCATTCGTTTAAATATGGCATAAGGCGTGTAAAATTTGATTAATATTAAATTAATTTTATTATCTACTGTGAAATTCACCTTTCCCACCAAAGTATTCTGCAAAAACGTGCAACAACAAATGAACAGCGATTACAACAATTTGGCGTTGATATTACAACGCGCAAAGACGAGAGAAACACGCAATAAAAAATAAAATAAAATAATGAAAACAACAAACAAAATAAAAATTAAAAAAAAAAAACTACACACAATTGAAAATGGCCCCAAGGGAGAAAAGAAAAACAGAAAGCTCCACAAAAAAAAAACTCCGCTCTCCGTTCAGTCCTTCGCTTTCGGCTTCGGGGCGGAGAGAGTGAAAAGAAGAAGAAGAAATTGCATCGCAATGCCTGCTCGGCTATTGACTCGTTCATTGCACTTACTTTTGCAACAACTACAAAATGAGAAAAGAAATAAAGAGAGGAAAACATCTGTGAGTATGCAGCGAGCAGCAGTGCCAGATTGCCTATTAGGCAGACAAGAATAAGGAGGAAGAAGAGAAACGGGATTGTTTTCCATGCCTACCCAAAAGCATATTTTTTAAGAAAGACAAAATAAAAAAAAATAAGAAGGTAGAGGGCAGCACAGGCACACTGCAAAACTATACATAATAGAATTTCGCACTCACTCTTCGTCTTCGTCTCCATACGTCCATAGAGATTCAATTCAATCGTAGGACAAACGGGCAAAGCCAGCTGGAAAAATGGTGAAAAGCTGCACTGGATCAATGCACTCTTGGGTTGACGGTCTTCAACTCTCTCTCTCCCTAATGGCTAACTAAACTATACATTGTGTATGTCGTTATAATCATCCCGTCCCGTCCCGTCGCGTCGTCATTCTCATCATCGACAACGATGACGAACATAAGCGAGTGGAGTAGATCCTCTTTCAGCAGCCCCTTGCATCAGCAGAAACAGCAGAGAGCACCATCGCTCATCGCATTTAAACGAACGAACATCGCATATGTGCATAAACCTGGAGGGAGCTCTGGAGCTGGAGTTGTTGCACTGCAATGATGTTGTAGCTGGTCAATGGTTCTCTGGTTCATTGCCATCGAGCGGGGTAACTAACCATGAAAGAAAATTTACTCGCAGTCAAGTGTTGCCTTGCCGCGCAAAAATAAAATGTTTTTATGAGTTTTATTTGACGACAACGACAATGATCATGGATGATGGCAATGATGACGTTGGAGTTCAGCAGCATGTTGCTTGTTTTTTTTTCTTTTTGTTGATGATTAGTTATAAAATGAGGGGGAAGGCTGATTGTTTAAGGAGTGGAAAAGAGCGAAAGGGCAAAAGGGGGTAATTGTGAGACGGTTGTGCACCGCACGTTGTTGGTTCACCGCCTCACGCTACCGAGTATGCCGTGCTGTGATGCCAATGCCGAGGGACTTGGTTGGAGTTTTCCAGATTGTTCGGGGAATGTCTTGTAGGTAAGTACCTACATGTGTACGAGTATAAGACTTGGGGTTGTTGGCTTTTCGATAATAGGTAGAGTAGAGTTACTCGTTACTTACATATTGACTTGGATTTCTAATTTTATGCAGACACACACACAACTTGTTACAAGAAAACGTAGGCATTTGTGCGAAATCGGGTCTTTGCGTTTCGTCTATAAGCAATTTTTAGTCTATAGCGATTAACCTCTAGATTTAGACCATGATTTATGCGATTTGAAGGCATTTGATTAGAACTTACATACTTACTTAGTGTGTCAAAAACAATCAAGAAAACTGAGCAAAATCTGTACCGAAAGTCGACAAGTCTAAAGATATACAAAATATTTCATTCTCAAAATGGATGACAATTACAAAAAACTTCCAACATCAAGTCCAATCATAAACTTAATTTCCGGTGCGGCAGCTGGTGTTTTAGAGTTTGGTCTAATGTATCCATTGGATTCGGTTCGAACGAGAATGCAAAGTCTACAACCCGAATATTCAGGCTCAAGTATCTATAGAACCTTTATGGATATGATCAAGTCCGAGGGTCTTCTCAGGCCCGTTCGAGGTGTGTCAGTTGTAATTGCTGGAACGATACCCGCCCATGCTCTCTACTTTTGCTCCTATGAAATGTGCAAGGAATTTTTGGGGAGATTCTCAGATCAGACAAATATCAATTACACAACATCAGCAGTGATTGCAACAATTCTACACGACGCGATCGCTAATCCTACCGATGTCATTAAGCAACGTATGCAAATGTACAATTCCCCATATAAATCGGTGCTGTCTTGCGTGAAGGGCATCTACCAGGACGAAGGACCAAAGGCATTCTATCGATCTTTTTCAACTCAATTGATTATGAATGTACCATTTCAAGCGATACAATTTATCACCTATGAATATATGCAAGTTCTTATGAATCCACAAAGAGAGTACAGTCCTTTGGTGCATGTTGTTGCTGGGGGAGCAGCAGGGGCTACAGCTGCAGCCTTAACAACGCCATTAGATGTAATCAAGACATTATTGAACACTCAAGAAATCGGATTTACACGAGGCATGATGGAAGCCATACAAAAAATTTTTAAAATTGCCGGACCTATGGGTTTCATGAAGGGTTTTACAGCGAGGGTCTTATATACAATTCCAGGTACAGCTATTTGTTGGACAACTTATGAATGCATGAAATACTACTTGGGGGAGATGAATAAAACAGGCAAGGACCAATAAGAAATGAAGACAGAGATGAATTTTGTTTATTTATTTTGATATTTTTTTTTTTGACGTTCGAAAATGATTTCATGTAAATAAAACATTTCATTTTCTCAAAAAAATTAAGGTTTAATCTTATTTTTATTAAAAGTTCAAAGCTATTTAACGGGAACAATATTTGAATTTAGTATTTGTTATGTTAGTCTGTAAATCGACATCGGATCAGTTTACTAACTCATAAAAGTTGGCCGTTTTCATTATAGTCATATTTTGACTTCTTAAAGTTTGACACGTAATTCTTCAAGGCATTTTCCTTTCTTTTCTGTAGGCTTTATTAATGTCAATTATTCAAGAGAAAAAATGTGTTAAGCTTAAGCTTGTATTCTTTTAACAATTTTGTAAAAGTTTCGAATCGAAATATAAGTTTTTAAAAATCAGAAAACAAAACTCTAGGCATAAATTCCATAATATGGTATAATTTTGAGGTTAAGTTTAGCGCGAACAATTTATTCGTTGCAGTGTGGATGGCATGTGGAACGCGAATAAAGTTTGACAGTTCGTAGCAACCATACTACAATTCGTTGCTACCAAATTGTTTTTACAAAATTGTCTTGTTTTAGCGAACAAACTTCAAATTTTATTATCCTCACATTAGTACCAATTGGTTTCTTATAATTTAGTTGTGTTTTTGTTTGAAAATGAATTTTTGAAATGTGTAAAATAACGTTTGTTCGTCCATTCGTTGATTCGTTGTTCGCCCATGAGAGCGAACAACGAATGGACGAACAAACGTGATTTAAAGCATTTCAAAAAGTCAATTTCAAACAAAAGTTATAAGAAACCAATTGACACTTATGTTAGGATAGAAAAAATTTGCATTTTGTTTTCTAAAACAAGTCAATTTTGTAAAAACAATTTGTTAGTAACGAATTGCAGTGTGGATGCTATGAACTGTCAAACTCTATTCGCGTTCCACATACCATCCACCCTGCAACGAATAAATTGTTCGCGCTTAACCTCAAAATGAAACCATTCTTGTTTTGTTTGTTAAAAAGTGTGATTATAAATTGACAGTTCGTCGCTGTCTGCTAATAAAAATAAAGCCCATGTAAAAGAAAAGTCAAAATATGCGAACATTTACATGATGCTTTAGCAGCTGTTTACTTTTAACTTTAAAAAACTTTGTATTTTAATTTGACAAATGTGTTCCACACACCACAATTTTCTTGTATCTTCCTAAAATCTTGGGGAATGTCTCTCTAAGGTTGGACTCATTAATAACAAAAACCTTGAAAAAGTATAGTCATCGAAAAGTTCCTAAATTTAATAAATATAAGAATAGAATCCACAATTGGCATTTCCCGTTCTACAAGTTCCATTTGGATTTTGTTCGCTTAAATTAGGTGGAACTTATTCTTTTTCCCACGGAAAGTTTTTGTCTACCTTTTGACAAATAAGTCTGGCTTAAAAATCACTAATTTCTATGAGACATAAAAAAGTATCTCATTGCTTCATGATCCGGGTTGCAAGGCACCTTCCTCAAAAGAACAAGCCAAACAAAAACTAAGTCATTCATGTGCAGTCGATATGCAGATTGACATTGAAAACCTCTCGCTTTATTATTTGTTATTATCTTAAATAAACAAACACAAAACAACTGTACATTGAAGCAACTTATAGAAACCATTCACCTATCAATTTCACAAATTCCCATGACATCGAAGAAATAAAAAATGAAAGTGATCGGATATCATAAAGTGGTTAAGGTAGTTATCTTTTGTGAAAACTGTTCCATCTGGAAATTTCATCATACTATATACCTACCTATAGTACCACAACTTAGGACAACTTTCATTGGCAACAATACTGATGGCGGCACTGGTAAATGGAAATTTGCTCGCAGTCGATGCATCGTCCTCCCTCCAATTTCCCTTGACTCCCTAACATCGTCGTCGAAATCAACAAAAATACAAAACAGAAAAATCACTTAAGTGAATTTTCTAACGATTGCAAGTTTAAATTTTGTATAAAAGGCAATTAGCCAAAAAATACAACAAAAAAAAACACAAACTTGCATTGGGAAAACTTTCTTTTCGTGCTTTGCGAGTTTGGATAGTCACACAGATGCTCTTCGGGTCTTGGGATTTTTTTTTTGCATTGTAACGAGACATTCGCTAAGTGAAGGTTTTTATTTTGTTCACATTTTGTTGCATGCAACAACAACTGGTGTTTGACTTTTTATTGCTGCACCCAGCCACCGCATCGACTCGGCAAACATACAACATCTACATTCTACACACAGGTGAGTTAGAGGTGATTGAACGATGTGGTGCTGTGCGGTGCGGTGCGGTTCAGATCGCATCACATGAAGGTCAGTAAACTTCACATGATGTGATATCGTTTTGCCTGTCTGTCGGTATATGTCTGTTGTCCGTTGTCCTCATCGTGAAATCTACCCTCCGAGTCGACCACTTTACTGACAACCCAACCACGCCAGCCACACTGCCTTACCATCATCGTATGAAGTGAGAGTTATTTTCACCCAAAAAAAACACAAAAACAAAAATTCGTTACTTTTGCATGATCTTGATTTTGGTTTTTATTTGGTTTGCTGGTTATTTTGATTTTTGTTCCTGTTAATAAGTGGAAAGATAAATATTTACGTTGCCATTGACCTTTTACGGTCTTATTCGTAAATATGTGATACAGATAATAATGAAAGGCGAAACATGAGTAAAAAATTAAATAATTTATGACCAATCGGAAGAGGATCAGGAGGTGAGTAAAGATAAAAGATTAAAAATATTTTTAAAGATAATTTTCTATATCACTGACACAGGTAAAAAGACACGAGATTGTCATAAAGTTATTTTTAAGAATTCTTAAAAAGCTAAAAATAAAGTTTTTTTTTTAATTAGTTGCTCTTTAAAAATAAAAAAAAAACAATATTCAAATGAAAAATAACGGAACTAGGGATTTTGATCTGAATTAAGTTAACAGCGCCATTTTTTTCTTTTGTGTTGGTAGCACTGTAGTTTCCAAGTTAGGATATTTTTCAAGAAGGCTTCGGTCATTTTTGAGATTGGGTTCTAATCAAAGTGGAAAGTTGTTGGGGGCAGCAAACGTGAGAGGGGAGGAGACGTGTTTCCACTAAGGCACCGCTACTTATCCAGATGGCAGCGTCAACGGTGGCGTCTACAGTTCCAGTAAGGTTGAACTACTTAGTGAACACCTTTTACGGCTTCTTCGACATATTCGCAGCCCAAGCCTGTAAGAAGCGGTTTATCCGGCTCCCCGTCCTTGGAGTTATACTAGGATCTGGCCCTCCAGGGTGGGGGTTGTGCCGTCGGGTTGACTTCCTGGCCACGTAAAAAAATACCTTAGTTGCGAAGCAGCTACAAGCCTCAGATAAGAACGTATTCACGGTTGACAACCCACGCAAACGAAATAAGGATAACGAACTTCGGATCTGTACGTGAAATGTTAGGTCCCTTAACAGACCACGTGCAGCCGAACAACTAGCGGAAGCCCTAAACTGCTGCACTGCAGGATTTACCGCCATCCAAGAAGTGCCATGGAATGGACCGGGCCAACGCAAACTAAAAGCCTGCGATGTATACTACGGCGACTGATACCGAGAACAAAGACAGTGTCTATTTGGGTGTGGATTTGTTCTTGGAACTAGACTCAGGCCAAAAGTCTTCAGTTTCAACAGTGTGAGCGAGGCTAAATTCGTCAACATAAGCCTAATATGCGCGCATGCCCAAACAGAGGAGAAAGATGAAGACACCAAACACATATGACTATTGACATTAACGTTGTCTTAGTAGACCTGCACGACACTACCTCCGACAATGGATTCAGGCTGATCGATCTCGCTGCTTGGGGAGACGTTCTGGTAGCTAGTACGCAATTCACACATCTCAATATCCACAAGGGGACATGGAAATCTCCTGATCAATTAACCGTCAACCAGATTGACCACATTGGAATCGACGCACGACACTTCTCCAGTATCCAGGATATGCGAACATTCCTAAAGGCCTACATTGACTCGGACCATTACCTCGTTGTAGCCAAGGTAAGGCTTCGGATATCCCGATCCAAGCCAAAACAAGGAAGGACTGTTAGAAGATTCGACGTTAGACAGCTACAATCGCAAGATACTGCTATGTCCTTTTCCGATCGAGTCTCTAATAACCTCCTAAGGAGTCCTATGCTTCCTGCATTAAGCATTGAAAACCAGTTGCAACATTGCCTTGCAGCCATCAGATATGCCGCCTCTGAAGTGCTACGTTTCACATGGCCACCACAGCGAAACCCCTGGTTTTGACGACGAATGCCGAAACGGCACTACACAAAAGTACCAGAGCTGCTCGCGAGCTCTACGAGCAGAAAAAGAGAGTGGAACACCGGCTTCTTAGATGGAAAGAAAGAGAGCATGAGAAGCGCGCGATCGAGGAGATAGAGGGATGTCACAACAGGAATGAGGTTCGTAAATTTTACCAAAAGGTAAAAAAAACCTCCCAATGGTACCCGCCACGAACCGAAGCCTGTAAAGACGATCAAGGGAACATCGTAGTAGAACCACAGTCTACTACTCAGAATATGGAAAGATCACTTCTCCAAATTTATATTTATGTAACGGCGATGACGAACCGAATTCCGCTGTAAGGGAGATAGAACCACTCAACCTCGGCGACGCAGATCAACAATTCCGCCTACCCGACCTTGACGAAGTAAAGATAGCTATATCTAAACTTAAGTCAAACAAAGCTGCTGGAGCTGACGGCATCACCGCCGAACTATTCAAAGCAGCAGGCGATGACTTGGTAGGGAGCATGCACCAACTCATCTGCAAAATTTGGTCGGAAGAAAGCATGTCCGATGAGTGGAATCTCAGCATAGTGTGTCCGATACATAAGAAAGGAGACCCTCTAAACTGCGCCAACTACAGAGGCATCAGTCTCCTTAACATTGCGTATAAGATCCTCTCTGCCGTATTATGTGAACGTCTGAAGCCATTCGTCAACAACCTGATTGGTCCTTATCAGTGTGGCTTCAGACCAGGAAAGTCCACTATCGACCAAATATTCACACTACGGCAGATCTTGGAAAAAACCCAGGAGCTTCAAATCGATACGCACCATCTATTTATCGATTTTAAAGCCGCGTATGAGAGCATCTATAGGGAAGAGCTCTACCGAGCAATGTCTAGTTTTGGCATTTTGGCATCCCTGTCAAACTTATCTGTTTGTGCAGAAACTCAACCGTCAACACTAGAGGCACAATCTTCCAAAGGTCCATCCAATTACTCGGATTGCAGATGATATTGACATAATTGTTAGATCAAAGTGTGATGTCAGTGGAGCGTTTTTAAGCATTGGGACGAAAGCGAAGAAGACGGGTTTAGTGGTTAATGAGGGCAAGACCTGCTATATGCTGTCATCAAAAAATGACATTGAACAACGACGTCTTGGAAAAAACGTTACCATGGACAGCTATAACTTTGAGGTAGTTAAGGACTTTGTCTACCCAGGCACCGCTATAAACACAAAAAAACGACACTAGCGCTGAAATCAAACGAAGAATAACTCTTGGAAATCGCTGCTTCTTTGGACTTAGAAGTCAATTGAGAAGTAAAGTCCTCTCTCGAGCATCAAAAATCACCATCTTAATACACTTGAGGCCCAGGTCCACCCTGGACTGTAGCGCCACCTTAAATAAGTAAGTAAGGTTATTGTCAATTCTGTCAATCAGTACAAAGGTCTTAATAACAATATCCTATTTATGTGTGCTTGTCACTTGGCCCACACTGGTTTTGTAAAGATTTATAAAACAACCCCACTAAGTGGGGCAAGAAGTGACCTTATGAACCTGCAACTCATAATGATTCTATCTTAAAGGCAAGTCAAAGAAGAGCTTTATTATTTAACAATGATATTTT
This sequence comes from Eupeodes corollae, assembly GCF_945859685.1. Taxonomy (NCBI): domain Eukaryota; kingdom Metazoa; phylum Arthropoda; class Insecta; order Diptera; family Syrphidae; genus Eupeodes; species Eupeodes corollae. Next base: position 261,241,875 of record NC_079147.1, on the reverse strand, counting down.
CTCCGGACTATTAAAACTGCCAAGGATCACTAAGTTTGAAAAATGCATTCAAATATCTTAGCCTCATTGCAATATACATATAAACTGAATTAACCTTAAACCAATTACCAAAGTTTATTCAACTTTATAATAAACCTAATTATCTACTAAAAAGAAAATTCATAAAAAAAACATTGCGAGTATATAACTTTCTTCCCATTGCTTTAATTCCCTTCGGAAAAGACATTGCCCTCTCGATAAATATTTCAATTTTCTCAAAACAACAAACTCCAATAAACAATAACAACATCAAACATATTAAAATAAAAAAATTAAACAAAACAAAAAACAGAAAGAAAAACACATTTTTCATTTTCAATTTCTCCACAATGTAAAACAAGTCAGTCGCCTTTGGTTTGGAATGGATGTGCGATCGAACGAACCAACAAACCAACGAGAAAGGGTTAAAGACCCCATATTTCGATGCACCATCCAAAGAGCTCTAAACATCACCAATCCAAACAAGATTTCCACCATAGGTATACCTATCTACCCATACCTACCTCTCTATGCTCTATGCTCAACATTATACGTGCATTAATGCTGCCATACGACCACAAGTGGAAAAGTGGAAAATTCCAAAACGCAAAAATAGAAGACCTAATATGTGTTTACACGATGAGAGTATAGGGTATACTCGTACTATCTTGTGTTTTGATGTTTGGGGAGGAAACAAGGAAAAAGGGAGTTAAAGGAAAAGTATGTACTCGTATAGCAACTTTGATACTATTTTTTATTCATATAAAAATCGGATTATATAGGATAACAGGAGCACATGATGGGAGTCTGTTGGGCATGGGCATGGAATAGTTTAAGAAAATAGAACACATCTTTATGAGCATGAAAATGGAAACAACCTACTTTACTTTGTGGAGTTATCTTTTCCTTTTACCCATTTTAATAAATCCGACCGATACTGGGGCATAGGGTTGCCATTGAGGAATTTCAAAAAATGAACAAAGTGTTTCGGGAAAAATCAAAAAGTGTAAAAATAAATAAATAAATTAGGTGGCACAACAGTTCTTAGGGAACCAGGGTCTAGTGACTTACAACTCTCAACCATTCCTGTGTGCGAGTACTTTTGTCAGGGATGGAGGGGACCTACAGTTTCAAGCCAAATCCAAACGACAAGAATTATTCTTCGAGAATTTGTCCATTCCTCGCAGAGGCAGTACTCGTCAATAAAACTTTAGGTGGTACAGACAGGGATCGAACTCAAGACCTCTCGGTATCTACCACAAAAGTGTAAAATTTTAATGATTTTATCAGCAAATTTTTTTTAAATTTAAATGGTTTATTTATGTTGGAATGACTTTACGTAGTCGTGCCATAAGTCAAGTATGTAAAACATCATAAGATAACAACTATTACGATATTAATGATATTTTGCATGCATTTTTATTTAATTTACTTAGCGATTAAACAGTTGTACCCGTGGCATGATGGTTAGTGTGTTGGACTGTCATGCAAGGGGTCTTGGGTTCAATCCCTGCCTGTGCCACCTTAATTTAAAAAAATTAATTTTCGCGGGTACTGCCTCTTGCGAGGAATTGACAAATCCTTCAAGAGTAATTCTTGTCATGAAAAAGTGCTTTCTCAAACTAGCCGTTCGGATTCGGCCTAAAATTGTATGTCCCTTTCCATTCCTGACAACAGTACTCGCACACAGGAATGGTTGAGAGTTGTAAGTCACTAGGCCCTGGTTCACAACGGACTGTTGCGCCACCCCATTTGATTTGATTAAACAAAAATTGTTTACTCATAATATTAGCCCTTGAACATTGTTTTCGTTGACCTATACTGGCACGAACTGTATTTATTGATATGTTTGACACACATCAATTCCTAACCACAAAAATAACGCAGTTGATTTAAATATATGGACTTCTCAAGAGCCAATCTGAATCTGAAGTTTCTCTAGAACCTACGATATTAACCATAACGCTCCTTTGTGTTGGCTGGGTTTTCTTTTTGCATCACCACAGTCCTTTCAAAGAATCCATTTATCTCCATTGGAAAAGGTATTTTTTAAACCCTTTACAAACCCCTTTACCACATCTCAACAGTCTTCACAATGATATTGTGCATGCCTTGTTATTTAATTTACTTAGCGATAGTATAGTTTTAATTAAACACAATTTGTTTCACTCATAATATCAGCCCTTGAACATTCCTGTGAAAAGTCCTGCAGAGCTCTCAAATTCTAACCACAAAAATAACCCAGTTGATTTAAATATATGGACTTCTCCAAGCCCCTCTGAATCTGAAGTTCCTCTAGCACCTACGATATTAACCCTAAGGCTCCTTTGCATCACCACAGTCCTTTCAAAGAATCTATCTATCTCAATTAAAAAGGGTATTTTTTAAACCCTCTACAAACCCATTTACCACTCGTCAACAGTTTTCACATTTCTTGCCACAAAAAGGCGGGAGATGACAGATAGAGGCACGGATTAGACTTTAACTTTACAGAACAGTGGTGATCATTATGGCTGAATCACAAACACGCTTCAGCTTCGGCTTCGTCTGCGTTACGGTGGGCATGCTTTTAATGACATTTCTATTATTTCATTCCTCCAAAGAGAAAATATTTTGGATGTTGATAGTTTTGTTTACAGCTGTTGAGCTGTCAGACAAAGCAAATGTTCAGATAATTGAACTAGAGCTTCCGTTCGGAGTCACATTACGTTACATTACGTTCTATTTCTTACGATTGTCAAACAAAACGTGAGGTCGAAGCTCAATTGTGATAACATGCATTGAGTTCCTAGGGCTGAACTCGTAAACGTCAGGTGAAGCCGAAGCTGAAGCGTGTTTGTGATTCAGCCATTAAGTAAAAATCTTTTCACTATCTCACTTTTTACCTTTAACACCATTTAACCTCATTGCAGCTTTCCACAATAAATTGCAACGAAATTGATATTTTTTCATTGCTTACTAATGTTAAAGTTTAGAACAATATAAAAACTATTGAATGTTTTGATTAGCATCATCTTGAAGTTTTGGGACAGAGCTTATGACAAAACTACATACATTTACCTTATACATTTCAACCTCATATATTGCAGCAGAGAAACAAGTTCTTAAAGAGTTTTGTTGACATTTTGATAGATTCGAGTGTTATGTGTTTTTAAAAGATCCAACCAAAATTTATTATAAAAAAATGTAATTTGACAGACAAAAAAATTATCGGCAACCCTAGAAATAATTAAAGTTGCATTTTCTAGTATGTATTTGTGACTGTTGGATCTATACAAGAAGAAATATAAAACTCACATGAATATAATTCAATGTCGTCAGGTTCATTATTATCTATCATTTATCGTCTGAATGAAACTTCATCGATTTTAATGATTTCTATAAGTTGTTTAAATATGCACCATCATTCTTATTGCATTATCATTTTACATAAAATTTAATTTAATTGGTTCACGCATCTATAGCCCCCATCAAGTACTTTAATTTTTCTTTTTTAACTGAGAGTATTTTCTGGGTTTTCTCATTTTCCTTTTTTTATTTTGTCTGAGTGAATAAATACAATTGAATTGATTAAATGGATTTCATCAAGTTGAAAATTAAGAAATTTATCTTTATAGCGAGTTAACAAAATACAAAACAATTGATATAAGTACATATTTCGAAACCTCACTCTGCTTCTTGTGTTTGATTGAAAATAAAAGGATAGAACTTTGGAGAACAGATGTTGGTTTTGTTTTGAGGAATTCAATGGACATGAAAATGAACAATATGTTGATGCGGAGAAAGAAAATTAATGTCTTTTTTTTGAGAACGTAAAAATGTTTACCTCTCGATTGAACTTAAATGCAGGTTCAATTTTGAGGATTAAAGTGAAGGAACTTACAAATCTTGAGCAATTACTCTTGAAGAAGAGGATATATGTTTCATTAAGCCCTGTGTATATCGGGTTTTTCAATAAGATTTTTTTAATAAAACAAAAACTGTTTTCAATATCAATGAAATTGTTTATACCTGGGAAAGAACTTTCGATACAATTATGTACTAAACTCGAATTCTTTTGTATGGCCACCAAGGACTCGCTTGCAGAAGTCCAAACGCTGAATCCAGTTTTCAAGCATAAATCGGCCGATACTGCTGCAATTTCAAGTTCGATATTTGCATGAAGTTCATCAATTGTGACCGTCTTCTTGGCATAAACCATAGACTTGACGTAGCTATACAGGAAATAGTCTAAAGGCGTGAAATCGCACGACCGAGGCGGCCAAGCGACTGGATCATGTCGTAAAATAATACGTTCTCCAAACTTGGGTTCCAATAAATTGATTCTGATATTCGCTGTGTTTCTTGTAGTGTCAGTCGTCCTATTAGAACCTCATGTTCTCCAAGTTCATATCATCCAATTGTCGGTTATCATTGAACGGTAGCGATCCCCATACACAGTAACGTGCCGGTCTTGATCATCACGGAAGAAGTACGGCCCAATGACGCCGCCGAAGCATAAACCATACCAAACCGTAATTTTTTCGGGATGCAATGATGACTCATGGAGTGGATTGCTTCCTAACCAATACCGCATATTTTGTTTATTGACGAAGCTGTTCAGCCAGAAATGAGCCTCATTGCTGAAGATAATTTTTCGATGAAAATCCAAATCATTTTCAAGTTCTTGCTCAATCCAATTTACGAGCGTACGACGCTTCTGGTTGTCAAGCGCCTTCAGTTCTTGCTCCAATTTAATCTTGTAAGGATGTAGGCCAAGATCTTTTCGCAAAATTCCCACAACGACGTCACAGAGATGCCCAACGCTTAGGAACGACATGTGAGAGACACATAAGGGCTTTCTGTAACTGAAGCCTTAACGGCAGCAATGTTCTTGACACTACGGGCACTTGTTTGTCTCACTGGCACGGAAACATTTCGTACTGTGTCTGTGGATTCAATTTTGTCCACTAGACGCCCAATTGTTAATCTGCTAGGAAGATTATGACGATTATAAATTGGACGTAACGCTCCTTACGTTGAGGCCACTGACTCCGAATTTTTGAAGTAAATTTTAATATTTCCGACTCGTTGTGGGCTCGTATATCTTTCCATCATGAAATTGCAAACCTTGCTGGAGACAAATGTCAAAAGAGCGGCAAGAAATATGGCGTCTCGTTTGCTGTCCCTGTCGCTCTATTTTTGTAGCGGCCCTGTTGAAAAACCCTGTACAAATATTTGTATAGAACTTCTGTGACTCAAAAATGTTTGGTTTCTCAACACATATTTGAATTAGGAGAATCTTAGTGAAACTCGTAGCATGATATTCAGTGCGTTGGACTGACATGCCAGAGGTCTTGGGTTCGGTCCCTGCCTGTTCCACCTAAACTTTTATTCACGGGTACTGCCTCTTGCGAGGAATTGACAAATTCTCCAAGAGCAATTCTTGTCATGAAAAAGTGCTTTCTCAAATTAGCCGTTCGGATTCGGTATAAAAACTGTAGGTCCCCTCCACCCCTGCAATTACTAGCACACAGGAATGGTTGAGAGTTGTAAATCACTAGGCCTTGGTTCTCTACGGACTGTTGCGCCATCTAATTTATTTAATTTTTTTAGTGAAACTCTCTGAAAATATCAATATTCAACAGGATTTTAAGGTGCACCGATAGCTATCATTGGTTTTCATTATTAAAACATTATTTTTGTTCTAGTTTTAAAATCTATTAAGAAAGTTAAATTATGTTAGGTTTACTAAAAACAAAGACTTTTTATAACTCAGAACGTTCTTTTAGTTTATTAAAAAATTGTTTAATGATGAAATCGTTTTCAATGAACGGCTAATTTTTGAGTTCAAAACTAGGTACAAAATCGTCACACTGAAAGCGTTCTATTATGTTTGTATTCACACCTGTCAGTTTAAATTTCAATGATCAACTTTGACAAATTATAAAATTTGTCCAATGACAAACATTTTCAATGACAGTTATAACCAACTTGTCAACTAAATTCCAATGATTGGTTTCAATGATTAAAACCAATGATAGCTATAACTGGCCCCTAAAAAGCTTAAAATGACATTAACAATTTTATTTTATGAAAAGTTCAGACGCCATTTATTTGTGATAGATTATTCAAAAAGTGTGTTCATTGAAACGTCAGTTTCTTGTCAGCCATAAGTAATTCCTTTTTATTCACTTTTATTATGGGCGTTTTGACATAAGAACCTTGTTTGTGGGACATTCAAAAAGTGTATTTAGATCTTGGTAATTTTAAGTGAAAGTCAGTTTGTCCTCAAGATGGGTTTTCCAAAATTATATAGAATATTAGTATTAACATCCCCAATAATGGCACATTAAAAAAAATAGTAAGAATGATGAATTCTTAACGTTTCTTACTAGCCATATAGAAAGTTCTATCCTATTTTTGGGATATTTAAACATTTAAGATTTTCAGTGAGTATAAAAAGTTTCACGTAAAGATAAATTTATTTAAAAGTTTAAACTTTAAAGAGTTTCCAGTACAGATGAGAAGTAAAATTTCATTTAAAGATTATGGTACAGTACAGCCTCGCTAGTCCGGACATTCGCTAGCCCGGACACTTCAGTAGTCCGGACACCTCTTTGTTTCGGACACTTTCAAAAGTTTACCTGTGCAGTCCGGACAGCGTATTAAACTGTTTATGTACAATACACATACATTATTATTTGGCTCTGTTTCTTGGAAAAAACGTTCATACCAAATCCGGGATTCCCCTTATAGTTTTGTCTCTTGTAGTTGGCTCTGGAATCTAGACATTTTAATCGTTCCAAATTTACTCATTGGAAGTTTATATTTGTGGTCGTTGATTTTTTATGCTCTGTTACATTTTATCGTGAGCTTTCAAAGTCTCAAAGTTAACTGTTTTTGATATAAAAATGAATAAGATGAAAATTCAGAAATTTGTATCTAAAACATTCCAAGGATCAGGTAAGCTTAGAAAAAGTTTTAAATTTAAGGTCTAAGATCATTAAACAATTTCTTTAAGGACAGAGAAAAATTATCAGACAAGGTGAACACCCAGCGGTAGAAGAAGCATTGATGACATGGTTTATCCAACAAAGAAATCATCATGTACCAATTTTAACAGATATGATTCAAACCAAAGCCAAATTCTTTTACAAAGAGATGACAGGTAAGGAAGATTTTGCAGCAAGTTCTAGTTGGTTGGAAAAATTTAAATTGCGACATGGAATTCGATGCCTTAAGATTTTTGGCGAAAGAGTATCCAGCGACGTTGCTGCTGTTAAGAAGAAAAATGTTTAAAACTGATTCAAGAAATGAACATAAGTGAAGAACAGGTATATAATGCTGCCTTTTGGAGGGTTCTTCCGGGGGCGACATGAGTTCATGCGAATAAAAAATCTGCTCCTGGCAGAAAAATATCGAAAGATCGCTTTACTTTTATGCCATGTTCTAACGCTGCAGGAACTCATAAGTTATTCCTCTTAGTTATCGGAAAATCAGTTAATCCGAGGGCTTTTAAAAACGTTAATCTTCCAGCAGCATAAAAAGCTACCATTAAAGGCTGGATGTCTACAACGATTTTTTTTTTATTGGTGTGAAAAAGTTTTTGACAGAGATTCACATGCCGTTGAAAGCACTTTTGGTTTTGGATAATGCCCCATCTCATCCTAAAGAAGACGATATAAACTTTGATTCGAACTTCAGAGTCTTATTCTTACCGCCTAATTGTACAGCAATATTGCAGCCGATGGATCAAAATTTAATTCAGAATATAAAGTTAGCTTATAGAAAGCAGCTATTGACCCACATTCTACTGGAAGATGATAAAAACATTAGAGCAGTCTTAAACAAATTCAGTTTGCGAGATGCTGTTTAGTTTTTAGATTAAGCTTGGAAAGGTATGGGAGAGAAAAATATTAAAAAGAGTTGTTCAATATTATGGCCCAAACTGGGATCAAAATGAAATAATGAAAACCTTATACCACTTTCACAGTTACGCCAACAAATTGACTCGGATTCTTCTCTTGCTGATTTAAATAGAATTAATGCCGTGATAAGAATAATGGGCAACTGGTCAAAATGAAGTCTCCTACGACTTTTCTGTTAATGACATTATTCAGTCCGCTTTACAAATCCAACAAAATGTCACTGAAGCTGAAGAAGAAGACAGTGAAGATGAAAATGTAAACAAAGAAGTTTCGAAAATTTCAAACAATGAAGCAAGAAGATATTTGCCAAGGGCATTCAGTGGGCCGAACAAAATAATGCATCTCAAATGGATATCCTTCTCCTAAAGAGGTTACGCGAAAAAGCTGAAAAGATGTTTTTAGATAAATCGTTCCAACCAAAAATTAACACGTGCTTTCCTACCTTTTAAAAAAAATTAAAATGCGTTCATATTTATTACATACGTACATGTACGTAAAGGGTGATTTTTTTGAGGTTAGGATTTTCATGCATTAGTATTTGACAGATCACGCGGGATTTCAGACATGGTGTCAAAGAGAAAGATGCTCAGTATGCTTTGACATTTCATCATAAATAGACTTACTAACGAGCAACGCTTGCAAATCATTGAATTTTATTACCAAAATCAGTGTTCGGTTCGAAATGTGTTTCGCGCTTTACGTCCGATTTATGGTCTACATAATCGACCAAGTGAGCAGACAATTAATGCGATTGTGACCAAGTTTCGCACTCAGTTTACTTTATTGGACATTAAACCAACCACACGAATGCGTACAGTACGTACAGAAGAGAATATTGCGTCTGTTTCTGAGAGTGTTGCTGAAGACCGTGAAATGTCTATTCGTCGCCGTTCGCAGCTATTGGGTTTGTGTTATTCGAACACATGGAAGATTTTACGCAAAGATCTTGGTGTAAAACCGTATAAAATACAGCTCGTGCAAGAATTTAAGCCGAACGATCTGCCACAACGTCGAATTTTCAGTGAATGGGCCCTAGAAAAGTTGGCAGACAATCCGCTTTTTATCAACAAATTTTGTTGAGCGATGAGGCTCATTTCTGGTTGAATGGCTACGTAAATAAGCAAAATTGCCGCATTTGGAGTGAAGAGCAACCAGAAGCCATTCAAGAACTGCCCATGCATCCCGAAAAATGCACTGTTTGGTGTGGTTTGTACGCTGGTGGAATCATTGGACCGTATTTTTTCAAAGATGCTGTTGGACGCAACGTTACGGTGAATGGCGATCGCTATCGTTCAATGCTAACAAACTTTTTGTTGCCAAAAAATGGAAGAATTGAACTTGGTTGACATGTGGTTTCAACAAGATGGCGCTACATGCCACACAGCTCGCGATTCTATGGCCATTTTGAGGGAAAACTTCGGAGAACAATTCATCTCAAGGAATGGACCGGTAAGTTGGCCACCAAGATCATGCGATTTGACGCCTTTAGACTATTTTTTGTGGGGCTACGTCAAGTCTAAAGTCTACACAAATAAGCCAGCAACTATTCCAGCTTTGGAAGATAACATTTCCGAAGAAATTCGGGCTATTCCGGCCGAAATGCTCGAAAAAGTTACCCAAAATTGGACTTTCCGAATGGACCACCTAAGACGCAGCCGCGGTCAACATTTCAATGAAATTATCTTCAAAAAGTAAATGTCATGCACCAATCTAACGTTTCAAATAAAGAATCGATGAGATTTTGCAAATTTTATGCGTTTTTTTTTTTTTTAAAGTTCTCAAGCTCTTAAAAAATCACCGTTTATTTTAATTATGTGTTTATGTACTTCTATTTGCAATAAAAAGGTTTTGAAAAGTTTTCGGTTGTCCATTGTATTTAAATTTTTCTCTATAGTCCGGACATTTCGCAATTCCAGACACGGAAGAAACCTTATGTGTCCGGACTAGCGAAGCTGTACTGTATATTCAAAATAATGCTCTATAGAAAAGTGGTAATACATTGAATGAGAAAATTTGTTTCTATTTTTTTTTAAATGTAAATGTTATCTGGCGAATAGTATTATTAAATATTTTTTTAAATCTTTCTAACAATTGTAAATTATTATAAGATCGGAACAGTCAATATATTTGGTGTTTGGAACTATTGGTTAATCATTTCCATTCAGATTTACTTTTTGACACATTTTGACAATTTAAGAAACGTCATGATTGACATCTACCAATCGGTGTGACTATGAATTGAATAATGTATGTCAAACTATCAATTTTATCCTTAAAGTATTAGAAATGTTTTTAAAAGTCTCCATTAACACCTGGAGTCTAACAAAGACTCTGCCTACACTCATTAACTTACCAAAAAGAATCCGGAAGACTATGATTATGACTAATACATCAAAGTATTTGAAACAGGAAACATACCCTGCGTCGTCGTCACTTCCACGTTATTATAATAAAGGTTCCTAAATAAGCTGACAATGACGGAAGAACAATTTTTACGGTCTACCGATATATTTTTGTACCTTCCCATTTCTAAACGAAAGATCTTAAGCTATTCATTCAACACCAAGTCTAACAACCAAGGATTCATATTTCAATTTACAACAAAATTGTCAAATCCCCTTCTGACCTTTCATCGTTAGCGCCTAAATTTATTGCGATTTGCGATTCCAACAGAGGACACGATGGCGGCCGGCAGCGGGCAGTGGCGGTAAATTCTTTTCCTCTTTCGGCAAAATTTAGCTTAACAAACGTTCTCAAACAAATGTATCTATACGCGGACGTGCTTTGGCTAACAAGATGAAAAAAGAACACGCAAAAATCACCCGCGGATGTCACCTGTGGATACAAAAAAAAAAAAACTTTTAAAAATCAAAGTACCTAACTATACTCGTACGTACACTAAATTATAACTGTGTGTAGCCTTTTAACACTAACACTTGTAAAATCTCGAATCATTGAAGAGAACATCGAGTTTCGTAGGAAAGTGAATGACCTCCATTAACCGGCATTAAATTCTCGGTGGAGTTCTTCATTTCTCTTGTTCTTGTTCTTCTTTTAGTTTTTGTGAACCCTTGGTATAAATGGACGGACAGACGACGACGACGACGACGTAGAAGAAGAAAGACGGACGGACGAAAGAATGAGTGTTGAGTGTTGGAAGAACTTGTGTGATGTGTGTTGAAATTGATGAAGAGAACAACAAAAACGATGAAGACGACATACGGCAGCCGCTGCTGATGATAGAAACGTTTGAAGGAAGAACCTGTTTCGATGTACCTCAGGAACGTTTTAAATTCCATTTCGATTTTTTTGTCTTTTTTACATGTGTAAACTTTTGTTCCTTACTGTGATTTAGAAAAATAACACAAAAAAAAGACACTCGAAAACCAGCAAACTCGTAAAATTAAGAAAAGAACTGTCAATTACCAACTTTTGTATGTCTTTTCTTTCTTGTTGGTATTTATCTAAGTCTGTAATTTAAGTATGAATTTAATGTTCCCGGTTTCTGAAGAACTACATTTCTTTCCAGGACTGGATTGTCAAAACATTGGCAGAAACCCATACTCACTTTTACGTTTATCGTTATCGTTCTGGTACGAAAGTAGTCATGTTGAATTTTTGACAGTTTCAATTTTGACAGTTTGGACCTTAGGTTTGTTTATAAGTGAATATAACTTAGTTCTTCTTTATCTTATCACTTAAGCAATATTTGAACTGTCAAATGGAAAATGACATAATGTTCCCGGTTTCTTAAGCACTACATTTATTTCCGGGACTGGATTGTCAAAACATTGGCAGAAAACCATATTCACTTTTACGTTTATCGTTATCATTCTGGTACGAAAGTAGTCATGTTGAATTTTTGACACTTTCAATTTTGACAGTTTGGACCTTAGGTTTGTTTATAAGTGAATATAACTTAGTACTTCTTTATCTTATCACTTAAGCAATATTTGAACTGTCAAATGGAAAATGACATAATGTTCCCGGTTTCTGAAGAACTACATTCATTTCCAGGACTGGATTGTCAAAACATTGGCAGAAAACCATAATCACTTTTACGTTTATCGTTATCATTCTGGTACTAAAGTAGCCATGTTGAATTTTTGACAGTTTTAATTTTGACAGTTTGGACCTTAGGTTTGTTTATAAGTGAACATAACTTAATTTTTTTTTATCTTATCACTTCAGCAATATGTGAAATGTCAAATTGAAAATGACATACAAGTGGTGATAAGTAATTTTTTAAGGATGTCAAATGAATGATGGGATTAAAGTTTTGCAATACAAAATGAAAAACATACAAATCTGACAGTTGGGATACTTTCGTGATTAGTTACTATCCACAAAACAAAAAATCAACAAACTATGATCAAACTTAATTTATTTTAAGAAAACTAAGAATTTGCTTTTATTGAAAAATTGACATTAATGAAAGAACATCTTCTGAAGAACTCTGTACCTGGTTTCGAGATAGATGTCTGAGTTCTAGATAAATTATATAAATTTAAGAAACTGTGTACTTTTTATACAATACGAGGTTAGGTTGGAGTGGCTGTCCAGATGTCATTGACGCACGTAGACCTCAAGGGTCCATTGTGATACCACTTATGAGGTTACTCATGGGAGAGTAATGAATTTAAACAAACCATTTTGTACTTTTAATAAAGTTAGAGAGACGTTTTGTGTCAATCGTTGCCAGTTCACTGGTGTTATCGAAGAAGGGATTACCGAGAAAGTAATTCCTTCTAATGGAGAGTGCTGGACATGTACATAGAAGTCGTTGGACCGTTTCCTCTTAATCCTCGTCCATGCAGCTTCTACAGAAGTCATTTGTGTAGACCCCTAGCCTCAGAGCATGTCTTCCTATGAGGCAGTGTCCCGTTATTACTCCAATTGTAGAGCTTATACTTTGTCTGCTCAGTGATATCAAGCTTTTTGACCGTTTTAAGTCAATACATGGCCATATTTGCTTGATTGCTAGGCAGGTGGTACTTTGTGACCATCTAGCGTTTGTTGTTTCTAGAGCATATTGCTTGAGAAGATATTTGCATGTAGCAAGTGGTGTTCCTATGTTATGTTTTTGTCTAACATAAGGCAGAAGTGTTCCGTTTTTGGCGAGCTCATCGGCTTTGCAATTTCCCGGAATGTCTCTGTGGCCGAGCACCCAAATGAGGTGAATGTTAAACTGTTCCGTCATCTCATTCAGAGAGAATCGACAATCGTGGACTGTTTGAGAGTTTGTGGAGACAGACGCGAGAGATTTAAGAGCGGCTTGGCTGTCTGAGAAGATTCGTATATCCTTACAAGATATAACGTTTTCTTTGAGCCAGGATAGTGCTTCTTTAATCGCCATTACTTCTGCCTGGAATACAGTACATTGATTGGGAAGTCTATAGGATAGACTGAGATTCAGTTGTTCTGAAAAGATACCACTTCCAACTCCGTGATCGGTCTTTGAACCGTCAGTATAGAAGTGTACCGCATCGTCTTCCAGGGGTCTCTCTTCTTCCCAGGAGGATCTTGAAGGGATGGACACATGGAAGCTTTTACCAAATACCATTTTTGGGGTGGTATAGTCTAAGCGATCTGGGATAGATCTGAAATTGTCTAGAATAGTAGTATGTCCAGTATTGTTACTGGTCCATTGAGATGTGGCTCTAAGCCTTACACAAGGTTTTAAGAAGGAAGGATGATAGGCTGATTGGTCGTAGATGTTTAGGGTTAACGTGTGAGGGTTTCCCTGCTTTAGGAATGAAGACTACTTTTGCCATTCTCCAGGCTTTGGGAATATATCTCAACCTTACACAGCTTGTCAGAATGATTTCCAATGGTGGCCGGAATGATTCCGTCTGGTCCTGGAGATTTATATGGATCAAAGCTGTCTATGGCCCATTGCAGTTTTTCCCGCGTTATTAGATCAACTAAATCGCTTGTATAAGCTAGAGACTCTGATGTTCAGTCATTGATTATGTTAGAGGTACCTGGAAAGTGGGTGTCTAAAAACAGATTAAGAGATTCTTCATCTGTGATAGTCCACGTGCCTGCTTCTGTTTTTAAAGCACTGGGTATTGTTGGACTTTTTGCGAGAATTTTCCTGAGTCTTGAGGCTTCTTAAGTATTTTCTATTTTACCACAAAAATTTCTCCAAGAAGACCTCTTACTCTTTCTTAATTCTTTTTTATATTGCTTTAGAGCTTGTTTGTATAAGTCCCAGTCAGAAGGAGATCTAGTGTACTTGGATCTGTTGAAGAGTTTGCGACAGCTCTTTCTGAATGGTTCTAGTTCTTTACGCCACCAATGAGGTTTCTTTTTACCCTTTAAAATGGTTACAGGGCATGAAGATCTCATTGATTCATTTAAGGCTTCGGTGAGATGATTTACAGAAAGGTCTAGTTCATCTTTACTGGAGGAGCTTTTAAGAAGGTTGTGATTAAGCAGTTGTGCTAGTTCCTCCCTATAACGCTCCCATATACAATACTAAGTCGATTTGGAATTTTTTTTAATTCTAAAAATCAAAAACCTATTATATGTCAAATGACTGTCTTAGTTCCTTAAAAAAAACGGACCTAGCAAAACTGATAGCTATGGACGACAAGTAAAGAAGAGTCAAAAGATTCTTATCATTTTTGTCGACGTTAAGTGACACACAAACTAAAACAAAATTCAAAACAGGATCTAAGCACTGATTCAAGGCTCAAAAATGTCAGAGGTTGCTGTTGTTGGGGTATTCCAAGTAAGAAGGAAGTTTTTTAATGCCCGCAAAAAAGTTATTCTAAAAAATGAAAAACTTCAACACAGAAAAAGTAACTTTTGTCATCTGATTAATGGAGTGATTCGGAATTTTACAAACTTACCTACCTTTGTGTCTAAGCAACATGGATGACGATGGTTAAAAGAAGATACTGTATCTATAAATGTATCTATGATGGATAAAGTGAAAGAAGCAACAATACCTGTAAGAATATAATTATTTTGTTTATTTGGGACAAAGTTGTTTTCGTTTTTAATGTTTTGTTCTTTTCTTTTCTTTTCGTTTTTTTTTGATGGCTCATCTAATAAAATTTTCGTTTTTCTTTCACCTTCAAATTTGTTTACAACTTTTGTTGAACTTGAGAACTTTTTTTATGTAATTTTAATTTTTTTTTCTACGAAAAAATATTTCATAACCAAAAACAAAAATTCTAAACGACTTAGAAAAAAAAAGAAATAGATAGTTAAGCAAGACTACGATGCCTAGAAAGGTAAATTCAAAACAATGAAAACAAACTCAAACATAAATCAGAAAAAAAAAGAATCTACTGCGCACTAGTTTAAGGTTTTTTTTTCTAATTTAGATTGTGAAAAAGCATTTTGGGTTTTTGTTTGCAAAAAGTCCGGTTTCTTTTTATAAGTATTTTTTCTTGAGAATTTTAGAAAAATAGGGTCAGTAACGCAAAGATGTTAAACAAGTTGCATACAAAAACAAAATATCCAGACAATCGGCATATTTGTTATAGTTTGACATACCCTATGTTTAGAGGGATCATAAAGATAGTCTCAGTTGAGTAAGGATTTTTTAACAGAAGATGAGGAAAGGTGATGATTAAAACCTATTAGAGTAAACTTATATATACTCCATTTTATAAATTAATAAACGAGCCTTTTAAGCTCCTTACACAGAAACAGATATCGAATTCCTTCAGTTTTCCTAAATAATTACGAGCTCAACTATCATTGAATTTTCTTTAGAAACATAGATTGGTTTCTTTAGATATTATATTTCAGCCGTAGTCTTTGTTATATTTTTTTTAAAGAAAAAATTGAAAATATCACAACTAAAACACAAATTTTGGAAAGTAAGTCACTTTTCATATCATTTAAAAACTCGAAATATGGGTTTTCCAATAAGCACTTCGAAAACTTCGATAATTGGAGAACGTAGTCTATCGCTTCAAAAGGTCTATTGTCAACAATGCTTTGGGTCAGCTTGATCTCTAATGGGTATGAAACAAAATCCTTACTCAATATACGTAAAAATAAAATATATATTTGGTGGTCTAAGCAATGCCCAATTATTGAGAACGCCGCCGTGGAATTGATTCATTTGGATCGTTTCCTACAGACGCCTGAACGGCAGTAATATTTTCGACATTTCTATCAACTATTGTATAACTGACACAGCAAAATGTTCTGCATTTCACTTATTGTGAATACTCTTTGGAAAGTGAATTGGGGTGTTCCACAATTCGTTATTGTGAATTGGATTTTCGAACATGCAAATGGATGTTCTTTATTTCGGTTTGATCCATTTTTTAACGCATTCAAATCACATCTTTTATTTCTGTTAGGTATCGGAGGGTTGCACCAAGTTTTTAAAGTGAAAGGTTCTATTTCCTTTAGAACATATAAAAAAAACGTCTTTGCTTAATCTAAAATTATAGTAAAAGCTTAAAAGGGGAAATCAAGAATTTACTTTATTTATCAGAACAATTCTACATAATTTTCACGCACTGACATTGTGTCAGGTTTGTCCCGCAAAATTCGTCTTCTTATTTTTTCTCTTGAAAAATTCCGCTTCATTTTTTCATTTAAAATTACCAATTATATTGCATCCATCTTCAAAACAGCAAAAATTTTACTTAATAAACAAAATAAAAATGGATGATCCTTCAGTTCTGACAGTTCGAAGCAATTTCGAAGTTTTCGAAATCGATTCAATTGAAGAATATTCAATTTTATTTCACGTGAATTTGAAAAGTGATTTCAATTCACTTTCGATCAAAATTCGGAACATGGACGATAGACCCAAATACTTGCACTTAACTTGACTTATGGCCTGCCTTTTAGGGCGAGAATTACGACCGGAATTTGGAGGCAACGCTCTTAAAGTTATAGCAACGAATTCTGAATTTTGGTCAAACATTTTTGTAGACTTTGTTCGTTCGTGTCATTTACCAAAATGAAAATACTTAAATAAAAGAAATTGACAATGAAAGTTCGATGTTTAGTAAAAATGTGCGTTCCTAAAATAAAAAACAAGAGGAATTCTTCCTTTTCCTCGGTTCCCAAGCTCGTTGTTAAAGATACTCCATTTGTTAACTCTCTCGAGAAAGCTATTCTTTTAACTAGGCACTTTGCCGCTAATTCAACGCTGCCAGTGAGTGTTATGACTCTGGCTGTCATTGAGAGCGTTAATGATTCTATGGGACCAATCTTTTTTCGCACTTGTACTGTGGCGAGAGTCCTAGAAGATCTTAACAAACATACATCCGCTGGTCCGGATGGTTTCCAAGCTATTGCTCTGAAGAGGTGCTCTTCAACGCTGGTAAAAACGCTCAGTAATCTTTTTCCAGCCTATTCCCAAAAAAGGCGAATCCTCCTCACCCTCTAATTACCAACCGATTGAACTTAAGTCACTTCTTTCGATGGTCATGGAAACGCTGATAAATTATCAGCTCAAGAAATATCTCGAAGATCGAAAGCTTCATTAGTACGGCTTTCGCAGCAATAGGCCCACTTTTGATCTCATGGTTCATCTGACCGAACAGTGGAACAAATCCTTACATCGTTTTGGAGAGAGTAAGGTTGTTGCACTTGATATTTCAAGAGCATTTGAAAGGGGTTTGGTATCAGGCTCTCTTACCGAAAATGCGTGATTTCAGTTTTCATGAATTCCTGATTCATTGGGTTAGTAATTACTTTTCGGATCGTTCAATACTACAAGTAGTATTGGATGGATTCAAGTCTGAAAACCACAAAATAAATACTGGTTTACCCCAGGGCTCTGATCTATCCCCAACACTCTCTCTTTCATTTTTATTTATGATCTCCTGTCGGCCACTTCTAATCCAATACATTGTTTCGCTGGCGATAGTACTCTTAGCTTTTCATATTCGTTTTCAGACTCACATCCCTCTTCTTCGGATGCGGAACTGCAACGACAAAATATCATAAGTTCACTAAAGTCCGACTTAAACAGCAGTGTTAAATAGGGATTCAAAATCCGCGTGGAATTTAATGCTTCAAAAACCCAATGCTGTCTTGTATCGTTAAAGCGAAATATACCTCCCCTGCCATTATCGAAACTGAACATCTCGATATTTTCGGTATGTGTATCACCAACCACCTTTTGTGGAACAATCATATACGCGATGGCGCCAAAAATGCCGCAAGATATTTGGGTTATCGAAGGCGATGCAAGAAATATTTTCCCCTTTCTGATTTGGCTGTTATCTACAAGACTACTTATTCCAAAGCTTGAGAATAACTCTCATCTCTGGGCTGGTGCTCCTGCAATTCACTTAAGTCTCTTGGATAGCATTGAATGTAGAGCATTTAAATTAATTACTTCCTCTCATGCTTTTTTACCCTTATTTTAACAGTTTACGCTCAAGAGAAATAGCCAGCTGTATTCCACCCCTTAAACAGTTCAACAGTATTACTCGCACTTCCAGGAATGCTCATCAATATTCCCTCGAGCCGAACTTCTTTCGTACTGTCTAGTACAGAGATTCGTTCTTTAGCCGTACTGCGCGAATGTGGAATGCCTTACCACACTTTGTTTTTTCCAGCCATTGCAATATTCAGGAATTCAAAACCAATGTGCACCGACACCGTCTTTTAACCTTTATCTCCTCTTCATAGTATTCACACTGTGCCTTTACATAATAAGGCAGGTAAGGGGATAAAAAAAAAATTTAAGTTGTGAAATGCCTGAAAACTTAAAGTAGAAATATAACCATTCAACAGAAATAGCTTACAAATAACATAATATTTAATATTTGTATTTAACTTCTTGCACATGGTAAAAGCTTTAAAGACGCTAACCTGTTGGTAGGTCCGATTTGCTTTTACTATTTTTAACATACCCTTTCTTATTTCGTAAATGGTTCATATTTTCTTCTTGAACTTCTATCGTTGCTGATTTATCATTGTAGGCAAAATATTTAGAGTTTGAAGTTGCTCAAATGCTTCAAATCACACGAAGAAGTCGACTAATTGACAGATCAGTTTTTTGACATTTATCACTGATAAGGAAGGAATAAAAAGAAACGAAATAGAAACACTTACTATTTAAATGTCAAACTATCACGCATTTGATATTTATTCTAAATTTAGATGTTCAATTTTATTTGTCCTTATTTAACTTATGTCAAATGCCATGCAGTTTGTTAACATAAACCTAAATATCTTCACCAGAAACCTCACGTTTAAAGGACTTTTCACAGTTTAAGTTAATCTTAACGTGTCAAATAAGAGAAATTTAATAAAAAAAATATTCCTCGTGAATTTTAATCCGAATGTTACGAACTGTCAAACTCAATTTGTGTTTCACTTACGATCTTCGTGAATTGCAACGTGAGTGTCACGAACTGTCAAACTCTATTTGCGTTCCACATCCGATCCACACTTCAACGAAAAAGTTGGTCGTTTTCACCTAAATATAAAATTATTTTTTTACTGTTTTTGTAGACTCTGTATTTTTGACTAACTATATTTTAAACAAATCATGCTCTTCCTGTTTCGATTTTATTGCATTGTGAATGATTGTGACACTTAACAAAAATGACTGTTTGAAGACCACAGCTTCTTTTGATAAAACGAACCCATTAACATTTTTTAAGAGCTAAATAATTTTTGAAGTTATAGTGTGATCTCCAAATTATTAATAATTCCTTCCAAGAATTACCAACCAGTTGAGCAATTTGTCACAAACTCACGACTCACATAAAAAAATAAACTGCACTCAAATTTTATCACCGAAATTTCAAGTTCATCATCATGAGAATTCCTCTTGATTTATTGACTTACAAAGCTTGTTACCTCAATAACCAAATAGGGAAATAAATCCATATCAACGACTTCTGACGCATTATTTTGAAATCCAATCATCACACTCAACTTAAACCGATATGTACAATGAGTATAAAATCCAATTTAAACCGATTTCCGAAAATTACCTTAACTTATCATAAAACAAAATTAATAACGAAATACAAAAACCATTCACCTCCTTCAAATGCATTTTAATCGGCCATATAACCAAACCATAATCATCACCGCGCACTGCACCGCTTTGCGCGTCAATTTAAAGTTCATTAACATTTTGCATCATAAAAGTTGTGTCGTGTAGATATGAAAGAGGCTACGAACTGAGACGCGTTTAGTGGGGTAGGGATGGTGGTGATCATATCGCTGCAAATACCAAAAAAAAGATATTATACAATCTTTCAGTTCATTATATCCTGATCATGACATTCACCTCTTTCAATATAAACTTTTTTTTAAAAATGTATAAAATAATAATAAAAAAAAAAACAGTTTGCATTTATTTATTTCCTTAAATGCGTTCTTTCACCGAAGTTTGTTTACTTTAATTTTAAACTTGAAATATATTTTTATTTTTTTTTGTATGAAATCAAAATTCATCTGACTGTACAATGTACAATGAGTCAATTTGCACAATTTTTAAACAGATAATGGTTTTTTTTTTGTGGTGCATTGTTATAATTTTGTTGTTGTATTTTTATGTAAACAGCAGCGTGGAAGTATGCAGTTTTTTATTTGTATCTTATTTTTTTAAATGACTACTCGCTTATTGTTTAAAATCAATCATGTCACTGCACTTTTGGGTCAATGGAATTTCATTTGTTTATTTTTGAGAATTTTGTTTGACTCTGTTTCCTGAATGGACTGGTTTCTTTTTTAATTCCTATTGATTTTTTAATATTTTGTTAATGTGGTTGATGTCAGTGAACTTGTATAAGTTTATCTTAAATTTAATGGCAATTAAATTGTAGAAAGGTCCATGGCCGACACAATTTTTAGAAGCTATAAGAGGGTGTGTCTCCGGTTTCATATACAAAATACTTAAGTAAATCTTGTTAGAAATTGTCTTGAACTCTTGCCTTAACTGTTATTTAAGAAATAAGTAAAGTAATGGGATATCGTAACCAAATTTGAGCTTTAATAAAAGTCTGAATGAAGTTTTGTTTTAAAATATTAGGAATTTCAAAAAAATTCCGGAATAATTTCTTCTTATTAAAAATATTACTGTTACCATTCGTAAAATCTTCTTTCGAAAATAAATTAAAATCCTGTCAAAACCTATGCAAGTCTCCTTCTGGTTTGGCTACAATTTACAAAACCAATGGATACAAGTCCAAAATTTGAGTATAATTAGTTTCTGGGCTAGTGCTTCAGAAACTTACTTGAACCTCGTGGATAGCATTCAAACAGAATAAAGTAAAGTTTATTGCTACAAATTTTTCCAACTCCGGTCGTATTATGAAGTACAGAGAATAGTTCATTAGCCGTACTACGCGAATGTGAAATGCCATTTATTTTTTCCTGTCATTGAAATTCTTCTATTTTTTCCTGTCATTGAAATTTTCAAAAATTGAAAACCTCTCTTTCTTCTTAATGCCCACACTTTGCCTATAGTATATAAAATTCTTAGAAAACCCTCTAAGTGAGTGTAATTTAACACCTTTGAAGTCCTGGAGCTACGTCAGATCACTGTTCTATTAGAATCCAATATTTGATGAACTATAATGAACATAACAAAAGTACCCGTGGCATGATGGTTCGCGCGTTGGACTGTCATGCAAGGGGTCTTGGGTTCAATAGCTGCTTGTGCCATCTAACGTGTTTTTTTTACGGGTAATACCTCTTGCGAGGAATTGACAAATTCTCCAGGAGCAATTCTTGTCATGAAGAGTGCTTTCTCAAAGCCATTCGGACTCGACTTGAAACTGTAGGTCCCCTTGGACTGTTTGAAATAGTGGTGCAAGAAGTTCATATAAGTAAACGGTGATTTTTTAAGAGCTTGAGAACTTTAAAAAAAAAAAAAACCCATAAAATTTGCAAAATCTCATCGATTCTTTATTTGAAACGTTAGATTGGTTCATGACATTTACTTTTTGAAGATAATTTCATTTAAATGTTGACCGCGGCTGCGTCTTAGGTGGTCCATTCGGAAAGTCCAATTTTGGGTAACTTTTTCGAGCATTTCGGTCGGAATAGCCCGAATTTCTTCGGAAATGTTGTCTTCCAAAGCTGGAATAGTTGCTGGCTTTTTTGTGTAGACTTTAGACTTGACGTAGCCCCACAAAAAATAGTCTAAAGGCGTCAAATCGCATGATCTTGGTGGCCAACTTACCGGTCCATTCCTTGAGATGAATTGTTCTCCGAAGTTTTCCCTCAAAATGGCCATAGAATCGCGAGCTGTGTGGCATGTAGCGCCATCTTGTTGAAACCACATGTCAACCAAGTTCAGTTCTTCCATTTTTGGCAACAAAAAGTTTGTTAGCATTGAACGATAGCGATCGCCATTCACCGTAACGTTGCGTCCAACAGCATCTTTGAAAAAATACGGCCCAATGATTCCACCAGCGTACAAACCACACCAAACAGTGCATTTTTCGGGATGCATGGGCAGTTCTTGAACGGCTTCTGGTTGCTCTTCACTCCAAATGAGGCAATTTTGCTTATTTACGTAGCCATTCAACCAGAAATGAGCCTCATCGCTGAACAAAATTTGTCGATAAAAAAGCGGATTTTCTGCCAACTTTTCTAGGGCCCATTCACTGAAAATTCGACGTTGTGGCAGATCGTTCGGCTTCAGTTCTTGCACGAGCTGTATTTTATACGGTTTTTCACCAAGATCTTTGCGTAAAATCTTCCATGTGGTCGAATAACACAAACCCAATTGCTGCGAACGGCGACGAATCGACTTTTCACGGTCTTCAGCAACACTCTCAGAAACAGAAGCAAAATTCTCTTCTGTACGCACTGTACGCATTCGTGTGGTTGGTTTAATGTCCAATAAAGTAAACTGAGTGCGAAACTTGGTCACGATCATTAATTGTCTGCTCACTTGGTCGATTATGTAAACCATAAATCGGACGTAAAGCGCGAAACACATTTCGAACCGAACACTGATTTTGGTAATAAAATTCAATGATTTGCAAGCGTTGCTCGTTAGTAAGTCTATTCATGATGAAATGTCAAAGCATACTGAGCATCTTTCTCTTTGACAACATGTCTGAAATCCCTCGTGATCTGTCAAATACTAATGCCTAACCTAACCTCAAAAAAATCACCCTTTACATGCTGCAGGAAGACAATTTGATAATCCTCCCACAGTACCATCCTAGTCTCTATCCCTGTAAAACGTTAGTCTAAGGCTTCAAAGGAACATCCTAGCTAGGAAATATTTATTTCTAATTTTTATCTGATTGTCAGTGAGTCTAAGTGTTGAAATACTAAAAATTTTAAGCTATTCACTTATGGAACAAAGTGATTCCGACTAGGAAGTTGGTGAGTTCCTTCCTGTCTAAAAAGTTTATACCTTCGTTGGTTGTACTTCCCAAAGAAATAATTCTTGTGTGCAAGCAAAAAAAAAAAACAACAACAACAAAAATACTTAAAGCCTATCCCATCCGTCTTATCCGCATGCCTTTTATACCTACGATACCTTACCATTAGTCGTATATATGCTCCAACTTGAAACAGGTTCATATATAAATGACTGACTCATTAGTAGCGGCGCGTCATTACACGAAAACTAAAAATTCCTTGAAGTCCATGCCCATGTCTCCATATATTCCATGTGCACAAGGCATGCACTACATCCATCGTTCTGACGTTTTGTTTTTTTTCGTTCTTCACAAGTTATAGTATAGGACTCATATCACCCGCTACCATCATTATACGATGATGATGATCACCATCATAGCCATTGCCAGCTAAGACCGTCATTTCTTCAACCACCTATGTAAGTCGAATGATGATGCAACTACGCGAGTATATATATTCCTACTATAAGCCTTCTATATAACTTGCATCGTGATTAGAATTAAAATTTTCCACACAGTTCAGAGTTTTTCCACCAACTATACATATTTTTTGTATGCGCTTATACCTGCCTGCTTGCCTACCGGCCTAGCCTGGCCTGCCTACCACTTGGGAAAAACTGTTACGTTGAACTCCAATAACTACCAAAGCAATTATGACTAAAACGAATGTTAAAGAACTCCCAGTCCCAATCCCAGTCCAAGTCCCAGTCACAATCCCAGTCCCATCATCAGCTCCCCAGTTAGAGGTTGGCTCTATGTTGCCATCACAAGAGTGCAATCACCTATTATAGTTGATTTGGATATATAACTACCTTACCTACCTTTTGCCTTTGCAATATATGTGCATCAAGCCCTAAAGAATAAAAACCATACCAATATACTTGTATCTATACCTAACCTACCTCTGATACCTTTACGATACTATGAGGTATACCTTAACGTTGTTCTCTTTCATCTTCTATAGCTTCTAGTAGTATTTCTATGCAAGTTCTTCACGCACTGCGGAACTAATTTCCCATTCTTCTCACATCCTTTGGAATTTAGATAGAGTGTCTAACCAAACCACACACCATAATATTTAAATAAAATAAAATTATAAACAAAAAGAAAAAAATACAAAATAAGTTATAGAAAAGAAGGCACGAAGCACGATAGGAGGATTTTAAGTTAGGTAAATGCGCGCCAAAGTAGAGAAAAGAAGATCTGAAGAAAAGGTCGGAAGGGGGGTCTTAACGCACCAACACTGTTTTATATACACCGCGACCATAATAGAGCCTCATTATCATTACCATCAACAACTCTTTTTTTGTGAAGCCCCCTCAGGGTGGACCCCATTGGGTTTCTTCTTCTTTGTTTTTTCTTTTTTTGTTGTTGTTGTGTTGTGTTGTTGACGTTTGACTTTTATTCTTCGTTCATTTTTTTTCTCTTTTATACATTTACTCTCTACAACTCTTATTCATGTTACTTTATCAAGTTGTTGTTTTCAACAAGTTTTATGGTAACAACAGGAGTTAGCGCCAATGATGATTGTCAACGATATTGTTTTTGAAAGTTCTAGAAGGCTCTTTAAACCAAGAAGTAGGTACAAAGACCTCAAGTAAAAATATATAAAGTTAAAAGAAATAAACTTTGTAGTTAAAGAATGCCTTAGGCGAAATGTGTCTACGACTCCTTTTGCTTGAGTAAGTTGCGAGGCGAGGAGTGTGATAAAATGAAATAAATTTAAAGACTTTTTATCTCGTTAGTTCCTGAAACATATTTTTAAGATCGGAATTTAGTGAGTTAGGTCTAAAAAATATGAGTGGACATTCCTGAGAGTTGTAATATCATTCGAGACGTCTCGCCTTAGTTCCGTAAAGAAGGACATCATATTTGTCAATTCTGTTTTCTTGAGGGATTAAACTCAATCTCCAACTAAAAAATTGTTTCTGACTTTAGTTGAATATAGAATTAAGCTAACTTTGGTTTAACTCTAAGTCAACTAAAGGTGGTTCTTCAAGATATGAGAGCTTATGAGATAAAGAACTTTGAAATAGAATAAAACAAAGATAATTTCTTCAAACTGATATGATATTTACTTTATTGGTAAGACAGTCTTCTAGTCCCATAATTTAAATATGATTTATGGCATATCACCGCTATAGGTATAGCTGGGATCTTGAGATTCAATTTTTGATAACCTTTTCCAAAATTTGTGGCCGTATATCGTAAATAACACGGCGACAACTATAGTGACTTCACATATCGCCACAAAAAATAGTCAAGTAACGTTAAATCGCAAGATTGGGCTAGAGCCCCAACAACGTACTTGAGTATTCTGGATAGAATTAGAATTAGAAAGAGCTCTAAAAACGATATGAGATCGTTCTCTCACCGAGACTTTTGCTTCTCTTGGACGCCGCCGCAAGGTCTCATGCCTTTCATTGTTATTTTTATAAACAATGATCCAGCGAAATAGTCAGTTGCATTTCTCACCTTAAACAATTCAATTGTAATAGCCGTATTGGTAGGAATGCCCATCAATTTAGCTTCGAGCCCAATTTCGGACGGAGTGTTAAGTACAGAGATTCCTTCTTTAGCCGCACTACAAGAATGTGGAATGCTTTACCTGACTCAATATTTCCCACTCATTACAATTTACAGACATTCAAAACCAATGTGCACCGGTTTCTCCTTTGTAATCCTATCCTCCTTTCCTAATTGCTTTTTTTTCAAGAATTCAGTTGTTGCACGAGCTGTGTGACATGTTGCGTTCCCTTGTTTTGGCACGTCACATTTTGCTTTGTCTAGTTAAAATTAAAAATCCTTCACATATTGGTTTCTCAATCGATGTACGAAAAAGCTGGTAACCATTGCTCCAAAGCTGTCACCATTGATTGCAACGTTCTGGCCAGCATCGTTTTCTAAAAAATTACGGACTCATTATTCCAGCAATCCATAAACGCATAAAATATTACATTTTTGTGAATGTAAAGGTTTCTTGACACGCACTTAACAGTTTTTATCACTTCCAATATGGCGGTTTTGTTTTTTTTTTTTTTGACGTATCCGTTTAACTAAATGTGAGCATCAAAATTCGTTTACGAGCTCAGTTTGGAAGCGTTGTACAGCCGTTAGTCTATTCATGCTGAAATATCAAACCAATCTAAAAATTAATAACTTGGCAGCTGACAAAATGGCCGCCAGTTAAAATAGTGTTGCCAACTGAAATTTTTTTTATGAAAAAAACGAACTGCTGGATTCTTATAAAAAAAAGTTTGAAGACAATATTTTTAATTTTTGAAAAGCTTTTTGATTCGAGAGTAAATTTTTATAAAGTTTTAGTTTTAGTGTTTTTTTTTAGGTTTTTATTTTTTGTAAAAAAACTGTCAATTAGATTTTTCTCAAAATTTTACTGAATATTGACAACACTATTTTTTAAAAGAAAAAAGTAGTTTAAAGCCAAAATCTCAAATTTTGGAAAAGATATTTTTATCGAAAATCAATTTTTACTAACTTTTGTTAGATTTTCTTTTAAGTTTTTATATTTTGTAAAAAAAATTGCCAATTTGATTTTTCTCAAAATTTTGCCAGATGTTAAAAACGTTATTTTTCGTTGCACACAATTGTTTTGAAGATGAAATCATTTTTAATTCGTAAAATTTTTAAGGTGCCAATTTTTTTCAGTTTTTATGATTTATACAAAAAACCGATAATTGGATTTTTTTCCAAAAATATGTTGATTTAATATATAATATAAAATTAAGTTCGTGAGATATTTACTGTTATGGTATAAAAATCACCCACGCAATTTTCTTGAGAGCCCTTTCTGCCTTATTATCTTTATAACAAAATGTATTTGAAGTCGATATCTCTTCTGGTTCCTGAGCTATGAACAATAAAAAATAACGTCGCGAATGTACGGACGTACGATCGTACGTACACATGCACTCACAGACATCTTTCAAAAAATCTTTTATTTTGACTCTAGCGACCTTGAAACGTCGAGAAATGTCAAAATTTTCGATTCGACAAATCGGACCCATTACATAACTTCCTTTGGGAAGTTAACAATCAGAAACGCAAGATCGGTCGAGAACATTTCCGCGATCCATGAAAGTGTAGAGCAGAAGCCGAGGCAGTCTTTTCCTCACCGTCGTGTACAATACCTCGGACTTTCGCAGACTTCAATTTCTCGAATTTTGCCACCGACGTAATTGGTCCGTATTTTTTTGAAAATGACGTTAGTGAGGCAGTCATCGTCAACAGCGAGCGCTACATAACGAGGATAACTAATTTCTTAAGGCCCAAACCATATGGACGTAGACGACAAGTGGTTTCAGCAGGACAGCGGCTCTACGTGCCACAAAGCCAACGCCACGATTGACATTTTGCATGAACGAGGGTAAGTTTAGCTCTCGCAGGTGTGATGTGAATTTGCCATGCGTCTTGACCCCGCTAGAGTTTTTCCTGTGAGGTTTCTTGAAGTCGCAGGTCTATGCAAATAAACCTTAATCGACCGAAGCCCTAAAGTTGAACATAACACAGGCCACCGCTCAAATTCAGCCGGATCTATGCGGAAGAGACATTCAAAATTGAACCACTCGGATCCGTGCCACCATAAGAAGGCGAGGTGCCTTTGGAATAAAACAAATTATTTTGTTAATACCTTAACAGCAACAACTTAACAACTTAAAAGTTGTCAATTGTGTTGTACAATATAATTTGACACTGGTTGAGAATGACGTTCCTGGCAACGTTGTAAAACTTAATTGTATGGGAGTACAAACCAATTGTATGAACTACAATGCAGAGATGAAATTACCCCTTAAATAATGCGACAAGTTCCAGCACACCCCTGGAATCTCAAATCTGACTATAAGTATAGTGAAAAGCAACCATGCCTTAATTTATACGCTCCATATTATATTTAAAATAAATATTGAACATTAAAAACGGAATATTTATTAAATTAAGTACAAAAATCAAAAAATTATCGTTATTTCCGTCAAATTAAATTTTGATGAATAGCTTTTTAAACGTCCTCAACAACGTACTCCCATTTTTAAATTGTAGCAAAAAATAAATAAATAGGGAGTGAAAGGGGGTAAAATACCCTTTATTTTCCAATTTACTCTTAGATTACAGTTTGTTTTTTTAAGTTGTAGTCACACTATGAAGTCTATTTAACTCTTTAAAAAAACGACCCTCTTTATTGTACAAAACTGAAAGTTTTTTTTTATTAGAAAACTTCATTACAGGGCATTATTGCCAGAGGCTTGTTTGATAAAGCCTAGTACATAGCTGCAGTGAAACGAATTTTTTCAGCGGTCTCCAAGTGCAGAGCAAAATGAAAACGAAAACCACAGCGGAAAAATATTTGTGGAGAGTT
Organism: Eupeodes corollae; assembly: GCF_945859685.1. Classification (NCBI taxonomy): domain Eukaryota; kingdom Metazoa; phylum Arthropoda; class Insecta; order Diptera; family Syrphidae; genus Eupeodes; species Eupeodes corollae. Next base: position 261,213,235 of record NC_079147.1, on the reverse strand, counting down.
CTGTCAGCTGTCAAAAACAATTGACAAGTTCTGAAAGTCAGCTGCTGGTAAACAAAAGTGGAAAAGAATTGTATTGAGCAGTTAGTACACTTTTTTTCATTTCTGGATTACTCCAAAGGTTCACAACGGCTGGACCGTTCTCCAGCTCCAACTTCCAAATAGCATCACCAACGAAGCCAGTTTCTTTTTTCCTCCGAAGAAAAATCAATTTTTTTTTCTTTAATTTATTTTTTGGGAGTTGAAGTTTACAGCTCGTCTTCACTTTTTGCTTATCAACAATACATTCTTCGACATCCTGAGTTTCCGACTTAGAAATGTATTGCTGGACCACATCAGAAAAATTCATTTTTTTTAAATTTTAAATCAAAACCAAGAAAGTCTCACGATCCCGAGTTAACAATTTTTTTCAATAAAAAAATTAAACGTCAAAATTTCGCAAACAATTAATATGCCGGGCAATTAAATTGAGAACAAAAAGAGTGGAGAATTGTACTAAGAAATCTATTACAGCTATCCACTAAAATGACACATTTCGTCGTTCAGCAGCGTACTGAAAAACGAAAAGCACAGCGAAATTTTTCGTATATGATTTCTTCGTGTCATTTTTGTATGGGAAATTTCGTGCTCTGTTAAGAAAGTTCATCGCACGCTTCTTCCAAAAAAATTGTGTTCAGCGATGAAGCTCATTTTTGTCTTAATCCGTATGTAAAATTTGGTACCCGTAGCGTGAAAGTTAGTGCGCTAGACTGTCATGCAAGGGGTCTTGTGTTCAATCCCTACCTGTGCCACCTAACTTTTTCCACGGGTACTGGTTCTTGCGAAGAATTGACAAATCCTCCAAGAGTAATTCTTGTCATGAAAAGTGCTTTCTTAAATTAGCCGTTTCGGATTTGGCATATAAATTGTAGGTCCCTTCCATCCTTGACAACATTACTCGCACACAGGAATGGTTGAGAGTTGTAAGTCACTATAGGCCCTGGTTCTTCATGGACTGTTGCGCCACCAGAAGAATTGCATGAGCTACCAATGCATCCAGAAAAAGTCACAATTTGGTGGACTTATTGAGAGGCGAGTTCGGTGAACATATTATTTTACGTTAGGGACTGGTCAATTGGCCACCTAGATCTTGCAATTTAAAGCCTTTAGACTATTTTTTGTGGAGCTATGTTAAAGCTCATGTTTATACACTGTAGCCCGCTTCAATTGACGCATTAAAAGACAACATTGAAACATTTATTCGAGAACCAAAATTAGACCAAGTGAATGAACCATTTTAGGCGAAGTCAAGTTCAACGTTTGCATGAAATAATCTTTAAACATTAAATTATATGGACCGTACTATTGATTCAAATAAAGATTTAATGCATCTTTCTGAGTTGTATGTGTTTTTTAAAAAATCACCTTTTATATCAATGAGGTTTTATGTCAATGAATTCTTAAAAAATATACTCGAAAAGAATACAAGTTTTTTATTCATAATTTTTGAAAAATAAAAGAATCATAATAACAAATAACTTGGTTCTCATAATCTCATATCGGTCCCAAAGTCTTAAGCTCGGATACGAATATATAGAAAGGAATGTATCTAAGTTGAAGCCAAAAGTAAAAAAGAAACTGTCAAATTACTTAATTAAAAATACAATTACCCACTCACATAATGAGCCAAATGAAAAATTCTGGATAGCCAGAAAAATAAATTACAAAAGAAGTAAACAAACAAAAGGTAAAAGAAAAAGTTAAAAAATTAAAAAATGAAAAAGAAAAAAACCACAACCCATAGGATTTGTCCAAAAACCATTTATACATATCTAAAGGCTTGAGAATGTTATTTTTTGCGTCGTTCTTTTTTCGAATCTAGGCCATTGCGTCGGAAAGTGTCGAAACTATACACACTCGCACATACCAACATATATTTTACTTTTTTGTACACACGTTTATTGTATTCTATTCAATTTTGGATGTCCAAAAGTATCTAAGTACTTACGGACAACCAACAAAAGCAAAAAGAAGAACTTTTTCGAATCTTGTGAGAGTCCATCCATTATGGACACACATACACGCGTATTTCAAGTTCATTGCCAAATTATTATGTTCAGATGTTTTTTTTTTTGGAACTTTTTATTTTGACCGCTGGTATTTCGGGTTTAAGTACATATGCGTATGATGGGTGTGTTTGTGTGCGTGTTTTGTATTAAATCATTATTTTTTTTATGCGTTGTCGTTTTGCTTTTCCTTTTTAAACGATTTTTCAATTTTATTTTTGACGACCACTTGGTTGGTTGGTTAGTTGGTTAAATTTGCTTGTACATAGAATTTTGGGTACTTACCCAAAAAGTTCATATAAGTGGGTACATAATGTATATAGTTAAGTATTTATGCTGAAGTCATTTTGGTAAATGAAAATATCCATAGGTATGTTTAAAAGTATCAGGGAGGTAGTGTATAATAATAAGAGGAGGAATCGAGATTGAGATCATTTCAGGCAGGTGGTAGAGGCATGAGTATGAGGTGGAAATTAATCATATTTCTTCTTTGGAAATTGGTACAATCACCGTTTAGTTAACAAAGTAAAATTATGTGTAGAAACCTTTTTGCTCTAATAATCTTTATCCAAACAAATATTTAAATAAATAGCTTTTGTTAAATTTGTGATTACTTTTTTTTACTTGGTAGCATATTGTAAATTTTTGATTCTTCAATGAAAAATCGAACTCAAAATTTCGACTCAAAAACTTCACTTTAAAAATAAATCCCATAAAAGCAAGTCTGAGAATTTTTGAAAGAGTATTTGTATTATAAACGTATGCAATAGACTACAAATGTTGGTATTTCAAAATTATTAAAAAAAATGTTAAATATTTTGTATTATTTTTGGGTGCACATCTTAAGAGGGTGCACCCATTCCTGTAAATGTTTAGAAAATATTAATATTTTGTTTTCATAATTTTTGTTTAAAACCAAAATTTATACTTTTGGTTTTGGATTTTAAAGAAATTGTTTACTTTAAATTCGAATCCATTTTATATTGATGAAAAAGCCACCTAAAATTAGTTTGAAAATCACACTCTCTTTACAAAAAATCTAATAAATTTAAAGAGTTTTCTGAACTAGATTCTACTTTTAATAAAAAACACTTGAAGAACAAAAAATTTTCATTTTTTTACATAAAGTACGAAAACTTTTAGGAATGTTTAAATTTTAAGACATTTTTCTTAAATGACTTTTCTTGTCTGTGACTTTACAAAAGCTTTATACAAATTTACAAAAAAGTGAGTTTTTAGTTAAATTATTTTTAAAAACTTTGAAATTAAAAAAATTAAAATGGTTTTTTTTTAAACAAAATTGAAATTGATTTTGAAAAAACTTTAGGTATAAATTTAATATGTTTTAAATAGTTTCAAATTTAAAACCAGTTTTTAAAATTAAATATTTTAAACTGTAAGAAAAAAAAATATTTTAAGGACATTTTTGATTGGTGTTTAAATATTTATTAACTTCCCATAGGAAGTTATTGTAATGGGTCCGATTTGTCAAATTGAAAATTTTGACATTTCTCGACGTTTCAAGGTCCCTAGAGTCGAAATAAAAGATTTTTAGAAAGATGTCTGTGCGTGAATGTGTACGTACGTTCGTACGTCCGTACGTTCGCGACGTTTTTTTCGTCGTCCATAGCTCAAGAACCAGAAGAGATATCGATTTCAAATAAATTTTGTTGTACAGATAATAAGGCAGAATGATGCAGAAAGGGTTCTTAAGAAAATTGCGTGGGTGATTTTTTTACCATAGCAGTTTGAAAAAAAGGTGAACATTTAGGTTAACCCTAAATATCTTACGAACCAAAAACGATAGAAGCTTGAATTAAACTTTATATAATATATTGTAACGTAACATCAAAGATGTATATTTTTTGAAAAAAATCCATTTAACGGTTTTTTTTATAAATTTAAAAAAAAAACTGAAAAAAAATGTGTCACCTCCAACATTTTACGACTAAAATATGATTTCATCTCTAAAACAATTTTGTGCAACGAAGAATAATGTTTTTGACTTTGATAAAATTTTGGGAAAAATCGAATAGATAGTTTTTTTTATAAAAAATAAAAATCTAAAAAAAACATTACTCAAAGTTGGTAACAATTGAAAATCGATTCAAATTTCTTTTTAATGACTTGAAATTAAGGCTTTAAACTTATTTTATTTTATAAGAAATATTGTTTTCAACATTCTGAAAAATTTTGAGAAAAATCGAATTGACAGTTTTTTTACAAAAAATTAATAAAAGTTGGTAAAAAATGATTTTCGACTCAAATATCTTTTCAAAACTTTGAGATATTGGCTTTAGTTTACTTTTATGTTTCAAACACTATTTCTGTCAACATTCATTAAAATTTTGAAAAAAATCGAGTTGACAGTTTTCTTACAAAAAATTAAAACCCGAAACAACATTAACAAAAGTTGGTAAAAAATGATTTTCGACTCAAATATCTTTTTAAAGATGTTAAATTCAGTAAAATTTTTAAAAAAATCGGGTTACATTTTTTGTACAAAAAATTAAAAACCTAAAAAAAAATTAACAAAAGTTGGAAAAAAATGATTTTTGACTCAAATATCCTTTCAAAGCTTTGAGATATTGGCTTTAATTTATTTTTATCTTTCAAAAAAAATTGTTGTCAACATTCAGTAAAATTTTGAAAAAAATCAAATTGACAGTTTTCTTACAAAAAATTAAAACCCGAAACAAAATTAACAAAAGTTGGTAAAAATTGATTTTCGACTCAAATATCTTTTCAAAAATTTAAAGTATTGGCTTCAAACTAATTTAATCTTATAAAAAATATTGTTTTTAACATTAGGACAAATTTTAAGAAAAATCGAATTGACAGTTTTTTTTACAAAAAATAAAAACCTAAAAAAAATGTATAAAACTTGGTAAAAATTTACTTTCGACTCAAATAGCTTTTCAAAAATTAAAAATATTGACTTTAAACTTATTTTATTTCACAGAAAATATTGTTTTCGATATTCAGTAATTTTTATATAAAAATCCAACAGTCCGTTTTTTCAGAAAAAAATAAAATCTACAAAAAATAGTACGCAAATTTGGTAAAAATTGATACGAGTACACATAGACACACTTTTAAGCAAGACAAATCGGTAGACGGGATGGGCAGTTATCAGTGTGGGTCGCATCCCAGCCTTTTTTTAATTCAACAAGTCGGAACGATTACAATAATTTTCTAGGGGAAGTTAATATATTCAAAATCTGTCTTCTACTAAAAATACAAGAATGTTTAAAATTGAAGAACTTTTTTTTTTAAATGACTTTCTTTGGCTGTGCCTTTACGAAAGCTATACATTTAAAAAAATATGTGTTATTAGTTCATTTTTTTTATGTTTTTTTTTTTTTAAGTTTTATATCTACAAAAATAAAATGGTTTATTTTTCAAACAAATTTTTAAACACAAAATTGAAACTGATTTAAAAAAAAACTCTAAGTATAAATTTAATTTGTTTAAAATCAAGTCATTAGAAAATTGTACGGCAATTAAGCTCCACATACATCTGCCTCAAAAAAACACCCTTTGACCTCAAATATATTTGTGGATTCTAATGAAATAGGCTATAACTTTTTAAATTTCTTTGGATTGAATTTTATAATCATGTTTCATATGTTTTGAATTGTGTTTAAGAGAATATTTTAGTTTGTTTTATCTGTACTCCTTCCTCCATCAGCATCCCCCCACTTCCCTCCCCTTGGAATGTCATATGGCATAAAGCTAATAAAGGGATTTTTGAGACTCTTAAACGTGTTGCTAAGGATGACATCCTGTGCCGATTCCAATCTTTAAATTTCATGATTTAAATATTTGGAATTGGATCCTGTCTTCTCAGAGTAACATAACTCATTCTAAAAACATAACTTTTTCGAAGTCTTTTAAGCTCTGCATTAACTGAGAATTGATCAAAGTACAAATTTTGAATTTTTTTCGACGTTTTAAGGCCACAAGAATCTGAATTTTATTTATTCATCAATCAATTACGATCTTTCTTCTCACTTAGTCTCTCTAGAACTTCATTTTTATTTTGTATTCAAAGAAGATTTCAGAAAAGTTGCTGCAAAAAGAAAAACATTGACATTAAGCGACATTTAAATATAATTGTTTTTTTCGAGCACCATTGTTATAATTTCGAAATATCGTCTTGTAAGAGATGACAGTCATTAATAGATTTTACATAACGAAAAAACTTAAAGTCATCGGCGAAAGGAAGTTGACTAGTATTGAGGAAAATACTAGGAAAGTCATTTATAAAAATTTGGAAAAGAAGGGAAACCAAATTTTTTGATTTTCAGAGAACTTCGTCAATCCAAACAAATTGAACTCGACCCTTAAGATAAGATTCCAAACATTTCATAAACTTAAAATGAAATCCATAGTTTTTAAATTTTTTATTATTAAATGCTTTTGAACAATCGGTATAAATTACATCAATTGTATGTCCTTCTTCGAGATTATTTAAAATTAAATTGGAGAAAATAGAAAGATTAGTCGTTGTTGATCTCCCTGCAAGGAAACCATGTTGTAGCGGTGAAATGTGTTCCTTAACTAAAAATTTTAGTTTTTGATATATCAATTTCTCGAAAAGTTTTGGAATACACGACAATTTACAAATCGGACAACAGTTGGATATTTGCTGTTTAGACCCTGATTTGTGTTGATGGAAGAAATTCGAAGTTCTTTAAAGAGCTATTTAAAATTAGAAAAAGCGGTTCAGCTAGAGAAGCAGCACAGTTTTTAAGAACACTGTTTAAGCAAGATATCTGTGTGTCTCCAAAAAATGACGTTCTTTAAGAAAAAAGCAAATTCACAGTTGTTTTATAAAAATTAAATTCTACAAGAAATTTAAATTGAAATCGGTTCATATGGTCTCTATAAACAATTGAAAAAAATAAACTTAAAAAATAAGTTTTTAAACATATAATTTTTATAATTTAAGACTCCAAAATTATGCGTGTAATTATTTCTGCGAAAATATTGGTAATTGGAATTGTTTTCTTAATTAATTTTAAAAAATAGCTTGTTAGCCTCAGTGTGTACACGCAATCTTATTTTTGTTTGTCTTTTAAAAAAGATATGTTTAACCTTAAATGATGCTGTCAAAGCCAATAGTAATCTATATTAAATAAAATAGAAGCAATCTTTTCAAACCATCCAACCAAAAGGATAGAATTTTAATAATAATAGCCTGTCATCATTAATCAAAATGTTAAACATATTATGAAGTCATCTTATAGAAAAAAACAAAAAAAAAAAACAAAACAACAAAGACACAATCACTTTTCTAAATATTCCAAAATGCCTACCAAACCTACCAAATCTATCTACGCACAGTTTATGTATCTATATAAATGAATCTTGTATATATGTACCTATAACCTACCTACTAATGACAAATAGACAAAAACCGCCAAAAATAAAAAAAAAATATAGAATACCTACAGACTTGACGGACGACTCGAGCGACTGTGCGAAATTCACTATCGTCCGTCATTATTAACTATTTTAAATTTATATTCAAAAAGCTGTGCCATTCTATTCATTGACGGAGGTCAGCAACACGGGGTTCTATTTCTATGTTACTTTTGTTGTTGTTGGTTTCTTCGAAAACGAAATATGATGTGGCTTCTTCAAGCCGCGAGTCTTGTCTTTTCCAAAAAATTCAACCTTCTATTTCTATATGAAGACGTTCTTGGTTTGATTTACCCCGAAAAGCCCCTCGCTCTTTCTCTGTTGATTCCATCATGGTTGATGTTAGATAAAATGCGTATGGTTCGGTGCGTTTGTGTGTTTCCTGTTTGTTTGCCAATTTTTTCGCATACAAATTTGGCACAAATAAAAGAAAAACCAACAAAATTTCGAATATACACGGTTTTTTATCAAGATGTTGAGTCTTTTGAGCAGGGATGTTATAGAAATTTTCGAATGATTTCAAATTTATTTTTAATGTTTTCATGTTTTTCAATAAAATACTTAAAAGTGTGAGTAACTTTTTTTAAACATTTGTTTAAGAAATTCTTCCCATTTGGCTCTTTATTAATTTTGTATTCTTCCCTTATTTTTTCGTTTACCATCGCTGTTTTTTTTTTATTAAAATGTGTTATTTTGTGAATAAATTTAGTTTGAACTTCATTTTTGGTGTCCTCTTGTCCGGGATGGAATGATGTATGAACTGTTGATGGGCCAAAATCAAATTTAGGAACTTTTTTTTCGCCTTCAAAATGCTACACAAGGAAACGAACTTGAATCCATATACAGTGTGTTGTGTTGTGTTTATTGTGTGTTGATTTTTAATTTACAAACACAAAAGAATGGCACGTAAGACGTTAGCGAAACAAAAATTGGTATATTTTTTTACTTGCCAAAAAATAAAGAGAACGAAGAAGACTTCTTGTTTCTCAACACACCATGGTTATCGTTGGTTTGCCTTCGTTCTGTATATTTTATATAAGTATGACAGGAGATATTATCTTGCTTATAAGAAAACAGCAAAAAAAGTAATTTCGAAAACGTTATAGCTATAAAATAAAATTATGTCTATATACATGTGAAGTGTTGGTATACATAATGTTGGTTAAGGTATGTTCTTGAAGAAGGTCTTTCCATAGGGATGATATGAAGAGATTCTCTCAAGGTTAGTCGAACATTGACACTAATTTTTGTCTTCTTTTTCGTTTATCGAAAATTTGGGGTAATTTTGTCTTCTTGATGGTTTTTTACTGTCGGAGTACATGAAAGGATTTTTCCAATCGAGTTTATGCCATATAATTAGGTATTTATCTTAAATCAAGTTTTTTTTTTTATATTATTCAATTACTAAAATCGATATCAAGAATGAAGAACTTGATCTAAGGGGTGCATTAAGTCCAAATGATGTATGTACATAAAGCTTACTATTATTTTTTATATGGTGAACTATTGTTGGAATGTAAAACTAGAGGACAGTATTGACACTAAAAAACAATAATAACTATTGTATCAATTTCGAAGATTTTGCGTTGATTTTTAAAAAATAAATACAATGAAGCAGAAATATGGTGCACTAACGCGTATACGCAATTTTTGTTTGCTAATTGCCTCCAGTCTATCCTAATTAGACATTTTATTAAGCAATCAATGAAAATTTGGAAAGGCAACATCTCAATACAAAAAAGAAAAAAGAGGCTGGGATGCGACCCACACTTATAACTTCCCATCCCGTCTGTCGATTTGTCTTCCTTAAAAGTTTGTCTATATGTACTCGTATCAATTTTTACCAAATTTGCGTACTATTTTTTTTATGAAAAAACGGAATGTTGGATTTTTATATAAAAATTACTGAATATCGAAAACAATATTTTCTGTGAAATAAAATAAGTTTGAAGCCAAAATTTTTAATTTTTGAAAAGATATTTGAGTCGAAAATCAATTTTTACCAACTTTTGTTAATTTTTTTTTAGGTTTTTAATTTTTTATAAATAAACTGTCAGTTCGATTTTTTTCAAAATTTTACTAAATGTTGAAAACAATATTTCTTATAAAATAAAATTAATTTGAAGCCAATATCTACAATTTTTGAAAAGATATTTGAGTCAAAAGTAAATTTTTACCAAATTTAAGTATTGTTTTTATTTTTTGTAAAAAAAACTGTCAATTCGATTTTTAAAAACTTTACTGAATGTTGAAAACAATATTTTTTATAAGATAAAATAAGTTTGAAGCCAATATTTCAAAATTTTGAAAAGATATTTGAGTCGAAAATCAATTTTTACCAACTTTTGTTAATTTTTTTTAGGCTTTTAATTTTTTATACATAAACTGTCAGTTCGATTTTTTTCAAAATTTTACTAAATGTTGAAAACAATATTTCTTATAAGATAAAATTATTTTGCAGCCAATATCCACAATTTTTGAAAAGAGATTTGAGTCGAAAATAAATTTTTACCAACTTTTATACATTTTCTTTTTAAGTTTTTATTTTTTGTAAAAAAAATGTTTATTCGATTTTTTTCAAAATTTGTCCTAATGTTGAAAATAATAGTTTTTATAAGTAAAAATTAGTTACAAGCTATTATCTAAAATTTTTGAAAAGATATTTGAGTCGAAAATCATTTTTTACCAACTTTTGTCAATTTTTTCCGGTTTTTATTTTTTTGTAAGAAAACTGTCAATTCGATTTTTTCAAAATGTTACTGAATGTTGAAAACAATATTTCTTATAAGATATAATTAGTTTGAAGCCAATATCTACAATTTTTGAAAAGATATTTGAGTCGAAAATAAATTTTTACCAACTTTTGTTAATTTTTTTTAGGTTTTTATTTTTTTTTTTTTTAAAACTGTCAATTCGATTTTTTTACAAAATTTTACTGAATGTTGACAACAATATTTGTTGAAATATAAAAGTAAATTGAAGCCAATATATCAAAGTTTTGAAATGATGTTTGAGTCAAAAATCAATTTTTACCAAATTTTATTAATTTTTTTTAGGTTTTTATTTTTTGTAAGAAAACTGTCAATTCGATTTTTCTTGAAAACAATATTTCTTATAAAATAAAATAAGTTTGATGCCTAAATTTCAAGTCTTTGAAAAATTTGAATCGATATTCAATTTTTACCAACTTTGAGTAATGTTTTTTTTAGATTTTTATTTTTTATAAAAAAATCTGTCAATTTGATTTTTCTCAAAATTTTGTCAGATGTCAAAAACATTATTCTTCGTTGCACAAAATTGTTTTGGAGATGAAATCATATTGTAGTCGTAAAATTTTGAAGGTGACAAATTTTTTTTTTCAGTTGTTTTAATTTATAAAAATAACCGTTAAATAGATTTTTTTCAAAAAAAATACTTTTTTTATATCACGTTACAATATATTATCTAAAATTTAATTCAAGTCTCTTTCGTTTTTGGGTCGTAAGATATTTAGGGTTAACCAAAATGTTCACCTTTTTTCAAACTGCTATAGTAAAAAAAACCACCCACGCAATTTTCTTGAGAGCCGTTTCTGCATCTTTCTGCCTTATCATCTGTAAAACAAAATTTATTTAATATCGATATCTCTTCTGGTTCTTGAGCTATGAACAACGAAAAAAACACGCGCACGCACAGACATCTTTCTAAAAAAATTTTATTTTGACTCTGGGGACCTTGAAACAGCGAGAAATGTCAAAATTTTCAATTTGAAAATCGGACCCATTACAATAACTACCAATGGGAAGTTAATAAATTAGGTGGCGCTGAGAACTAGAGCTTAGTGACTTTCGACCATTCCTGTATGCGAGTTATGTTGTCAGGAATGGAGGGGATCTATAACCGAACGGCTTTTAATAATTTGGGAAAGCATTCTACAGGACAAGAATTACTCTTGGAGGATTTGTCAATTCCTCGCAAGAGGCAGTACTCGCGAAAAAATAGGGGTTCATTCCAAGACCTCTGACATGACAGTCCTATGCACTAACTATCACTTCACGGGTACTAAAAAATCTCAATACTTTTAAGCATAAAAAGTTCGAAGTTTTATGTCAAAGATTCAGTTTTTTAACCATGTACTTTTCTATAAAAGCAGTTTCAAAAATTTTCAAATTTCGAAAAGATCAATAATTGTTTGGAAGCCTCTTTCGCAAACGAAGAAACTCATCTGAAATGTCGTGTCCAACGGTTTGACGGGACCACCTCATAAGTCGATTTCATGGCACCGGAATGATAATCTTAAAGTAATGTTTCCACAAATCCTTCCTTTATTATTCTATCGCCAGTATTGTTTTTGTTGGTGATAAGCGATGTACTCACGCGCAGCTTTGTCAGGTAGCGGAAGGTTCAAAGGAGTTTGACATCCTACTGGATTACGAGGAAAATGTTTGCTTACTCTCCCATAGGTTCATATATCTCCATCGAATGACAACAAGTGTGGAGAGAGAAGCAGGAGTTGTGGGGCTAGAAATTAATTGCGGCAGAAAAAAAATGATCAGCCTAGGAACCCGACCATCATTTCAAATAAATATTTCCTCGCAACCGGTGGAAAAAATGGAGAGCTTTTAATACCTTGGAAGAACCTTCTACAACGAAGGCAAAACCGAACAAGACATCATCTGCCGTATCGGCAAAGAAAAAGCGGCGTACGGTATGCTGTCGAAAATTTGGAGGAATAACTTCATCAGCTTAAGACTGTTTCACACAAATGTCGAATATGTGCTTCTTTATGGGTGCAGCACCTGGAAGGTTACTTCAGCCATAACAAAAAAAAACTGCAAACCTTCGTGAATATATGTTTCGCAACATCCTAAGGATTTTCTGACCAAACCGAATATCCAATTATGTTCTTCATAGAAGGGCTGATCAGGAACCTATAGACTCTATTATACAAAGGGGTAAGTGGCAATGGATTGGAAATACGCTTAAAAAAGGTAAGGACTGCATTGAAGGCCAAGCAATGCAGTGGAATCCGCTCACACAAGAAGGAAGATGAGCTGGACGACCGAGAAGCACATGGCGCAGGACACTCGAAGAAAAATCAACATCACTAGACAAGAGTTGGAGGGAGCTGAAACTCATCTCCGGAAACCACACACGATGGCAAGTAGGCGTAGAGAGGCCCTATGCCCCTTAAGGGCTTCCTAATGGACTTTACAGGTCTGAGGACCTAAGTAAGTAATGTTTCCACAAATCCTTTATTACACCACTTCATCAATTTCACAAGTTCAACGAATTATGGTTTCAGAAGTGCTTTCATTAGAATGAATAATTTAGGGTAATTTTTGGCCGATAATTTTGCTTAACATTCTAAATTATCAAAAGCTTTTCTACGGTTTATCTACCAACATTCTTGAATATAGCTACCTAATAAGGGCGTATTCCTTACGAACCCTATCTCAGACCTTTTTGTATCTTTTCTCAAGTTACTATCGATTATAGGAACTTTTTAACTGGTGATAGACTCAATTTTATTCCTTCAAAAATGTCTACGGAAATACTTATTTTTACAGTCTTATACCCACTTTAAACCAAAAATAACCCAATAACCCATATAAAAATAAAACATCCCATTTTATTATATATCTCAAGTCTACATCGAAGCAAATGATAAAATCAAATAGATGTCAGTTAAGTGCCTACCTACATCTAATTCTCCATAGGTTAGGTAATCCTCATGTTCTTTACCCTATTTTACACCTTAAAAGTTATACAAAAGTTGAAAATCAACTTTCTGTTTCGTATATACTTTACCCAACCTTTACCCATCTAAGAAATAAAAAACAAAACATTTCCCTACAAATAGAAAGAAGAAAAAAAAACATGAAAAAAACCCTAAAATTAGGCCTAAAGATTCTTTAACATTCCATTTTGTTTCTTTCTTTTTTTTCTCAAAGATTATATAAAAGTTAACACACAAACAACGACTCACAACAAAAACGAATTTAACCCATCATCATTCTTGTTAGGCTTTAAAAAATTCTAATTCACTTTTTTCCCTCAAATTGGTCTTGAACATTTTACTCTTTTGTATATACTTTCAATATGCCAGCACTTCACCCTAACAATAATCAAAATTATATAAATGTTTGAAAAAAACGAAAAATAGTTAAAAAACCAGGTGTATGATGGTGATGGTGATGGTATTTATTAAAAATTCTTTTAAATGAGTACATAAACTCTTTTATATACCTAATAATAATCTAACCTAGCAGCCTATTGTGTGTCAATAGTCCTAATTTCCGTATTTCATTATCATCTATCTTCTTAAAGCCTGTTTATAGGACTACATATTTATGCATATAAAGGTACATTTTTTTGAATTGACTGTAGCTGACACTTTGACTATCAATGAGATAACAACTATACAGGGTGTTGCGTTTTTTTTTCTTAATGAGTTATAGGTCACTAAAAAAATAAATAATTTTGTTAAAACTTCAAGATCGTTAGTTTTTACAGGAAATTGTTTATGAATTGAAAAACAATGTAGAATTTTTAATGTTTAAAATAAGGAAAGCAAAATAAAATAGTTAACAACATAAAAATATGTTCTAAAAATAATGCTTACCAAAATTCTGGTGTCTAAAAGTTTTGAAATCCTTAAAAATGTTTATATAAAAAAGTACATTTCTTCTCTAAACAATCTCTATTTAATGAAATATAAACACAATTTTAAAAATGCAATTTTGGACCTAAAATTATTAAAAATAGAAATTTAGTTATGCTCATGGGAAAACTACATTATCTATAGCGAACATTTCTCTTGAATAATTTTTGTATAGAAATATTAAGGAGAGAATTTTGAAACATAGAATTTTTCTAACAGATTACTGATATCAAGTATTTGGCAATATAGAGGTTTTTACTATTAGTATTACCTATACAAAAAAAGAATTTTGAAATTCAGAATTGTTAATCAGAATTATAATCTATTTTTGTATACATGTATATATTTTTTTAACAATACAAACAAACCAAAAATCCTTATATTTTAAAATTCATTCTTATTCGGGTTATTCATTTTGTGGTTTCAAAAGTATAGGGCTGGAATTCGAAATCTGTCAAACTAAGTTATTAAACCAATTTGTTTTCAGTTGAAAGTCTGACTGCACATATCGTGCTTTAAGAGGATATTATGGTTTACATTGTCGTCCAACTTGTTTATTTGTCGGTTCACGCTGTCCATATATCGTATGATGGGAATTATTTGACCAGAGGAGGTGTGGTTCTTAAGGAAATTGAAGGACCATACAGATGCAAGCAGTTAAGCAGTCTCACAATCAATAGTTGAAGTCAAAATATCACGAATAAACATGACACTATTTCAAAAATATTTCGAAGAGCCAATCTGACATATTTTTTTTGAACATTTTCAATTCTCCTTTTATTAAACTCAGTTGCAGAACTCCAAACAACACAGTTATATTCAGGAACAGGACGCAGAATACTGTAGTATAAAGATTTGATGGTGTAAGGGTAATTAAATTCCAATGAGTTTCTTTTGATGAATCCAAGTAAAGAATTTGCTTTGGATACAATATAATTAAAATGAAAGTTAAATTTCAATTTAAAATCAAATATAACGCCTAATTCTTTGAACTTTTCAACTACTAATAATATTTGACAAAGTTCTATTGTAGGTCATGCAAGCCCACTTGTCAACATTTAACAACAAATCATTTGACTTGCACCAATCAACAAACGAATTTTGATCATTTTGAAGCAGAAGACAAACATTTAAATTAGAAATCCAAGAAAAGAACTTTATGTCAACCGCATACATAAGGCAATGAGAATTTTTAAGAACATTCGGAAGATCATTAATAAAAAGTAAGAATAATAAAGGACCCATATGACTACCTTCTGGAACACCAGTAGTTACCTTAATGTCTTTTGAGAAAAAGTCCCCGATCTTAACATATTGTTTACGACCAAGTAAATATGAAGAAAACCAATGAAGTAGCGGTCCATCGAAGCCATACGCTTGAAGTAATTGAATTGAGAATGAGTTAATTAACCCTACTAAAGGCTTTTACAAAAATCTGTATAAATCACATGAACTTGTTTTCGATTGTCCAGAGTATTAATGACAAAATTTGTGAATTCTACTAGATTAGAATTAGTAGACCTACCTTTCCAAAAACCATGTTGATATTTACTTACATGTTGCCTTATGATATATTTAAATTTATCTTGGACAAGGCTATCAAAAAGCTTTGCAATAAGTTACAGATACAGTAAGGCTTGTGCATCATCGTTTCGCTTGTACTACTAAAAATATCGCTGCTGTAAGTGAAATTATTGCCGAAGACCCGAATGTGCCGATTCCTAGGCGTTTTCAGGAATTAGGACTGTATTCCTACATCTATTTAAAGTCCAGCTCACACAAGAACTGAAGCCAGCTCACCATTCACAATGTCGTCGTAGATACGTCGAATGGGTGTTTGAACTAAAGGCTATGGAAAGGCGATTTTTCGAAAAAAAATTTCTTTAGCGACAAAGCACATTTCTCACTCCGTGAGTATGTTAAGAAAACAAAATCGTTTTATTTGGGGTTCTGAGAATTCTGAGGCCATTACATCCACAAAAAGTCACTGTTTGATGCGCTCTTTGTTCCGGAGGTGTGATTGGACCTTACATCTTCGAAAACGATGATAGAACGGTTGTCACCGTCAATTTGGAGCGTTATAAATTATGATCAAATGATAACCGACTTTTTTGGCTTTTATTGAAGAATGCGACTTGGAGAATATGTGGTTTCAACAAGACGGTACCGCATGCCACACAACTCGAGCGAATATGGCTGTATTGCAAGAGACATTTCTTGGCCACGTAATTTCTCGTCGTGGCGATATCAACTAGCTGCCAAGATCATGCGATTTGACGTTTTGTAGGGCTACACGAATGATCATGTTAATGCAGTTAAGTTTTTAACTCTTAAGCACTTAAAAACTAACATTCGTCAAGTTATGGGTGAGAACCGCCCAATATGTTTCAAAAAGTTCTCGAAAATTACCTCAAAAGAATCGATTCTTGCAACAGTTCGTGTGGTGTTCATTTTTATGATTTAGCGTTGCACACATAATGTCAACGTTCAAACTTTAGAGTAAATCGAAATACCATGAAAATTAAATGCTTTATATGTGTTTTATTTACGTTTACATTTGAAAGCGCAAAATGGATAACCCTGTACATTCTGAAAACTTACTATTTAACTTGATTTTATTGTTTTTCACGACTGATTTATCGGTACAAACACATTTTTGGAACAAATATAATTTCGCTATATTTTATGCAAGTTTTATGGGGTTCTCCAACAAGAGGTTTCAAAAACGAGTATTTTTCAAGAGAAACTAATAGATGCTGCATTTTATTGTAAAGAGGAAAATTTGAAATTATCAATTAAAATCAATATCAGCCTAATGGTTGCCACGGCTTAAATTTTTTAGGGATTTTTTTTTTGACCAATTCTTACATTTAGGGGCCAGTTATAGCTATCATTGAAATCGATCCGGAAATTGGTTTTAATCGATATTTGACGGTGTCACCCTTTGATTACAAATACAAATTAGATGCTGATCGATCGGAAACTACACAAAGAATTTTTTTGAGAAAAATTGTAATTGCGCATTTATTTTGCTCTAAAAATAATTTGTTCTAGTTTTCGGACGGAAAACCTTTCCAGTACAGCTGATACTTTTAAGTTCAGGCAACGGCCTAGTCACTGATAAAGCTTCGGTTCCCATCGATCACCGAAATCAAGCATCAGTGAGCGTGGTTAGTAGAAAGATGGGGGACCGTCTCGAAACCTACCGCGTGCTGTTGTCATGTGTTCTTTCTTTCTGTTGTTCCTTCTCTTCTGTCCTTCTGTCTTGTATTAATGTCTTGTGTTGTTATCACCTTCCATAGCCTAGTTGCTCAAGGTGCTGTGTTCTCTACTCTGTACATTTATGTGCAGAGTAGTGTGAAATGTAATGTAAGTTCAAAAGTGAAACGAATTTATGTTCGAATTTCACACAATACCAAAGACACACTTCTGTCAGTAAAAGTTTTTCGGTGGCTTTCAATCAGGAATTTTTTTTTCAATGTCAGAAATTTTGAATGATAGCTATAAACAACCTGTCAAAAAAATTCCAATGTTTGTTTTCAATGATGCAAACTAATGATAGCTAAAACTGGCACCTTACGGCTGTTTTTCCTCGACTTCCATATTAATGTAGCCTCCTAGGTGAAAATAGGTCTTATCTCTGAAAATGAAAATCTGAAAGATTTTGATGGATTTCAAGAACCCATTTACCGACTGGCCACAAAAGAAGTACTTCCAGTTGTTTTTGAGCGACACACACACTTGACAATTATTCACATCAAAAACTTGTTTCGCAGTTCCAGGTCAAGAATTTGCCAACTCAAAAGTGCTTAAGATTTTTGAAACGGAATGGAAATTGTTCAACATTGCAGTGAATTTAAAAAAATGTAATGAGTTTATATTAAGTATTTGCTTATTTTTCACTTGTCAAATGTCAAAATATGACATCTTTAAAAGTGACAGTTTTCTAAAGAGTATGCATAAAAGAACGAGAGCTGCTCATACGCTCTATAAGCAGAAGAGGCGAGAGGAACAACGACTACTCAGAAGGAAAAAGGGAGGGCATGAGAAGCGTGTGGTCGAAGATGATGAGCGGCTTAAAAGCAGGAATGAAGTTCGAAAGTTTTATGAACAGGTGAAACGAAATTCACAGGTACATAAACCTAGAACCGAAGGCTGCAAAGACGAAAGTGGAAACATCATAGTGGAACCGCAGTCAATGCTGAGGTTATGGAAGGACCACTTCTGCAGACTGTATAACGGCGACGACAAACTGTTTGCCCGATCCTGAAAAAAGGAGACCCTCTAAACTGCACCAAATATAGAGGAATCAGTCTACGTAACATCGCCTAAAAAAATCTTCTCTGCCGTAACATGTGAACGTCTAAAGCCCATCGTCAACAACCTGATAGGTCCTTATCAAAGTGATTTTAGACCAGGAAAGTCCACATTCACATTACGGCAGATCCTGGAAAACACCAAAGAACACCAAATCGACACCTACAATCTTTTCATCGATTTCAAGGCCGCATATGACAGCATCTATAAGGACGAGCTGTATAGAGCCATGTCTAGTTTTGGCATCCCTGCCAAACTTGTCCGTTTTTACAGGATGACCATGGAGAATTCACGCTGCTCCATACATTTTGGAAACAACTTAACAGAACCTTTCGATGTCAAGAATGGTTTTAGACAAGGTGATGCGCTGTCATGTGATTTTTTTAACATCGTGCTTAAAAGAATAGTTGAGGTAGTCAAATACTTCGTCTACCTAGGCTTCGCTGTAAACGCAGAAAACAACACCAGCGCTGAGATCAAACGCAGAAACTCTTGCTAACCGCTGTTTCTTTGGACTAAGAAAGCAACTGAGTGGTAAAGTCCTCTCGAGGGACCCTTATCATCCCCGTCCTGCTATACGGTGCAGAATCATGGACTATGACAAAAGCGGATGAAAGCACCGATAGAAAAGTTCTTCATGTGATTTACGGTCCCGTATGTATCGAAAGGGAATGGAGGAGAAGATGGAACGACGAGCTGTACAGCGACGTAGAACTAGTCAGAAGGGTAAAAGTCCAACGACTAAGATGCACGTAGAGCGCATGGAAACCAATGCTCCGGCCCGGAAAGTCTTCAAATCCACACCCACAGAACAGCGCATTAGAGGACGACCGCGAATCAGGTGGCGCGCACAAGTGGATGCTGACCTCACCCAACTTGGAGCGCGAAACTTAAAACATCTAGCTAGAGACCGAGCTAGATGGAGAAGTTTGTTGGGTGAGGCCCTAGTTCTCACAGGACTGTAGCGCCACCTTAAGTAAGTAAGTAAGTCTAAATAGTAGGCTCTTCAAAATGAAACCTTTTATTATTTTACCCTTTGTATCTCAGAAACTAATTAAAATAAATAAAAGTTGGAACTGCGCCTGTTTTTAAGGAGTTTTCAAGAATCTGATTTTATTCGTTCCACTTAAGTTGATATCTGAATGTTGGATATGATGTAGTTGGGAAAGGTGGTGCCTTTTTATAAAATTGGAATGAAATATTGAAATACGACATTTTCTAAATTCTTCAATTGAAATAACAAAAAAAATCACTATTTCAAAATTGCTAAAAAATGTTTTTATTTTGTTTTTTAAAGATGTCACCCTGTTCATGACCAAGTTCTTCTTCGTGGCACAATCCCATATAATCTTGTTCTGCCCTCGCTGCTTTTCTAGTAGATGGTAATTTATCATCATCCTTTTTTTTCTCGTTGAGTAATTCCATTCTTTTCTATTTAGATGTTGTCTTTTTGTTGTTGTTGTTGTGTTCATTTGTACTCTTCATAGAAACTAAGTTTACTGACCTTGAACTTCTATACAATGTGTGATGATGTATGTACGAACATATCTAGGAGACTTTCCATAGAAATCATAGAGAACATAATGCGAGTAGATACTAGATACTCGGCCAACCATATACAATATACATTCATACATATGTAAATGTATATAAGTAGTTGCCTGTCTATTTTCTCATCAAATTCTATTCTATTAGTTTTGTTGTTGTTTGTTGGAACTTTTGTATCCCATTTACTTTTTGGTTAAATTATTTAACACTTTCGGTGATTTCGAGTTTCATGTTGGTTCTTTTGGAATATTGGTGTTTTATTTTTTTCGTTTCGATTTTTAGAACTTTGTGGGGGTGAATATAGAAAGGAAAGGAAAAAAAAACAACCATGGATATGACATTCAAATTTTGTATCTTTTATAGGTACAACAGCTCCGAGATACTCTATACTTGTGTATAGATACTTTTTGGGTATTTTCCTATTTTATCGTGTTAATGTTTCCCCTTATATTTGTTTACTCTCTCTCCCTCCAAGAACTATGATATCATATGGGTGTTTGACGTTGAGATACAAAATCAAGACCCTCTAATGTGTTTCAGAGCCGGACACTTTATGTAGAGGATAGGGTATCAGTATATATAATTTAGGAAACATTAACATATGACAAAGGTGAAAGAAAAATAAAAATAAAAGATATATTGCCAGGCATGTTATTTTTATTTTTTGGTGTTGATAATAAGTATCTTCATGTTGTTATGGAGTATCTTTCTTTTATGGTGTTATGTTATGTTTTTTTTTTTATTATTATTTATTTATTCTAAAATTAAAGTTGAATGAACTTTAAGTGCGCAATACCATTCAACTTATAGTGACTTTGTTGTTACCTTGTTTGTGATATTTTGATAACTAAATAAATATAAGTTTTCCTCAACAATTCTAACGCATTATGTTTATATTTGTAAGGCCAAGGTTGATGTTGTTTATAAATTAGATAGGTAGTTTACCTATCACGAAATGAGCCTCAATAAAATCAAATAGAACCTTCATCATAGTAAAATAAGTTCAAGAGAGTTTATTCGAATTTTTGGGTATGATAATTATTTAAATTACCTAAAAAGGGTTTAATGACTAATTTTTGGAAACATCATCTAAAAAATTCGAGTTGAAATTGAATTGAAGATCTTTATTTTTTGAAAACGAGCAAACTTCAAAAATCTTTATAAACCTTTCCATTTTTCCTTCAATTATCAAAATCTGTATTTATATAATAATGATGTTATATTGCTATCGGATGAGTAAGATATCTTTAATAAAAAAAAACGGTTTTATTCGAGGTTAAACAATACAAATAATAATAAAAAAACACACAACACGCTTAATACCCATAGTATTGGAGATCAATGACCAGATAAATAATATGAAGGTTTATCTTATCAAATTCTAAATAATTAGCTAATCGTGAAAACGCGGAAAAGGTATTTTCAAAAAAAAAAAATTCAAGGTAATCAATCTATAAACAAACGAAAATTTAATATACACAATATTTATTTAAAAATAATTTTTAAAACTATAATGGGAATGAGAATACTTTTAACGAGTACACACATTTCTGTATATATGTAGGCATGTATCTAGGTAGGTGGGTAGATAGGGTATGATGATATCATAAACAATCATAAAATAATATTTATAACGCAAAAATGGGGAAATAGCATATCTATAACATAAAATTACAACGTAGTTTGACTTTTGAAAACATTGAAATGAAGAGAAAAATAATTTACCTTCTCAAGTTTAAAAAATGGTATGAGACGTTTTTAGAAGTCTTGCTCTAATGTGTCATGTGACTCTCAAATTAACAATTGTAAATTGAGATTATGGCTTCCAACTAATTTTAACTTATAAGAAATAATGTCTTAAACATTCGATAACATTTTGAAAAAAATCGAATTGACAGTTTTCTTACAAAAAATAAAAACCTAAACAAAAAAATTAATGAAATTTGGTAAAAATTGATTTTCGACTCAAAAATCTTTTCAAAAACTTGAGATAATGGCTTCCAACTAATTTTAACTTATAAAAAAAACTGTCTTAAACATACGGTAAAATTTTGAAAAGAATCGAATTGACAGTTTTCTTAAAAAAAAATAAAAACCTAAACAAAAAAATTAATAAAAGTTGGTAAAATTTGATTTTCGACTCAAATATCTCTTCAAAACCTTGAGATATTGGCTTTAAACTACTTTTATCTTTTAAGAAATATCGTTGTCAACATTCAGTAAAGTCTTGAGAAAAATGGAACTTACAATTTTTTTACAAAAATTGAAATTTAAAAGAAATTTTAAGAAAAGTTGGTAAAAAATTGAATTTCGCCTCAAATATCTTTTCAAAACATTGAGATTATGGCTTATAATTTATTTTAACTTATAAGAAATATTGTCTTGAAAATTCGGTAAAATTTTGAGAAAAATCGAATTGACAGTTTTCTTACAAAAAATAAAAACCTTAACAAAAAAACTAATGAAATTTGGTAAAAATTGATTTTCGACTCAAATATCTTTTCAAAATCTTGACATATTTATTTTTAACTACTGTTATCTTTTAAAAAATATCGTTTTCAACATTCAGTAAAATCTTGAGAAAAATGGAATTGACAGTTCTTTTTTACATAAAATAGAAAGTTAAAAGAAAATTTAACAAAAGTTGGTAAAAATTGATTTTCGACTCAAATATCTTTTCAAAATCTTGACATATTTATTTTTAACTACTGTTATCTTTTAAAAAATATCGTTTTCAACATTCAGTAAAATTTTGAGAAAAATCGAATTGTCACTTTAGTTACAAAAGATAAAAACCCAATAAAAAAAAAAGATTACTAAAACTTGGTAAAAATTAACTTCCGACTGAAATAGCTTTTTAAAAATTAAAAATATTATCTTCAAACTCTTTTTATATCACAGAAAACATTGTTTTGCATATTCCGTAGTTTTTTTTATAAGAATCCAACAGTCCGTTTTTTCATAAACAAATTAAAATCTACAAAAAATAGTACGCAAATTTGGTAAGAATTTATATTCGGTTTTTGATATCTTTCAAATTAATTTCATTCATACAAATTGTAAAAATTTAAGAAATGCTGCTAAAATTTGTAAAAATTTGTTATCGACTAAAAATCTATTTAACGAAACTAAAATAATTTTTTATTTTATTTTATTTAATGATATTTAAGCTTATTTAATTTACTTTAATTTTATAATACTTGATTTTATTTTATTTCATTTTATAAAATTTTATTTTATTCTACTGAAGGAGTATTATTTTGTAATTTTAATTTAATTTATTTCAATGTAAAATGTCTATTTAATGAATTATATTTACTTACCAAAATTACACTTCTAATTTCATAACTTCATGCACTTTGATTTAAAAAGAATACATAAACTCGATTGATAGTGTATCTAAAATGAGATACTGTCATATCTACAACTTACTTTGTGCCCTTTCTTTCTTACTCACAATTGTCATGAAATAAATGTTAATATCCTCGTATTTCTATTTATATTTCTTTCAAAAGTTACATATAGCTTTTCAACTGTCGAAGTTCAAACTAAGATGCATCAAAATTCACTACGACCTCTTCATTTACCTGTTTCCTGTTTATTTCTTTACCCAAAAACTTGCAGATTCCTTTTACCTACAAAAATTTAGATCCTAAAAGCTTACGTATCTTAAATTAACTTTTACTTTTCCATTGTTTTTATTGCCATACAAATTAAGTTTTTGTTGATATTAACATTTAAATACTCCGACGCAACCACACTTTTCCAATTATGAAATGTAACATCATCATACATTTTTCTCTCATCACTGATTTATCTTTTATGTTTAAATTCCAATTTGTTTTAAATCATAAGCATTTAAAATGCTTTTTTAACCAACAAACTTTATTCATTCAAATTTAAAAGCTAAATTCAAAAGTTTAACGTTTCTGTTATTTATTTTCATATAAAAAACCGTTAAGTCTACAAAACTCAAACATTCTATCTAACGATTGCAGCGCTACGTGATTAAAAACAGAAGTACACATATCAGTTTGAACAACCACAGCTTTTGTGTTTGTGCTTTTTCTTCTTCTTCGAACAGTTTCAGTAAATAAATTGGAGTATTAGATAAACTAACTATTGTACGTTAGATGGCGCAGCAGAGCAATCAACAGATTTTACGTTATTTCTGTTTGAATGTTGTTATTTTGTATATGAAATGTTTATTATATACAAAGATTTGTTATAAAGGTATGTTTTTTTCAACTTACCAGTTGTTTATCATGTTATATGAGGTTTGACAGATTTCTTTTATAGTTGTGGAAATAAAACTTACCTAAAAAGAAAGAAAATAAAATTAATGAGTTTGAATTTTGTTTTTGATATTAAATGTTGTTTTTTTTTTTGGATATCGAGAATGTAAGTATGGAACAGTTTTATATTAAATTAAACAACACTTTGCGAAGGTGTTTATGCAGCTATTTTCTTAATAAATATCAACATTCCCTTTAAAAAGTTCACAATTGGAAAAATTCTGACATTTATAAATTTTAGGACGCCTTATTTTGACGTCTCATAATTAAGTTTCCCGCCCACTTATTATTTGTGGTTAAAAAGAAAGAGAAAAGTGAGACAGACATTTTTAATAATTCTTTCAATTATCATCTTTTTCAGTTCAGCGCAGAGGTCGAACTGTCAAAAAATAATTGTGTTTCTGATCGTTCTGAGCTTCAAATTCGTGTTTTTTTTTAGTTTTGAATATGTTCATAGCTCGCTTTGCAAGCTCAGAATAAAATAACAGAGTAAACGGAGTAAAATGCTAAACACAAACAATTTGATATTTGAAAGCTGGGAAATTAAACAATATCACCGTCAAAACAATAAAAATGGCGGAAGACGCTGGTTGCTATAGTGCAAAATTTAGAAAAACTGATTGCATATACATAAGTAGAATTTCAATAAATCAAATTTGTTAAAGGCGTCAAATGGACCAACGCTATGACTGCTTTTTTAATTAATTTGAATCAAACAAATTTTAAACAACAGACGACAAATCAAATCATGAATTGTTTAGTGCTCAAATTGTTTCATAATTAAATCAGAGAGCTCTGAACATACTCTAGTCAGAACTCTACTCTACTCTACTATGCTCGCTTAGACTCTGCTTTGAACTAAAAAAGAATAAACGCCAAATGAGTGAGTGAGAGATAAGAGGATGAAATGTCAAAATTAAACGTCAAAAGAAGTCCAATAACTACATAAGTTTAATAATTGACAAATTAGTTTTAAACTAGACAAAAACATTTGTATCCACCAAAAACCTAACTAATACGTCTTACAAATTAACAAAAACTGATAATTAAAATTGTTTTTTAAATAGCTTTAGCCAATAGACATTGAAAATGGCTCCAAGTATATAACAGTCGATTCGAATTTTAATTATTCACACAGATCACAAAACCGCATGTTATTAAAGCAATCAAGTGTCAATTGTGACAGTTCTCAAGCTGAACTCCTTAAAAATAGGAACGGAACATTTTAAACTAAATTGTGTAGATCTGGATGGTTTTTACAATTAAAACATTTGACGGGACTCATTTTGACGTTTCATCATTGTGACGTCTTTCTCACTTGTTTGATAAAGTTACAAAACAAAATTAGTTGGAGCTATGTACATATGTATGTATGTGATTTAATCTAATGAGAAGGGAAACGTCATTAGACATTTTTCTTCACACAAATTATCTTATATTTTTGGAGGCAAAATAAAACAAGAAAAAATACTAAGCATAAAGATCATTTTTAACAAATTTTAGAGCATTATATTATAGGGTAAAAGTCCAACGACTAAGATGGCTGGGTCACATAGAGCGCATGGAAACCAATGCTCCGGCCCGGAAAGTCTTCGAATCTACACCCACAGGACAGCGCAGTAGAGGAAGACCGCGGATCAGGTGGCGCGCAAAAGTGGAAAGTGGCCTCATCCAACTTCGAGAGCGAAACTGGAGACATCTAGCTAGGGACCGAGTTAGATGGAGAAGTTTGTTGGGTGAGGCCTTAGTTCACACAGGACTGTAGCGCCACCTTAAATATGTAAGTAATATCTTTTTTTAATTGTAAAATTATTTTAAAAAACAGCTTTGGACAGTGTTCACAATGCAGTCTTTTAGAGTGATTCATTTTGACGTTTTAATATTTTTTCCTCCAACCCATTTGATCATTAAAAAGAGATAAGGAAGTGTGGCAGACATTTTAAATTTGTTTTTAAATGATGGGGTCTAGTTCAATGTAACCACCATCTTGGATTCAAATTGAAACTTCTGGAAAGGTAAGGAATGGAAATGAAAGGTAACAAAAGGAAAGGAAAGAAAACAATTTGTGTGTTATTACACTCAGACTTTCTGTATGCTGCGTGTTTCGCATATGTTTTGTTTTGAACACTCTTTCCGTCAATCTCGCATTATTACACTCATATGTTTTCCGGTTGCGAGTTTTTGACACTTCTCTTTCATTTGTTATCCTCATCTCATCTCATGAAGAAATATTGTTAGATGTATAAGACCTTTGTGAGGATGCTTTCAAAATTTTCAAGCAAAGGAAAAATAGGGAATTGGATTAAAATCTGGAGAGAAAATAGATCTGACTTCAGATCTTTCACATTCTTGACAGAAGAACTTAAATCAAGTGATAAACCATCTTTTTTAATTATATGAGGATGAATGAAGAAACTTTTAACCTGCTTTTGTCTTTCATTGAAAACGACATTGAAAAATAAAATTTTGACAGACGCAATATCGCCAGGTGACAAGTTGGCTATCACTTTGTTTTAACTGGTGGACGGGTAGTTTTGAGTACAAAGCTTAAACTACCAAGTTAGACTCTCTCAACCATTCCTTCATTTAAATAAATTCGGTTATAAGGCCTTTCCTCCACTTGTCAGGTGGCTTCTTTACTGGGAAACACTAGAAACAATAATAAAGCAGCGCCAAGAAAATAGAATAGCAAGAAAAAGAAACGTCAAAAACCATCCAAGACAATCCTGAACCCAGAACTCTGCGGGTTGAAAAGTATTTTTGTTTCACCTACTTTCTCTTTCGCACTTAATTGCGTGTTTCTAAAAACGTCTGAGTGTAATAACACATATATCTTTTGTTCGAATATTTTTGGTGTGTTTCTGTTTGGTAACATGAGTACATGACTCTCTTTTTTGTCAAAAACATTCAATTCAATTGGGGTGGCGCAACAGTCCGTTGTGAACCAGGGCCTAGTGACTTACAACTCTCAACCATTCCTGTGTGCGAGTACTGTTGTCAGGAATGGAAGGGACCTACAATATAAGGCCGAATCCGAACGGCTAATTTGAGAAAGCACTTTTTCATGACAAGAATTACTCTTGAAGGATTTGTCAATTCCTCGCAAGAGGCAGTACCCGCAAAAATTAATTTTTTTTAATTAAGGTGGCACAGGCAGGGATTGAACCCAAGACCCCTTGCATGACAGTCCAACGCACTAACCATCATGCCACGGGTAATAAAATGTCAAAAACATATTAGGTAAAATATAGGTATGAGTTCTTTAAGATAAACAGTAGACTTAAACTTTTCATACCTATATAATTCGCATCCATGGTGAATTCTGTGATGCATTTCTATACAACTGTAGGCATAGCTACTTCTTTGTTTTGCTAAAACAAAGTCGTTCATTTTTAGCCTTTGCTTTTAGTTTTAAGAAATATTCTCCAAGAAGACATGATGCAATGATGCTTATGTAATCGAACATAGCCTTGCTTTGAATCATCATCAGACTATTATCTTTCACATATCGTGAAATAAATGACAAATTCTTCTGCCTCTAATAGTTATAGATACTCTTAATGTTCCGATATCTATATAGGTACCCATTCCTATATTAGCTTCAATTTAAAAGTCACGCAGATATTTATTGTAAATTAAATTATATGACATAAGTTTTTAGATTATTAAGACTGTAAAATAATGTCAACATGAATAAAGAAAAAAAAAAAACATAACTGCAACCTTCAAGTAAACTGCCTACAATTTTACGAAAATCTACCCATTAACTTTATACCCATTAGCCTATACCTACATACAAAGCTACATACATACATAAGTAACCTACCTCAATATCTATCTTTGAACTACAAAAATTGTAAAAGCACATGGTTTAGCTTAGAGCTGTTACTTCATGCATACTTGATGCACATTTTTAGCTCATACACCATTCACTATACACTGCTGCCCTGCTGCTGTTGTGGTGGTGCTATAGAAGTAGTGGCATGACGATGGCGCTCAACTCACAACTCACAGTATGCCCGCCACTTAACTATACACAAACTCTTATAAGTATACATATATGTACTTTCAAGCGTCAAACAGGCAGAGTGTCAACGTCCTCTCAGCATTGCAACGAATAACCTCGATCTAAATTTGTACTTCGCGCAATCTATTGTGATGTTGATGTGTGACTTAACCAAACCGAACCGAACTATAGTGTTGCCAGATCTAGGTAGGTAGGTGCATATACAAAATTCAGAGCACACACTTCCACACATTTACTTCCAACAACAACAACAAAAACGGACTACCCTCGCACATTCGATTCGAACAAGTTTTTTTTACGGTACATATTTTGAAATTAAAAGGGGGCAAAAAAAGCTCCCATTTAGATACACTGCCATTGCGACTGCAAACTGCAAGTGCATTTGCAGTGAGCACTGAGTCCGATTGCGATTCCGATGTCTGCCTTTTAAAAAGCTTTCGAGGGAAATGTGTTTTATCGAAAAAGCTTTTTTATTGTCCATGAGAGTTGACGGTCGTTCAACTGCCTTTGGTATTTGTAGATGTGTACGTAGGGATATCGTGAAAATTTGCCAGTTTTGTGTTCTGTAGTCAACGGTAAAAAAATTGACGTGAGCTTTTGAGCTTTTTTGTTTTGCATCATACGAATGTGTTTACAAACACATGCATGTGCAACATGTATTAGTTATAAAATGTGTGTGCAACACAAATTCGAATGTGCAAGGTTGACGTTATCCGTGACGTGAACTGAAAGTTCGATAGGCGAATGAACTAAATTGACCTGCTTCGGGTAACCTTAAGCAGTTCTCATTTTGTTTGAATAAGCATGAGTACAATAACAAAATTCCCCCTATAGCTCTATACGTCCGTCTTATTGACTGGGTTGGGGTTTTGCTGTTGCACCCACCTCGTCGTCTTCGTCCTCGTCCTCTTCATCATCTTTTTGATCTGGTGTACTGCTGCTGAGCTGCTGAGCGCGTATTATTAAGAGCAAAGTTTTATTTTTGTTATTAAATTTTTCGGTTGGCAATGGCTTCAGATGGAATACAGTGGATTTTATTATTTTGCTACGCTTTGAATAGATACGTTTACGTTACGACCAAACACTTTGTTGATGGTTTTGTTGTGGAGGGCTGACAGAGAGGGATTTGTTTAAGCAATGTGAGCGTGAGGTAAAGATGGATGCATTTTTGTACTCATTTCATTCGTCGTATAGAGTTCTTTTGTATAGATACATTTTTGTCGTTGTTGAAGTTGTTTTTGTTATGTGGATTCGTTTACAAAATATTGTCTGGTTAGCGTTAGATGGGTTACTATTTATAATTTGGACATTTTTAGTTCTTGAAGGTTTAGTTTTTTTAGGTAGGTATGGCTTACGAAACAAAGAATGTAGCTACGTAGGTTGGTACATTCATATATAGTTGGAATTTTATGTGGTTTTGTAACTATACTTATGAATGTTGCACTATATCTATATCTATAGAGAGGTAGGTATACTGTATGTCGGATAAACTAACCTCGTGATGCTGGTGTGTCCTTAAAACATGTCGTTGCCCTATTTCAAGATACCTTCATACTACATTATATGAAAAGAAAGAGAAATGTAGAGGTATAGAGATATATTTCTAGCTTTAGAAAAGTTTGTTCAAGGAAATGTTTGGAATTACTTTTTTCCATTTTTATTTTTTTTATGAAAAGTTATGCGAGATAAGTATAGATTTGTGTTGGTACTATCTAACATACACCTACATAGGTTGAAAGCAACCTTCTTATAAATAAAAGGGTATTAAGGCATGAGTTAAAAATGTTGGTTATAAAATAATTTTAAAATAAACGTTTTTAGTTACAACTTTCTCTTTTGTTTCAAGGTGAGATTTATATTATGTTCTTTATTGGTTGGTAGGTAGGTACTAGGTATCTCAAGGATATGAACATAATCTGAGTTATTCTATTTTGTTTCTGATAGAGCTACCGATCAACAGGAAGTTTTCAAAATTATAAGAGAAATTTAAGATTTCTTTTTAATAGACTTGAGAAAAGTTCATGGTCAAGAAATTTGAAAGAACCGGGTTAATATTTGAATGTGTGATGAATCCTATTGTGTTATTTTTGTAAAATATTGATTTTTTGAATACATATCTTTTATCTGTATCATGAATCAGTGCAATTGGGAATCATAAAGACTTGAATGATTTTGGAAACCCTTTTGGAAAATTTCAAAGCACAGATTTTTTCATCAGAAATCAGTTACATATATTTTTGTACGTAGGTACTCCTATACATAGTTTTCATACAGTAAATAAAATAAGCAAAATTCTTTTAAAAATGTGCTAAGAAAGCAATCAAGTCACTCTGATTCCCCAATTTTAATGCATATATAGTTAACTTTCTAAATAAAATAAATTTCTAAATTTGCTATTTAAAAGGGCCCTAGAAATGAATTATTAAAAATCTCGCGATTCTGGTCAGCATTTTCTGGGTTTAATAGTCTTAGCCCAAAACATAACTTTTTTTCAATTCATTGTTAAAAAACTACATTATTTTTCAGAAATAATTAGTTTTATTTAAATCAAATGTAGATATTCTAATTCAAAAATAGTAAAATTGCATTAAATTTCAGAGAACGAAACAAATCACAAATGTATGAAATTGTGACTAAGATGAGAAAAGCGAAAATGTATTTCCCTTAAAAATTTGGAAGAGAATCCAAAATTTGTATTTTCGACAAGCATGTTTCAGTTCAATTATTATCGTAAGAATTTGAGGTATTAAGTAAAGTTTCTTAGTTCTATTTTTTAATAATTGAGTTAACCAATATTTTGAAAAGTCTTACAATCGTTACAAGTTGTTACGAGTTACAGTTCCTAGTTTTTAGATTATTAAATTTAAAAAAAACCTGAATTCGGTTGAAAAATTTTCAAAAAGTAAAAAACATGAACTCTGACACTGATAATTTTACTTTATAATTTTATTGATAATTTACAACTTTTTTTTATTGGTACGAGTATAAACTTATATCTAGAAAATATTTGACCATTACCAGTACCTTTTTTTACTTGCGACATATTATAGAAATTATGTAGGTACATATGTACATATGTTCATATGTATATGGCAAGTTTTGCATTCGTTCAAAATTTCGAACTCGAGATTTTAATCGAACATGATATTACGATGGTAGAGAAGTCGAAAAAAGTGGTTCCCGCGATTCCGTCCGGTCGGTTTTGTCTGTCTGTCCACGCTCCTACAGCCTAAACCATTGGGTCGATTGAGTTCAAACTTGGTAGTTAAGGTTTTGAGCAGATTCGCGTTAGGCGTTTTTTTTTTAATTTTTTTTAAAGATCAAAACTAACAGTGGCCCCCACACAATTTTTTTGGTCAAAAAACGAAAACTCGAATTTTCTCAAAAACAAACCAAAAGATTTTTTTTTAATTTTCTCTAAAATTTAATTCTTTAACTTGGCTTCGTTTAGTAAGAAAAACATATTTTTATATTGTTCCAAAAAGGTACCGCTCATAGAACCGTTATTTGTTTTTTTTTAATTTTCGCAGCAACTTATGAACTGATTTCAATAATGTTTGTCTGAATAAGCTCTTATATTCCCTTAACAATATTTTATTATCAAAAATGCAATTTTTTATTGTTGCATACCAAAAATATTTTTAGAACAAAATTAAAAAATTTAAATATAAAAAATTCTCTAACGATTTTCAAAAAAAAAATTGTAAAATCAAGGGTTTTTTGATTTAAAAAATGACATTTACATTTTTGAAGACAAACTTATTTTTCGGTTAAAATTTTGAATCTTAAAATATTTTTTTTTAAATTATTTTAACTGTGCATGAGCCCGAAAGAGCTCATTATTTTGACAAAATTGTAATTACAATACTATCTTTTACACAAATTAGTGCATTTGGTACATTTATATGATATATTTAATAAATAAAATAAAATATTATTCTTTACGAATAAGGTTGTTTCACACATATTTTACTTGCCCTCGCAAGAATAAATACTTAATACAAGTTTAAGAAACGGACCAGAAAGAGTATAGGTATGTGCATTTTCTATTAGAATCACTTTTTCATAGTATGTATACACATTATACCTGTATAGGTGCTACGTACAACCTCTACAACTATTGCGTACGTGTCACTTCATAGCCAAAATCCAAAACGCACAAGAGCCTGACTATAAACAATCAATAGGCATCGCTTTACAATACGAGTATAGACACACATGTTCTTCCTCTTTCTTATCTTCAGATAATTTACATTAAATCCTGGTCCCTCTAATATGAAATTAAAATAAAGGAAAAAGATTTGAACGAACTAGTTAAATACACAAACAATTGTTTTTATTAAGTATGCTTTCAAGTAATTTTCATTGTTATCCTAGTTATTTAGTTTAGTTAGCCTAGGATAAGTCGTGTCTTGGGATAAATAACAGGGTTTTTGACCAATCAAATGGCATTTATATCTTTGAAGACAAACTTATTTTACAGGTATATTTTTAAATCTTATATAGGTATTTTTTAAACAGACTCTTTGCATACAGGAGCAAGTTCGTACGACTCAGTCGTGCATTTTATTTTATTTTACAAATATGAAGATTTCGGGTACTAAGCGCAATTTTAAAATGCAATACAATCTAAATGTGACATATACAGTGGGGAGCAGAAATGAGTACATGTTTGTGCTTTTTGTAGTTAGTACTTTATAAGAATAGAAAAAACAAAGCAAATGGAAAAATGTTTGTTGCCATGAATTTTATGTTCAATTCTAAACAAACCGGGTTATAATACAAAACAGACAACAAATTAATTCTAAGCAAAAAACTAATAAAACAAAAACAACTCCCATGTACTCAACTTTGCACCTGTGAGCTTTTCGGTAATTTGCAGCAAAAACATTAAAATTTACAGTTAGATTTGGTTTGTTAGTGACTTAAAGTTTTTGATGTGTTTAATTGCGTGAGGTAAGAACTCTTTAACAAAATATTAAAAATTAAAAAAATAAATGAACACAATAATTTTAAAGCTATTTAAAATAATGAGAAAACTATCACGGCAAACTGAGGATAGTATTCTCGTCTCGACGGAGAATGGCTCTTCAACGAGAATGATAGCTAAGCAGCTTAATATAAGCCAATCAGTAGTCGTTAGAGTTCAGAAAAGGCGAGCTATTGTTCCAAAAGCGCAAGTCAGAGGCCGTAAAAAAATACTAACGGATGCGGACGCACGTCTCATGATTACACAGATGAAAAGAGACAAGTTTTTAACACCCAAAAATGCTTCTATAGCAATTAATAAACCCGTTAGCCGATGGACTGCAAGAAGAGCTCTCAATGACATTGGCTACATCTCAGCGGTAAAAAAACAAAAACCTGCATTGTCTGTAAAAAATGTAAAGGCACGGTTAAAATTTGCCAGACAACATCAACATTGGACAACAGATGACTGGAAGCGTGTGGTGTGGTCAGACGAGTCCAAATTCAACCGGTATCAGTCCGACGGCAAACAATATTGCTGGCGACGTCCTAAGGGGACCATCCAAAGGCATCATGTAAAAGAATCAGTAAAGCACGGTGGGGGGAGCGTCATGGTATGGGGTTGCTTCACATGGTCCCACATATGACCACTACAAAAAATAGATGGAATTATGAAAAAGGAAGATTATTTAAATATTCTGCAGACACATCTTCCCGATTTTGTTAATATCTGTCCTTATACTGAGGAGGAAGTAATATTTCAACAGGACGGAGACCCTAAGCACACGTCCAAAATCGTGAAGGAATGGCTCACCCAACAAAATTTTCAACTAATGCAGTGGCCAGCACAGACTCCGGACCTCAATCCCATTGAGAATATGTTTTCAATAGTGAAACGACGGTTAGGACAATACAGATCGACTCCAACGAACCTGCACGAGCTTTGGCAGAGAGTACCTCAAGAATGGCAGAGTATTCCAAAAGAAATTATAGAGAATCTAGTGGAAAGTATGCCAAAACGTGTTAGAAGTGTTCTACGTAATAAAGGCCTATGGACGAAGTACTAAGAAGAATCTTTATTCTTCTTTCCTTTAAAGTGCAAAATTGAGTACATGCGAGTTGTTTCAAGTTTTGGTTTTGTTTTTTTAGAACTAATTGTTATCCGTTTTTTATTACAAACCATTTGTTTAAGTATTGAACATGAAATAAAGGACATACAAAAATTTTGAATTTCTTTTGTTATTTCTATTCTTATGCAGCAATAAGGGCACGAAGTTAAACATGTACTCATTTGTGCTCCCCACTGTATGTATGTACACGATTTTTGTTCAAAATAGATACATATAATACTTTCACTATCTATACTACTTTTATTTATTTACAAATAGCTATTTTTCTTGGATGGGATTGGACAAAAAAAAAAAAGAGGCTGGGATGCGACCCACACTGATAACTTCCCATCCCGTCTGTCGATTTGTCTGGCTTAAAAGTTTGTCTTTATGTACTCGTATCAATTTTTATCAAATTTGCGTACTCTTTTTGAACATTTTATTTTTTATATGAAAAAACGGACTGTTGGATTTTTATTTTAAAATTACTGAATATCGAAAACAATATTTTTTGTGAAATAAAATAAGTTTCAAGCCAATATTTTTAAGTTTTGAAAAGCTATTTGAGCCGAAAGTAAATTTTTACCAAGTTTTAGTATTGTTTTTATTTTAGAGTTTTATTTTTTGTAAAAAAAAACTGTCAATTCGATTTTTTAAACATTTTACCAACAATATTTATGAGATAAAATTACTTTAAAGCCAATACTAAAAATTTTTAAAGAGATATTTGAGTCGAAAATAAATTTTTACCAACTTTTATACATTTTTTTTAGGTTTTTATTTTTTGTAAAAAAACTGTCAATTCGATTTTTTCAAACTTTAATTGAATGTTGACAGCAAGATTTTTTGAAAGATAAAAGTAAATTAAAGCCAATATCTCAAAGTTTTGAAAAGATATTTGAGTCGAAAATCAATTTTTACCAACTTTTATAAATTATTTTTTTAGGTTTTTATTTTTTGTAAAAAAACTATCAATTCGATTTTTTTCAAACTTTAATTGTATGTTGACAACAAGATTTTTTGAAAGATAAAAGTAAATTAAAGCCAATATCTCAAAGTTTTGAAAAGATATTTGAGTCAAAAATCAATTTTTACCAACTTTTATAAATTATTTTTTTTAGGTTTTTAGTTTTTGTAAAAAAACTATCAATTCGATTTTTTTCAAACTTTAATTGTATGTTGACAACAAGATTTTTTGAAAGATAAAAGATAATTGAAGCCAATATCTCAAAGTTTTGAAAAGATATTTGAGTCGAAAATCAATTTTTACCAACTTTTATAATTTTTTTTTTAGGTTTTTATTTTTTGTAAAAAAACTGTCAATTCGATTTTTTTCAAACTTTAACTGAATGTTGACAACAAGATAGTTTAAAAGATAAAAGTAAATAAAAGCCAATATCTCAAAGTTTTGAAAAGATATTTGAGTCGAAAATCAATTTTTACCAACTTTTATAAATTTTTTTTTTTAGGTTTTTATTTTATGTAAAAAAACTGTCAATTCGATTTTTTTTAAACTTTAACTGAATGTTGACAACAAGATTTTTTGAAAGATAAAAGTAAATAAAAGCCAATATCTCAAAGTTTTGAAAAGATATTTGAGTCGAAAATCAATTTTTACCAACTTTTATAAATTTTTTGTTTAGGTTTTTATTTTTTGTAAAAAAAACTGTCCATTCGATTTTTTCAAACTTTAATTGTATGTTGACAACAAAATTTTTTGAAAGATAAAAGTAAATTAAAGCTAATATCTCAAAGTTTTGAAAAGATATTCGAGTCGAAAATCAATTTTTACCAACTTTTATAAATTTTTTTTTAGGTTTTTATTTTTTGTAAAAAAAACTGTCAATTCGATTTTTCTCAAAATTTTTCAGAATGTTGAAAACAATATTTCTTATAAGATAAAATAAAATTGAAGCCTTAATTTCAAGTTTTTGAAAAGATATTTGAATCGATATTCAATTTTTACGAACTTTGAGTAATGTTTTTTTTTAGATTTTTATTTTTTATAAAAAAACTGTCAATTAGATTTTTCTCAAAATTTTATCAGATGTCAAAAACATTATTCTTCGTTGCACAAAATTGTTTTAGAGATAAAATCATATTTCAGTCGTAAAATTTTGGAGGTGACAAATTTTTTTTTTCAGTTTTATTGATTTAAAAAAAAAACCGTTATATTGATTTTTTTCAAAAAATATACCTGTTTGGTATCACGTTACAATCTATTATATAAAATTTAATTCAAGTCTCTAGCGTTTTTGGTTCGTAAGATATTTAGGGTTAACCAAAATTTTCACCATTTTTTTAAACTGCTATAGTAAAAAAACCACCCACGCAATTTTCTTGAGAGCCCTTTCTGCATCTTTCTGCCTTATTATCTGTATAACAAAATTTATTTGAAGTCGATATCTCTTCTGGTTCTTGAGCTATGGACAACGAAAAAAACGTCGCGAACGTACGGACGTACGGACGTACGGACGTACAAACGTACGTACACACGCACGCACAGACATCTTTCTAAAAATCTTTTATTTCGACTCTAGGGACCTTGAAACGTCGAGAAATGTCAAAATTTTCAATTTGACAAATCGGACCCATTACAATAACTTCCTATGGGAAGTTAATTAAAATTAGGGAAATTTATCGCCTTTAATTCTGGTTTAATAAAGGTCACTTTAAAATCGATTTCACAGTAAATATGTCAAAGGTCCATTTGGTGATAGATACTGTTCTTAAAAGTGAGTCGCAACTAAGTACATCTTAGATTTTTATGGCAACATAATTTATTTTTGGTTGTTAGAAAATATTTAAGATACACTTAACTAAATTTCACTAGATTAAAAAGCATCCAACTTCGTTTCATTACAAAATTGTAAAAAGACGTTAATGTATACGTACATAAAATTTCAAAAGGGGAAATTAAATGTGAAGTTTTGATTTGTTTAAAAATAATAAAGGTTCAATACGAGACCAAAAAAGATGAAGCTGTTTCTGTTTCAAGAATATTTTCAAATTTTTGCTAAGGCGGAATCTTTTGTAAAAAGCTAGTTGAAAGCCAAAAAAATACTAATTCCTATCGTAAATTTACCGAGATGCTTTAACTTCCTCAATATGAGAACCACAACATTAGTGGCAATTATGACGAACTTTAAGTTCCGTGCAAACCATTAAGTAAGACATAGTTATTAGTTACTTATGTAGAACTTAAATATTGATGACAAGTATCAGCAAACGGACCTAAATCTTAAACTATAAACATAAATAAGTAAAATGTACATAGCTTATTCAAAAAATCCTCCAAAAATAAGAGAAAAACGTTTCAAAAACTCTTAATTAATTCGTATTGTATTTTATGGTTTCAAAGTATTTTAAACCTCTAAACGGTGATTTTTTAAGAGCTTGAGAACTTTTTTTTTTTTTAAAAACGCATAAAATTTGCGAAATCTCATCGATTCTTTATTTGAAACGTTAGATTGGTCCATGACATTTACTTTTTGAAGATAATTTCATTTAAATGTTGACCGCGGCTGCGTCTTAGGTGGTCCATTCGGAAAGTCCAACTTTGGGTAACTTTTTCGAGAATTTCGGGCGGAATAGCCCGAATTTCTTCGGAAATGTTGTCTTCCAAAGCTGGAATAGTTGCTGGCTTATTTGTGTAGACTTAAGACTTGGCGTAGCCCCACAAAAAATAGTCTAAAGGCGTCACATCGCATGATCTTGGTGGCCAACTTACCGGTCCATTCCTTGAGATGAATTGTTCTCCGAAGTTTTCCCTCAAAATGGCCATAGAATCGCGAGCTGTGTGGCATGTAGCGCCATCTTGTTGAAACCACATGTCAAACAAGTTCAGTTCTTCCATTTTTGGGAATAAAAAGTTTGTTAGCATTGAACGATAGTGATCGCCATTCACCGTAACGTTGCGTCCAACAGCATCTTTGAAAAAATACGGTCCAATGATTCCACCAGCCTACAAACCACACCAAACAGTGGATTTTCGGGATGCATGGGCAGTTCTTGAACGGCTTCTGGTTGCTCTTCACTCCAAATGCGGCAATTTTGCTTATTTACGTAGCCATACAACCAGAAATGAGCCTCATCGCTGAACAAAATTTGTCGATAAAAAAGCGGATTTTCTGCCAACTTTTCTAGGGCCCATTCACTGAAAGTTCGACGTTGTGGCAGATCGTTCGGCTTCAGTTCTTGCACGAGCTGTATTTTATACGGTTTAACACCAAGATCTTTGCGTAAAATCTTCCATGTGGTCGAATAACACAAACCCAATTGCTGCGAACGGCGACGAATCGACATTTCACGGTCTTCAGCAACACTCTCAGAAACAGACGCAATATTCTCTTCTGTACGCACTGTACGCATTCGTGTGGTTGGTTTAATGTCCAATAAAGTAAACTGAGTGCGAAACTTGGTCACAATCGCATTAATTGTTTGCTCACTTGGTCGATTATGTAGACCATAAATCGGACGTAAAGCGCGAAACACATTTCGAACCGAACACTGATTTTGGTAATAAAATTCAATGATTTGCAAGCGTTGCTCGTTAGTAAGTCTATTCATGATGAAATGTCAAAGCATACTGAGCATCTTTCTCTTTGACACCATGTCTGAAATCCCGCGTGATCTGTCAAATACTAATGCTTGAAAATCCTAACCTCAAAAAAATCACCCTTTATAACAAAGAAATCTATTTTATTGCAAACGGTTCAAATATTGTTTTGAACAAAAGAAAAAGAGTGGAATTTTAAACTTAATAAGCTTTTATACTTTTTGTATTTTATTAATTTTTATTGTTAAAAACTCTTAAGGGGGTATTCTGGTCTAGAGACATGAATTTAAGGCAATTTTTAAAGTGTTGTAGAAAAAAGCAAGCAACAATGTTACCATCAATTTTTGTATACATTATTTATTCACATTAGAAGCATACAAACAAAAATAAAAAAGTAAAAAAAAATCAAAATTCCGTTAGTTATCAGCTGATGGAATGGTGCGTCTCAAAAAATTGGTGCGTGACCATACCCACGATTTTAACACTCCTAGAAATCTGAAATCAAAAACCTAAAAAAAATTATTAATCTAAAATAATGTCGCAATGTCTGGAACTACGGAAAAGTTACAAACAT
The DNA here is from genome assembly GCF_945859685.1 of Eupeodes corollae. Lineage (NCBI taxonomy): Eukaryota > Metazoa > Arthropoda > Insecta > Diptera > Syrphidae > Eupeodes > Eupeodes corollae. The sequence continues at coordinate 261,173,727 of NC_079147.1, read as the reverse complement.
TTTTGTTTGCAAAATGGCGACTGCCTAAAGAAAAAAAAAATGTTACCACTTTTTTGAACATTCTTCGATTTGTTAAAAATAGTAAAAATGAAAATTTGGGGATGGCCCTAGTTCCGGACGTAGACAAGTCCCTAAAGAAGACTCTCTTGAAATTTCAAGTAAATCGGTTCGGCAGAACCTGAGAAATCGTGGGTATTAGATTCAAAAAGACAGTTCCGAGAAAAACGCGTTTAAAGTACCCCATTATGTCTTTTGTTCGATTAGTTGCAGCCCAAACGATTTGGATGGCTGCTCAGCAAAATACTTATTTCTCCGAAAATAATTCGAATTTGGGAAAGTCCTCTCCTATGAAAAAAAAATCGATTTTTTCTTATTTCTAGACCAGAATACCCCCTCAATAAAGGGTTATTTTTTAGCTATTATATTTTTGGCAACAATGGTTTAAACAGCTGCACACGTTTCGTGTTTTGTTTCACTGTCAAATATTTTCAAATTGGTCTATAATTTAACCATGAATCGTCTTACAAACGAACAACGTTTGAAATTACTGTGTTCATTTTTGGCTCAATGGGTACGTAAATAAGCAGAATAGTCCATTTTGCAGTGAATATCAGCCAGAAGTATTGCAAGAGCAGTTTGGTGCGGTTTACGGGCTGGTGGTATCATTGGGCCGTACTTCTTCAAAGATGATGCGAACCGTAACGTAACTGTGAATGTTGAGCGCTACCGTGAGATGATATCCTACTTTTTTTTGCAAGATCTTGACTTGCATGACATGTGGTTTCAACAAGACGGTGCTTATTGAGAGGCGAGTTCGGTGAACATTTTATTCCACTTTCGGGATCGGTTAATTGGTCGCCAAAAACATGCGATTTAATAGACTATTTTTTTATGGAGCTATGTTAAAGCTTATGTTTATACAGACAAGCCCGCTTCAATGACACATTGAAGCATATATTCGTGAGATACCGGCCGAAATGCTGGAAAGAGTATGCCAAAATTGGACTTAGCGGATGGACCATTTGAGGCGCAGTGAAGGTCAACATTTGCAAATAACGATTTCATGCATCTTTCTGAATTGTATATGTTTTTCTTTTTTGAAAAACTTTCCTATGGTTCATACATTTTTCTAATTATCCCATTTGGCATAAAATACTTTTTTTTTAAACAAATCTCTTCGTTAAATATTGTAATTCAGTTAAGTAATGTGTGGCAACTACGGATTGAAGCTTAGCCATAATAAACTCCATATTTTTTGTATAGCATTTGAAGAACAAACTATGTACATATGTCTTCAGTTAACTCAATAGTTAAAAATTTTCTGCCCTTTTTGGAAAAATTTAATTATTTATTTGTAAATGTTTTGTGTCTAAGGCAGTTCACTTCTGATATCCTGTTTTGTGTTTCTTCCTTTGCGAAGAAGCAACAACCAAGTTCCCTCTTTATCTGTTTCAACAGAATTCCTTAGAAATCACTTAGGCATTTATTTGAACTTATATGTATGTTTGCAAACAGGTCTAATATTCTACTTTGGAGGACGATGAAGAAGAAGACTATCAAAAATAAAAGTTTAACCTTCTATAATTTCCAGGCCAGACGACCCCGTTTTTATTCTACTAGGCACAATTTGTTTCTTCTTCAAAATGCCTACAGTTTGAACATAAAGGATATTTACATATATTTACACACTTGTGTATACAAAATATTTATTTGAAATACAAAAAGAAAAACAAGAATATCCTTTCTCTAGTTCGGGTTCTTGTGTGTGTGTTGTGAATGTCTACTGCCAAGCTCTAAATTTAGTTCAAGATTTTCATTTCCAATAGGTAGGTTCCTAGTTATAGCAAAACAGGTACCTATAGTTATAAATGCCAATGTATATATCTAGACCACTAGAACGAGTGGCTTTTCAAATCTGCCGCCATAACAAGGATAAACATTCCATTTTATGTTTGACTATAGTATAGGTTTAGGTATATTCAAAATGGATGAATGCAATACAAAACCCAGCAGAAAACTCTCTCTGTCTTATTTTATCCTTGACTGAGTTTTTTTCATTCTATACAGTCTCCCATTGTTAACATGTTCCAGTTTGGCATAAGCGATTTTCTAGGCCTAGGCTAATTAAACAGAAAAATATTATATTTAAATAAAGGCAAGCAGCAAAGAAGCACAAAGCAACCGAAGCAACAACAAAAACAAAAAACATAGAAAAAGAAAACGCTATTCATCATAAAATTGTCAAATGGAGGTCAATATTTATAACATGATAAGAATTTATAAGAGGAGTCCAGGATTAAATCACTTGTAGAAGGGAAAAAGAACAAAAAATAAGAAAACATCGAAAAAACATCGCAAAAACATCGCATTTGAGAAATGCATTGGATTTAGTGCGCTCAATAAATTCGAACTAATGCAATCGAGACTTAGATACTAGTATCTGTGTGGAAAAGCTTTTTCCAACGACTACGACAACGTTCACGACGCCAGAGAGACGTAGATACAAACACAAACACATAGAAACTCTAAGCATGAAATCGGGTGGATGGAGAGGTAGTGTTCGGGGAGCGAGAAGAGGAACAAAGTACAATTTTCTGGGGTAAACGTACCAGGCCAATGTACGACCTTCAACGTTAGAATCGTGAATGGGTTTGCACTCCAAGCATTGGCGTTGGCAGTGGAGCGGGCGGGTGGATAACGAGAAGGGTACGGGGTTACCCTTTTACATAGAAACAATATTATTACATGGTTTTCATTGAATTTAGCAGCGCTGTATCTTTTTTTTTATTTTCTTGTTCGTTGTTTATTATTTGCATTTATCGTTAGTGTCAGAGTCGGGGGTGTAGCGCAGATATGTATTAGATTGTACGGAGCCCACACTGGCGAAGCGATGAAGTTGATTTCGCCTTCGGCGCCTTTTGTGAGCCTGAGCAGTGAATGCAAGTGTTTTTATTCTATGTTGCAACTATACTGTGGCGCTCCACTCAATAACTCACTAAATTGCTGTTGCTGATACATCTTACGAGTTACGAGTTGATTTACATACATACATACATACGTAAGTAAGTAGCAATGATGCGATGATCATGATGATGGTGTAAGTAAATCTAATTTAAAGTAAATGAATTGTGGAGCCGAACCGAACCGAGCCGAGTCGAAGTAGAGATAGAAAGAAGATTGAATTTGAATTTGAATTGTTTGGTCCAAGGTTTTGAACTAAAAATCAGCAAGCAGAACAAATTTCACGACTTTTCCTCCATAAGTACAAAACTTAGGTACATTGAGTTTCAGAATTAGAGCGAATTATTTTTGAAATGGAAAAGCGAGGGAGTTTGATTAATCTTGCATAACAATATTTTGATTATACCTACCTTAGCCTGGATGCTAAGGACGACTTAAAAGAGGGTTAAGAAGAAGATGTCCTTAGACATTATTTACAGTTCAACAGGCTAAACAATTGATTTTTTATAAATGCCTATTGCTTATGCCTGTATTTATGTTGGAAATTGTTTTTTTTTTTCAGTTTAATTCAATTTCAATCATTTTATACATTTTTCACGTGAGAAAAGAGGTCACGAGGGGTTGTTCATGGTAATCAAAAACGCGCATGGTGGATGTTTAAATATAAAAAAAGAAATCTGAAGGCATAAGAACTCGTCGTGTCGTTTCGTATTGTATGTAGTTGGTAAAGGGTGAATAGGTGAAGGTCGGTTAAACTGTTGGTTGGTTGGTCGCTTGAATTCAACAGAGGGAGGAATTTATGCATTTCTAAAAATATAACTCGTATATTCTGTGTTTGTTTGATTTGTATATCTTTTTATTTTGGTTGCACAATAAACCTATGCAATTGGTGAGATAAAGAAGACAAAGTGTATAAATATATACTTTTGATATAAATTGAAAATTTGAGAACGGGAAGCTCGAAAGTGGTTGCTTTGTCTGTGTTTTGTTAAAGGATATGTTTTTAAGCATTGAGTGAATAGAATTGATATTTTAAACAAGTCTTATGATATTAATATGGAATTTAAGTCTTAGAGTTATGGTTTAACATAAGGCGATTATTTCTTTCTTTGTCACTTAAGAGAGTCCAAGCAAATTTAATTCAAATTTTATGGATAGACATTTATGTACAATCATCTTAAATATTATTCTTATTAGTGTTTAGTAACAAACAAACTATTTTTCTTAATAAAATATCCATATAAGGTGAAAATTGTAGTTTTAAGGAAATTATTCAGCTATGTTTTCTCTGTTTTCAATTTTAAAAAAGCATTTATTTTTAAAGGGTTTTAAACAGCAAAGTAGGGAAAATAAAATAAAACTTCTTATTGGATGTTTTTGCAATCCAAATGTTTGACAATTTCTGAGGCTTGAAGCTACCTAGAAGCTAAATTTGTTGTTTTTAGAAAGATGTGAGCGTGGAGAGTATACGTGCGTTTGAATGTAGAGTCGAGTATATATGCATCTGAAAAACGAGGTGCAGTTATCAAATTCAAAATAGAGGCTGGGATTCGCGCGACCCACACTGTCGAGCGGTCCTCCTTAAAGTTTGTAGGTTTTCGTGTTGGGTTAAAAAAGTTGTCATTTATTCTTAAACATTTTATAATTACCAACAATATTTTTCATATTAGGAAATAGTTTAGTTTGAAAACATAGTTTTCTTAAATAGACTTTAATTCCAAAGCCAATTTTTACTAATTTTAGTAGCATTTCTTAAATTTTTACAAAATGTATGAATGAAATTAATTTGAGAGATATCAAGAACCGAACATACATTTTTACTAAATTTATCACTATTTTTTCTATGAAAAAAACGGATTGTTGGATTTTTATAAAAAAAAACTTCTGAATTTCGAAAGCAATATTTTCTGTGAAATAAAAAAAAGTTTGAAGACAATATTTTTAATTTTTGAAAAGCTATTTGTTGTTTTTTTTTAGGTTTTTATTTTTTGTAAAAAAATTGTCAATTAGATTTTTCTCAAAATTTTACTAAATTTTGACAACAATATTTTTTAAAAGATAATAGTAGTTTGAAGCCAATATCTACAATTTTTGAAAATATTTTTGAGTCGAAAATCAATTTTTACCGACTTTTATTAATTTTTTTGTTTAGGTTTTTACTTTTTGTAAGGAAACTATCAATTCGATTTTCTCAAAATTTTTCCGAATGTTGCAATATTTCTTTTAAGTTCAAATATGATGGAAGCCATAATCTTAAGTAGTTGAAAAGATATTTGAATCGAAATACAATTTTAACCAACTTTGAGCAATATTTTTTTAGGGTTTTTATTTTTTGTAAAAAAAACTGTTTCTTCGATTTTTCTGAAAAATTTAGCAGATTTTAAAAACATTAGTCTTCGTTGCGCAAAATATTGTTAAAATTTTCGAGGTAAACATTTGTTTCAGTTTTTTTTTTGATTTTTACAAAATACCGTTAATTGATTTTTTTTCACAAAAATATACTAGTTTTGTATCAGGTTACAATATATAATATAACATTTAGTTCAAGTCTGAAGCGTCATTGGTTCTTGAGATATTAAGGGTTAACCAAAATGTTCACCTTTTTTTAATGCAATTTTCCATGGGCCTTTTTTGCATCTTTGGTCCATTACTATCTGTATAACAAAATTTTTTCGAAGTCAGTATCTCTTCTGGTTCTTGAGATATGGACGACGGAAAAACGTTGCAAACGTACGGACGTACGTACACACGCACGCACGATTCTAGGGACCCTGAAACGTCGAGAGACAAATCGGACTCATTACAATAACTTCCTATGAGAAGTTAATAAATTTTGTTTTGCCGGCATACGTTTAAAGGTATGCAGAGAATCCTTTTCAAAAATGGTAGGATTTTAAGCATTTTTTTCAATCAAAAAAACAAAACTTAGAAATCAGTTTATATACACTGCAGCTCATCTAAATAGGTACACAAATATTTTCACCTCGCTTTTGGCCTCTCTTCAATGTATTGCAATAACACATCTTTTATATATATGTAATAAAAGAGCATCATTATGTGCTCCTTTTGGGAGAAAAAAAATGTCTTAAAGCTTACTGTTATTCTCCCATGGTAGTTTAACTAAATGTATTCATAAAAACAAGCATTTTTTTGGCACATCTGAATAGGTTCAACAGCAAAAATTGCAGTTTGCGTTGAGTTGCGTGTTAATTGTAATCGAAATTTTGTCTTTCAATAAAGTTAGTGTATTAATAGGAATATTAACGGTTTAAATGGGTCGCGGAAAATCTTCAAACGATAAAGAAAAAGGCAAAATAGAAGCATTTCGGGAATCAGGCCTAAGCCAACAATAATGGAAAAAACATGAAAGGAGGAACCACATCAATGGCTGATAGACGTGCTTTCATGAGAGCAGCTTCTTACTCTCATGATTCCGCGACGAAAATAAAAATAAAAACCGGTGTTAATTGCAGTTTAGCTACGGTAAATCGCGTTATTAAAAGTGCTTCTCATTTGAAAAGAAAACAAAATCAGGAAAACCAACACTTAACGAATCTAGGAAAGAAATTCGTCTCCAATTCTGTAAGAAATACATGTCATGTGTGTAAGTGGCAAAAAGTGATTTTTTCAGATGAGGAAAAGTTCAATTTAAGGGTAATTATTACTATCAAGACCTTCGAAAATAGGAGCATTATTTAAGTCGGCTGCATAGCTGTGAAGGCAGTGTTATAGAAGTGGTTTAAGAAGCTATTTGCTTCTACGGAACCTTTGAGCTCTAATTTTTTACATTGTGAATGAATGCAAGTTCTTATAAAGGTGTGCTAGAAAAGGCCTTCCCACAGTTTTTTGACCTGTTTGGACCAATATCGTGGACATTCCAACATGATAATGATCGCATCCATACAGCGATTACAGTAAGGTAGTGGATTCAGAGTCAAAATGTGGAGATGCTGGTGTGGCCCCCATACTCCCCTGACCATAACATAATAGAGAATGTGTGGAGACTTCTCTCACGTAAGGTATACGAGTCAGGGAGGCAATTCGCCATTAATCGCAGCCATTAAAAAAGCCTGGTCAGAAATTTCGCTTCAATACCTGGAAAATGTGTAAACTTTCCAAATCGAATTTACGAGACTATATTAAAAAGACGTGGGAACACTAGTTATAACTTCTGAAAAATAATCATACAATAGAAAAGAGTAAAATAAATCATTGAATTCAAATAATTTGTATTGTTTTATTCCATTTTATCCGTTTATTCAGATGTGCCAAACAAATGCTTGTTTTTTTGAGTACATTTAGTCTAACTACTGTGGGAGAATAACGGTAAACTTTAAGACAAATTTTGTTCCCCAAAACAAGCACATAGTGATGCTCTTTTATTACATATATAAAAAAGATGTGTCGCAATACATATGAACGGCGGCCATCAGTGTCGTGAAAATATAATGTGAACCTATTCAGATGATCGGCAGTGTATTTTACTTATAATAAGTGCTTTTTTCACATTTTTCAGTACGGAAAATCATTTTCTGCAAAAGTAATCAAAATATTTGAAAAATTGTTTTTTGTAACATAAAGTAAAGCCGAACTAAAAATACAATTCGTTTTTAATTTCGTGTACCCAATAAAAAGGTTATGAATACCCTTATAATGATTAAACACAGTTATGTAAGGAGGTGATATTTTGAAAGAATATACCGATGCACATTTGGGAATATTTAGCCTGTAAATGTATTCCACATTCATGAAGTGCGGTTAAAAAAAATCTCTGTACGAAATCTCTCTCGAAAGTATTGCCGATGAGAATAGCGATAAAACAAAGAATGGCACGAGAATTTGCGGCAAATATCTCAATGAGTGAGAGAACGATTATTTTTAAATCTCTCTAAAAGGCTCAAGTGTAGTAGTCGTGGAATGACGGTTAGTGCATTGGACTAAGGACTATCATGCCAAAGGTTTTGGGTTCGATTCTTGCCTATGCTATCTAAAGTTTTTTTCACGGGTACTGCCTCTTGCGAGGAATTAGCAAATTCTCCAAGAGTAATTCTTGTCATGAAAAGTGATTTCTCAAATTGACCATTCGAATTCGGTTTAAAACTGCAGGCCCTCTCCATCATTGGTAGGAACTGTTGCGCCACTCAATTTTTTTTTTTAAAGCGAATGTATATTATTAGGGAAGTAGTCTAAATAAGAGAAGAGTTTCGGACGAATATAAGCTTTGTAAATTATATTTAGTTCAGAAAAGGTTATAATCTTTTTGCATTGTTGAAGAAAACAAACACGAAACAGCATTTTTGACGATGTCAAATATGTGTTCAATACTTAAGTGATATTAAAAAAAAAACCTAGACATAAAACTGTTCAGCCTCCTCGATGCAAGTACATATCAACCATGGAACGTGGGATTCAAAGAAGGTCATCATTTTGGGGCAGTAGACAGCATTGAGTTTTCTAACCAACAAAATTTACTAAGTTTTTGATTCATAATTCAACAAAATGTCATTTGTAAAAATGGGGTAAAGCATCAGAAACAAAGCTACAGAGGCCTTGGGCACCGTATAGAAATTGGATAGGGATATCCTGGCTACCTAAAGAAGTTCAAATACAAACACCTTGACACGAAATTGTACTAAATATACGTACATGTTGATGCTTAAACTCTTAAAAGACCAATATGACTTGACTTAATTTTTAAGAATTATATTCATAACAAAGAGTGTATACCATTAACGAAATGGTACAGTGGGGCATATACGTACTTTTATTTTATTAAATTATAGATTTTTTTTTCTACACTGGTAGTTGTGTACTCAATTAGTTTAAGTGTTGCACACCTGTCTTTTCGAAGATTTACAACAAAGTCTAAGAAGGCAGGAAGTTACAAAAAAAAAGATAGAAAAAAAATAAAGGCAAAATTTGTGTTGGTTCTAACTAACTAACTCACTGTTTTAAGTGTTATAACCATTTTAATTTATTTCTGTATCCATCAACATCAGCACAAATACGTTTTTATAAAATGTGTTACAAATAAAAATTAAGGTTTTGAGATTTAAATGCAGGTTTTTTGTTTTGTCCATAATTTTGCAAGATAATATCCTTTAAATTTGACGTGCATGCAGTCATTAAATAATTCTTGAACCATTAAGTAAACTAACTACAGCCTAAAGCCTAGTACGCAGCTGAAGTGAAACGAGTTTTTTCGGCGAGTACAGAGCAAAATGAAAACGAAAACTACAGCGGAAAAATATCTGTGGAGAGTTGTATCAGCTATCAAAAACAATTGACAAGTTCTGACAATCAGCTGCTGGTAAACAAAAGTGAAAAAGATTTCTATTAACATTTTGTTGAGTAGTTAGTACATGTTTTTTTCATTTCTGGAGCAATATTACTCCAGAGGCTAGCAACGGCTGAACTATTTTTGTGAAGCCTCTGCTCCAACTTCCAAATATCTTCACTGGCTTCGATCAACGAAGCCAGTTTCTTTTTTTCCTCCAAAAAGAAATTAATTTTTTGTTCTTCAGTTTATTTTTTGGAAGTTCAAGTTCACTGCTCGTCTTCACCACTTCTTGCAGATCAACAATAACATCATCAACATACTGAGTTTCCCATTCAGAAATGTTTTGTTGGAAAACATTAGATAAATCCATTTTATTTTAAATTTTAAATCAAATATAAATCCAAGTCAAAACACCGAAAGTCACAAGTATACAATTTTTTTTTTAATAAAAAAATTAGACGTCAAAATTTAGCAAGCAATTAATATGCAGGGCAAATAAATTGAGAACGAAAAGAGTGGAGAATTTTACTAAGAAATCTAGTACAGCTATCCACTAAAATGGTACATTTCGTCGTTCAGCAGCGCACTGAACGAAAAGCGCATAGAAATTTTTCGTTTATGATTTCGTCGTGTCATTTTTGTATGGGAATTTTCATTTTGCATCAGCAGCGTACTAGGCTTTAGCAACAACACAATTTTGTTTTTTATCTATCATTTGCAACATGACCTATTTGTTCAGCTCCTATGTTTATGTAAATACTGTTCCAAATATTTGATTTTGTTTTACTCAAATGATGCTTTACATTTTTCGAACTAAGAAAAACATAAAAAGTCTTCTTTAGTAAAGCATTTAAATTTATAAGGCCAACCATTTAGTTTTGTAAATGATTTTCATTTACTTATTAATTTAGCCTGCATTAATTTCAATTTACTTTGTATCTTAATAATGACGAAGAAGCTTTTTGTAATATGTTCAATATTGCCTAATAGTAAGTCTTAAAGAAACTTGAAAAGAGCACATTTTCAATAACCCATTACTGCACGAGGTTTATTCATATTCATTTTTATTTCGCATTGACTTCGTCGTTGTCAAGGCGAAATAAAGTTTTTTTGAAAAACGACAAATTTAGATTGTTTATTTGTTGTAAATTTAAAGCTTCAAGGAACAAAAGTAATTTTTTAAGATAAAATAAGGTACCAAAAACAAAAACCAAGCAGAAATTTAACTTCGTAAAAACTCTACAAATTCTTTTCATAATCATTTTCACCCTTTAAGTTTTAAAATAAGTAAGTTTATAACCAATTTTAACTAAAAAGAAATTTAAAAACTCAACTTTTAGCCAATTAAATTTGCAAAATATCCTTCTGTACTCTATCGATGCTATTACTCGGTGTCAATTAGACGTTGTTATTTTCTGCTTCTAAGAAAAATTCAATTGCTTGTTTAAGCTTTATAGTAGAAGTATAGATAGTTTAAAAAATACAAAAAGATACAAAAATATCTAAAATAAAAATAAAAAGTGATAGGGAGCTTTTTTCTCGTACGTTTAAAGTCGTTGTGTTCGTTACCGTATATTAGAAGTGCACATACCTACATATGTGTAGTATAGACCAGCGCAGGTCTATTATATAGACGTATCTATGTTTATATCTATAGTGTGTATATTATTATAAGTAGGTCGCAAGTGACATGAGGTCAATGTACGATTGTGAATTAAAAGAGAAACGAAGGCCAAACACTCGCACTCTCGTTGAAAATAAACATATTTTACTTTGTCTTTTAGAATATTATAGCAGATACTGTGTAGATATGTTCGTATGTAGTTTTGTGTAAAATAGTATATGTAAAAATATCTTAAAACGTGCAATGTTTACATTTGCATTCATACTTATACAACAACCCCTCTCCCTCCCTTCGTTTTCAATTTCATCCTCGTAATAATTGCAATGATATTGTAGTTTCTATTGTTTGATCAAATATGAGTTTTTCTTATACGAAATGTAGAACAGTCAGTGAATTTATTTTAAATAAATATTTTTTTTTTGTTTTTATTCTTTATTTACATATATGAATTATTATTGACTTGACGTATGAGCGTGAATTGAGAATGGGGAATTATACACCTTTTTGATTGGCATGTGTTCCTATAAAAATGTGTTTTTGTTTTCAATTTCGTAGATAAAAATTAACAATTGATATATTGAAAGCTTTTAGTGTTTTTTCTAAGTATATTCAGTTATGATTTTATGCATTCCAGGTTTTTGTTGTAGGTGGACAGGGGTTTCAACAAGTGTATTGTGATCAAAATGCCAAATTACTTAAAAATTCATGGAATGCCACAAGAGAGCCATTTTGGTTCTTATCTTTTTATTTAATATGGAAATTACTTGTTTTTTGGCGTAAAACTTGAAATTAATTTTTCTTATCTCAACTATTCAATTATTTACAGTTGTAATGGATATTAAGCCTTTGTAAGGTTCAGAGCTAAAAAATCAACAAGGATAGCTATGAAAAGTTTTACATAAGTGTGAATGTTTAAACCAGTTTGTGAGAGTACTTCAAAATACATAATTTGAAGACAAAATACAGCATAGTCCGTTTAAAAACGCTAAAAAAGGGTGAGACAAGAAACCTTGCGTCGATGATGGAGTAACGTAATCGAGTTGATGATGTTAATGTCACCAATCATTTTAAAAGCTCTTTTTTGAATACCGTCCAAGAGGACAGTGATGCAAGTGCCACTCATAGATAGTGGCAAAGAGGATTTATCTCGCTTTAACGATACAAGACCGCATTAGGTTATCGAAGCATTAAATTCCTAAAGATTTTGTATTCATAATTGTACAATTCTGTGTAGGTCGGAATTTAATGAACATATCAAATTTTGCAGTTACAGTTCAACAGCAAATCCGAAGAGGAGGGCTGTGAGTCTGGAAACGAATATGAAAAGCTAATTGTGCTATTCAGCGCTAGTCAACGAAACAGTGTATTGTATTAGAAGTAGCAGACAGGAGATCATTTATAAAAATGAGGAAAAGGATCGGAGACAAAACGGAGCCCTGGAGCACACTATCATTTATTTAAAGGGTTCCAAACTTGAATCCGTCTCAAACTACTTGTATTAAACGGTTCGAAAGAAAATTTCTAATCCAAAGAAGAAGAGATTCGCTGATACCGAAAGCACGCATTTGCGATAAGAGAGCAAGATGGTAGACTTTATCAAATGCCTTTGAATTATCAAGTGCAATAATCTTACTTTCTCTACACCGATGTAAGGATTTGTTCCACTGTTCGGTGAGATGAACCATGAGATAGCCTTTGCTACGAAAGCCGTATTGCCGGTCATTAAGAAGCTTCCGTTCCTCAAGATATTTCTTAAGCTGATAATTAATCAGCGATTCATGACCGTAGAAATAAAGGACGTTAGTGCTATCAGGCGATAATTTGGGGGGTAAGAAAATTCGCATTTTTAAGGATTGGCTAAACAAATGCATTTTTCCAACTACTCGGATCGACCCCAGATAAATAGGATAGATGGAAAAGGATTTTAACTGTATAGGAAAACTTGTTCAAAAATGTCGTAATGTCGTGGTATATCTTTTACCTAAGCGGGTTTTTCACTGCGTTTGTGCAGAATGAGAATGCACGCTGCTCTATCAAGGTCGAAAAAGATCTTACTGATGCATTTGATGTCAATAAAGGTTTTAGACAAGGCAATATACTGTCATGCGACTCCATCAATATCATTCTGGAAAGAATTGTGCAAAACTCAACCGTCAACACTAGAGGCATAATCTTCCAAAGGTCCATCTAATTACTCTTACTTAAAACATGATATTGACAAAATTGGAAGATTAAAGCGTGATGTCAGTGGAGCGTTTTTGAGCATTGCGACGGAAGCGAAGAAGATGGGTTTAGTGTCCAATGAGGGCAAGACCAAGTTTATGCTGTCATAATAAAAAAGACATTGAATAACGACGTCTTGGACAAAACGTCACCATGGACAGCTATAACTTCGATAGTTAAGGACTTTGTCTACCTAGGCATCGCTATAAGCCTAAACAACGACACTAGCGCTAAAACAAAGGAAGAATAACTCTTGCAAATCGCTGCTTCTTTGGATTTAGAATTAGAAGGCAATTGAGAAGTAAAGTCCTCTCTCGAGCATCTTAAATCAAAATTTTTAAGACACTAATCATCTCGGTTCTCATTTATGGCGCAAGGCCTGGACCCTTTTAAAAAAAGATGAGAGCGTCTTAGGATTCTTCTGGTAAAAAATTCTTTGGGTGATCTTTGGTCCCGTACGCATAGTTGGAGAATGGAAGAGAAGATTTAACGACGAACTAGACCTAGTTAACATAATTAAAGTCCAACGGCTTAGATGGCTAGTTCATGTAGAGCGAATGGACAGCAACGCTCCAGCCCGGAAGGTCTTCGAATCCAATCCCGAGGGACGGCGCAGTAATTGAAGACCGCGACTCAGGTAAGTCGTAGTGCGAGTAGAAGACTTAACTTAAGGCGTATTAAAAATTTTATTGGTGGAGATTTAAGTTTAATTTATATTTTCTTGAAGTGCCTTGCCTTGACATATTCAAATATACAAATTTAATTTCAATGGAAATTCTATTGAATGTGGAAACAAAAAGAAAATGAAATCGTTCAGCTATAAAGTTCGTTTTTGCTATAAAGTGGTCATTCAAATAAAATTTTATTTCGAACTTCGTAGCCCATCTGGAAAATGTGAATATTCTTAAAATCGAAAAATTACTGGACATGTGTCAAAATAAAATCAAAGAATAAAGGCCCAACTATAATAGGCATAAGCAAACATAAGCTTATGTCAAAAACCCAACGAAAATTCACTTAAGTCTGCGAAATTACTGCATAGCCATAATGCAATTTTGCTCACGTATCTACATGTCAGATTTTACTTATGCGGCGAGCGACTGGGATCGCTCTTGCTTAAGTGTGCTTTAGTTAACGAAACTGAGAGAAATTGACCGAAACGGAGCTAGACTCCATTATGGTTACTCGTATTGAGATTCTTTGTATTCGCACGTTTACTTATGCGCGCATATGCAAGCTTATACCTATTATAGTTGGGCCTTAATAGAGAAGAGAATTAAATATGTACACTACAGTATTTCAGCAGTTTTGAGTAAGACAGTACAAATTTATTTTGTATTACTACGACTACTTTTCGCATGGTTTGTAGTTTTGTACGAATGTTATTATAATAATGAAAATGACTAACCCTCCTAGTCTTAGGTTTTCAATAAGTAGGTAAACCTACCTTTCCAGATTTTGCGGTTTCGAGAAAAACACGCCTTTTTAGCTGTACATTTTCCATTTTTTTTAGCACCCTTACCCCTACTCTAACCATACATTTTTCTTAAGAATAAAATCTAACCCAAAATTTAAATTTAAGCCCAAAACCAAACCTAAATTTAAACGCCTAGGTCTTTATAAAGAAATCTTATCTTAATCAAATTCAAAAAAACTCCTTTTTCAAAAATAGAAAACCCACCGTTCCACATTCTACACTTGTTAAAATTTCGTAATCGGAATCCTGTTTACACCTTTTTCTAATTTATTACCGCTCTAATTGTGTTACCCGATGCACATTGATCTGTGTCACACCAACTTACAACAACAAAGTAAACACAAAAAAAGATTAGATCAGTAGTTTGTTGCAAATACATATACCTACCTACCTATTTTAAGCCATTATAATAACAATAGAAGGTATAAGTACATTAAAAAAAAAAATTATATGCAAATGCATTGCAAATCATGCGCGCAACATGCCCCAAAAGCCATGTAGATAACCAGCTGTATAGTTGATAGGTTGGTTTCTCATATCTTAAAGTACACATGAATTGTCAGCTGCACAACAAAACATATCTAGAGGTACTACCTAACTACCTACAACATCAAACAATCACCTCCCGAAAAATCTAAAACAGCTCGTTTGCTACTTCTAAGGAGGCGACATGCAGCGCCTCACCGCGCGGCGGCATATGCGATACAAAAATACCTAATAATAAATTGGGTTCGCCTCCTGGTGTCAAGATTAATACTCTGGAACTAGGTAAATGTCGTCATATTTTTCACTTTTTTGTCGAAACAGAAACTGAAACCAAAACACGAGTAGTTTTGGCAAATGCAATCCAAGACTCAAATACCTACCTAACATCAAAGCAAGCACAGCTGAGTAGTGCCATTGTCACCATACCACGCACCTATAAAGAGGCGGGCGGCTAGCTGCTGCTCCTACCCTAGCTAGACGACTTCAATAAGTAGGTAAACTGAACAATTTAACAACAGCACGAGATGTCACCCTCTTGCTTCTTTCACCCCTTGTCAAACTAAAGACAACCACAAACGTCAACGACGACGACGACGACGAAATCGAGAAAAGGGAGCAACGACCGGCCGAATCCATGGCCTACTTAACAGGAAATAGTTCGTTTATTATATCAGCGAGTTAGTTGAGTATGAGTGTGAGTGTATGTCGATGTGTGTTAAGTGTGAGGTAAGAGTGTGCGCGAAAAATGGGCATGCCGCACAGGCTTGCCAACTTGAGCTATTTGTTGGAAATTGAGCTAATGATAGGGAATTGGGCTATTAATGGGAAACTGATCTATCTTTAAAAAAAGTTCTAGACAAAAGCTTCAGTATGACAGGTCAATCATAATTGATCTAAAAATAGCCCAATCATAATTAAGCTAAAATCTTAAAATACAAAAGGTGATTTATTAAAAGCTATAGGCATGTTTTAAAAAAAAACATACAATTCAGAAAAATGCATACAATCCTTATTTAAATCGATAGTACGGTCCATATACTTTAATGTTTGAAGATTGTTTAATGGAAATGTTGAGCTTGACTGCGCCTCAAATGTCAATTTCGGCGTACTCTTTCCATCTTTTCGGCCAGCATCTCGGGAATAAATGCCTCAATGTTGTCTTCCAATGCGTCAATTGAAGCGGGCTTGTCTGAATAGACATGAGCTTTAACATAACCCCACACAAAATAGTCTAAAGGCGTTAAAGTCGCACGATCTAGGCGCCTAATTGACCGGTCCGGAACGTGGAATAAAATGTTCACCGAACTCGCCTCTAGTCCATTGTTGCTCGAGCTGTGGGGCTTGAGGCACCGCCTTGTTGAAACCAAATGTCATGCAAGTCAAGCTCTTGCGTTTAGGCAAACAAAAGTTGGATAACATCTCATGGTAGCGCTCACCATTCACAGTTACGTTACGATTCGCATCATCTTTGAAGAAGTACGGTCCAATGATGCCACCAGCCCATAAACCGCACCAAACTGAAGATGTTTGACAGTGAAACAAAACACTTAACGTGCGTCAGCTGTTTAAACCAGTGTTGCCAAAAAGATAATAGCTAAAAAATCACCCTTTATTTAAGAAAACAGACGCAAAAGCGTACAAAAATTAATTAGTGTTGATGAATTTCGTGCATTTCGTAATACAAATTCTAATTCTCCCTTAAAACAATCACCAGAAGTGATGAATAAATTACATAAAACAGTGTACAATAATTCTAATAGGATTTCATATTTTCAAACGAATTTTTAACTGCTTAATACTTCAACTGTACTAATACTGTTATATCTATTCTTTTAGCATAAGCACGAAATTTATTTATTCCTTTTTTTTAATAAAAGTAAATTATTTTTAAATTGCGCTTCTTAACTTCGAGTAATTTAAGACATGGCAACCCTGATGATATATGCCAACAAATGCAAAAAGTTTTTCAAACAGATTTTCACTCACAAGTCACATCGCAACGAGATCGAAAGCGAACTTTTTCTTTCAATTCCAATTTCAATTTGAACTAAAACTTTGAGTTGGGTGATTACACTACTGTTTAATGAATTAGGCACAATTAAAATCTTTGTAAAAATTAAGGTTTTGACTTCTTTTATATGGTTAAAACATATTTTATTTATTTACATTACATTACCTTCCAAAGTTTAAACCTTTTTAAAAATAATTTAGTTTTCAAAAATAACTTCCATAATCTCTGCTTCTCCTGATTTCAAATGATTTTGACAATTTACAAACAAGGAATAGAACTGTCATTTTTGCACTAGCGGTTATGAAAAGGATTTGTTAATGTGGTCAAAGGCGTAATATTAACTACGCATTGGAAGTTATTTTAATAGGTGCGTGATTTGGTACGCTGCCAGCTTTCACATTTTATGAATAAAAAAGATATTGGATTCTAGAATAAATGTTTGGAATGAAAGTGTATTCTATTATTGTTCAGGATTAAACAACATTTAATATATTTATCATCAATTCAAACTATTTTAAATTATTTACTTTATTTCAATCATTCAAATCATTCAATTCGTACTTAAATTCATAAAAGTTATATCATTTACACATTTTGCCAAACATTCAAACCATAAACTATGTTATTTCTACATATTTCATTTAAACGTCTTTTTTAAAGTTAACAATATCAGGTAAAGCATATAACATTCTTGACGTGCAGCTGAAAAACAAATCTCTATACTTGGCATTTCGTCCGAATTGAAAAAAAAATTATTTTTTATTTTTGTTTTAAATACGTAGCGATTTTAAGGGAAATAAATACTATTGGTAATTTACGATTTAAAGGCTAAAATTGTATTCAGAGTTTGTTGGCCAAACTAGTAGTAGGCATTTTGTAAAAATAACTTCAACTGTTTTTTAGTTTTCCGTACTTCGGTAAACTTTATAAAATTTACACATAGACCCTTATAGCTTTGAATTCTTTCCAAAGGAAACATAAAAGTCTTTTTATTGATTCGTACTGTAATATAAGGTGGTGATGAATGTTTTGTTTAGTTTAGTTTTTGTTCAAAAATAAATGTTCGAAAGCTGTTTTTTAAACATATAAGCATTTAGCAAAGAAATCTGTGTATGAAGTCAAAATATTATGATTAATTTTTGTGCTTTAAAGAACAACTTTGAAATTATTAAACTTGATACTTGACGCATCTATAAAATAAGTATTAATCATTTAAGTTGTAAACTAAGCGTATTTTAGTGTGAGCGAATATATGTTTCAGTTGACTTGGTAAAATTTTCATTTCAAAAATAAAGTCAAAAAAAAATCCAACCGTTTCAGTTTTAAAAAAGTATGTTTTGTTTACGACACAAAACAAAATGTGTAAAGAATTTAATTTTAGACAAAAACTTTCAAAACGGATTTTTAAAATTTCATTTTTCTTATAAATAATTGCCGGAAATAATTTCTATACAAAAAAAGCAAAACATACAATTGTTAAAATATTTATTCATTTTTTTAAATCATTTAACTTCAAAATAAAATATTTGAATTTTGTTTAAAATTTAGTTATCAGATGAATTTCATTGTCAAATACCAAATTTTATAAAAACAAAATGTTCACAAACACTTCATAAAGTAAGTCTAAGGTTATGTATTTCGAAAAACTGAATATTTATATTTGTTAAATGCTCTATTAATAAAGAGAACTTGATTAATGTATTATTTGTTGAAAATTATAACCCTTTTTGTTAGATAGGTTATTATATTATGAATTAGTAAATACATATACCTAGAATTCAAAATGTTGGATGTCAAAATACTGTTTTATAAAAATCTATTTGCACAAAATACTGCATATTCAAAAAACTGCCAAAAATCTGTACCAAGATTCTGGTTGGTCAAAATTTTTGTAATAGGCTTAAAATAAATGAAATCCTTTTTCGTATTTCCAATTTTTTAAGTACAGAATTATTTGAATTGATCTTTTTTTTTGGAAATATTCAATTGTGGAACAACATTTCGACCCACGTACTTTATAAATAAAAAAAGATTTGTATTTAAAAATACATAAAATATTTTATAAAAAAACGTTAAAGATCAGAACTTTGCAAAAAACACACTTTTTTACGATGCATTATTCTGAATTAAGGAGATTTTATTGCCAGTACTGTAACATACAGTGTTCTGTTTATACAGTCTTTTGATGAACAGTATTCTTATTCTGATGGATTTTGGAATACAGACTTTAAGACATTCAGCATTATCACTAAACAGTATCATAAGAGTATAAAACAAAATTTGTTAACATAGAATTTTAATATCTAAAGCACTCCAATTTTCAACAAAAATGCATTCTTGTTTTTGAAGCTCAATGTTCTTCAATTGTTAAGGCAGTTGAAAACTATCAGCCAAATTAATAAACGTGGAATTACGAAGGCTTTCGTCTTATCCTATAGACTAAGTTCAAAATGCTATGAATAAAATCGAAGAGGGTGGTTTAACAAAAGAACAAGATCTAAATGTGTCATATTTATTCTGAAATAAAAAATGAAGTCAATAGTTTTTATAAAAAAGTGTGATAGATTTGTTGAGTTTTTAAACCAATTCCAAGTATGTATTGGACAATCAGCAACAGAAAAGGAAAAATATACAAAAAGCAAGTATATGTTCCAGCATAAGTGCTAAACGATGACGATTTCAGAAAAAAATGTAGGTTTTCCAAAGAAAATTTGATGAAATTGGTTACAGTTGTTACCGAAGACCCTAAAGGGGGACACAAGAGGTGGACAAAAACAGACACATTACGAACAGTTAAGAAATGATAATAATTTTGACAGATATATAAAAACAAGAGAATTCTTGGGTGTGTTTACAGATTATCAAAATTTGCTGTCAAAACCCATCCCAAAAATAACCCAAGTCTGCTGAACTTGGTAGAAATTTCAAGTTATTGTAGTAGACTTTTTTAAGAAATTTTTTATAAACGTCATTTTACAATTCCAAAAATATTTCGGTTTTATTCATGGAATATTTTAAACCACAGCTTAACTCTTATTCCCTGGTTTAGTAAACTCGGTGAATAAAGGTGGAATAAGCGTTTTTATAAATTTTGCTGTATATGTTTTTTTTATTTTTATATGAATATATGATTTTTATATATTTCGAAGAAATCAAAAATAATTGGATGAAACAAATTTCAATAATATTTATTTTATTTTGATATTTATAAATTAGTCCTTTTACGAGTAACCTCAACCCAGTAGTCGGAATTTTGGTTTTGGCGTTATTTCCATATACATTTTTACATTTACAAACCGATAGATTTTTTTTTAATTTTCTCTAAAATTTTATTTTTTAACTTAGCTTCTTTAAGTAAGAAAAACATATTTTTGAATTGCTCCGAAAAAGTACCGCTCATAGAAACGTTATTTTGTTTCTTAATTTTCTTAGCAACTTACGAATTAATTTTTTTCTGATTAAGCTCTTATATTGCTTTAACAATATTTGATTATAAAAAGAAAATTTTGCATTGTTTCTATTTTTAAAAAAATATTGAATTTTTATTTTCAAATTTCTATATCTCAAAAAGGGGTCAACATTTTTTTACGAAATTCAAATGTAAAGCGAACATTTACAATCACTAAACAACTGCATACCAAAAATATTTTTAGAACAAAATTGAAAAATTTTATATATAGTAAAAAATTAATGTAAAAAAAAACCGCTCTAACGATTTTCAAAAAAAAATTCAAAAATCAGGGGTTTTATGATATAAAAAAAAGCATTAAAATTTTTGAAAACAAACTTATTTTTCGGGTAAAATTTTGAAACATAAAATAGTATAAAATGTATTTTCTATTAGAATCACTTTTTAAACGTATGTTATACCTGTAAAGGTGTTACGTACAACCTCTACAACTTTTGCTTACGTGTTCACTTCATAACCAAAATTTAAAAGGCACCAGAGCCTGACTGTAAACAACACATGAATAGCAATTTGTACTTTAACGAAAAAAAAATAAACTGAACGTAAAAACTCCATGTTTGCGCTAAAACCTTGAAGGAAGGAAATAATATGATTGGATTGTAGTAATTATCTTCTAGCTACTAATAACATTCCTTCATTATCATCATAAACATGGCTGAGCACACCAATGAACTATTCTTTATTCGATTTAGACACCTGACTAACTACACAACCAATAGACGATCGCTTTACAATTTTAACACACATGTTCTTCCTCTTTCTTATCTTCAGATAATTTACTTTACATCCTGGTCCTTCTAATATCAAATTAAAATAAAGCTATCCAAAGGAAAAAGATTTGAACAAACTAGTTAAATACACAAACAATTGTTTTCGTTAAGTATGCTTTCTAGTAATTTTCATTGCCGGGATGAGTTATCCTAGGATAAGTTGTGTCTTGGGATGAATCACAGGGTTTTTGACCAATCAAATGGCATTTATATCTTTGAAGACAAACTTATTTTACAGGTATACTTTAAAATCTTATAGAGGTTCCTTTTTTAAACAGACTTTTAGCATACAGGAGCAAGTTCAAACGACCCAGTCGTGCATTTTATTTTGTTTGTTTTGGGTAATAATAAAATATATTTAAATGTGATTAACTTCAAGTGATCTTTACAGTATGGCTATGAAAATGCAAACTTTAACATGGATACAATTTTAAAAATCTTAAAAATATGATTCAAGCTCATATTTTAAACAAATTTAACATACACTGTAAAACTATCAGATAAATGTGTACCCAATTCCATCACTTACCTCACCCTCCCCCCCCCCCCCCCATCCACATCAAACCTCGAACATCTTTTAATTTTCCTCACTTCTCTTTTTTCCGTGAAAACGAAAGCTTTATTTGTGTGCTCTACACGCACATTATTGTTCATAGCGCACAAATTACATCGCATATAAAATAGAAACCGCAAAAGCTGAAAGCAAAATTTATATGTAGATATGGTTCTATGTTGGTACACATGAGAGTGTTTGCCTGTTCTGGGAAAAACTAGGTTAATACGGTCACTGACCGCCAAGCCAACCAACAGATTGGTGTGATAATACATAAATAAATTCACTTGTCGGATCTTACATTTCAATGAACAATTTATTTTGTGAGTTATTTTTTTTGTACGCTTAGAGTTTCCATTCTAACATAAAATTGTTCACCTACTGTCAACTTAGGGGTGCATTTTTGGTTACAAATTGCACGTAAAGCAGATCTAGGTTTAAGTATCCTTTTCAGGACATTCCAGCTTTATTTCATTTATTAACTACTTACTTCTATAAAGTGAGTTAATTTTTGACATATTGATCAAGATATGGTTTTAATGGAAAATTTTACAATGATTCTTATCACCCAGTTTAACAGTCGCAATGTCAAACAATAAGAAGTGTCACTTAAGTGCCCAATATGGTTGACTCAAATGTCACTTATTTAGTTGCGTATTCTACAAACTTGGGCTCAACTGTCAACTGTCTAGAACTGTCAAATTTGAATTACATTAAAGTCATATCGGAGATCGTTTGTATAAAACTAAAATGGCAACTAGTATGTAACTCACCAGCTAGAACACGCCCAATTAGACGTTCAGTATCATCAATATGCCTTGCATTAGCAAACAGATCTTCACGACTGCCAACTGTCATTTTTATAAAGTCCAACAACAACAACTTTTATAAACACACCGAGGAAACTCTTATTAATAATATTGAAAGAAGATTATATTGGCACTCTTAATTATACGGCACAAAGATTGAAGATTGTTTAGTTTATGTTTTTATTTTTAATTAATTAATTAAAAGTCCAATTTGTATTTATATGGCACCAATAGAATTTTTAAAATTTCACTAAGTAACATTCTTTTTTAATTAAAGATCAATTTGAACTGGGTACATTTATTTATACATTTATTTATAAGGTACATTTTATTTAAGTTTAACATTTTTTTTTAAATATAATATCTATATAAAACTATTATCACAAAATTGTTTTATGAATTATTTTACAACTAGACTGTTTTCGTTTAGTGTTTTTGAAAAGGTTCTTATTCATTTTCACGATCCTAGTCTTGCGGTCATTTAAAATAATTTAGAATCCACAACGGTTGTTAGTTTTGACAAAATGTAACTGTTTCACTATGTTCAACCTAATTCACAAGAATTGCTATTTTGTAATAATTTTGTTTACTATTATTTTTTATCAATTTGAATTCAACTTTGCCGCAACCAAAATTATAAATAATTGTGCTTCTATTTTTTTTGGAATGAAAACACTTTTACGTTTTCAGAGGGAAATAAATGGATAAATATGGAAGCACGTTGCTTGCCGTTTTGCCAATGGTGCGCTACAGTGTGTTCTCTGAGTTGCAACGGTAACGTTTAATGAATTTTAATATTGGCGATGCCACCAACAGCACAACTACCGCCACCGCCGCCGCAACAAAACGAGGAAAAGCTTTATTTTTGTTGTATTAACAGAAAACAGCACACCTCCCTACCACCTCATCTCTCAGCAACCACAATAAGTCAATATGAGTCTTCTTTGTAAACAGGAACAGCTGTAAAATGTCAACTGTTTGTGTGCGCGCTTTTAATGCAATTTTTCTAAGATAAATCTAAATGAGAGCGAGAGAGGAAGAAGGAGAATGAGAAAACTAAAAATGATAGAAAAGTCATAGATGTAGAATAACATCGCACAATGAGCTTTTCATATATTTTTACTATCAAAACTGCAAAAAAGTTTGAATTTGCAGAATTAAGCTTAGAAAACTGTTATATTCGCATTTTCTTACGTAAAGTGTTATACAAAAAAGCTTACAAATGTAAGCTTTCTGTTTAAATGTGTTATACACAATTTAAGCTTGTGATAATTTTGGCTTTTTCGAACTTTTTTTTCGATACTAAACTTAATTTTAAAAGTAAATTATTATAATAAAAATACATAAATGAAAACTTTGCAGCCCTAATTGTGCAGTTTGTGCCCAGTAGGGGGACATAACATACATACATACATGTAACGTAAAGCAGCTGTTGAGGTAGGTAGCCGTTATGTGAACATTTAATTTTGTTTTAAATTAAAATTAAGAAATATTTAATAATAAGAAGTTACTTGGAAATCGTTTCACAAAAAAATACTGTTTTCTGTTAAGGTCAGATAATTAATATCTGAAAGCAATCCTAAAAGCTGTCTTATTTTTTGAACCAGATCATGTATTTCGTTTTTAAGTTTCGCATTTAAATATTTTAAATAAGAATGCTTTCAGAATAAAAAATTAAGTTCATTGATGATGGTAAATTTACAAATCCTTTTAAATTTGTCCTGCGATTTTTAGTTTACTTCAAGAACCGTCAGATCCCATTTTGTATGCTATTAAGAAGATTAAAACAAATATAAAAATACAACATTTTTATTACATGCATTCTGGAAAGAATGCAGCTTTAAAACCTTGTTGTAATTTTTGAACAAAGGAACAAACTAATCCTTAAAATATTTCAAAGCAAAACAAAATTATCTTTTAGCTTATCCATAAGAGAAGAGGCGCAGTACTTCAAAGTGGATTTTTACAATTAATTCATACAGCAAAAAAATGTGCTAAGGATTATATTCAAAAGATATAAAAAAAAGTACGAATACACCAGATATTTGTCATCTTTCAAAAAATACAATTACTGGAAACCAATATTACATCTTTAATGGGCCTTTACTTCTTGCTTGTCTGGAAACCATTTTCATTGAAATTCTTTTTTCTGACTTCTTTTCTAGGAAATAACTTACTTAACGGTTGGTTAAAATTCTCAGAAACTATTTTTATATTTTCCCAATATTGGTCAATCTTTTTCGTGATAATTACGATTATTTATTTCTATAATTTTTTAAATCTGTAGTAAATTTTGATTTAAGTAATTTTCAACATTTATATTAAAACTTTTTAACTCCCCATAGGAGGTTAATGTAATGGGTCCAATTTGTCAAATTGAAAATTTTGACATTTTTCGAAGTTTCAAGGTCCCTAGAGTGGAAATAAAATATATTTAGAAAGATGTCTTTGCGTCTGTGTGTACGTACGTTCGTACGTTCGCTACGTTTTTTTCGTCGTCCATAGCTCAAGAACCAGAAGAGATATCAATATATTTTTATAAATCAAAAAAACTGAAAAAAAAAAGTTTGTCACCTCCAAAATTTTAGGACTAAAATATGATTTTATCTCCAAAACAATTTTGTGCAACGAAGAATAATGTTTTTGACATCTGATAAAATTTTGAGAAAAACCGAATTGACAGTTTTTTTTATAAAAAATAAAAACCTAAAAAAAAATTACTCAAAGTTCGTAAAAATTGAATATCGATTCAAATATCTTTTCAAACACTTGAAATTTAGGCTTCAAGCTTATTTTATCTTATAAAAAATATTGCTTATAACATTTTGAAAAATGTTGAGAAAAATCGAATTG
Organism: Eupeodes corollae; assembly: GCF_945859685.1. NCBI lineage: Eukaryota > Metazoa > Arthropoda > Insecta > Diptera > Syrphidae > Eupeodes > Eupeodes corollae. The sequence goes on along the minus strand of NC_079147.1, from coordinate 261,148,211 downwards.
ACAGTTTTTTTTACAAAAAGAATTAACAAAAGTTGGTAAAAAATGATTTTCGACTCAAATATCTTTTCAAAAATTTGAAAAAATAGCTTCTTATAAACTTTTACTTATATGAAATATTGTTTTCAACACTAGGACAAAGTTTGAGAAAAATCGAATTAACAGTTTTTTTTACAAAAAATAAAAACCTAAAAAAAAATGTAAAAAAGTTGGTCAACATTGATTTTCCAATCAAATATCTTTCAAAAATTGTAGGCATTGGCTTCAAACTAATTTTATCTAATAAGAAATATTGTTTTCAACATTCAGTTAAAGTTTTAGAAAAATCGAATTAACAGTATTCTTTAAAAAAATTAAAAACCGAGAAAAAATTAACAAAAGTTGGTAAAAAATGATTTTCGACTCAAATATCTTTTAAAAACTTTGAGATAATAGCTTCTTTTTTCTTATAAAAAATATTGTTGTAAACATTAGGACAAATTTTGAGAAAAATCGAATTTACAGTTTTTTTTATAAAAAATAAAACCTAAAAAAATGTATAAGCTGGTAAAAATTGAGTTTCGACTCAAATATCTCTTCAAAAATTTTAAATATCGGCTTCAAACGAATTTTATCTTATAGGAAATATTGTTTTTAACATTTGGTAAATTTTGTAAAAAATTCGAATAAACATTTTTTTACAAAAAATAAAACTAAAAAAAAAACAATACTAATATTTGGTAAAAATTTACTTTCGACTCAAATAGCTTTTCAAAAACTAAAAATATTGGCTTCAAAGTTATTTTATTTCACAGAAAATATGGTTTTTAATATTCAGTAATTTTTATATAAAAATCCAAAAGTCCGTTTTTTCATAAAAAAATAAAATCTACAAAAAATAGTACGCAAATTTGGTAAAAATTGATACGAGCACATTTAGACAAACTTTTAAGGAAGACAAATCGACAGACGGGATGGGAAGTTATCAGTGTGGGTCGCATCCCAGCCTCTTTGTTTAAATGTATTTGTTAGTATATCCTAGGAACAAAGAATGACATTGAAGATTATACTCTTATATATGTTGCTGACCTTTGGAAACTTTTTATTAGAAAATTCAGGAGCGTATCCGAAACCCGCTTTTTAAAATTCCTTTTTCAAAAACCCCGAAAAAAGTTTTAAAATCCCGTCTTCTAAAATACCGATTTTTTAAAATCCTGCTTTATGTATTTATAATTTCGATTTTGCAAGTTGTTTAGTTTTAAAAAACAGCGCGATTTTTTTAATTCGAACAACTAGTTTTGATTGCAAAATCGGGATAATCAAAAATTTATTTATTCATTTATTTATTCATCAAGCAGAGCTCTTAAAGACTTAAAGACTACTTAGAACAATAGTAAGTTTATATAAATAATAATAAATAAAACAAAACAAAAAAAAAAAAGAATGTACAATTAACATTAACCACCGAAGTTTATTATTAATAACAATTTTTTTTAAAGAGTCCCTACTTAAATATAAATTAAAATCTACAGCATTACAAACAGAATTAGCTTGTCTTAAACAGCAAGTTAAGGGTTCTTTGATTCCATAATTGACCCTATGAAAGGGTACACAAAATAAACGATTATTACGTAATTCACGCCAAGGAACATGAAAGCCAATCAACGAAAGCAAGTGAGGGCAATTGATTTTATAATTTATTAAATCTGTGACAAGCATTACATCGAAATAAATACGTCGTGATTCTAGGGATAGAATACCCCTGTTATATGAAGGCATATCCATGTTCCAACGCAATATCCGAATTGGAATTCTAGTAAAGCGTTTCTGAATTCGTTCAATTCTCGCCGAATAAGTTTTATACATAGGATTCCAGGTAGATGGGCAGTATTCTAAAATTATGAAAAATATAAGGCTCTAAGAGTATATGGATCAGAGAAGTCTTTAGCGTTCCTAGAAATAAATCTGAGCATAGAACTGGCCTTAGAAATAATATAGTCAATGTGATTAGCGAATTCGAATTTTAAATCAAAGATTACACCCAAATTCTTTTTTTCTCAGTGACTTGCCGCGACCGAATAACATACTATGACATTTAGAAACATTTAAATGAAGATCTTTGTTAGAACACCAAACGGAAAGATTATCAAGATCATTCTGTAGCTTTATGCAATCGGAAATAGAATTAATGCGCAGGAATAATTTAAGGTCGTCAGCATCCATCAAACAAGAACAATTTTTTAGACAACTGGGAATATCATTGATAAACAAGAGAAAGAGGAGAGGACCCAAATGACTACCTTGTGGGACACCGGAAGTAACAAAAACAGGGTTGGAAGTAACATTCAAACATATTTAAACCATGTCAATAAATTGGAATGAAAACCGATGTTATGAAATTTGGAAATTAATATTGAGTGATCAATTCTGTCGAACGCTTTCGCGAAATCAGTATACACCACGTCAGATTGGTTTCCTTGTTCTATAGCTTTGAGTACATAATTACTAAAAATTATAAGATTATTTGTAGTTGATCTTCCACTGATGAAACCATGCTGCAAAGTCGAGATTATTTCTTTCACAGAAAAAAGTATTTTTTGTATAAATAATTTTTTCGAATAGCTTAGGGATCATAGATATTTTGCAAATCGGACCATAGTTGGTTACCGCATTTTTGGATCCTGATTTAAAAACAGGATAAATAAAGGAACTCTTCCATTGTTTTAAAAATCAACCTTCACGGAGAGAACGGTTGAAAATGATTTCGAGGGGGATTGCTAAGGAAATAAAGCATTTTTTTTAAAACAATAGGAGCAATTCCATCATACCCAGAGTGTTTATCTTTATGTAACTTTAAAAGTTCACAGATAATATCTTCTTTATCAACTGATAATTGGTTCATATTAATCAATTGAGATAAAGACATCAACCAGGGCCTCGTTTGATTATAAGAAGGATTAAAGATGGATTGAAAAAAGTCAGCAAAAAAATTGCTGATTGTGGACAGATCACTACAAATTTGACCGTTATAACGTATAGAATTCGGAATTCCGGTGGAACTTTTTTTGTCATTTATAACTTAAAGAAACATTTACTATTTCTTTTTATTTTAGATTCAATACTTAAAATATATTGGTTGTATAAGAATTTATTGAGAAAATTGAATTCACGATTACACCGAAGATAGTTGATGTATAAACTATTATCATCCCTAGAATCACGATAAAGTTTGAAAGCTTTATTTTTTCGATTATTCAAATTAATAAGCTTTTTATTGAACCAGTTGGGCTTAGTTTGAGATTTCTTCAAATATTTAGGAGTATATAAATCAAATGCCTCACCCAGCAGATTCGTTAAAAGAGTAAACGATTCCTCCACATCAACATTTTCAAACATAGAGAACCAATCAACCTTATTGAAAAAATTTGAGACATTAAGAAAGTTACATTTATCATAATTAAGAAAAGAAGTAGTTTCAGAAGTTTTCTTTATATATTCTAAGAATTCAAATGATATGCAAAGTACAAGATGATTTTCGGAGTTAGGCAAAGGAGGTGGAGTAGTAGTCAAGATTACGATTAAGTTTATTACGAAAACAATTGATTTGTATGAGCCCAAATCCAGCTAGAGTAACAACAACCACACTCTCGCAATCACTTATAACATTAAATGGTATTAAATATTTATCATCCGGATCAAAGACCCAATTTACAGCAGGTAAATTAAAATCACCTAAGATTATAATATGCTGATTATCTGTTAAATTATTTAAAATAAATGAACAATTATCGATATGCGTTTTATATACTTCAAAAGAACTCTTCGTTGGTATATAACTAATAATAAGAAAAACATCATGATTATTACTAACACAAAAACGAATAATTAATTGATCAATATTCAATGCAGAATTTGAAGAAAACGGCAACTCTAACTGCATACTGTTGATAGACGAACGCACCGCAACCAACACACTACCCCCTCGAGTCTGTCCAGTTGTGAATAAACAGCGATCATTACGATAAACATTAAACAGCTGGTTTTCAATCATTTCCGAACTGAAATGGTTCTCAGAGGGCCACGTTTCAGTTAGAGCAATTATATAAAATTGTTAAGAAGAATATCATGGGATTATAAAAAAACGGTATTATAAGAAACGGAATTACAAAATGCGGGATTTTAAAAATTTGGGATTACAAAAGCAGGATTATAAAAAACGGGATTTTAAAATCGGGATTTTAAGAAACGGGAATATAAAAACCGGGATATCGAACACAACAAGATTTTTGCTTATGAAGAGAAGAACAAATTAACAAATCAGGAATAAATTTAAGAAATTCAATATTCCAAAGAAGGTTACTTTCGCAAATGTAGGAAAAAACTAAATTATTCTAAAACTGTATCAAAGAAAAAAAAAAACACGAGGCACAATTGCTTTATTAATTTTCACTCAACAACATAAAGTTTTATTTTTTTATTGTGATTTACACAATACTTCTTAAAAGGAATTTGCTTTCCTGAATTTCAATCTCACCTCATAAATTTTCTATTAGACCAAGTTTTTTAATTATACATATCTGAAAGTTCAAACTTACACAGTTTTTAAGGCTATAGGGTAAAACGCAACGTTGTTCTAAAAAAAAAATGTTGTACGATGTTCTTCCAATCTGCAAATCTTTTTCTTCCAGCTACAGTTTAAATCATTTTAGTACCTCACTTAGGTTTTGTAAGGTATCATTAATTTTTAGATGAGTTATATTATAGGTGATTCTAAATTTATATAAACCATTTTGGCCCCTAAAATAAAATATTACTGCAATGCCACATGCCTTGGTAGCAGCATTATGGCTGAAACACATACACGCTTCAGCTTCGGCTTCGTCTGCGTTACGTTAGGCCTGCTCCGAGGTTGCTTTGAATGACATTTCTATTATTTCATCCCCCCAAAGAACAAATATTTTGTTTATTGACATTTTTTTACAGCTGATGAGCTGTCAGACAAAGCAAATGTTCAGATAATTGAACTAGTGCTTCCGTTTGTAGTCACATTACGTTACATTACGTTCTTTTCCTTACGATTTTCAAACGAAACGCGAGGTCGAAACTTCCTATGGCTGAACTCGTAAACGTCAGGCGAAGTCGAAGCTGAAGCGTGTTTGTGATTCAGCTATTAATGCTTTTTAAGGTAAAAAATAGTTACATATCAAGTTAGATTTTAAATATTTTTGGCTTTAACTCTTTCTAACAAAAAAACATTTTCTGTTTCGAGGCAGAATAGAATAAAATTATAAGAACGAAGCTTAAAACTTATTAAATTAAAATTATCTTTGTACTAATTTCAAACTTATATTGATCCAAGATCCCAGTTTTTTTTACAATAATTTCTTTTAAATCGAATAAAATTATTGCTATCTTCCATCTTCATCTTACTGATAAAATAATTCTCACCACACTTCATTTCCAATATCATCAAAAATATAGTTGTTCTTTGAACTTACCTGAAAATATAAAAGAAACAATTATTAATAAATATGTAGACATTTATGCAGGTGAAATATAAACTATTAAAAAGTCTAAAGTATAAAAAAATATCATGTAATTCCAATCTTTCTTAAGTTATAAATATGCGCAGCTATTCTTGTCTTGGACCAACACCAAAATAAACGACCTCCAGAATAATATCTACAGCTTCACCATCATATGCACTCGACAACAAACAAAAGGATTGTTTTCTGCAAATCGTAGCTAAACTAAATGTATCTATAGATACACATTTGTATCTCTATAGATACATTTTAAGTTGGCTGGCAGTTTCAATTCAGAAGTATAGTTGAACTATCTATATTCTATACCATGGCCGTTGTCGCCGTCATCGTCATAGTCTGGCTTGGCTCTTTCGTTTAAAAAGCACCACCGTACCACTTTACCTTCTGATGGTAGTTTTTTTTTCTTTTTTAATTTTTATATTCACTCGATTTAAATGCACTTCACTTGCGAACAGAGCACAGTTCAGTATTATTAAACTCTGAGTGGCCTTTGTTAAAATGTCCCTGAATCCGTGCATCGACTCTCCAAAGTAGGTTGCTTTCGTATACAGAACACCACCATTTCCAACAACAGAAACAAAAACAAATACAAAAACTAAAAAGACAAACTCCACATGCCTGATGTCTGTAGGAATATCTACGAAGCCAAATGATGCTGAGTGGGTTTTGATTCTACTCTAATGAGGACGAAAAAATAAACAAAAATCGACAGAAAAATGCTAAAAATATTCCTTTCTGGGCCACTAGGTAGGGAGCATCCACCATCACCGTCATCGTCATTATCATCATCATCATCCTTATCCTATATCAACACCAAGCGTATAACTGGGACTAGATTAAACGTTCTTCTTTTAAAAGTCTAGAAATCACACATTACGCGACTTATTCACCACACGACCCGACCATATGAACAGAAGGTGAGTGCGGGGTAAATCTGATGGTACACAAAAACGAGCACGCAACCTTTAAGCCAAGGATACATCATGCGGTCCTTCGCTGGGTTTTTTTTTAGGGTTGGTGGTTGAGGGCTAAAGAGAAGAAGGGCCTTCTTATATTTATTGTGTAGGTCCTATAAAACATGCTTCGCAATTATACACATCACTTTCTGAAGACGTACGAGTATTTAGATACACGCAGATAGTTTATGGAGATGTCGCCTCTGGAAACATTTTTGTTGAATGCTGAGTCGCCATGGATGGAATAGGTATTCCTTTGCTCACATATGTAAATATATATGATGTGGCTATTGTGTCAGTGGAGGATGTTGTCATATTATCGGAAGGGTCGAGCGATGAATTCTTTGTAGACAAGAAGAAGAACAACGCAGACATAGTGTGTCCTTGATATGAATTTCACAAGAAATTTCAAGATTGTTATTTTTGTTTTCACTTTATTTTATCTTTGTTTTGTTTGGCACGTTCCAAAAAACAATAAGAATACAACAACAACAATAATTCAGAAAAAATAAAATTATTCATTGTTAATAGCTGATTGTTGTTGTTATTGGTAGGGACGGGGACGGGGAGTGTCTAGGCATTTTTAGATGACTTATGAGAATCTAGAACTTCATATTGTTTATCTCTTAATTTCGAATTCAAATAGTGGATTACTAATTTGAAGATGTAAGATTTGAGCAATATGAAGAAGAAGATTGTTGACATTATAATAGTTTGGTACGAGGTCATAAATCCCAAGGCCAGACAGGCATTGGAACAAATGAGACATGACTTGGATTTTTGACCTTAAGAATTGTGTGTAATATGAGCTGACTACTTGACTTAACATAGGAGTAAGGATTTTCCACAAATTTCAAATAAAGAAATTTTAAAAGTTCAGTATTTTAAGGATTTTCTTACAAAATTATAAAACTTGAAAATTAAGGTGAAAAGATTTATTAGATTTTCTATAAAAGTGGGCGAAAAGTTGTGTATACAATTTATTTTATATAACGTAACTTAAAAACTGCGTATAAGTCATAAGTTTGTTTTAAAATTGCATTAGCCACTAAAACCCTTGTTCTCAGTTGAGAACAATGAGATAGAACGCACTAAAAATAGCTTTTCTTTTTCTTAAAGGTGTCAGACTCGGTTTCATTCAACATCATTCTTTCAAAAAATGTTGATAAAATTAAAAGAAAATTTGAAGATGAAATGTTTGACTGTTAACAGTCGAATTTTTATTACCTGAACACCGTTTAATTTTAGAAATATGATTTAAAATCATGAAAAATTAATATAAAATATAATTCACAGTAGCTCTCTGTAGCTCCTATTATATAGATGGTAATCTTCTGATGAGCCCAACCATTACATCGGGGCGAAACGCATATTTGAACACCATGCTGGTTTATTTTTATATTCATTTTTCATGATTTTAAATCATATTTATTAAAAAAAAAAGAAAATTTGGTTTGCATTCACAATTCAAAGCTTAATTATAAGAAAATAAAAAGAGGCTGAGATGCGATCCACACTGATAACTTTCCATCCCGTCTGGCGTCTGTCGATTTGTCTTGCTTAAAAGTTTGTAGGCTTTGGTGTTGGGTAAGAAAAGTTGTCAGTTGAATTATTCCTAAAAATTTTAACATTACCAATAATATTTTTCAAAACAAGAAATAGTTTAGTTTGAAAATCTACTTTTGATAGATTTTTATTCGAAAACAAATTTTTACTAATTTTTTTTTTTTTAATTTTTACAAATTATATGAATGAACTTAATTGAAGAGATATCAAGAACCGAACATCAATTTTTACCAAATTTTCGTACTATTTTTTGTAGATTTTATTTTCTTATGAACTAACGGACTGTTGGATTTTTATAAAAAATACTACTGAATATCAAAAACAATACAAAACAACAAGTTTGAATACAATATTTAAAATTTTTGAAAAGTTATTTAGTGGAAAGTAAATTTGTACCAAGTTTTAGTATTGTTTTTTTTTTAGGTTTTTTATCTTTTTTAAATAAATGTCAATAAGATTTTTCTCAAAATTTTACTGAACATTGACAACAATATTTTAAAGCCAATATCTCAAAGTTTTGAAAAGATATTTGAGTCGAAATTAAATTTTTACCAACTTTGAGTAATGTTTTTTTAGGTTTTTATTTTTATAAAAAAAATGTCTATTCGATTTTTCTCAAAATTTTTTCAGATGTTGAAAACGTTATTTTTGGTTTCACAAAATTGTTTTAGAGATGAAATCTTTTTTATTCGTAAAATTTTCGAGGTTTCAAATTTGTTTTTTTCAGTTTTTTCGATTTAAAAAAAAAAAAAACATTTAATTGAATTTTTTCCAAAAATGTACTTGTTTGGCATCACGTTTCAATATATATACAATTTAATTCAATTCTCTGGCGTCATTGGTTAGTGAGATATTTAGGTTTACCCAACATTTTCACCTTTTTTTTGTAAACTGCTGTGGTAAAAAAAGCACATACGCAATTTTTTGAGAACCCTTCCTGCATCTTTCTGCCTTATTTTTATAACAAAATGTATTTGAAGTCGATATCTCCTTTGATTCTTGAGTTATGGACGAAAAAAAAAACGTTGCGAACGTACGTTCACACACACGCACAGACATCTTTCTAAAAATATTTTATTTTGGCAATAGGAACCTTTAAACGTCGAAAAATGTCAAAATTTTCAATTTGACAAATCGGATAATAAGACTTGGAAAATGCAAGCTTCGGGGAATTGAATCAATAAAGACATCAGGTTTTTACATCACTAATATTTTCATCTGAAAAAGATTGCAATCATTTTCCTCATTGCATTCAGTTTTAAGCCAGATCCGAACGGAAAATTTGAAAAAGCACTTCTAAGTTAAACTATAACACTAACTACTAATGCCTTTTGGCCCTAAGATCTATTTTACTTCAATTTATATTTTATTTATTTCTGTATTTATTAGAAAATTTTGAAAAAAAAAACTTATATCGATATCCTTTTTTATTTTTACTTAAAAACTACTTAAAATAAGGTCCTTAATATTAAACTTAAAGCTAACTTAAGCTACCTATTCTACCTGTAAACTACTTAAAACTAGAACAACCACAGCAGCAAATCTAACTATCTAACATTTTTGTTTTTCAATTTTTTTTATCTTTTTTTTAATTTCTTTTTGTGCCACCATGCCTATTCTACTTACGACTAAACCCTAAACCTATAAAACAAGTATGTAAGCCGGCCAAGGCTTAAAACCCCATCCCGACTACCCACTACCAAGTGCCGATTGAAGCCACCAAAACTGGTTCTCCTGCTTCACCCTATCTGTCCCGTTCGGACACAGCCCTACTGAACCGAAGGAGCTCTGCTTCGCCTTGTGCGATGACGTCCCGATTGTACAGGAGTCGCCTATCCACGGTTCTTCGTCTGACGTGGTAGATTAGCGGAACTGCCAATCTATCCTGTATCAGATCGCATCTATCTAAAAAGAGGAATGCTTCTGGTGGAATGAAGCCGCTCAAGCGTGCACTTTCAAAATACTCGTCGTTCGGATAGAACGCCCCGAAAATTAAATTGTTGGTCGAAGACATAGCTCTTGCAATGTGACCTCGAACGAGTTTTATCACGAAATTGTCAAATAAGTTGATTCGTGGCCCGTTATATAGGACCTCGTTGGAATAGTAATGCACATAAGAGGATTCGGCTGTTCAATATAAGCCGGTACAGCGTCGTAAGCACTGCCGCTCGAACACCTGAAACTTCTTCATCTGGGAAGGAGCAACGTTGAACCACACAGGACAACCATAAACGATCATCGGCCAAATGAGTCCATCGCACTAATGATCATGCCAAGGGTACGACGACTTGAAAAGGATGCAAGACATTAATGGGAATGCACATAAAGTTTCAAAAGATTGCAATAAATTGCAGTCAAATGATTGTACTCTTTCAAAATCAAATGATTAGTGTTCGAAACATTTGAATTTTCAATTCTCTAAATGAATTCAATGTATGTAATGTTTAAGTTGAATTCAAATTATGATTTAAAGTGATTCCGTTTACAAACATAAAGACATTTTTTATTCAGAATAGACTCTTATTTATTTAAATCAAAATAAGAAACATTTATTTAAACAAATAATTATGTTTTCTTATTAGTGACAAGTCTTAATAATGAAAAAAAGTTGAAAAGATGATGTAAATAAGTATAATTTTAAATGATTTTAACATCTTTCTACCACTTAACATTTTGCTAAAGTTAAAACCACGAAATGGCTACTTTAACTTTAAGCAATTCGCTAAACTAATATAACTTATTATTACTATCCATAAAAATGTCTTGAAAATTTTACTGAGCGTTTTAAAAATTTCTTGAATCGTTTATTTTTAAACTAAGAAAATATTTTCGAAATACAAATATTGCGAAATATTTAAAAACCTTGCTCTTTGGAGAAAAGTGTGTTTTTTCAAGTTACCAAAAAGTTCCTTCGAAGAGCTGATTGGTGGTGAATTTTACTCTAGGTATATGTTTGACAAGGTAGCAATTTGGTTCTTGGTTGAAAACCGTATTATTACAATTCCAAGACTTAATTTTTACCAAAATTACAAGTATGTACTAGTTTTTTTTGTGTGTTGAGGAATTGTGCCTTTACGCTGAAGCTTCCTAATGGATCAAGAGGTTGTACCTGTGTATATGCAATTATTCTTGGATTTAATAGTCCAGTCTTTATTATGGGTACGTTAAGGTTTGTTTACTTTGTTTATTTTCACGTGCTGTAACTGTTTATACATGTTTGGAGGCCCGCTTTTTACTAAAAGGCAAAAAGTGCTTTGCTAGTTAAGAAAACGCAATACAAAATTAAAGTCAGTAGTAAATTGTTAGTTTTTTGGAAAATTGCTATTTACTAAAATGTTAAGCTTTTAATAATAGGTTTAAATGTTGCGCATATGCTTTTTATAGTTTAAATATTAAATCATTGAAAAGAAGTATCATAGGTGACAACGGGGAAGGATGTTATGGCTTTCTTATTTTTTCAGCAGACATCGAATGTGGTACGATTCGAGATATCCTATACAAAAAGTAGTCGAAAGGTGTCCAAACCACATGAACAATTCATGTTTCCATTTTCTGTAATATGAGTCGGTAAGCAACTCCTACGGTGTACGAGCTTTTAGACATATTCCGACATTTTAAATGAACTGTTTAACTCAAAATATTTTGCAGGGATATGGATATGATGCTCTCCATCCACACTTATATTGGAACTAGTCTTCGATTAAAAGAAAAATGAGTCAAAATATGTTGAAGTCTCAAGAATTCCATAAGGATTGTGCTCACTCCAAAAATAACAATTCTTCATTTTTTCAAAAGTCAGAATTTAGTCTCATGATTTCACGATAAAAGAACTGTTGGCAAACAAAGCTCAAGGTTTGGAAAATGTTATTCTTTGAACTGTAATTTACCAAAACATACTTTTAAAAGGAAAATCATGCACTATATCAAAGCTGTTCTGACATTTTTTTTTCTAATGGAAATTCTTTACTTATACAACAAATCACCCGACCTATGAGAAAGCTTGTTGATCGAAGGCCGTGTCTATCGTGGTCTTTAGCACTTGTAGTAGGATAGAAAGGCGGAACCTGTTCTCTTTTATATAGATAGATTTTTTACGACCCATTGGCATTAATATTGTCAATGGCACCAAAAAGACGAAGCTCAAGCTATTAAACAATTATATCTTTCCACCACAATCGACAACCTGTTAATGTCTAGTTTTTAATAATTTTCTAACAACTTCGAACAACAAAAAAATTGTCAAATCATCACGAACCTACACATATTAAAAAACTTCAAAACCAACCCACTACAAGCAATAATAAAATTCAATGTAAATAAACTATTGTCACGTGAAATCAAGTGAACGAATTAAATAAAAAACTAATAAAAGATACTCGTACTACTCACTGTTCATTAAATAGATATTCTCGTAGTTCTCGTGCGCCAGTCATGTCATTGTACTTAAAACAGTTTATTCACTTTTGTTGAGAGCAGAAAACCAACCGAAACGTCACAATATAAAGTCATTGCTGTCGTGCTGCTCCCATCAAAAAACCACTTGACGTAGCGCAACTCAACTTCGAGCAAAGTAAACTATTCTATACTTTTCTAGCACTTGTTCTATTGCATTTTGTTGCAGTACAGCTTTGCCATTATTTTTCTTATTACAGTCTCTGAGCTTCAAGTGGGCAATAAGCCTATTGGCAGAGTACTCTTTCATTATATGGACTCTATACACGTATTGTGTATGTTCAATTATTATGTCTGTGACTGTGAGTATTTTTCAATCGGTTAGCATTGACTTGATTGAATTGAGGTGCAGCCTGAAAAGTTTTACAATAAAAACTAAAATATCTAATGGATTGAAATTGATTCAAAAGCGACCGATGTTGGGAGTAAGAAAATGAGTAAAATTGATGATTTTATAAATTTGCTAATTTTTGTCTGACGAATATCATTAATCAAAAATGTGATACATTTCATGACCGAATAAAATTTAAAAACGTGACAAATCATTAAAAACAAAAAAACTGCTTTTGTTTTTATCAATATTCTGCTCAGTCAAATCTTGAGAAATTGATGACTGATAGTCTGAGTATTTAATTCAAACATTTCCTTTTCGGTCATCTTGTTTTTGTTTTGTTTATTTTTAGTTGGATTTTTTTTAAGTTTTTATATCTATTTTATTAATTTTATTGTAGAAACGTGGGGACTTGATTTAGCCTGACTCAAATATGGAGTTAAAGCGTTTTGAGAGTAAAGTAAGAACATTAAGTTCAACAAAAACGGTTCAATTTTAATTTAAAAAAAATATCATTTAATCAACTTTCTAACCAAAATTAGATTTATCATGTGGTTGAGAAGATCGAAAGAATGAGTTTTGTCTTCTACGAGTTTCTACGAGTCTACAAATCTTTTTCGGATTAAGTTTTTTCAAGAGTATTTATTCATAATTTTCCAAACTATATGATGGTTTATATAGTGCTGTTACTAACATCCATCATTTAAGGTTTTTCGAAGGTTAATAGAAACAATGTTTAACAACATCGATAAGTTTCAAAGAAAAAAATTACGTATACGCCACAGTGTGTAGTGGAAACAAAATATTAAAATTAGAAAAGCGTTGTTTTTGTTGTGAAACTTTTACATTTTTTAGTGTTAGTGTTGAAAATAACGTGTAACAAAACATAGTTTCTACAAGCTTTTAAAGCACTGCTTAAATTTATATTTCTGTACAAAAATTAATGGAAAGGAGCTGAAATTAATTACATTTAAATAAATTGAAATATATACTATGAAATTTATTTGATTGATTTCCACACTCAAAAAATTTTCCTGGTAGGCAAAATCTGATAGAAAATACCAGCCAAAAAAACTGGTGCAATAGTCCAGATATCGTGGTAAATAACTCCAGATTTCCTGTTAAAAAGAAATCTGGTTTTATTTACCAGCAATCTGGTTTCTTGGTAAAATTTTTGACAGAAAGTTTTCTGGTAAATATTACGAGCGTCCTGGTAGAAAGTATTTGTTTGCCTGGTAAAATGAAGATTATCAGAAATCAGGTTAATAGGTTAGGTTATAGTGGCTGTCCAAGATGGAAACGGACACACTTAGGCCAGTTTAATGGCCCATTGTGATACCACATGAATCTTGAGGCTTCCTCCTAAGCTCAATGGAACCAGCTTGAGTGCCTTACGAAACGTGAGAGGCTGATTATACTGATATGATTTAAATCGTTTAGATCGTTTAAGAAGAATTCTCCTAGGTAATTCTTGAGTTTTCGAGCTAGAGCAGGACATGTGCAGAGAAGATGAAGAACCGTTTCTTCCTCTTCCTCGTCCATACAGCTTATTTATATTTATTTATTTATTTATTTAATTCGTTAAAATCTAACGTTAACAATATTTAAAAAAATTCTTATAATCTAATAATATCTAATATCATAATTTATATTTATTATACAATATTGTTGAAAAACATAAGTTTAAATTGTTTACATTTTATATTATCATTTACAGATTCTAAACAAAAATGAAATTCGTTATAAATTGTTATTAACTGATTGAGAGGGCTACATACACCATAGTTTGATCTGCTAAATATTTGAATAATAGGTTGCTGTCGCCTTAAACTTGCACGACTGAAACTGAAATTTAATTTACTTAGAACTGATGGTAATGATATCGAACCATTAATAATCCCAACAATAAAACAAAATTGTAAATACTTTCTGTGGTTAGTCAAAGAAGGGAGGCTGATCAAAGCTAGTCTTTGAGAATAAGGAGGAAATAGATTTTCCCTTGCCCATGGAAGAGACCGAAGACAGAAGCGCAGAAACCTTTTTTGGATCGCTTCAATTCTTGAAACATGTATTGAGTAATAAGGTGACCATACCACACAGCCGTATTCTAAAATTGGTCTAACAAACGAAATAAATAGAAGTTTAAGAACATAAGGATCCCGAAAATCACGACCGAATCTTTTAATGAATCCAAGAACCCTATTGGCTTTTTTAATTATATAACTTAAATGATCATTAAATGATAATTTGGGATCTAGAATAATACCTAAGTCAGAAAACATAGAAACTTTACATAACGGACAAGAATCAAACATATAGTCGTACAAAATCGGAATTTTTTTACGTGTAAAACTCATAGTTTTACATTTGTCAACATTTAAAATAAGTCGGTTTTTATTGCACCATTCCCTAAATATTGTCAAGTCTTCTTGTAATAATAAACAGTCAGAGGAGGATTTTATACTTTTGAAAAGCTTAATGTCATCAGCATAAATAAGGACAGACGAGTTTTTTAAGTTTGAAACCAAGTCGTTAATAAATAAAACAAATAAAATAGGACCTAGGTGGCTGCCCTGAGGGACGCCAGAATTGACAACAAATTGAATTGAACTTTCATTACGAAACAAAACAGAATAACGACGATTTTTTAAGTATGAAGAAATCCAATTTATAAAATTGTTGTTAAATCCTAGATGGTATAATTTTAGAATTAGTGTATTGTGACATAACTTGTCAAAGGCTTTACTAAAGTCAGTAAATACGCAATCAACTTGCCCGCGTTTTTCAAATACATCTAGACAAAAGGACACGAAGTTAAATAAATTAGTTACAGTGGATCTCTTTTTGACAAAGCCATGCTGGCTATCACAAATAAGAGAACTACAATGAAAAGAAAGAACATTACTCACAATTGACTCAAACAGTTTAGGTATCACAGATAGTTTCGCAATGGGCCTATAGTTCATTATTTCATTCTTTGGGCCTTTTTTGTGTATGGGAATAATAAATGAACTTTTCCAGATAACAGGAAAAATTGAACTTTTTAAGGATGCATTGAAGAGAACACATAACGGATATGACAAATAAGAAGCACATTTTTTTAATATATAAGATGGAACACCATCGGGGCCTGGAGTAAAGCACTCATCGAGTTTTAAAATATGTTGAGCAACTGTGTCTTCACTTATTTCAAAATTAATTGCGTTTAAATGAGTAAAGCTGTCAGAAGAAGAAGAAAAAGAAGAGGAATTATTAAAGTCTGATTCTTCAAATGCTACTTTGAATTGATTAGCAAACATGTCTGCAATAATCTTTGGATCATGACTAGTTGACGAATTATTTGACATCGAATTCGGATAGCCACATGTTTTCCTTTTATTATTAACGAAATTCCAGAAACTATCTGGATTAGATTTAATACCATGTTCTATTTTACAAATGTAATCGTCATATAGAATGTTAGAATAATCAGAAAAGAGTTGTTTTAGAATTAAGAAAGTTCTGTAATCATCGTCAGTTCTAGTTGTGTTATATTTTACCCAAGCTTTGTTCCTTTTATTTTTTAAGTTTTTAATACGCGTATCAAACCATGGTGGTGCATTTGAAGCAAAACGTGATCTTTTTAAAGGAATAGTTTCGTAAAAGCAGTTAAAAAGAGTTCTATAAAAATTATTACACATATCCTCAATATAACAATTACAAAATAATTGATTCCAATTTACAGTTATTAACATATCAAAAAGATCTACAAAATTACATTTAGAAAAGTCAAATTCAAGTTTGTTGTTATTATTGTTGTTGTAAGGAGAAGACATGTTTAAACCTAGTGAAATATCTAATGCAGGATGATGTCGATCTTCGTCTATTAGTTTTACAGCAGCAGGTAAAACAGCAATTTCGCTGTTAATTGTATCGACGAAAAACACTAAGTCAAGAATTTTTCCAAAACGATTTCTCATTCCATTGAATTGACTTAAACCACACGATGACATACCATCTATACATGTTAGTTCATTAAGGCTGGACGCTTCTGCAAAAGTCATTTGAGAATACGCCTAGTCTCGTGGAGTGCTTTCCTATTAGACAGTGTCCGGTTATGACACCTATTATCGAGCTTTAAATCCAGTGTTGGCCAGATGTTTTTTGTGGCTTGACACGTGGTGATGTTGGTCCACCTGGTGCCTGCCCTCCTCGCAGCGTCTTGCATTAGTAGCAGTTTACAAGTAGCGATTGGTATGCCAGTACTTGCCAAACGTGGTAGGATGGGCTGTACTGTACCGTTCCTGGCGAGTTCATCTGCCTTACAGTTACCTGGAATGTCTCTATGGCCCGGCACCCAGCAAAGGTGAATATTAAACTGTTGCGCCATCTCCATTAGAGATGCTCGGCAGTTATGGACTGTTATAGAGTTTGTAGAGACAGAGTCCAGAGATTTAATAGCGGCCTGGCTGTCGGAGAAAATACGGATATCAGGTGTTGATATCACGTTTTCTTTGAGCCAAGACAAGACTTCCTTAATCGCCAAAAGTTCCGCCTGGAACACGCTACAATGATTGGGAAGGCGGAATGAGAGACTTAATTTCAGTCATTCAGAGTACACACCTCCACCAACACCTTCTTTGGTTTTTGAGCCATCTGTGTAAAAGTGGATTGACTCATCCTCTAAGAATGTCCTATCCTCCCAAAAAGATCTGGTAGGTATAGAAATCTGGAAATTCCTGTCGAATTGTAGTTAATGGATGGTGTAGTCTATTTGCTTTGGAATTGATTCTAAGTACCTTAGAATTACTGAGTGGCCAATGTTGTTGTTAGTCCACTGCGACGAAGCATTGAGGCGAATAGCCGAGCTTGCAGCTATTTGTTTGCTAAATATGTCAAGAGGTGTAAGGTAGAGAAAGGTGTCCAGTGCTGCAGACGGGGTCGAAACGAAACGATCCGCTTATACATAGGCAGGCTGAACGTTGGACTTTATTTAACTTATCCCTGTTTATACCTTTCTCTAAAGCAGTCCACCATACTGCCACACCGTACGTTAAAATCGGTCTGATTACCGATGTGTATAGCCAATGCGTGATTCTGGGTTGTATACCCCATTTATTACCAATAGCTTTTTTGCAAGAAAAGAGAGCTACAGTAGCTTTTTTGACTCTTTCCTGTACGTTGCGTTTCCAATTTAGTTTTTTGTCTAAGACAAGACCTAGGTATTTAGCCTCGTCTGAGAATTTTAATTGGATTCCTTTAATGTAAGGAGGGTGGACAATATCTCCTCGAAAATAAGACCAGATCGGTTTTGTGTGGGTTAACACCCAGTCCACACCGATCAGCCCAAAGTATTAGTCTGTCTAAGGCATTTTGTAAGAGTTCTTTTAGGATATTAAGATGCTTTCCTGAAACTGCTATAGCAACGTCGTCCGCATAAGAATCAGGTTAATAAAACCATGGAATTTATTATCTAGTATATTTTTTCCTGCTAGATAAAACCAGCCTGCTAGTACTTATTACCAGAAATACTGGGAGTCTAAAAGTTATCTTGTATCTGGAAAATAAAACCAGGAATTTTATTGTCTGGTATTTATATATTTTTCTCTTAGGTAAATATCAAATTTTAGTACAGTATAATTATCAATCCCTTCCCGACAAACAATCGTAAACTACATGGCGCTTCCAATAATTCAGTTTAGAGAAAAATCTTTATTCCTTTTTTTCTTGGACATATTAGAGAAGATGTTGATGTGAATGTTTTCTTTAGGAATATAACCTATAGCTTATGCGTTCTTTTTAGTAGGAAGAATATAATTCAATATACCTATGCTATGCATGATGTCATAAGGCACTTACCATAATTTTGCGGGAAGAGCTTAGTACTCTACCAGAATTCAGCTAAATTTTAAGTAAAATAAATCCCGGTATATTACCAGAATTCTGGTAAATTTTCACTAGGATCAAACATTCCTGTTATATTGTGCCAGAATTCTGGTCCATACATTTTTACCCCAAAAAAAAAACCAGAATTCCGGTACATTTTTACCAGGAGAAAAAAATATTTCTGGCATATTCTACTACAATTCTGGTATATTTTTACCAGGAATACTGGGGAAAATTTTACCAGGAAAAAAATTCCTGGTATATTCTACCAAAATAGTAAGTTTATTCCCGGTATAATTTTTACCAGGAAAAATAATTCTCGTGGTATATTCTACCAGAAATCTGGAAGGAGTTCTTCGAAAAATCTCCCTCTAAAATTTACCAGGATTATCTGGAAAACTTTACCAAGACGCCTGGTAGGAATCTAAAACCACTTTTTCTGGATAAATTTAGCGGGAAAACTGGTCACCGGTACCAGTTTTTTTTTTGAGTGTAAATAAATTAATATTTGAAATATTTGAAGCAATTGAACATAATGGCTCCCGGAAATTACGCCAGAATTTTTTTGGAAAAAAACGCCAGAAAATTCTTCATACAAAATTCTGGCTTTTTTTCCCTGGAAAAATTCCCATATTTTTTCTGGCAAAATTTCGGAATTTCAGGCATTTTTTCCTAATTTTTTTTTGAAAAAAAGCCAAAAATAAAATTTCTGGCGTTTTTTCCTTTTCATGTTTAGGAAAAAACGCCAGAAAATTGTATTTTGTATAAATTGTTGGAAGAAATAAATAGTTTTACTACACATTCCTTGTCTCTATCATCTATTGTAAGAATTATTGTTTAGTTGCTTTTCCGAATTCATTATTGACACTGAACGTTGTGAAAAAAAACATGCAACGTGTTGTTGCCGTGCAGACATATAAAAATATGCTCGGAGTGCAACTTAATGTTGCAAGCTCAAGCAGTTGTAGATTCAAACGAAAATAACAAATGTACATGCTGCAGGGAAATCGTAGCAGGCACTTTGCAAGTTTACATTTAATAAAAATATTTTGTTCTTTTCTACTTCTTTAAATAAATTGTTACAAAAAAAAATTATTGAAAACTTTAGTAATTTTTTGCGTGGCAGACACGCCGTAACCGCGCCGGCCCGCACTGCGTCCGCAACACCATGGCCACGCGCCGGGCCGCGTCCGCGACCGCCCCCCTCCCGCGAGTGCATGTCAGGGGCTGTGTTATCCTGTTGTGATAAAATGTCTACAATATTGACCAAGTAGCGACTTTTAAAATGCAAAACATTTTCTGGCTTTTTTTCCAAATTGATATTAGGAAATTAGGCCAGAATATATCAATTGGTTTTTTGGCCTGATTTCCATTTTGGTTTCTGGTTTTTTCCATTTCTGTCTGGCACAATTTCCAATGTTTCTGGCTTATTTTCCACAAAAAATTCTGTTTCTTTTTCCAATTTGAACAAGAAAACCTTTTCTGGCGTTTTTTTCCAAAAAAAAATTCTGGCGTAATTTCTTCTGGCGTAATTTCCGGGAGCCTTATTTTATATATAACAGCTGAAAGCAGATTCCGCCTCGATTTGAAGTGATTACGAGAAGTTTTTAATATTATAACTTAGACCAAAAATTAAAGCTTGTATATTTCGGTTGGTAAAAACTAATTTTTAAATCGAATATTTTGGCAACAATTTAAGATATTGCCTCTAAAAAATTTTATTTTATAAAAAAACATTGTTTTTATGATTTAGTACAATTTCCAGGAAATTCCAATTGACAGTTTTTTTGTATAAAATATTTACACAAAAATGCAAAAATATCGTAAAACCTGATTTTCGACTCGAATATATCGAGAACACTTAAAGGTATTACCTTATTGACTTTATGACATTCTATACAAAATATTCTTCTTTGGTTTTAATATTTATTTTTTTCATGATATTTTAAGTAACATTTTTTGGAAGTTTTCATTTCTTATGCAAAAAATACCGATTGGATTTTACTTAAAAAATTAACTCTCAATATTCTTTGTAAAAACCAATCGGCATTCATAAGAAATGAAAACTTTCAAAAGTTGTTAAAAATTAGGCAACGTTTAAAATATATCAGGAACAAAATAGATATAAAATTGAAACCTAACACTTCGTGTCACATGAATAGGGACAAGCTTTTATCATTTTTTATTTGCTTATATTTTTTAAACCCTTTGGGTATTTGGACAAAACCCAAATGTGGAATGAATGAGGTATTCATTAAATTTATATTGCAAACAAAAATGTTTAGATTAAGATCATAAACAATTACTTGTTTCTTTGTGATCTAATTTCACCTGTAAGGACCTTTAAGGTAAAGACAATAACAAAAAACCTTATGGTTTCGGTAAATACTGGTTTTGTTGAATGGACTAAAATAATTTTTAGTAATACGTGCTGCTTCTTGAATTCTAAATTATTTTAAGTAACCTGGGGTGTATGTATTCATATTCATAAAATTGAGAGAAATTTGTGCCCAGGACCGTTTTATGGCTTCAATAATCTCCATGAAAGCCATCCCATCCATCAGGAGAATATGGGGCCATGGTAATAGGTTCACATTTTGCCCTTCGAGATGTATTGGTGCACTATCTTGTTGAAGAGTCCGTCGTTGTCCAACAAATAATTCAGAAAACTGCGGAAAGCTCGTTCCAGTATCGATTTTTCAGTGATTTCTGTCATTTTAGTTTTAGATTATAGGTGTTCGGATCATATTTCAATAAACTGTGAAATTTGTGTTAATAGTAGAATTAAAGATGTACAATACTAAGATTTTAAAAGAGCTATGTAATTGGCATAAATTTAGAACAACCATGAATCGACGCCTTAGAAATACAACCTGTTATATAAAAAGTATAACTAGTTTCCATTAAATTGATGAAAAATTTGAATATTTTACCAATTCATTATTGGAAAGTGTTGATGAGTCTGTTCCAAAAAACTACAAAAACGACAATGACAACTATTCTTCCACATTATATCTTGAGTTTATTCAAGTAAAGAAAGGCAAAGATATTGACAGGTATATGACTTCAATGAAATGAAAGCATACAGAAGACAAATAGCTTTTGAAATTTCAAAGTTCAGAAACAAAACTTGCAGTGATAAAATAGAAAAAAAAAAAAAATTAAAAACAAATGTATTCCTCACTTAGAACACAATGATTCCTTGTTGATAACCTGTGAAGAAAAAGCTGACATTTTTGCGGGATTGTTTGAACAAAATTTTAACAATCCGTTAATAAATGAAACCAGCTCAGTTAACGGTCTAGAAGGTAAGTCAATTTACTTTATAAGCAGGAATGATGAACCTTTGCCAGTAGATGTTTTTGTCACAAACGATGATATTAAAGGAATAATACATGGTATGCGGAACAATAAAGCACCAGGAGTAGATACTCTGAAAAATTCCTATTTTAAGGAGCTACCAATATTTGATGTATCTTTTATATGTTTTATTGTTAACGCTTTCCAAGCAAATGGAAAACTGCGAAAATCATACCCATCCCCAAGGCAGGAAAACCACCAAACATACCTAATAGTTATCGACAAATAAGCCTACTTAGTAGTTTTAGAAAAATACTAGAACAAATTATTAAAATTAAACTTCCTCATTTTCTCGAGTCTTCCAATGTTGTGCCAAACCAACAGTTTGGATTCAGGCAAGGTCACAGTACGATAAATCAAGTTCTTAGAATTTGCAAACGTGTTAAAGACAAAATGAATGCAAACAAATCAACGGGTCTTGTCCTTCTGGATGTTGAAAAGGCTTTTAGATAGCATATGGCATGATGGTCTACTTTATAAACTAAAATTATTCGGTTGTCCTTTATATATAATAAAATTAATACAAAGCTTTTTTAGAAACAGACAACTTCAAGTTAATTTAAATAAAATACACTCTTTCGTTAAAAAAATAACATCGGGGTACCTCAAGGGTCAGTACTAGGGCCATTATTATAAATTACGTATGTTGCTGATTTTCCAGAAGCATGGAACTGTGAAATAGCAATGTTCGCCGATGATACCGCCATTTACAGTTCAAGTAAAATTGGGTATGAAATTGAACATGACTTGCAACATAAAAAAAATCAAATGGGGTGGGCAAACAGTCCGTTGTGAAGCAAGGCCTAGTGACTTACAACTCTCAACCATTCCTGTGTGCGAGTACTGTTGTCAGGAATGGAAAGGGACCTACAATTTTAGGCCGAATCCGAACGGCTAGTTTGAGAAAGCACTTTTTCATGACAAGAATTACTCTTAAAGGATTTGTCAATTCCTCGCAAGAGGCAGTACCCGCGAAAATTATTTTTTTTAAATTAAAGTGGCACAGGCAGGGATTGAACCCAAGACCCCTTGCATGGCAGTCCAACGCACTAACCATCATGCCACTGGTACTACTTGCAACATGCTCTAAATAAAATTCATGATTATTTCATAACTTGGAAAGTAAGTCTAAATGCTGAAAAAACACAGGCAATCTTTTTCATCAGGAAAAGCAAAGCCTGTGCTTTACCACTTAATCAGCTAAAGATAAATAACTGTGATAGCCCGTGGGTTAATTCTGTCAAATATCTTGATGTATATTTCGACAAGGCATTAACTTTTCGGGACCATATTACAAATACCCTTACCAAAATAAGTATTGCCACTAAATTGCTTTACCCACTTACATATATGTAGGAAATCACCGCTGAGTAAGTTCAGTAAGATTCTTATCTGTAAAGTAATCTTCCAAGCTATTATTGTTTATGCATGCCCAGTATGGCGAACTTGTGCAAAAACGCACTTAATAAAATTACATGTTTCTCAGAACAAAACACTAAAAATGATGGCAAATTTACCTTGGCATTTTCCACCCAACTTTTACACTATCAAACTGCAAGAAAAACTGAAGCTCTCTGAAGTCAGTGATATCAATGTTTGTATAATCGAAACTATAATTATTTATTTGTATATTTATTTATCTATGTACTTATTCTTTTATTTATTTGTGCAATGGTGGTGTTTTCTTCATTTTTTGGTGTCGTTTATGGTCTATTATACTCTTATTTATTTTAAAAACAATCAGAGTATCCTTCTATTTAATTTAAAATACGCTGATAGTTAAATTTAGATCTTGTCCCTTTTCATGTGACACAACAAACAGGTACTTTTGGATTGAGTAAATAAATACAAGTTTTTTTGCGGTTTTTCCGAAAAAGGTTATGAAAAGTACATAACTTATTCATTCCACATTTGGGTTTTTCCAAAAAATCTATTGGTTTTAAAAATATCGTAAAATAAAAAAACAAAAAATCTTGTCCCTGTTCAGGTGACACGAAGTGTATTATATCATATGCAAAATATTGTTATCCACTTAGTTATTTTTTTAAGGAAGGTGCGGCAACAGACCCTTGAGACTAGGGCCTAGTGACTTCCAACTCTCAACCAATCCTGTGTGCGTGTAATATTGTCAGGAATGAAGTAAGGGAGGGATTACATTGCATAATTTGGCTAATGTCACACTTTTTACACATTCAAAAAAATTGAGATAGTGCACCAACAACTTTATTCACTAAGGCGAGATAAATTTCAAAAATTAAAGCCCTCGAAATGCTTAAATAGTACTTTGTCTTTTGTGTAAAAAATGCCAAATGTGTAAAGACCTTTTTTGTTTGATACGGATTTATTTTCATTGATTTTAATTTTGTGAGAAAATATTTTTTAGACATCGATCGTAAGTTCCGAAAAAATTATCAAGACTCGAATCTTTAACGATTTAAATAATTATTACACACATATTTTATTTTAGCTGAAAATATGGAAAATTGAACAAGCAACCAATTTCGTTTGGGTGGGTCTCGCACTTTACATTTGACAGTTCTGATCACTTTTCTTTAAGACTCTGGTATGCCCTTACTATCGTCAATTTTAACTAGGTGCTTTAGAAACTTAAATTAAAAACCCTTACCAGAAAATGGTTCAAATGCCTTCAAAAACTGAACATTAGTAATTATTTACTAAGCTTTATTACGCCCATGTCTAAATTTAACACTAACTTGTTTCTCAGCTAAAATGTGAAGGTATGCATAGTATAACAAGCGTAAAATTTAGAACTTCCTAAATCACTTTTCAATTTACCATTTTTCCTTCCCCATCTACCATAAACAAACAACACAAACATATTTTTGTATAGGTACCAAAAAAATGTAAGAGGAAAACAATTACAAACAATTTCCACTTCCTCCGAAATGACCGTTTTCAAAATTTCAAAATAGCTTGAGAGCTATAAAATAACTATAAACAGGAAGAAAACTGTAATGTAGTAGTTAAGGTCTACAGACACGAAGGTAGGTAATCAGTAATCACCTTAATTCAAGTTAATTGCAATTTATCACCTTACACAAATAGCCCTAAGTGGTGCTGTCGACCCTTTTTCTTTGACAGCTCAGCCAATGTCACCCAAGACCAACTCCGACGCGAAGACAACGAGAATATGATAGGCCTACCACCCGCCACCACTCACCGTCATCTAAACTTCTTTGTTTTTTTTTGTAAAATTTTCTACTCCGCTGTTTGTATATTTTTCTATAAAATAAGTATCTATATTACGTAGTTGATTTCGGTAGCTACACTGAATCAACAAAAAAAAACAACAACAAAACAAACCTAGTTACAAACAGCGTTTCCAGCTGTCTATCTCTAGATAGAGATACTCGTATAAGTGTAAAAGATACAAAAGTATCTTATTTGTATATGTAGGTCCTCGCTAAAAACTGTATCTGGGGTAGAAGAAGGCAGGCGGGGGCATGTGGGTATGTTTTTGTACACGCGCAACATCTGATAACCATAGAAACTAGGTGAACGACCGCTGATAAGTATGTGACCTTCAAAATAATCTGGGCCAAGTGGAAATACAATTTTTGACATTCTAATATGTATTCTAATCATTTTGTTGGTATACCTATTTTTCGTCGTTTTTTTCTCTCGCACTCTCTCTCTTTCTCTTTTGGATTTACTCTTTTTTTCTCTCGTTTCCTCATTTTTGGAGAGTTGTTTTATTTTGTTGTCGAATTTGTGTTAACTCACCCTCTTTGTTGTCATTTCTTGATGGTTTCTCTTTCTCCTGGAACTCTCATCCAAACTGAATTTCAATGCTAGGAGGGGTGTTTTTATTTGGTTTTTCTATTCTTTTCACGTTCATGTTTATTACGAAATACTTCGAGCTCACAGATCTGTGTTTACCTTCAAATATATTAACTTTTTTTTTAGATACTTTTAGTAGGGAGGACAAGAGGCAAAAAAGGAAGATTTTTAGTGTTGATAAAGCATAACAACAACAATTAGAGGGGGTTGCTGGGGTAAGGGTAGTTTTGTGATGAGAATCTATAGATACAAAAATATTTAATTTTTATTAATTCCCTCACAAACATGGGGAGGGTAGGTTTGTGTCTAAAGTGCGGTGTGCTGGAGGGTTGAAATAAGATCTGTTTCTGTACATCATTTGGAAAGTGATGAAAAAGGAAATGAAATACTATTTTGAAATTAATACGATAAAATTTGTATGTTTTTTTTTTCGTTTTGTTTTGTTATATATTCTGGAGTCGTATTATTGCGTGCTTGGGTTTGAGAGTGTAGGTATACCATATTGTATAACCTACCCTTCTCTGTCCAACCCTTAGTGATAACTGAGGGTAGTTTATTTGTCATATACATAAGTACCTACTTTGTTTTTTTTTTGTTATGTGTTTGTATTGGTCTTGAATAATATTTATTTTGACCGTGGCCTTGAATTATTATCGTATGTCATTCAACTTTCTTATTTAAATGTCATAAAGCTAAAACCTTATGGGCTCTGTTCCTTTTTTTCTTTTCTAAACAACGCATATGTTATATTATATGTTTTCTATGTAGGTAGGTAAAAATTTATTTGGTTATTTTTATTTATTTTTGTTGTTAGGTAATTTTTGTAGGTACGTAGTTGTTGGTTATTTGTTTGTATTTTTTAAATTATGATATTAGGAGGGGTATACATTCGTACCTATTTTAAGAATGATAACAATTTGTTTGACAAATTATAATATTTTTCCACTTTTGGATTAAATTTGTTTATTTGTTTGGTTTTGGTGGGGAAAGAAATTATATTAAATTAAGTTTGAAAAATATTGGTATATATTTCTTCATTCAACTCAGATAATGGGAGGGTTTAAGGGGGTAAGTGTTTAAATTTGAGCTTGGTACATAAATGAAGTTTTTGAATCTTTGATTCTAATGTTTTAGGAATAATGACAAAAAATAAAAACAATGAATCTTAGGCCATAAGTCACTTTTCTTAGGCAAAAATATACATATTATCTACCTTACAAATTTTTACTTATTAATTGTTGTTTTAAAATTTGTTAATTTGTCTTACAGCTACAACAAATTGTTCTATTTTATTTTTTAAGTAAGGCGAAAACCATTTGAGATGTTTGAAAACATTTAGTGTCGGATTAAAATACTAAACCATTTCGACAAAAATAAGCTTCATTACTGATTAAGATAGAAAATATAAAATTCCTCAGATTAGCCCACCCAAGATTAGAGGAATACCATTAAGCTTTTCCGATCAAGCTAAATATTTGGGCCTCATTTTAGACAAAAAACTAAATTGGAAGGCAAATATTGATGAAAGAGTCAAAAAGGCTACTGTAGCGCTTTTTACTTGTAAAAAGGCCATAGGATCAAAATGGGGCTCCTCCCCAAAAATAACCCACTGGCTATACACTTCGGTAATCAGACCGATACTCATTTATGGAGCCGTCGTCGTATGGTGGACAGCACTGGACAAGATGGTAAATCTAAATAAGCTCATCAAAGTCCAGCGGTCAGCAGGTATGTGCATCACAGGAGCACTTCGCACAACAATACTGGGCATACTACTATTCTAGACTATTTCAGATCTATCCCAGATCGCTTAGACTATACCAACCCAAAAATGGTATTTGGTAAAAGATTCCATGTGTCCATCCCTTCAAGATCCTCCTGGGAAGAAGAGAGACCCCTGGAAGACGATGCGGTACACTTTTATACTCACGGTTCAAAGACCGATCACGGAATTGGAAGTGGTATCTTTTCAGAACAACTGAATCTCAGTCTATCCTATAGACTTCCCAATAAATGTAGTGTATTCCAGGCAGAAGTAGTGGCGATTAAAGAAGCACTATCCTGGCTCAAAGAAAACGTTATATCTTGTAAGGATATACGAATCTTCTCAGACAGCCAAACCGCTCTTAAATCTCTCGCGTCTGTCTCCACAAACTCTCAAACAGTCAACGATTGACGATTCTCTCTGAATGAGATGACGGAACAGTTTAACATTCACCTCATTTGGGTGCCTGGCCACAGAGACATCCCGGGAAATTGCAAAGCCGATGAGCTCGTCAAAAACGGATCACTTCTGCCTTATGTTAGACAAAAACATAACATAGGAACACCACTTGCTACATGCAAATATATATATTGCCTATCTCAAGCAATATGCTCTAGAAACAACAAACGCTAGATGGTCACAAAGTACCACCTGCCTAGCAATCAAGCAAATATGGCCATGTATTGACTTAAAACGGTCAAAAAGCTTGATATCACTGAGCAGACAAAGTATAAGCTCTACAATTGGAGTAATAACGGGACACTGAATCATAGGAAGACGTGCTCTGAGGCAAGGGGTCTACACAAATGACTTCTGTAGAAGCTGCATGGACGAGGAGGAAGAGGAAACAGTCCAACACCTCCTACGTACATGTCCAGCACTCTCCATTAGAAATAATTACTTTCTCGGTAATCCCTTCTTCGATAATACCAGTGAACTGGCAACGATTGATACAAAACGTCTCTCTAACTTTATTAAAAGTACAAAATGGTTTGTTTAAACCATGAGTAACCTCATTAATGGTATCACAACCTAAAATACTGATTAAAATGATTTTGCGACATCTCCTTTTGAGCATAATGGGATAACGTACGGCACGACGCGCCGCACAGTGGCCCGTTTTGACTTTTTTGGTTGCAAAAATCATATTTCCCAAACGAATAAAGATATAGCTTCCATTTTTTTTCATCTTGAAGGAAATTTCCAAGGCTATAAAAATTGTGATTTAAAAAAAAACTGTTTACAGGTTGTTTCAGAAATTTGTGTTAAAATAAGAAGTTTTAACATAGGTGATAAAGATAACGGTGTTTTAATATGCAATCGTCAAAATCAATTTTTTAAGTAATCTAAATTAATTGAAGCAGTAGAGCAAAAATAAAAAGGACCAATTCGAGTGAAAAAGTGGGAAAAATATATATATTTTTTTTAAATTTTAAGCCATTTTTTTGTATTTTCCAGTATTCAAGAATTCATAATGTATTTTGGTGATATATCAAAACTTAAACAAAGTAAAAATAAATAAAGACAAAATAAATTAATATATAAACACTAAATTTCTTGAAAACTATCGTCTAAGTCCGGGGAAATGGGTAATAAACTCATCATTTCTTTAAGATCTTTTTGGCTTTTCACATGTCTTAAGAAAGAAATAAGTGGATCCAAAGAGGTTGCGAGCATGTTAAATAGGTCCTCATTCTGCCGAATCCTTAAAACTTTACACGTATTCTGATATCGATATTTTTTGTAGTCTTTATTTTTGCATTAATGGGCTTCTTCTGACAATTTAACTGCATTCACTACTTCTCTGCAATTCAAAATGTTCAATATTACTTTGAGCCTCATTATAACTTCTCTATTGACTCCAAATATTTGGGCAGTTGCATCTGACTGTTCAAAAAATCTTCTTGCAGTGTTTCCGTCATTAGAATTTTCCGTAAAAAAAGAGGGGACAAAAATGACTGACTTCAGCAATTCAAATCTGCCTAGCTTGATTCGATGCAAATTGACGCAGTTCTGTATCAGTTGAGATCTTAGCAACACTCGTTGAATCTTTTTTTCTATACAATTTAAAGTCGAAAAAGTGTGCAAAAAATAGTGATTCCAAAAACATTAAATTAAAAAATATTTTTTTTTATTAAAGATCTAAATAATGGCAAAGCATATTATGAAAACAAAAACGAAAAGGAAGCCCTTTTTCTAGTTTTAACATTCAAAATTAAGAACAAAAATTATCATCGTACAAAATCTTCAACTTTTTATTAGGCACACCAATAACTCAAATTGAATATTTTTTTTGATTACTGGAGCTTCTAATGTTTGTGAATCCAGTGAACTAAAAAGTTTTGCATTATAGGCTCATTGGTTTGCATAAACGTGCCACTGTGCGCCAGCCGTCACTTCAAACCGTTCATCGGCTTCAATTCCTGAGTCAGCTCGATCTTTTATTGGTGTAAAACAAGATTCTTTCGTTAAATAAGCCATAATGCGGTCTGAGTGATGCTCAATTCTTGAGAATGACGTGGACAGCTAAGGATATTAGGTTAAACGTCGAACTTGGTGAGTAGTAGAAGCTAAGTAAGATCAATAATTCTAGAGAATTTTCAGAAACCAAAGGACGCTCAATATCCTCTACCAATTCCACTATTCTTGCCACTTCCCCTTAAGCACGTCATACAAATAAGCTGATGTCACCAACTGCCCTACCAACAACGCTCATTCCATGTAGCATATGGCTTAATTGCTATCCTAGCCCTAAATGTCAAATGATGTTCACAACATTATCTGACTCCTTATCCTACCTCTCCTTTTCAATATTTTTTTGAAATTGGAATAGATCTTAGGTGTTAAATTACCCGTGCCGATGATAGCCCAGTCATTAAAGAAGAATTCGGATACCTGGTGACCTCCGGATTAACTAGCTTGTGTTAGGGTTGTGATAAAAAGGTTCTACCACTACTAAAAAGAATACACTACTAAAAAGAATACACAAGAGGGACCTTCCAAAAGCTTCTATAAACAAAGGCGGCAAGCAGCGGGAATTTGGAATGCCACTGGTTTTAGGCTAGACTGAATTTGCAGAAAGCCGCTCAGCGCTATATTTCAGATAGATTTTTAAACAATATGAAAGAGTTTCCAAATTCCACTTCCACAGTAAGCGATGGAATGAACATCAAAGACATGTCAAAGTCATAGTTTCTTAGGATCAGAGCACAAGAGATAATAAATATGATTTAAAATCGAACCAGCATAAAAGTGTTCAAATATGCTTTTGGCTCTGATGTAATGGTTGGGCTCATCAGAAGATAACCATTACAGCTTGTCTTGACGCTTATTTTCCCGAACAAAACGAGATTCCATAAAATCCAGGCTACATAGAGCAACTGCGAATTAAATAGTTGCTACAAGTCTTCAAAGAAGCTATTTTTATTGCCTTGTTATGGGACTTTTGAAAAAGAAATATTTGACTGTTAAATCATATTTATTAAAATAAACGGTGTTAAAGAAAAAACAATTCGACTGTTAACAGTCAAATATTTCTTTTACAAGAGACAAGCTTGCTACCAGCTGGTAGCAGACCACATGTCCGCACTTTACATTCAGGGTCCACACAATTAAACTTTTATTTATATATCGTAGAATCTCGCTCTTAAATTTTTTTGACAAATGCATTATAGAATAGAGATATAGAATCTTGGAAACTAGAGTAAATTTCAACAAACGAATAACAGAAGGTTGTATAGAACAACAATTTAAAGACAAATACTGAATCCAACAAAATACATTTTAAAAGAATTTCTCTTGAGCTGAGTCAAAAATTTGACTAGATCAAAACTCTCTTCCTTTTGAAAACGCTTCTTCAGCACTTTTTAACACTTTTTTTATTCTAAAACTAGCTGACCCCACAAACGTTGTTTGTCATATAAATAATTTCTAAATAATATTCTGCTAGAAATAAATAACCAACTTATTGTAAGTGTGTAAGGATGTGGTATATACATAAGTGGAAGAAGTCACTAAAAAAAATTTGCTTTAATTATTAAAATTAATTCCTTAAAAATGTATATGCAAATATCGCTAAGTATGAAAATAATACAAACAAATTGTACAATATTTCTCTGATCCCATCTTTCGCTAATACAAACAAACTGGATGGGTTTCCCAATCGAGAGCACGCCACGTATAATTATCCGTGTGAAAAACATGAAGTGCTCAAATCTTAGCCGCAGATAGACATCGTTTGACCTTGAGACTTATTGATAGGCTTTAAAAATCCCAATCTAATTGGAAATTGAAGGCTTTTGAATTGAATTGTCACACCTGTTGGTACAATAGGGATTCGCGGTAATAATATATTTTCACCTCGGAATTTTCCATTTAGAATTATGGCTTCGATAATATTTGTCACTAATTTTGTAATAACTAATCGCGTGCCGTTTAACAACCGTGATGGGTACAAATGATGAAGCAAAAATACTGGAGATCCAACCTTCAGTTGTAGATTATGAGGTGGCATGACTGGTAAATCCAATGAGTTCAAAATCTCAATTAGATAATTTACACCACAAACTGTATCAATAATAGATTTGTATGACACCCAGTGTCCTGGTAACAAAGGTTGTACCTTGAGTTTTAATTCGTTGACATCCACATTTTTTGCTGCTAAAATTGCTTTTTCTGCCATTCACTCAGGATTTGTATATTCTCTGTGTACATTGGGAAATATCTGGTCAATAAGAGCATTTTGTGAATCAATATCGTGCAGAAACCGACCGATAATTTTATGCTTCCAGTTTTATCTGCAGTAACTTTTCTGTCGCCTATATCTAACAGTTGTTTTGATTTGATTTTTTGATTTGGATCTTGAAGCATTTGAATACGCAAATTTACTTTCAGTTGTAATTTTTCAACATTACTCCATAGTAGCGATGATTTTAAGCACGCGTTGATCTCATCAAGCGTACGTTGAAAAGAATAACTGGAAGATTTTGTCAGGAATCACCTGAAAGGATTAACAAACTGTCGCCAAATAGTCTGTCGTTTTTTTTATACCTTACAATGTGGCAATGGATGATTTTTTTTTATATTGCACATTGCGTCTTTGTTGTTTTGAATTTGTGGGAGTTTACTGTTTACTGAATACTGTCGTAAAATCGTTGCACCGTGTATGATGTTGATGTAATTAAACAATAACCTCAGGAATATCAAAAGTAGATAAAAACCTATTCCCAGACCTACCGAAGTCGAAATTTTTCTTAATCTCAAAATACTTGAGCCAAGAACTTTGTCACTTTTCTTCTGACGGATTCTACTTCATAATAATGAAAAGTTTCTCCTACTTAAGACTTTTTCATAGAAATAAGTAACAGTGCTTAAATCACACACTTAATGTCCTTATAATGACCAGTTAGCTATATTATATTTCACCTTCATAAAAACTTCCGCTTTTGGTTAGCTCAATGACCTACAACAGTGTCAATGGAAAAATTTAAGTCAAACGAAAATATCTTCAATATTGTTCAAAACTCATATTTATTATTGCTGAACAAAATTAAAAATACTATTTCAGAAATACATGTGCGAAAGTGAAAGAATCACGAGCAGAACATTGTTTCGGTAAATTGATACGTGAATTCTTAACAAAACTATGAAATTGTTATGTCCTTGAACGCAAGACAATTTTCTTCTTGCATATTTGCAGACTTTTAAAGCTATTATGTAACGTTTGGGTTCTATTCCCATCTGCACTCCTAAGATTAACATTTCTCATAAGAAATTAGCCGTTCGATAGGCTGCTTCCACTCCTGATGCCAGCAAACACAACAGTGAGAGTTGTAAATAATGAAGCCCCAGTTCCAAACAAGCTGTTGCACCATCAAATTTATTTTTCCTAACTTGACAATATAACATTTACATATTTTCTAACAGTGGGAAAAAACAAATACAATTAATTTCACCATTTTTCGTAACGTGACTGTCTAATTAATTATTATTGTAACCATGAATAAATTTCTAGGTTAACTAAACGGAATTCTTCCATTTTGTGTTACTTTGACGAAAAAACATTTAAACTGTCATCAAATGAATTTCCTTCAACCATAAATTTATTATTTTACTATGGAACTTATCCTTATTTCGAGAATGACAGTTTAGATATTTTCCGCGACGGATACAAAGGAAAGGGAGTTAAGAGCGTTCGTGTGTTCTACAGGATATAACATAAATTTGTCTTTATGAAGCCATTCACATTTATTGTTATTAACTTGCGTCAATACTTTTTATGTATTCGTAGGGTTCCTGAACCACATAGAAAAAAATAAAGAAAATTAGACAGTACACTAATACGTTCATAAATACACACTCAAACCCAATGAACTTTTGCCTTAAGCGGAAAATAGAGTAAAAATAAAAAGAAAAGTGCAAAGGAAAAAAAAAAGTTAATCAAGAATCGAGAGAATCGTAAAGGGGGTGTGAGAGTTCAAAGGACTTTATATGATGTTGTGAAATCAAATCAAAGACACGTGCTTCTTCGAGATAACGACGAACAAAATAAATTTTTTGTTTCTACGCAACGGTTTTCATCCCCCATCGTACACAAAATACAACAGAACACAAAATCTAGGTACAATAACTTTTCTTTTTTTCTCCGGGATATGAAGTGTAAAATGTTTCTCCCCTATGATTTATCATATACGCACTTTTCTCCCTCACTCGATTCTCACACTCTCAAACGAAACGCAAACGACGACATCAAATCGAGCAGTTCGTGTTCGAAAATCATACCAATCCACCCCACAATTTTCCACCCTTACCAAAATTGATTTTTTTTTTGCTCAAATTGTGTCTTCCTGGGTATAAGGATTTCTTTTTTTGCAGCAAGTGACATTACACTTGGGTTGGGTATTCAGAGGACGAGTTCGAAGAATGTGTTGGGCTTTATACATATTTTTGCTATAGTTAAGGGATGAAGAAATGTATACAACTTAGTTGAGAGGGTATTGGTGGTTTACCAGAAACCCACACGCAAAATTTTCTTAGGGTAGGCCTATACGTATTTCACTCTTTTTTTCGGGATCCTATTTTATTCTTCCTTCCTAAGAGCAAGGCAAATCGATTTCCAAGAGAAACATACCGGAAATACCCTCCTAAGCCTCCGTGAGAGGTGTCAATTTTTATGTTGGCATCAGTTGATTGTGATTCTAGTATTGTTGGTAGTTCCAGTTCCAGTTTCGCGAATCGATATTGAGTGTGGGTCAAAATGAAAATTGTTAGGTCCTCAAAAGAATTAAGGAATCTCAGTTCTGGGATTCTCCTATGTGCGCCTACGAGTACAGGAGGACCAATGGAGTAGGGTAGGTCTTAGAGCAACAGTGTGTGTATATATATATTTTGTTTAATATACAAAATCAGGGTTGTCAAGAAAGGAGTCTTCGGGGTATAAGGAAGAGATGTAAAATGTCACAGATTTGTTTCGTTTCTTCTTTTTTCTTCTATTATCGGTTGGCTCCTTTGTAAAATGATTTCCCGGCAGGAGGTGCAGGATTGTGTTTTATTTTTAGAAATTAATATGTATGTATTTTGGTAAAGGTATTAGGTTTCTACTTAACTTATAGCAATTTGAAATGAATTACTTTGATTCTTTTTTTACAATTTTGTGTCATTTAGGATTATAGGGAATTTATAGGTCGTACACTTTGGTATTTGAATTTATACGCAATCAAAGTCTATATGTAACAAAAAATATGTATTCTATGAAATAAGGAAAAAGTCACTGTCGAATTTTTGTCAGAAATATTTTTTTGATGATGAGAAAGATTTTTAAAATCAATGATTTAAGTTATTCACATGAATTCAAATAATGAGCACTTCTAAGATTGATGAATTTTTTTTTTTATATTTAAAAATGAACAAACCTTACCAATTTTTGATTTGTTTTAAAATACGTTGTTTAATTTAAAAGTGTTTCTCATGCTTAGATATTTAATGCATTTTAAAATGAAATTCAACATTTTACCTACGAATGTACAAACAAATAATTTCAAAAACATTAAACTTTTAAGTATCTACTAAATTTGCCTTTTTTGATTTGGAAAATCATTGTGCTGCAATCTTTACGTCTGATATTGTTTGAAGCAAAAATATGGAATCGAGTAATATGAAGAAAATTTCAACCTCTTACCTAGGGGTTACTAGGGATGTAAGGATGCGAAGCCTATATTTAAAGTTTACCTGGATAAGAATATTTCCGAAAAGTTGGAATCATTTAATACAAACAATTTCAATACGCTCAATGACATATATAGTAGTTCTCATATTGAAAACCCGTTCCTTTTGAATGGATTGATTATTTTTGATTATTTAAAATTTGAGTATAAAGCATGGTTAAAAATGTATCATTATAATTGGTGAGACAACCGGGATCCGGTACTGGGTTCATAAAACTAGTTCATCAATTTATCCTATTCGCGAGCCGACGCCATTTATTTGCGTATATGCCAAGGCTTTGGGGATCCTAGTATACGCCATATCTCCAGCGTAAGCATGGTCTACCACGCTGTCGTCAACCATAAAGTATAAAGCACTTTCCGAGCTGGTTCCTCTTCGTTCAAACGAGGTAGGTGTCAAGCCCCACGTAGTCGACCCAGCTTAATTTTTTCACAATATCAACTCTGAGTAAGATTACATACAGTTCATGATTGTAACGTCTTCGGAAACGGAAAAATGTATATCCATTTTAAAAACTAATTTTTAAAATTTAAGTCGACAAACATATCGAACTTCAAAACCCATCTTGTGTTCAAAAAAAAGTTTTTCAAATCTAAGCTATCAATAGGATATTTTATTTTAGTTTATGTACAAATTTATGCATTTTGCTGTTGAAAAACTAGACCTTCCAAATATGCGTCACCAGCAAAGTCGAGCATTCCGTTTCAGCGTTATATTTCCACATAATTTCATTGAAAGGGATTTCAAAAAAAGCAAAACTTAATTCATAACAATTTGTTTTATTAACTTCCCATAAGAAGTTATTGTAATGGGTCCGATTTGTCAAATTGAAAATTTCGACATTTCTCGACGTTTCAAGGTCCGTACGTTAACGAAGTTTTTTTCGTCCTCCATAGCTCAGGAACCAGAAGAGATATCAACTTCAAATAAATTTTGTTATACAGATAATAAGGCAGAAAGGGCTCTCAAGAAAATCGCGTGGGTGTTTTTTTCCATAAAAGTTTGAAAAAAGGTGACAATTTTGGCTAACCCTAAATATCATACGAACCAAAAACGCTGAAACTACAATATGATTTCATCCCTAAAACAATTTTGTCCAACAGAAAATAATGTTTTTGACATCTGATTAAATTTTGAGAAAAATCTAATTGACGGTTTTTTTTTATAAAAATAAAAATCTAAAAAAAAACATTACTCAAAGTTCGTAAAAATTGAATATCGATTCAAATATCTTTTCAAAAACATGAAATTTAGGCTTCAAGCTTATTTTATCTTTTAAGAAATATTGTTTTCAACATTAGGACACATTTTGAGAAAAATCGAATTGACAGTTTTTTTACAAAAAATAAAAACCTAAAAAAAATGTATAAAAGTTGGTAAAAATTGATTTTCGACTCAAATATCTTTTCAAAACTTTGAGATATTAGCTTTAATTTACTTTTCTCTTTCAAAAAATCTTGTTGTCAACATTCAGTTTAAGTTTGAAAAAAATCGAATTGACAATTTTTTTACAAAAAATTAAAAACCGAACAAAAAATTAACAAAAGTTGGTACAAAATGATTTTGGAATCAAATATCTTTTAAAAACTTTGACATAATAGCTTCTTACTAATTTTTTCTTATAAGAAATATTGTTTTCAACATTTGATAAAATTTTTAAAAACTTCGAATTGACAGTTTTTTTACAAAAAATTAAAAACCTATAAAAATGTATAAAAGTTGGTAAAAATTGATTTTTGACTTAAATATCTTTTCAAAAATTGTAG
Source organism: Eupeodes corollae (assembly GCF_945859685.1). Lineage (NCBI taxonomy): Eukaryota > Metazoa > Arthropoda > Insecta > Diptera > Syrphidae > Eupeodes > Eupeodes corollae. Next base: position 261,110,604 of record NC_079147.1, on the reverse strand, counting down.
ATATTGGCTTTAAACTACTTTTATCTTTCAAAACATATTGTTGTTAACATTCAGTAAAATTTTGAAAAAAATCGAATTGACAGTTTTTGTTTTCGATATTCAGTAATTTTTATATAAAAATTCAACAGTCCGTTTTTTCATAAAAAATAACATTTACAAAAAATAGTTCGCAAATTTGGTAAAAATTGATACTTTTACATAAAGACAAACTTTTAAGCAAGACAAATCGACATACGGAATGGGAAGTTATCAGTGTGGGTCCCAGCCTCTTTTTTAAATCTAAAATTGGCCCGTCTTTAATGCAAAAACATAAAGTTTTCAATGAATTCTGTTAAAATTTACTCATCATAGGTATGAGACGTGTGACAATTAATAGTCAAACCATATTTTCCATTATTAAGAATAAGATTACGGTTTTATTATTTTAAGTCAAAAAACCGATTACAATTTTCGTTTTTTTATTGTCGTTGCAACTTTTTTTTACATTTTACGATCAGCATTTTTAGCAATTTGTCATGATTTTCTTTTAAATACAGTGGTTAACAAGGTAATTTAGCTGTTAAGCAAATTCTAATTGTTTCTAAAGCATTTTGAGGCTAAGTAAATTCATGAAGTAAGAAAACTCGTGATGATTTTCCAAGGTTTCCAACTTTCAAAACTTAGCCTTACTGCACTTTACATAAGTGGAATAAGGCATATTTTACGGCAGTTGCATTTGGACTTTGACAAAGTGAAAAAAGTCAAACTATTTTGAGAAAAAAAAATCAACTTATTTTTACTGTGAGGTTCTATTTCAGTTTATTTTAAGTGTAATACGACCAATTGTTAGAAATTGTTAGAAATACGACCAATTCTTAAAACCTGGCCTTAATTCACTTGACTTTATTTCTCGGCTCCATTTTATGAATTTACAATCCTTTACTTTAATATTCCATTTAAAAATGCTCGGCGTCGTTAAATAAAACCAAGTGAATCAATAAGACCAATCCTCAGCAGTTGGTCATTTTGCACTTTGATAAAGTTATATGAGACCAAATTGTTTTGAGAAATAAGATCAGGTTACAGGTTCTATACAACAGAGCCAACATAAACAGAAAAGATAATTTCTTGCTGAAGCTTGGTAGGGGTCACATTGCGAGAGCGATTTCGTCCACTAACAGCTTAATTTTTGAGGCTTACTAACCCAACAATGAGTACTACGAAAGTGCAAACGAATCTCTGTATTTGACAGTACGACCGAAGTTGGGCTCGAGGGTATAGTGAAGAGCATTCCTAGAAGCGCGAGTATTACGGTTGGATTGTTTAAGGGGAGGAATGTAACTGGCAATTTCACTAGAGCATAAGCCGTTAAAATAACGGTAAAAAAGGGCCAGACAAGAGACCTTACGATGATGTTCAAGCGAAGTAAATGAACTTATGATGATATTATCATCTATCAATTTAAATGCTCTACGTTCAATACTATCCAAGAGGCTTAAGTAAGTTGCAGGAGCACCAGCCCAAAGATGTGAGTTATACTCAAGCTTTGGACGTATGTAAGTCTTGTAGATAACAGCCAGATCAGAAGGGGTGAAATATTTCTTGCATCGCCTAAGGAAACCCAAACACCTTGCGGCATTTTTGGCGACAGAGGTGGTTGGTGGCACACATACCGAGAATATCGAGGTGTTCAGTCTTATTGATGCAAGTGCCATTCATGGATAATGGAAAAGGGGGTATATCTCGCTTTAACGATACAAGACAGCATTGGGTTTTCGAAGCTTTAAATTCCACGCGGTTTTTTAATCCCTATTGAACAATGCTGTTTAGGTCGGAATTTAATGAGCTTATCATATTTTGTCGTCGCAGTTCACATCCGAAGAAGAGGAATGTGAGTCTGAAAACGAATATGAAAAGCTAAGAGTACTATCGTCAGCGAAACAATGTGTTGGAATAGATGTTGCAGACAGAAGATCATTATTAAAAATGATAAAGAGTGTTGGATATAAAACAGAGCCCTGGGGCACACCAGCATTTATTTTATGGTTTTCAGACTTGAATCCATCCAATACTACTTGTATTAAACGATCCGAAAGGCAATTACTAATCCAATGAAGCAGTTATTCATGAAAACCGAAAGCACGCATTTTCGATAAGAGAGCCTGATGCCAAACCCTATCAAATGCTTTTGAAATATCAAGTGCAATAATCTTACTTTCTCTGAAACGATGTAAAGATTTGCTAAACTGGTCGGTGAGATGAACCATGAGATCACCAGTGGACCTATTGCCACGAAAGCCGTATTTCGATCTTCAAGATATTTCTTGAGCTGATAATTAATCAGCGTCCATGACCTTGGAAAGAAGGAACGTAAGTGCAGTCGGTCGGTAGTTAGAGGGTGAGGAAGACACTAACTTGTCAAGTTAAAATCTTTCAAACTCTAAACTGCCTACATGAAAATTTTTTATTAGAATTATTAAACACCATTTAGCTAGGATATAGGGACGAAGGTAGGTATAAGAATTTGCTACCACATGTAAAGAAAAATAAAATGTAAATAAAACGGTACCAAATAAAAACCGAAATGTAAACAAAAATAAAATATTTTTTTTATGAGCTAAGCCCTTGAATTAGCCCTCTCAGAATTGACACAAAGACAATTTTTATTTTATTTTCATTCTATTTTCGAAAGACTAGAGGCTGGGTTTCTAAGTTAGCTACTAATCTGGAACCTACCTACTCCCACTGAGAAATCTTCCATTTTCGAAAAAAAGAACAGATCCAAAAATATACCAATTACCAAAAAACACACAAAACAAATAGCCCACCTCAGAGAGGTTCTACGTTCTAGTAGAATGTAGAAGATCCAAATTCAGACCATATAGCATCCAACTCAATTCCATGCACACACAAAATTCATATAGGGTAGGTAGATAGGTAGGTTAGATATACCTCCGTCGAAATGGATCCAGAGAACAAAAGAAGACGAAAAAAAAAATAATCAAACAACAAAAATCGACCGACACCGACATCGACTTCAACATCGACGACACCTACTCTACTGCTCTACATTTTTATTTTCGGTCGAATGTGCCCCACACCGGGCGCCCGTTTTCAGAAAACAAATATCTACCAATAAAACAACAATAACAACCAAAAAAAACTTCCCTATATTTAATTTATACATCGCATAGAATGAAGGAGAAGAAGAAGAAAAAAAAAACATTAAATAAAAATGAAGAAAAAAAAAGAAAAACACTCAACATGGCAGCGAAGCAGAATGAAAGAAAACATAACAATTTTTATGGGGTTACTGTGAGTCAAGGCCAAGCACAAACACAACCACACGCATTTACGCACCAACAACGGCAACAACGCATTTTTTACATCATCGTCACCGTTGCGTGAGTTCTGCTTTTATACTTTGCTTCTTCTGCTTCAGCTTCAGCTTCTGCTAAGACCTGCTATAAAAGAGCACAGTGTGATAATTCCATTTTCTGTGTTTTGCTTCGTTTGTTCGTTTAGTAAATGGTTGTTGTTGTTTTTGTTTTCTTAATTTTGTTCCTTCTTTTTTTAACTGTAAGTTGGTATATGGTAAGAGCGCAAGCTCGGAAAAAGCAAAACAAAATTAATATTGTAAGTGTACCCCACGAAAATCGGGCTTGAGAAGGTTGCTGTTATTGCGTGGGTGATGTGGTGATGATGATGATTATGATGATGAAGATGATGGCGATGAACGATGATGGTGATAATGATGATGCATTGGGGAATGAGAGATGACTTTTAATAAAGTTCGAAATTGAAAAGTCATCATTGAAAACACCACATTACCTATCTTCTACATAATAGGGTATGCGACATGTATCCATCCTCCACTCAAGTCCATTAGTTCGCTTTCGCCTTCGTCTCTTCCTGATCGTTGCGTTGCTTTGGTTGGTTTTTGTCCTTTTTAATTCACCCTCTTTTCGACCTCCCCTCACCGAACAAGGGACGGTCGGACGCTACGTCCGTCAACATGATTATTAGATGGCAAATGGCGAGTGTGCCCCGATTCGGAAGGAGAAAGAGAAAAGGCAAACATTTTGATTAGGATGTTGGGTTAAGGTTAAGTCGATGGAAAGAAGGATATCAAATAGAGGGTATACGGGCGAGAGAGAGGATGTATGTATGTAGGTTGGTTGGTACGAGTAGGTATATGTCGAATTACACGACGACAAACCAAAACCAAAACCAGTATCAAGGTTAATGTCCCTTTTTGATGAGGGCTCCGATTGTCCTTGATATGTTATATATTCCTTCATTATATTCCATTCTTCCACACCACAATACTATATCGTTAGGTATACACATATCTTACCAATCAAAATCAAACCAAGTCAAAAGAAAGGAAAAAAAGACGACTCTTGGTATAAAATAGGTACCTAATGCTTTTATGTGTGTTACCAAATCAAACAAGGATTTTTCTTAGTGAGAAGATCTAAGGAAAAAGATAGTTAGGGAAAGAAGAGTCAAAAGGAACTAAAAGAAGAGGCAAGTTACTTTTTTGCGACTTGGCTTTAAATCCTTTGAATTTAAAAAAAGTTAAGAATTTTTTTTTTGAAAACGATGCTTCAACGACACCTGATAGAAAATAGGTGCAATAAACTACCTTCTTGTCTATGGAAAGCTTTTGTCTATCAAATGCATTTGCTGCAACTGCACACAAATTATAACAGTTGCTACCTAACATGAGAGAAAGCTTTTTTTTATTGCGAAATGAGAATGCAAATGCAGACATTTTCAAACATTTTTGCTGCAAGTTGCACACTCTCAGAGTGCAGAAGATGTAGCGACAATTCACCGAGAAATGCATGGCGCTGTAATCGCTAGACGGAAAGTGCAAGGAGTTTTAAAATCTTTAGCTTTTAGACCTTTTGAAAAAATAACTGTCTTGCAACTGCCGTGCAAAGTAAAAAAGGTAGGTGTGGTGAGTTTTGCATTCAAGTTAAATTTGTCATTTGATTTTAAGATGAAAGTAAACTGTCAAAAGAAAGCTCCTTCAGAATAATATCTTAAACATTTTTTTGTTTTTAAAACATACAGGAGTAGCCTTAGGTTTGAGTTGAGTTTCTTAGAAATAAGCGTACCTAAATTCCTTCTTATAAAGTTGGTAATTAATTAAAAGATACAAAGGACACTGATATTAATCGCTTTTTATATTAATTACATGTAATACACAAAATTCTTAGAATGTGTTAAAATTATAGAGTATATCTTTCAGCTTATTACATGATGTGAGAAAAATAAACCTACATTCTAGGAAGAAAAAAAATAAATTACAAGGAGCAAGCTTTTTTGGATAATGGTTACCTAGGGACGAATTTCAATTAATACATTAATTTAAACAGGCAGTTATTTTCTAGTTAAAATGGTACTTAGTCTAATAATGATAAATTAATAATGCACTACTGGGTCACTTGTATAGATATATGTATGAACTTATAATAGTTAAACCTTTTAACACATTGGCACAGTATCATTTTACATTCATCAGATACCATAAGGTAGGGGAAATAATCTTATTTATTTTATTTGAAAACTTGTTAACACAAAAATCTAAACAAATACCAGTGTTTTGTTAGAAGATCTATCCATAGTATAGTAGGATTTTACACGAATAAAAAAACAATATCCATAGTATGAATACTAGCGATAAAAGTGGGGTTTTGACATTTATACGAGTCTCGAATGGATCTTATGTGATTTCGTTCTCAAATGTTGGTACGATTGATATTGCATTTGTATCTCTATGGCTGTGTTCGTTGAGAAGTTGTGCATTTGGAATCATGTGCGTTTTCCATTGGTGAAAAAAGTCAATCTATTTCTGTTGATATTATTTAGTTTTGTTAATGAAAATGGACTAACTGGGCTTATTTTGCAAGGGAAAACAATATAAAAGATAGTTAAGTTTTGCTTTGTTTCCACCAAAGGTTTATCTGACTTTAGATTAAATGAATCTTGTTGGTGTTTTAACCGCATTAGAAGATTTAAAAATGATTAAGTATGACACCACTTTCTAAAATTTAAAAAAATAGTCCTTCTAACAAATAAGAACATTTGATACGATTGCTTATTAAATGTTTTACAAACAATATTGAAAATCTATTTTTTCCTTACTTCAAACGTTTAAATGTCAATAAGCAGGCTTCTAGATAGATAAGATAGTACTTCAATAATCCAATTTAATTTTTAGAAAGCATACCTAGTAAAGCTTTTTTGATTTTTTTCTGATCTAGAAGAATGAATGTTCCAAACTACGGTGCAATATTCCAGTACCAATCTAATAAGTACAATATAAAATGATTTGAGGGTGTAGGGGTCGGAAAAATCCCTAGAGTTTCTTCTGATAGACCCTTTCATCAAATAAGCTTTTTTGACTATGTAATCGAAGTGATTATTAAAAGCTTTTCATCCAATATAACTCCCAAATCCTTTTTTGCGGTAACTCTATCTAAACTCGTATTGTTGATAGTACAGCTTTTTTCTATCGAATGTAAGGCTCTGAGCTACTTGTTAGATTTACACCATTCAGTCAGTTTTTGGATATCCTTTTATGGAGATGACAATCTGTAGAAGATTTTATGAGCCGGAAAATCTTGACATCATCGGCATACATAAGATACTTCGAATATTTAAAATTTACCGGAATCTAAAATAACAAGGGCCAATATGACTTCCTTGCGGAACACCTGATTTTACATCAATACCTTAGGATTCCAATAAACAATTTCTACAGGACCAAGTTTTTCCAATTTTTAATCAAACTCTTAAATTAAATACAAAAAAATAATTTTCAGAAACGTCAAATTTGCAACACCACAAGTTGTTCCTGAGATACAGAACTTCTTAAATTCCGAAAAGCCGTTTTTGGCGAATTTTTAAATTTCGCATATGGATATGTTTTGGTTTGTAAAGTAATTTTAGGCGACTTAACTTGACAGTTCATTATTCCATCACACTGACAGTTTTCTATATAAAAAAGAGGCTGGGATGCGACCCACACTGATAACTTCCCATCCCGTCTGTCGATTTGTCTTGCTTAAAAGTTCGTAGGTTTTCGTGTTGGGTTAAGAAAGTTGTTAGTTGAATTATTGTTACAAATTTTAAAATTACCAACAATATTTTATTATATCAAGAAATAGTTTAGACTGAAAATCTGGTTCTGTTCAATAGATTTTTAGTCGAAAACAAATTTTTAGCAAAATTTTACAAATTGGATGAATGAAATTAATTTGTAGAGATATCAAGAACCGAACATCAATTTTTACCAAATTTGCGTACTATTTTTTATAGATTTTATTATTTTATGGAAATGGACTCTTGGATTTTTATAAAAAAAAGCTACTGAATATCGAAAACAATATTTTCTGAGAAATAAAAAGAGTTTGAAGACAATATTATTTAATTTTAAAAGCTTTTTGAGTCATTAGTAAATTTTTAAAAAGTTTTAGTATTGTTTTTTGTTAGGTTTTTATTTTTTGTAAAAAATTAGATTTTTCTCAAAATTTGACTGAGATAGATAGATAGATAAAAGTAGTTATATCCAATATCTCAAAGTTTGTAAAAGATATTTGAGTCGAAAATCATTATTTACCAACTTTTATTAATTTTTTTGTTCAGATTTTTATTTTTTGTAAAAAAAAACTGTCAATTCGATTTTCTCAAAATTTTTCCAAATGTTAAAAACAATTTTTATTGTAATTAAAATTAGCTGGAAGCCCTGATCTCAAAGTTTTGAAAAGAAATTTGAGTCGAAAATTATTTTTTGGCAACTTTTGTAAAATTTTCTTTTAAGTTTTATTTTTTGTAAAAAAAAAACTGTCAATTCGATTTTTCTGAACATTTAACTGAATATTGAAAACAATATTTTTTATAGATAAAAGTTGTTTAAAGGCGATATCTCAAGGTTTTGAAAAAAAAAAATGAGTCGAAAAGAAGTTTTTACCAACTTTTATTAATTTTTTTGTTTAGGTTTTTTATTTTTTGTAATTGTTTTGGAGATAAAATCATTTCGTATTCGTAACATTTTCGAGGTGACAATTTGTTTTTGATTTATAAGAAAAATTAGTTGACAAATCGGACCCATTACAATTATTTCCTATGGAAATCAAAAATCAAAAACTTCTGTACTACCTTTAACGGAAGATATACAATTCTGAGATTTAAAAATAAATCGTATCAGAAAAGTCTAATTGAAGCAAGTAAGATATAAAATTCGACGTTCTTCTGACAAATTTCAGCAACGGACAATATGGAACAATTGTTTATAATTTGGAATTTGGAAAAGTCAATAAGAGGTTTCATTGTTAATAGACAGTAATTTAAGCTACTGTCACTTTTAAAACTTTTCGTCTTTTGACATGAAATGCATTAAAAAAATGGAACAACCCAAATTTCATCTCATTAAATTGTTTAAAATTTGTAGTCAACGTTTCCCCTTTTCCTTTTTCTTGACTGGTTACAATTGGACACAGCTATAGACATTTATTTTTGGGACTTCGTGGAAGATCTAAACAATTTCTTACGGCTAAAATTATACAGTGCTTCAACCATAGCCGTTTAATGTCATAGTTTGCTTTTACCAATGAAATACAAACCGATTGATTTCTCTTTAAACATTGTTTAAAAATGTGTTAATATGAATTTATGTATGTTTTTCTGCAATATCATACATTAAAAGTAAAGTCGAACTTATTACTTATATCTCAGAACTTTACTGCTTTAAGACTACTAAGAACGATGGTTCACTCCGTAGTAAACGTACTTTTTAGCCTTAATCATTAGCATCAGCTTTTTTTATTTTCTAAAAATTAAATCGACATTTTGTGAACTAATTAATATCGACATGATTTGTTTTAAAAATCTATAAAGTTTGTGTTTTTTCAATAGTCATCATTTTTTCTCAATAAAACGTATGTATGGGTTCTACCAAGAATTAATTTTTGTTGACAATTATAAAACGGATACACGAATATTTTTACTGATTTCTGTCTTAAATAATTAGAAAAATCCGTTTAACTAATTTTTCCAATAAAAATGAAACATAAAACTAAGTTGAAAATGTTTCTTTAAACTGTTTTTCAATATTATATCATCATCAATAATTTTTGTTTTCGGTATTTGAAAAATTTACTTAATTTTTCATTAAACATTTTTGAAGAAGTTTCTAAGAATAATACTAACAATATCCTTAAAAGATTGATAAATTTAAAGGGTTCAAAACGCTTGTATGGCTTCCCTGTTTAAAGTATATATGTTAAAAATGTGAATTAGTTCTTTTGTACAGAAATTTTAACATTAAAAGTTTTATTTAAAAAAATGTCTTACCCATACTATATTGATTTGGAAAGTGTTTTGTCCACTCACCTGAAAAATAGAATAAAAAATGCATACATTAAAATGAATTTTATTTTTCAAAAATGTAAAAGTAGAAATATTTAGAACAAAAATGTAAAAACAAATTTTCAAAAAAGTCAACTTCTACCAAAAATATCTAAAATGATGGTTTAAAGTTTTTAAGATCCCGACAAAAACGACAGAAAATTCCATTTTGAGTCAGAAACTGGCCACACAAACTCAATGAACTTAAGACGTTATTATCTGAACAAATACGAATTTTTCTATCTTACTGTCTAAAGAATAAATTAATACGATATTTGGCAGTTCTTCTAGACCCGACGAACTTCAAAAGGTATATACTTGAGATAAGGGAAGCTAAGAGGCGTTTCTATGCTCCTCGACTTAAGTCTTTATTAGTTGCTCATAGACTTTGGAAACATTTAAAAGAAATTGGCTTTGGTAAGCACTTAAACAGTGTTTCTGCTATCAATGATTGTGATGAGCTGAATACCAATTTCACATCCCTATCATTATTTGAGTTCAGAATTTTCTGGACTTTTAGGAACTGACATCTTTTCTACAAGGAGTTTTAGCTTCTCAGCAATTGATGATGAGGTTGTTCTAAAAACCTGTTCATCTATTAAATCAAACTCAATAGATTTTGACGAAATCCATCCCGTGTTTGTGAAGGCAACTCTACCGATTACATTGTGATACATAACACATGTTTTCAAAACTATTCTTATGACTGGAGACCGTCTGAAAACGTGTTAAAATTGTTCCTGTTCTTGCAATAACCCGAAATGAGTATCGGATAATTGAATATCTCTTCCCTTTTCCAAAGCTTTTGACACTTTCAACCACCGTAATTTATGCATCAAATTAAGGCATGAGTTTCAATGTACGTCATCATCAGTGAGTCTCATTTTCTCATATCTTGGTTCTAGACCCCAAGCAGTAGTTGCCAACACCAAATTTCAAGTTCTCTTCCGCTAACACGAGGTGTTCCCCAAACGGTCTATTTCGGGCCCATTCCTTTTTACTATGTATGTTAATTAGATAAACGAAGATATTAATAAGATATTGCTCTAGTTTCGATCAAACTGACTTTGTTTAAATCCTATTAAGTCAAAATGCTTAGTCATTTCAAAAGACCCTACAGACACATCTTGCTTTTCTCCAATATTACTTAATGATAACCCTATTCACTTTGTTGACTCAGCCAAGAATCTTGGAGTAGTATTTAATAAGACACTCACTTGGACAAATCATTTACAACTTATCATAGGTAGAGTGTACGGGGGCTTACGTATGTTATGGATAACCCAAAGAATCACTCCAATAAAAACAAGAATGATACTTGCTAAGTCACCTTACAACAGGTTCCTTTTCCCACGCTCCAATCAAAGCAGCGATCTGATACCAATACGCTACTCCCATCTTGTTTCGAGCCGCCAATTTTTCGTTCAGGCGGTTTGGTTGTGGAATTCCATATTTCAAACTATAAGGATAATAAGCTGCAGTACTCTGTTTAGAATAAGACTTAGACAGTCTTTTGATGCATTGCGAAGGTTTTAACTTTTGTTTCTTTTGTATAATTTAAAGGTGTTTTAAAAGGTATTACAATAAAGTCCATTGATCAAATCTTTTTCATTAATTAAATAATATAAAGTAGTTTTGTTTATATAATTAACTTCCCATAGGAAGTTATTGTAATAGGTCCGATTTGTCAAATTGAAAATTTTGACATTTCTCGAAGTTTCAAGGTCCCTAGAGTCGAAATAAAAGATTTTTAGAAAGATGTATGTGCGTGCGTGTGTACGTACGTCCGTGACGTTTTTTTCTTCTTCCAAAGCTCAATAACCAGAAGAGATATCAACTTAAAATAAATTGTGTTATACAGGTAATAAGGCAGAACGATGCAGAAAGGGCTCTCAAGAAAATTTTGGTTACCCCTAAATATCTTAAGAACCAAAACTGCTAGAAATTTTATATAATATATTGTAATGTGATATCAAAGAAGTATATATTTTTTAAAAAAATCCGATAAACGGTTTTTTTTTATAAATCAAAAAAACTGAAAAAAAACCTTGTCACCTCCAAAATTTTACGATTTTATGACATCTGATAAAACTTTGAGAAAAATCTAATTGACAATTTTTTTTACAAAAAATTAAAAACCGAAAAAAAAATTAACAAAAAATGATTTTCGACTTAAATATCTTTTCAAAAAATTGCGAGAATAGCTTCTTACTTATTTTTACTTATAAGAAAAATTGTTTTCAACATTACGACAAATTTTGAGAAAACTCGAATTGTCAGTTTTTTTTTACAAAAAATATAAACCTAAACCTATAAATATGTATAAAAGTTGGTAAAAATTGATTTTCGACTCAAATATCTTTTCAAAACTTTGAGATATTGGCTCTAATCTACTTTTATCTTTCAAAACATATTGTTGTTAACATTCAGTAAAATTTTGAAAAAAATCGAATTGGCAGTTTTTTTTACAAAAAATTAAAAACCGAAAAAAATTAACAAAAGTTGGTAAAACATGATTTTCGACTTAAATATATTTTCAAAAATTTTCGAGAATAGCTTCTTACTTATTTTTACTTTGTTTTCAACAATACGACAAATTTTGAGAAAAATCGAATTTGCAGTTTTTTTTTACAAAAAATAAAAACCTAAAAAAAAATTATAAAAGTTGGTAAAAAATTATTTTCGACTCAAATATCTTTTCAAAACTTTGAGATATTGGCTTAAGTTTACTTTTATCGTTCAAAAAATACTGTTGTCAACATGCAGTAAAATTTTGAAAAAAGTCGAATTGACAGTTTTTTACAAAAAATTAAAAACCGAAAAAAATTAATAAAAAATGATTTTCGACTTAAATATCTTTTCAAAAATTTGCGAAAATAGCTTCTAACTAATTTTTACTTATAAGAAATATTGTTTTCAACAATAGGACAATTTTGAAAAAAATCGAATTGACAGTTTTCTTACAAAAAATTAAAAACAGGAAAAAAATTAACAAAAGTTGGTAAAAATTGATTTTCAACTCAAATATCTTTTAAAAAATTTAAGGTAATAGCTTCTTACTTATTTTTACTTATAAGAAAAATTGTTTTCAACATTACGACAAATTTTGAGAAAAATCGAATTTGAAGTTTTTTTACAAAAAATAAAAACTTAAAAAAAATTTATAAAAGTTGGTAAAAAATTATTTTCGACTCAAATATCTTTTCAAAACTTTGAGATATTAGCTTTAATTTAATTTTATCTTATAAGAAATATTGTTTACAACAATAGGACAACATTTTGAGAAAAATCGAATTGACAGTTTTTTTACAAAAAATAAAAACCTAAAAAAAAATTTTTAAAAGTTGGTAAAGATTGATTTTCGACTCAAATTTCAAAACTTTGAGATATTGGCTTTAATTTAATTCCATCTTTCAAAAAATATTGTTGTCAAAATTGGGTAAAATTTTGATAAAATCGAATTGACAGTTTTTGTACAAACAATTAAAAACCTAAAAAAAACAATACTAAAATTGGGTAAAAATTAACTTTCGACTCAAATAGCTTTCAAAAATTAAAAATGTTAGCTTCAAACTTATTTTATTTCACAGAAAATATTGTCCTATTATTATCCAACAGTCCGTTTTTTCATAAAAAATAAAATCTACAACAAATAGTACGCAAATTTGGTAAAAATTGATACGAGTACATATAGACAAACTTTTAAGCAAGACAAATCGACAGACGGGATGTAAAGTTTTTCTTTCAAGTTATCTTGTTTAAAATTTATTATTAATTAATTTCATGTAAACTAATTGTAGAACTGTAGCTTTTACAGTGCAAGACTAAATAATATGAAATAAATAAAAACAATTTATACTTAACGCCACTGGTACACCCTAATGACTATTTTTGGAAGTTCATTGCCAAAGAGTAGGTAGGTAGGTAAGTACTTATAGAATCCTACAAGTTTGCATATCTACATAGCATATTTCAATTATTAGTTTAACCAGTGATTTTGAAAGACCGCAAAACTTTTCAACTTCTTCCATCTGTTAACTTAACAAAACAGAAGCACCAAACTCAAAAAAAAGCTGTTCTCTTCATTTTCCTATAAGTCATTCTCAATTTTCAAAAACCATTGAACTTAATGGCTATGGCATATCATAAACTATTCTGCTGCTGCACACTAAGCTCGGTTCTCTTCAAAAAAAAAAAAAACATCTGGTGCTCTCTGATGATGATATGATGGACGTTATAGTGCGCGGGCGGCAACCCTCTTTTTCCCTCTCTTTATATTTTGATTTTATACCACACAATGCTTATGTATGCAGGTATACCTATACTTATTTCTGACTCACAACTACTATCAAAGTGCATTCAACCTCCCACTCTCCTGAGGATACTGATGAAGGCACTCCGTACAATAACCTTGAACGCTAAACTAAGTATACCTCAATCTACCCCTCACCTCACCTCACCGCACCTTAACTCACCCCCTCTCTCTCGGCCGCTCTTTCTTCTTGTGAAAATTACCACCCTCGCCTGTTTTCCTGCCTGCAAAAAGCGATATGCATGCAAGTTAAACTTATTTCAATGCTATGCATAGAGCTCTTGCAAACATTTGAAGGGCGTTGCCTAGACAACACGTGATGTAAGGATGCCCTTGATTGCAGGAATATAAACGGCATATACCTATTATTACGTGTCCTGAACGTTTTTTTTTATATTTTTTAAATTGTTTTCATTGAAACTAATAATTACCAGCAATTGGTTTAATAGTTCTTTGGTATAAGAAACAACTTATTACACTTTTCCTATCGAACCACCAAACGTTTTCAACACCGAGCTTCGAAAATGTTGCCAAGGTGACTCGATTTACACCAGCTATAAAACCAGAGAACCCATCAGAGGAGATAGAACAGTTATAGGTACATTTTTCTCTTCAACTCCCACCACTTTTTGAATGTGATATTGGGTCCTTGGGTGGGTGGTGGGTGTTTCGTTCGGTCGGTCGGTGTGCGTACGGAAGAGTCCATGGTGAAGGACATTTTCGAAACCGAACTGAACTTGAACGAGAAGCGCAACTCAAGTTTTTCAATGTCAACCCGATATTGTACGAGTGTACGAAGGATATAAGAACAGAACAGAGAGGCGCAAGGTAACCCCTTTCCTCTCTTTCGCAAAAGGATTCGCTCATATAGTCATGCCTAATGTGAGTGTACTGGTGTAGTACAAGCTTGCATGACAAAACCTCAGCTAAACCTAGACGCAACCTTTAACTCTATCATACAAGTGTCAGGTCATGGTTAAATATTTTTGTTTTGCTCTAGGTTAGGTCAAAAAATATAATTTTAAAAAGAAACATATCTAAATAAAATATATGTACAAACATCTCTATATACATTTTTTAAATTACTATTGTGATCCTCTCTAATGCAAAATATATGAACTTTTTTACCAGGGTTGCTTTCGGTATGGTATGATATGGATTTTTAAATCTGTAGGTACATGTTTTTTCATTCTACTTTAATTTGTGTGTCCTTGACTATGAAAAATATAAGAATGAAATGTAAAAGGACGACAAGTTACCTTCACCTTCAGAATAGAGGAATAAGAAAATTGAGTATAAGGTGACAGTATAATGATTTAATAAGAAGGTTTGAAAGATAGGAACAAAAAATTATGGAGTTAAGAGAAAACTTTCGAGTTTAAATTTGTTAATTAAAAGAAGAAATGTTTAGGGCCGAAAAAGTTATTTTTTAACAAATAAAATGAAAGACTATTCATGGCGTCCATGTGTATAAACATAAAGGGTCACTCATTTCGTGGTTTCAAGTTATCAGGGATGGCATTTGACGTCTCTCAAATCCAACTGTCATTTGAAGTGTCATAAATTTAGCTGAATTTTTTAATATTTGAGATAATGGATCGCTTTGAAATCGAAAAATGCGTTGAACAAATAAAATGCGTATTTACTTTTCTTTCGTAAAACGATACTTCAGGTCTTAAAAATCAGGAAATTCTAAAGTAATTTAAAGAGAGCGAGGCGCATCACATGGTGTTCTACATGATGGTAAAGAACGATCAGTCAATTGAAATTGCTGTTTCAAGTGCAATTATGTCCGAATGAAAACTGCAGTCACAGTAACCAATAACTGGAAGCAGAAGAATGATTTTAAACAAGAATGGTTTGACTTGGAATGCTTTAAAGCAAGAAAAATATCATTTACTTTACTAAAGCTTCTGAGAAAATATAACTTGCATGTCTTTAAGACTATGTATGCGTCTGCGAACAAAGAGTACAAACACATCTGCCTTGACAAGCGTAAGCAAAACGATGAACAATCTATAAAACGCTTAAACTCAGCGATGTCTTCGGCAGAATTCTGGAAAGCGGCTAAACTAATTAACGGACGGCCTAGTAGGATTGGATCTTCACTGCACGCAACCGAGCTTCAGGATTACTTTAAAAGTTTACTCAACACTGCGCAGTTTTCACCCCTGCCTCAATATGCTGCTCCGGTTTTCTTAGACGATATCCTTGATTTACTGTTAACAGTGCTGGAACTTTGGACTGCTTTAGAAAAAACCAGATCTCGTAAAGCCCCAGGAGATGACAGGATTCCTTCAGAATTCTATATAAACTGTACGTCCGAGTACCTGTTTTCACTCACCAAAGAATTCAATAGAATTTTCGAAACCGCAGAGGTGCCAGCCTGCTTTAAAGAAGCAATTATCTATCCGCTGCATAAGAAAGGTGCGTACGATAATCCCGAGAATTACAGGGGCATTTCTTTTTTGAATTCTTCAGTGAAGTTATTCAGTGCTCTTATTTTTAAAAGGCTAACAGAGTGGGTTATCGACAGAAACATACTCAACATGTTCCAAGCTGGTTTTAGGAAAAACCACTCGACTGTAGATCAGATTTTCACCTTATTTCACATTGCCGATTACTTTAAAAGCAAAAAGAAGAAGCTATATGCTTTCTTCGTAGATTTCAGAGCTGCTTTTGACTCCATTGCCCGTGCAGCGTTATTCTATAAGCTCTATACCTTGGGTATCTCAAGCAAAGTTGTGAATCTGCTGAAAGCAATGTATGAAAACAATGTGTCTTATGTTTGGGACGGACAATTTACCTCAGAGGACTTTGAAGCGGAAATGGGAGTAAGGCAAGGATGTGTGTTGAGTACTTTGCTGTTCATTTTGTTTATAAATGGCATTGTCGAGGAAGTGGGAGGGGGTATTGAGTTCGGAAGTTTACGAATACCGTGCCTCATTTTCGCTGACGACATAGTTTTTCTGGCGGAATCAGTTGACGGAATGCAGCTCATGATCAACCGTCTGGAGCGCTACTGTGATCTTTGGAACCTGACTGTTAACCTTGGAAAGTCTAAAATGATGATCTTCAGGGATGGAGGTGGAAGATACTCGAGAAACGAAAGGTAGACCTACAAGGGTCAGAATTTGGAAACTGTTTGAGAGTATAAGTATCTCGGTGTATTGATCTGTGCTTACCTTAACTTTAAAAAATATTTCGAAACTAAATTAGCTGAGGCAAAGAGAGCTATTTCTTCAATCTGAAGACGTTGTATAGAGAGTAGGTTTGTGGACCATAGCGCAAAGATCCAGATATTTCGTGCCACTGCTTCTTCCATCATGTTGTATGGTGCTCAAGGGTGGGGTTGCTGGCAGTTTGATATTGTTGAAAAGTTTCAAAGATATTGTCTTAAACGCATTTTTTGGTTGCCGGCTTGTACTCCAAATTACATGGTGCACCTTGAAACTACAATGCCACCGTTATTCTTAAATACGCTAAAATTACACTTCGATTATATAATGAAGCTGCTGGAGATGGATGAAACAAGACTACCCAAATTGATCCTCAAGTCGATAATTACTTTAAGAGGCAACCTCGTCAAAAATGGGAAGAAATAGGCGTCAAATATCGGACCCACTATTCTGAGAAACATGTTTCAAAATTTACTGGGTGGTGTAGCGCGCTCAGCTTACAGTGGTTATACCTTGGAAGCTCAATCTTCTCAGTATAGGACGATACCACACCTTATCTTAAAAGAATCGGAGGCTATTAATCTTTTCAAAGCAGTCATTTAATGTCTTTAACTGTCGGTTACTGCCTTTTACACATGATGAGTAAGCTCCAAATTTTCACCAAAGAGATATTACTATACTTTTGAAACCGATGATTGAATGGCCTTGTGTAACTTCTGCAATCACTTTGCAAACTATAATATTAGGTTTAGACCAATTTTGACAAACTTTGGTTAGTTAAAAGTCCATATATCAATTATAGCTTTGCAATCCACTTTATAAATATAAAGTTTTGAAGAAAATACTTGTGCATTTAAAGCTATTTCGCATTGTGGAGTTATGTCTCTGATCTAGAAAACAAAGGGAAAAAGCCTTGACACAGAATGAAATATTTGGAATCATTTTGTAATGCTTTTAATTATATGTGGTTTAAACTTTCTGTAAATAAGCAAATCATTCACTACTGCTTCCTTTATCGAAGCAAAAATTTAGACAGAGTATCAACTTTTCGTGAATTTGATTCTTTGTCTGATTCCATCCAAAGAATTGTTTCGTCCTATCCTCGCACTGAAATCGTTGTTACGGGCGATTTCAATGTACACAAATCATCATGGCTTCAACATTTAGGCCAGGCAACACCCAATGGAGTGTGTGCACAAATCTTCGCTGAGTTGAACAACCTAACTCAGCTGGTCAACGAGCCCACCCGAATATCGGACGTTGAAGGTCGAGCAGAAAACACTCTTGACTTGTTTCTTATCTCTGACCCTGAAAAGTACACTGTTAGTGTTCTATCTCCTCTAGGCACATCTGACCATTGTGTTATATCAGCAAATTTCTTGTGTCAAAACTGTTCAGTTAAAGAAAGAGCTCCTAAGGGAACCGTTTGGCAATACGAGAAAGCCAACTGAGACAGTCTTAATAATTACTTCAGGCTCTTTGACTGGTCACTATGCTTCCTCGATAGCGACGTTGACGACAGCGCTGATATGATCACAAGTTTAATTCTCCTGGGAATAAGAAGTTTTATACCGAACAGGGTTAAAAGTATCAGACCCAAAGAAAACGCTTGGTTTGATGCTAGCTGTAAAGAAGTTATTAGGGCCAAAGAGGTCAGCTTCCGTTGCTATAAAGCCAACCGTACTGAGGAAAGCCGGAAAAAGTTCAAACAAGCCAGGAAGGCCTGCAACGCCCATATTCGACGGATCAAATTTTTACAAAAGTTACGGCAAAAAATACTGCAATGCCCCAAAGGCAGTACAAATTTTTAGTCATTTGTAAAAAACATGAAAAATTCTTGCTCTTCTTCGGTTCCGTCAACGACACTCCTTTTGTTAGCTCTTTAAAGAAAGCTAATCTATTTGCTAGTCAGTTCGCCGCCGATACTACGCTGCCAGTGAGTGTTATGACTCCGCCTGTACTTGAGCGAGTAAGTGATTCTATGGGACCAATCTTTTTTCGCACTCCTACTGTGGCAAGAGTCCTAAGAGATCTAAACACACATATATCCGCTGGTCCGGATGGTATCCCCGCTATTGTTCTGAAGAGGTGTTCTTCAACGCTGGCAAAACCACTGCGTAAGCTTTTTCATCTGTCCTACTCCTCAGGTCTCGTTCCGAGTGGATGGAAAACGGCATTTGTCCAGCCTATTCCCAAAAAAGGCGAATCTTCCTCACCCTCTAACTACCGACCGATTGCACTTACGTCCCTTTCTTCCAAGGTCATGGAAACGCTGATTAGTTATCAGCTCAAGAAATATCTTGAAGATCGAAAGCTTCTTGATAACTGGCAAAACGGCTTTCGTAGGAATAGGTCCACTGGTGATCTCATGGTTCATCTCACCGAACAGTGGAGCAAATCTTTACATCGTTTTGGAAAAAGTAAGATTATTGCACTTGATATTTCCAAAGCATTTGATAGGGTTTGGCATCAGGCGCTCTTATCGAAATTGCGTGCTTTCGGTTTTCACGAATCAATGCTTCATTGGATTAGTAATTACTATTCGGATCGTTCAATACAAGTAGTTGTGGATGGATTCAAGTCTAAAAACCATAAAATAAATGCTGGTGTGCCCCAGGGCTCTGTTTTATCTCCAACACTCTTTCTCATTTTTCTTAATGATCTTCTGTCTGCAACATCTATTCCAACACATTGTTTCGCTGACGATAGTACTCTTAGCTTTTCATATTCGTTTTCAGACTCACATTCCTCTTCTTCGGATGTGGAACTGCAACGACAAAATATGATAAGATCATTGAATTCCGACCTAAACAGCATTGTTCAATGGGGATTAAAAAACCGCGTGGAATTTAATGCTTCAAAAACCCAATGCTGTCTTGTATCGTTAAAGCGAGATATAGCCCCTTTTCCATTATCCATGGATGGCACTTGCATCAATAAGACTGAACACCTCGATATTCTCGGTATGTGTGCCACCAACCACCTGTTGTAGAATGATCACATAAGCGATGTCGCCAAAAATGAAGCAAGGTGTTTGAGTTTCCTTAGGCGATGCAAGAAATATTTCACCCCTTCTGATCTGGCTGTTATCTACAAGACTTACATACGTCCAAAGCTTGAGTATAACTCCCATCTCTGGGCTGGTGCTCCTGCAACTTACTTAAGCCTTTTAGATAGTAATAATATTATCATAAGTTCATTTACTTGTCTGGCCCTTTTTACCGTTATTTTAACGGCTAATGCTCTAGTGAAATGGCCAGTTGCATTCCTCCCCTTAAACAGTTCAACCGTAATACTCGCGCTTCTAGGAATGCTCATCAGTATACCCTCGAGCCGAACTTCAGTCGTACAGTCAAATACAGAGATTCGTTCCTTAGCCGTACTACGCGAATGTGGAATGCCTTACCACACTCTGTCTTTCCTAGTCATTGCAATATTCAGGAATTCAAAACCAATGTGCACCGACATCTACTTTTAAACCCTCTCTCCTCTTTCTAGTGCTCACACTGTGCCTCTGCATAATAAGGGTAGTAATATCCCCTTGAGTGTGTGTTTATTATAAAAAAAAATGCCGGGCATACAAAAAGAAATTACATACATATTTCCTTTCTTAAGGCAATAAGTCCATACCTTATTGTTTAAATATATGCGCCTTTAGAAATGTGCCGTATTGGGCTTCAAAAATCAAATGGGGTGGCGCAACAGTCCGTTGTGAACCAGGGCCTAGTGACTTACAACTCTCAACCATTCCTGTGTGCGAGTACTGTTGTCAGGAATGGAAGGGACCTACAATTTTAGGCCGAATCCGAACGGCTAGTTTGAGAAAGCACTTTTTCATGACAAGAATTACTCTTGAAGGATTTGTCAATTCCTCGCAAGAGGCAGTACCCGCGAAAATTATTTTTTTTAAATTAAGGTGGCACAGGTAGGGATTGAACCCAAGACCCCTTGCATGATAGTCCAACGCACTAACCATCATGCCACGGGTACTACATTGGGCTTATATAATTTAAAATACGGCGTCCGAACAGTACCTTAAAAATTACAAAACTTCTTTGACAAAATTTCAATTTGGAATATAATTCGGTTTCATGCACTTATAACTTACTTTAATGTTAAATAATTTAGATTGTGACTTATTGTTCCCTTATGACAGAAAGTAAATCTATTATGGAATTATGTCCCTGAACTGTAAATATTTGTTTCGATTCATCAATCATTTAATTTTAAACTTATTTACATTTTTTTCTGTCTGCTAATTTTTAGGTCATAAGTCCACAAAAGATTTGAGACCCACTTTGCCCATGAGTGCTGAATTCAATCGTTGAAAGAGTTGATATGGACAACACAAGAAATTAAGTGAGTAATAAGTCCACAATTATTTTTAGATAACTTATTTTAATCGTTGCAAAGAAATTACTATAAAAGCGGGACATTAAAACCAACTCATTTACATAACTGTTAACTGCAAATACTTAAGACAAAAAATAAGTTTTGTGTTTTTTTTTTAATAATTGACAACAGTAGATCGATTTGGGGATTGGGAGGGTTTTAATTTCTTTTTCATTTCTAATGTACCACTTATGAAATTCTGCTATTTGACTGACACATACCCACAAGATTTTTTGCCAATGGAGTGTAAGTTCCCTCCTTGTCCTGAAAACCTTTTCATCATCATAGTAAGTCAGAAGACCACAATCAATAGGACATAATTCCACAAGAGTTTTCCGAATTATAAATGAAAGGTAATAACTTGATTTTTGTGATCAGGATATGGGATCTGAGGTGGGATCTGAATTAATTTGAATTTTGAATGGCCAACAAGATTGACAAAAAAAAAGTGAGCTTATGACCCACTTCCCTTCCGAAACTGAAAAATTATATTTTTACTTCTGGGCAAACACAACCTATTAAAATATACCTTTTCAAGATGTGCTTTTTTGGTCTTATTAACGAATTTACTTAGTCTAAAGACAATTGTGGACTTCTGACTCCGCATAATTGTCTGCAATGGTTCCAAATTGTATTCTTATTTACTTTTTTTAAATACAGGGTTGGAATGAACAATTAACCATGCATATTTTTAATGACAAAAATTATATGTCTTCCGTTTTGTTTATGTTGTTTTTTTTTTTTTGCTAAAAACAACCAAACCAAAAACTCAAAATCTAGGTCACTGCACTGACAACAAAGGACACTCAAAACGAAAATTCACGTCTCATAAATTATTTTCTCAAAATAATATACACCATTTAAACTTGGACTTCAATTTGCCTTTGCTAAAATGTCAGAAAGAAGAAGAAAAAAAATAATATCCCTTGCATGGCAAAGTCATTTGTATAGCTTCACCCAATTACTTAACCCTAAAATGGGTTAATGCTCTTTTATAATTAAATTCATTAATTTAAACTCAGAGGGAACTGAAGCGAGAACAAATGAAAAACAAAACGGAAATTATTTTCAAAGACATGTTTGTCCACCGCGCTGCGCTGGTTGCACTACGCTGGGCCTGACATCAAAAATGGAGAATTTTTATTTTCTAAAAAAGAAGGATTATTTTTTGACAAAACGACAAAACTTTTTACATATCTATAGTCCCGCTGTTTTATTTGGACCTAAAAGAAGATGTCTTTTATTTTTTGACGTATGTTTTTCTTTTTTACGACTGCACCCACCGAACATTATTATAGGGCTCCTCCAGAGCCCTTGATATCTCTTTGATTTAATATACACAATCTCACGATGGAAGAGAATCGACAAAAAAAAACCTAACAAAGCCCAATTTCAAGACTCTGCGAATCTTTTCTTATTACTTTTCTTGAATGCACTATATTGTGAGTTGTGCTTCGGTTAAGGTTAATGAAATCGCGCCAAAAGCTATAACAACGAACGAACGAACCTATATATATATAAATACTTGGAGGTTTATAAAATGCAAGATCGGAGAAGAAGAAAGTCGAGTTGAAGTTGAAGATAAAAGGCGCATCCTATAGTAAATGAGGCGAACTGAGCAGTCGCGCAGTCAGTCACAGTCAGTGCCCTTGACTTAGGTCAATAACACTTCTCCTTCGTTTGTGGATGTTGTTTCGTTGTTTCGTTTTTTTGTTTTTTTGATTTTTCCATTCGTCGCACATTGTATTTTATAAAATTATATGTCTTGATCGTCTGCATTCCAAATAAGTGTGACCAGGCTTTAGAAAAATTCAACACACACAAAATAATTACACTTTATGATTGATCACTGTGTGTATAAATTGTCACTAATATCTCTTTAAACTTTAAGATCTTGGACTTAAAACCACATTTCAAATCCACAAAGATCACAAAGCCCATTTAGACCTTATTTCTGTTAAATTGATAGAGCGACTTTAAATTACCGCAGCACGAACTTTCTTCAGATTTTTTTTTTAGTTAGTTAGGGTCTCAATAGAACATGTTTTAAATATTAAGGCAGAGAAACACCTTTAAGTCATAAAATAAAATAAAAAAAGAGGCTGGGATGCGACCCACACTGATAACTTCCCATCCCGTCTGTCGATTTGTCTTGCTTAAAAGTTTGTCTTTATGTACTCGTATCAATTTTTACCAAATTTGCGTACTCTTTTAGTAGATTTTATTTTTTATATGAAAAAACGGACTGTTGGATTTTTGTATTAAAATTACTGAATATCGAAAACAATATTTTTTGTGAAATAAAATAAGTTTCAAGCCAATATTTTTAAGTTTTGAAAAGCTGTTTGAGCCGAAATTAAATTTTTACCAAGTAAAACTTGGTATTGTTTTATTTTAGAGTTTTATTTTTTGTAAAAAAAACTGTCAATTCGATTTTTTAAAAATTTTACCAACAATATTTCTTATGAGATAAAATTACTTTAAAGCCAATACTTAAAATTTTTAAAGAGATATTTGAGTCGAAAATCAATTTTTACCAACTTTTATACATTTTTTTTAGGTTTTTATTTTTTGTAAAAAAACTGTCAATTCGATTTTTTTCAAACTTTAATTGAATGTTGACAGCAAGATTTTTTGAAAGATAAAAGTAAATTAAAGCCAATATCTCAAAGTTTTGAAAAGATATTTGAGTCGAAAATCAATTTTTACCAACTTTTATAAATTATTTTTTTTAGGTTTTTATTTTTTGTAAAAAAACTATCAATTCGATTTTTTTCAAACTTTAATTGTATGTTGACAACGAGATTTTTTAAAAGTTAAAAGATAATTAAAGCCAATATCTCAAAGTTTTGAAAAGATATTTGAGTCAAAAATCAATTTTTACCAACTTTTATAAATTATTTTTTTTAGGTTTTTAGTTTTTGTAAAGAAAACTATCAATCCGATTTTTTTCAAACTTTAATTGTATGTTGAAAACAAGATTTTTTGAAAGATAAAAGATAATTAAAGCCAATATCTCAAAGTTTTGAAAAGATATTTGAGTCGAAAATCAATTTTTACCAACTTTTATAATTTTTTTTTTAGGTTTTTATTTTTTGTAAAAAAAACTGTCAATTCGATTTTTTTCAAACTTTAACTGAATGTTGACAACAAGATTTTTTAAAAGATAAAAGTAAATAAAAGCCAATATCTCAAAGTTTTGAAAAGATATTTGAGTCGAAAATCAATTTTTACCAACTTTTATAAATTTTTTGTTTAGATTTTTATTTTTTGTAAAAAAAACTGTCAATTCGATTTTTCTCAAAATTTTTCAGAATGTTGAAAACAATATTTCTTATAAGATAAAATAAAATTGAAGCCTTAATTTCAAGTTTTTGAAAAGATATTTGAATCGATATTCAATTTTTACGAACTTTGAATAATGTTTTTTTTTAGATTTTTATTTTTTATAAAAAAAAACTGTCAATTAGATTTTTCTCAAAATCTTATCAGATGTCAAAAACATTATTCTTCGTTGCACAAAATTGTTTTAGAGATAAAATCATATTTCAGTCGTAAAATTTTGGAGGTGACAAATTTTTTTTTCAGTTTTATTGATTTAAAAAAAAAACCGTTATATTGATTTTTTTCAAAAAATATACCTGTTTGGTATCACGTTACAATCTATTATATAAAATTTAATTCAAGTCTTTAGCGTTTTTGGTTCGTAAGATATTTAGGGTTAACCAAAATTTTCACCATTTTTTCAAACTGCTATAGTAAAAAACCACTCACGCAATTTTCTTGAGAGCCCTTTCTGCATCTTTCTGCCTTATTATCTGTATAACAAAATTTATTTGAAGTCGATATCTCTTCTGGTTCTTGAGCTATGGACAACGAAAAAAACGTCGCGAACGTACGGACGTACGGACGTACGGACGTACGGACATACGGACGTACGGACGTACGGACGTACAAACGTACGTACACACGCACGCACAGACATCTTTCTAAAAATCTTTTATTTCGACTCTAGGGACCTTGAAACGTCGAGAAATGTCAAAATTTTCAATTTGACAAATCGGACCCATTACAATAACTTCCTATGGGAAGTTAATAATAAATAATATAATAAAATAAATAATAAAATAAATTAAAATATTTTCTTTTTCGGACTTACCCCTACTTTTTAAACTTATCATAGGAAGTTATTGTAATGGGTCCGATTTGTCAAATAGAGTCGAAATAAAATATTTTTGGAAAGATGTCTGTGAGTGCGTGTGTACGTACGTTCGTACGTCCGTACGTCCATACGTCCGTACGTTCGCGTAGTTTTTTTCGGCGTCCATAGCTCAAGAACCAGAAGAGATATCGATTTTAAATAATTTTTTTTATACAGATAATAAAGCAGAAAGATGCAGAAAGGGCTCTCAAGAAAATTGCAAGGGTGGTTTTTTTACCATAGTAGTTTGAAAAAAGGTGAACATTTTGGTTAACCCTAAGTATCTTACGAACCAAAAACACTAGAGACTTGAATTAAATTTTATATAATATATTGTACCAAAGAAATATATTTTTTGAAAAAAATCCATTTAACGGTTTTTTATAAATCAA
Organism: Eupeodes corollae; assembly: GCF_945859685.1. Classification (NCBI taxonomy): domain Eukaryota; kingdom Metazoa; phylum Arthropoda; class Insecta; order Diptera; family Syrphidae; genus Eupeodes; species Eupeodes corollae. The sequence continues at coordinate 261,084,729 of NC_079147.1, read as the reverse complement.
ACAAACTGAAAAAAAAATTGGCACCTCCAAAATTTTACGACTAAAATATGATTTCATCTCCAAAACAATTTTGTGCAACGAAAAATAAAGTTTTTGACATCTGATAAAATTTTGAGAAAAATCGAATTGACAGTTTTTTTTACAAAAAATTAAAACCTAAACAAAAATTAATAAAAGTTGGCAAAATTGATTTTCGACTCAAATATCTTGTCAAAAATTTTAGATAATAGTTTTTAAATAATTTTCGTTTATAAGAAATATTGTTTTTAAGATTATCAACAAAGTTTGAGAAAAATCGAATTGTCAGTTTTTTTACAAAAAATAAAAACCTAAAAAAAAATTAACAAAAGTTGGTAAAAATTGAATATCGATTCAAATATATTTTCAAAAACTTGAAATTTAGGCTTCAAACTTATTTTATCTGATAAAAAATGTTGTTTTCAACATTCTGAAAAATGTTGAGAAAAATTGAATTGACAATTCTTTTACAAAATATTAAAAACCGAAAAAAAAATTAACAAAAGTTGGTAAAAAGTGATTTTCGACTCAAATATCTTTTCAAAAATTTGAGATAATAGCTTCTTACTTAGTTTTACTGAAAAAAAATATTGTTTTTAACATTAGAACAAATTTTGAGAAAAATAGAAAAAACAGTTTTTTTTACAAAAAAGAAAAACCTAAAAAAAAATGTATAAAAATTGGTAAAAATTGATTTTTGACTCAAATATCTTTTCAAAAATTGTAGATATTGGCTTTAAACTACTTTTATCTTTCAAAACATATTGTTGTTAACTTTCAGTAAAATTTAAAAAAAAAATCGAATTGACAGTGTTCGCACAAAAAATTAAAAACCTAAAAAAAATTTAACAAAAGTTCGTAAAAATTGATTTTCGACTCAAATATCTCTTCAAAAATTTAAAATATTGGCTTCAAACTTATTTTATTTCACAGAAAATATTGTTTTCGATATTCAGTAATTTTTATATAAAAATCCAACAGTCCGTTTTTTCATAAAAAATAAAATCTACAAAAAATAGTACGCAAATTTGGTTAAAATTGATACGAGTACATATAGACAAACTTTTAAGCAAGACAAATCGACAGACGGGTTGGGAAGTTATCAGTGTAGGTCGCATCCCAGCCTCCTTTTTCTTACGTATTTGCAAAATGTTCAAAAATAACACAAGAAACAATAGAATGGTCACATTGTTTTTACTGCAGAAATTGAAATTTTGCAGAAAGAAAGAGTGAAGCATGTGAAAGAGCCAAGCCCTCTTTTGTGTGCGCGCCTTGCTTCTGCCACCACTCGATTCCACATCCTACAATACAACAACAACAAAATACCATGCATTGCATCTTCATCGTCTTCACTTTGCTTCGCTTCACCCCCTCTTTTTTCTTCATCATTATCTTCATTCGCAAAACAACGTCTGCATCACGCGACAACAATTTAAGTTTTTCTTGCTACGCGATCTTATTCACTAAATTACTGGGGTCTTTATAAATCCTCACCCCTTGCCCTTTCTACATCTTCTTTTGGTCGCATTGTCACCACCCTTTGAAGACATCGAATCGCTCGTTGCCTCGATCTTGGGCTAAATTTGCAATTTTTCTGTGCCATTTTTAAAAAAAAAAACAACAACAACAACAAAAAATAGGCATGAGGCATGCGTCATATTGTAATGAAGTATGTGAATGTATTTTATTAAGGCGGCAGCCAGCGATGGGGCAGAGACGGGTAGGCGAATGTGAATAAAATGAAGATGAATAATAAAAGATTAAAGTTGGACCAACCTCAAGCCATCAAACCATCATGAGGCGAATAAATGGGTGCATTGCCATTGGCATTGTCTTTAAAGAAGTTTGAAAGGTGGAATTAGTCTTTTGAGATATTAAACCCATTTTAAAAATATGTATACGTATTGATACAATTTTAAATAAGCGATTTTATTTTTCAAAACACAAACAAATATATTTTGAACAAAATATGATAAACAATTGATATCGAATTGGTTTTTTCTTAGTTCTGAGTTACATTCCTAGAGGCAGGATCTTACTTCTTTACTTAAAAAACTTAAAAGGTCCACAGTTTGATTTGAAAATTTTTCGGCTTTTTAAGACGTTTATTTGAAAATACGTAATAATACACTGTTTTCACAGTTCACAAAATTTAAGGTAAGGTCCGAATTTTATATTTTTGAGAGTTATGGCTGAAACACATACACGCTTCAGCTTCGGCTTTGTCTGACGTTTATGAGTTCAACCATAGGAATTCAATGCATGTTATCACAATGTAGCTTCGACATCACGTTCTGTTTGACAATCGTAAGGAAAAGAACGTAATGTAACGTAATGTGACTGCAAACGGAAGCTCTAGTTCAATTATCTGAACATTTGCTTTGGCTGACAGCTCAACAGCTGTAAAAAAAATGTCAACAAACGAATTATTTGCTCTTTGGAGGGATATAATAATAGAAATGTCATTCAAAGCAACCTCGAAGCAGGCCTAAGTAACGCGGACGAAACTGAAGTTGAAGCGTGTTTGTGATTTAGCCATTAGAGTTGCAAAGTGATGTTTCCAAGTACACTGATTGTCGAAGAACAGGTCGTTCAAAGTGTTTATAGTAAAGCCGAAGACCATTATAATCTTAGCCTAAGACGACTATCAAAGTTTAAAAGAGACTTAGGCAAAGGCCTAATCACTGATACATCTTCTGTTCCCATCGATCACCAAAATCAAGCATCCGTGGGCTCGGTTAGTAGACAGATAGGGGACCAACCCGAAACTTACGGCGAGCTGTTGTCATATGTTCTTTCTGTATGTTTTCTCCTCTGTCTTGTATTAAGGTATTGCGTTGTTATCACCTTATAAAGTCTAGTCACTCAAGGTGCTCTGTTCTTTAATCTCTACGCGACCCATCCATCTCAGCAAGTCTTTTGAAAGATAGTGACTCTAGTGTTGACGTGAGAGTTCTTCACTATTCTTTCAAGGACGATGTGGATCTATATAAAGGGTGATTTTTTTGAGGTTAGGATTTTCATGCATTAGTATTTGACAGATCACGCGGGATTTCAGACATGGTGTCAAAGAGAAAGATGCTCAGTATGCTTTGACATTTCATCATGAATAGACTTACTAACGAGCAACGCTTGCAAATCATTGAATTTTATTACAAAAATCAGTGTTCGATTCGAAATGTGTTTCGCGCTTTACGTCCGATTTATGGTCTACATAATCGACCAAGTGAGCACACAATTAATGCGATTGTGACCAAGTTTCGCACTCAGTTTACTTTATTGGACATTAAACCAACCACACGAATGCGTACAGTGCGTACAGAAGAGAATATTGCGTCTGTTTCTGAGAGTGTTGCTGAAGACCGTGAAATGTCGATTCGTCGCCGTTCGCAGCAATTGGTTTTGTGTTATTCGACCACATGGAAGATTTTACGCAAAGATCTTGGTGTAAAACCGTATAAAATACAGCTCGTGCAAGAACTGAAGCCGAACGATCTGCCACAACGTCGAATTTTCAGTGAATGGGCCCTAGAAAAGTTGGCAGAAAATCCGCTTTTTTATCGACAAATTTTGTTCAGCGATGAGGCTCATTTCTGGTTGAATGGCTACGTAAATAAGCAAAATTGCCGCATTTGGAGTGAAGAGCAACCAGAAGCCGTTCAAGAACTGCCCATGCATCCCGAAAAATGCACTGTTTGGTGTGGTTTGTACGCTGGTGGAATCATTGGACCGTATTTTTTCAAAGATGCTGTTGGACGCAACGTTACGGTGAATGGCGATCGCTATCGTTCAATGCTAACAAACTTTTTGTTGCCAAAAATGGAAGAACTGAACTTGGTTGACATGTGGTTTCAACAAGATACAGCTCGCGATTCTATGGCCATTTTGAGGGAAAACTTCGGAGAACAATTCATCTCAAGGAATGGACCGGTAAGTTGGCCACCAAGATCATGCGATTTGACGCCTTTAGACTATTTTTTGTGGGGCTACGTCAAGTCTAAAGTCTACACAAATAAGCCAGCAACTATTCCAGCTTTGGAAGACAACATTTCCCAAGAAATTCTGGCTATTCCGGCCGAAATGCTCGAAAAAGTTACCCAAAATTGGACTTTCCGAATGGACCACCTAAGACGCAGCCGCGGTCAACATTTAAATGAAATTATCTTTAAAAAGTAAATGTCATGGACCAATCTAACGTTTCAAATAAAGAATCGATGAGATTTTGCAAATTTTATGCGTTTTTTTTTTTAAAAAGTTCTCAAGCTCTTAAAAAATCACCATTTAGTTGGCCCCTGTAGATGCTGTAATCTGCGGCCTTAAAATCAATTAAGAGATGTTGGGTTTCGATGTGATATTCTTGGTTTTTTTTTCAGAATCGGCTGTAATGTCAGTACTTAATCGGCTGTGAAGTTTCCTGATCTAGACTGATTGTAGTACCCGTGATGGTTAGTGCGTTGCCAGAGGTCATGCCATGAAGTAACAAGCCGTTCAGATCCGGCGTAAAACTGTAGGTCCCATCCATCCCTGACAACAGTACTCGCACACAGGAATGGCTGAGAGTTGTAAGTCACCAAGCCCTAGTTCTCAACGGACTATTGCGCCACCCAATTTATTAAGAAGACTAATTCCTCTACAGTGAAGAGCCAAACAATACTGAGGTTCAATTCAATAAGTTGGTGCATGATCCTAGGAAAATTATGCCCAGCTGCTTTGAAGAGCTCAGCATTCAAGCCATCCGCTCTAGCGGCTTTGTTAGACTTCAGCTCAGATATGGCAATCTTTACTTGGTCTTAGTCGGGAAGACGGAATTGTTGGTTTTCGTGGTCTATGTTGAATGAATCATTCTGCCTGACAGCGAAATTCGGAATTCTTCGTCAACGTTTTACAGTCGTCAAAAGTGGTCCTACCATATCCTCAGCATTGAATACGGTTCTACTATGATATTTCTTGTGGATTCGTTTCATCTGCTCATAAAACTTAAGAATTTCTTCATTTCTGATTTTGAACATCACAACGTCTTCGACCGTAAACTTCTCATGCTCTCTATTTTCCCTTTTAAGAAGTCGGTGTTCCTCTACCATTTATAGATCTCGTGAATAGCTTTCGTCCTTTTATACAGCTCAACTTTGTGCGCCCGTCGCTCGTTTACATTTCCTATTAAACCAAAGGTTTTTGTTGGTAGCTTTTTGAAACCCAACAGGTCAGAAGTGGCTTCCCTGATTGTAGATATGTATTGGCAATGTTCCCAATGGTTCTCGATTCTTCTTCTTAGAAAATTACTTCTATCTGTTACAACGTTTTAAATTTGATGAGCTATGAAGGGTTTCCCCTACATTTGACAGGTTGATTTTGACAGCTCGTGACATCCACATTGCTCATTTTTTGTCTGTAAAAGTATTACCTTTTAATCATTCACTAAAGACAAACCATTATAGCAAGTTACAGTGTCAAACAGTACTTGCAAATGATAAAATTGTTTGAATTTTGGACGAGTTGGAAGTTGACCAATTTTGGTAGAAAAATCATGTTTAGCAATTAGGCCAATTTTTGAATAATTGGGTACGCATAGAAGCAAAATTGTCGAATTTGAGACAGTGCACTAATCTAAGCAATTCACAAGGTGCTTATGAATCTAAATAAAGTCAATGTTTGGTATGGATTGACCAGTACTTCTTCGAATATGATGCTGGCCATGCCATCACCGCTAACGGCTGGAGAACTGCCTCAAAGCCGCGAACCATAACTTATTTAGTATACTAAATTTGTGCAAAAGTTTAGTTCACCATTTTATAAGATGACATGAAGCACAATGGTCTTAAAATTGACACAACTTATTCGCTGTTAGTAAAGGCCAAATTTTAATCTTTTAAACTATTGATGATAGGACCTTTAAACTAGTCTTCTAAATTGAGTGATTTGAAATGTTGTTTTGAAGTTCGAATCAAAACATAAAACGACGAAATCAAAATTTAAAGAACTAAGTAACTCTAAATTATTCACCTACTAACTTTTGAATTGGTTGTTTGACTAGCCCAAAATACTATTAAGCTCAAAAAGCTATTTTTTAAAAAAGCAAAGTCATGTATTTCCTTGAAACTGTCTGTATTACCAATGCAATCGATTCAAGTACAATGGGCATGAGACGGACTCAAAAGAACAAATTTCTGGAAATTGATTTTAAATAAAAGACAAACCAAAATATAAAACTCTTTTAAAAAATTTGCATGTGTATGGCAACCCTAAGAGAGTATAGAAACTTGTAATTAAATTATAACTTTTTATTTTGTTCTTACTGAAAAATTTGAGTTGCTTCTGATTATTCCGATTAATGTTCTTGGAAATTCATTTTTTCCACGTCAAATTATCTTTCAAAAACATTATACTTTTTCAAGTTAAACGTACAAAATTTTTATCAAATTTCACCTTGAAAACTGAAATTCCTTATCCTCAGAATTCTTAGGAGATTCCAAAACAAAAAAAACTCTTGATCTAAAAATAATTTTCATAATCCTAAATATTAAAATAAAAAAGAAGAAAAAAAGTAGAAACAAAAACTCAAGACAAATAAATTAAAGTATAATTTATAAATGAAACGCCACCTGCTGATGACAACAGCCGTGCAAAATGTTTATATTTATAGAACATTATTTTCTCATAAATAAGTATTAGCATAATAATTTCCTACTTCACTTTCACGCTTTTGGCAATAGAATTATTTATTTTTAGCAACAACTCATTCATATAATAGAAACAATATTTTCTTTTTTTTTGTTGATGTTTTGTGTCATTTTTGTTTAGTTTTTTTTTATGTATTTTTATATTCAATAATATAGGACATATTTTGTAGGTCGAGTCTGGTTTTGTTATGTACGTAGATAGGTTGGAATTAACCCAAAAACATACATAAGTGCTTATATTCTAACGTTTTGACATTGAAAAATAATAAATGATCTTTTGAACATCAATGTTTTTGTCGTTGGTGTTATTGTCGTCATTGTACAGTGGGACAGGAATTCAAAATTCAGTAACAAAAAATAGACTATTAATTTAATTTAAAATGTCAAAATTTTAAACTTCCAAGTAAGAAATACCTTTGTGATTTTGATTTCGATTAATTTTTGGCTTAATTCACATTTAAAATTTTTAAGATAAATAAACAAAGTTGTTAGCCTTTTCTAAATAACCCTAAGGTCAAGAGTACGAGCATTTTTTACTATGGGAGAGGGGGGGTCTATCTCCCCCCGGTTAGGCGGTAGGGGCAATTTAAAAAAAAATTATTATACATAGTTAAAAAATTATATTATTATAGTTAAACAATAACGGTAATACCTAGAATTAAGTACGATACAAAAAAAAGTAATTTAATTAAAATGTTTTTTTTTTGGTAATTTTCAATTTTGTCATGAACAAATAAGAGCAATAAATTCTAAAGAAAAAAACAGTAGTAGATAATCTTCTATTTTTGAAAAATTACACTTTAACCTTTTTTTTGCACAAATTTTTAGTTAAAACAATTTTTTTCAAAAACTATGCATAGACTTGAATTAAAAACAAGATAATAGACAAAAGTTTTGGCTTTGAAAAAATGTATAAAACTTAGTTGTAAGTACTACCAATATTATTTAATAATTGTTTTCCATTTAACGTACATATTTTTCTAAATGCTCCTAACTCCTAAACGGGGGGGAGATAGAAACACCACCTCCCATAGAAAAAAATGCTTGTTTCAAACTGTTCTAAACAAATCAGTCATTAAACTTTGTCGCCTAAGTTATTGTACTCTCCCCACGCTAAGAATTAAAACTACGTTCAAAAGATGTAGACTCAGAGTGTCAAGTGACATTGTGGATTGAATCGATTTTAGAGCACTGGCATGGATTTGTCATGTGGCTAGAAAGAAAAACAAGTCTAAAGGTATTAAATCAAAAGATTCCAGTAGCCAATAGTTCTCACCAGGGTTCAAACCTCACTTCGATCGAAGCAAAATCTACTCCAGTTTCGAGGGAGGAAACAAATCTACTTCGCCACTCCGATTTTTTCAGATATGCTTCTTTTTTCCACAATAAAATATTGTTAAGCCAAACCAAGACAGTATTAGAAAGGTTAAGGGGGTATTCTGGTCTAGAGACATGAATTTTAGGTAATTTTTGAAGTGCTGTAAAAAAAAGCAAGGAACAATTTTACATCAATTTTTTTAAACATTATTTGTTCACATTAGAAGTATAAAAAAAAATAAAAAAAGGAAAAAAAATGAGGCTGATGGAGTGGTGCGTCTCAAAAATTTGGTGCGTGACCATACCCACGATTTTAACTCTCCTAGACATCTGAAATCAAAAACTAAAAAAGATTATTAATCTACAATAATGTCGCAATGTCTGGAACTACGGAAAAGTTACAAACATTTTTTTTTTACAAAATGGCGCCTGCCTAAAGAAAAAAAAAATTACCACTTTTTGAACATTCTTCGATTTGTTAAAAATAGTAAAAATGAAAATTTGGGGATGGACGTAGTTCCGGACGTAGACAAGTCCCTAAAGAAGACTCTCATAAAATTCAAGTGAATCGGTTCGGCAGAACCTCAGAAATCGTGGGTATCAGATTCAAAAAGACAGTTCTGAGAAAAACGCGTTTAAAGTTCCCCATTATGTCTTTTGTTCGATTAATTGCAGCCCAACCGTTTTGGATGGCTGCTCAGCGAAATAATTATTTTTTCGAAAATAATTTGAATTTGGGAAATCCTCTCGTAGACATATTCTTAAATAGTTAAACTATGAAAATATGAAAAAAAATCCATTTTTTTTTTATTTCTAGACCAGAATACCCCCTTAAATGAAGTTAACAAATTATATTTATTGTTCCTATCATATATTTTTAACATAATTAATGAAATGAATAGAATTTTTCAGTCAGAAAAGACTATAATTCATCTTCTTTTACCAGCCATCAAACAATTTTTTTTTAAACTGCTAAGCAATTTTATAAAAATTGAATTTTTAGGAACTAAGCTAGATTCCAAAAATCAGGATTTCCTGTTTTCTGCTGACACAATATTTTGTGGTATTGAATTTGAAAAAAAAATGAAAAAAATATTTCAAAACAAAATATTTTTAAATATTATTTAATTCTTTGTTAGCAAATAAAATCCAGATTATCATTAGAAGGTATTAAATTAAACTTGGTTCAATATTTAAACCCAACAAAAATTCAAACGGGGGACTTACCATCAATTTTGAAAACTTCACTATAATAAAATCTTTATTGAGGTATTAAATGATAAATGGAGACAATATAAGCAACATAGATCAGCAAGACTTAGTTTAGCTTTTGCTACTCATTAAAAACAACCACTAATAAAATGGAAGAACTAATGTTCCAAAACTTATCTGACTATATGTTAACTCTAGCCCTTTTACCACACAGCAGTGCCGCAGCTGAGAGAAAGTTTTCCGAAATGAATTTATTGAAAACTAAAAAAGAAATAAAAAATTTTTGAACCACCGCTTGAATTGATAAAATTTATAAGAGAATTTAAATTTGTCCAAGGCAAATACCTTCTAAAATAAAGTCAATAAAAACCAAAAATATTTTTAGTATGTATTATGAATAGTTTTTAGTTTCTGAAGTCTAAAACCGTTTGTGAATCATTTTTTGTTTAAAAAAATAAATATTTTTGTTAAAAAAATAGTTTTTGAAAACTATATTTAATTTAGTGTATAAGATATTATGTTTAAGGTATTCAAGTCTGAATGAATCAATGTGATTTTTTTGTTAAAAATATATATTTATTTCCGTTAACTAAATTTTTGTTAAAAATACAGTTTTTGAAAACTTGAGCTTTTCTTTCATTTTCAAATCTACTTCGGAAAGTTTTGATTTACTTCGAAATTGTTGCTTGCTTTTTTCTCCGAAATTTTGTTACTGAGGTTCGAACCCTTCACATCTTCAAGAATAATAACACAGTCAGGAGATTTTTTTTTACAAATCTGTAAGCTGCGCTTTACAAAACTTCAACACTTTTGTAGCGAATTTTAACTGTAATCAAGTAATCAAGTCTAAGATGATATTTTCAAAAGTCAATTGTAGGTGGCGCAACAGTCCGTAAAGGACCAGGGCCTAGTGACTTACAACTCTCAACCATTCCTGCGTGCGAGTACTGTTGTCGGGGATGGAAGGGACCTACAGTTTATATGCCGAATCCGGACGTCTAATTTGGAGAATTATTCAATTCCTCGCAAGAGGCAGTAACCGTGAATAAAACATTTTAAGGTGGCACAGGCAGGGATCGAACCCAAGACCTCTCGCATGACAGTCCAACGCACTAACCATCATGCCACGGCGCAAGTGATTAACCATTCCAAATTGAAATTCTTATTGGAAAACCCTTTGTTAAAACAAAATTTAAAATGAGTCATTTACTTGACATTTCTATCCTAAAAATGTTACTCTAAGTAAACAATTTATTTCATATATTTTTAAAGATTTAAATAAACAAAATCGGTACAACAAATAAAAAAGTCAATTCAGTATTAATCCAACTTCAGTGCTTGTCTGTACTACTGTAATTCGTATTAATCGATGTTGTGTTAGATTAGTGTCGTCAATTTCCTTATTTTTCCGTGTAGTCTGGGGGGAGGTAATATTCTATAAAGTATATACATACATACATAGATATACTGATTGTTGGGGTTGTTAATTGCTGATTTGCTTTTTCCGATCTGTTATATTAAAATTATTATTCAATTTCTTTGGGAAACGTATTTATATGAATTTGTATAATTTATCGAAATATAGTATGCCAAACTATTTTTTTTCATTTTTTTTTTTGTGTTTATTTTATTATTATTTTTCTTTTCATTTACAACAAATCCAATACACACGAGTATGTGTTTTAAGTTCTGAAATAATTGAAATATTATTTTGGCTTAGATTTACCCTTAAAATGAACTTGAATTTGAAAGTCAAGGTTTTTGAATGAATCGCTTAACAGTTTTGCGTTTTAACAACAAAAATATAAATTTAAAACATTCTGTTTTTGGAAAATGACTTGTTAACAAAACTGGGGATATATACATTTATTCCAGGAAAACGCTGAAATAGCAAAACACATTAAATTTACTAAGAAAATTAATAATTTACAAAAATAAAGTAATCGGTTAAAAAATATTTAAATTTTTTAAGTGAAAATTAAAACTACATCATTTGGTTTTGAAATCAGTAAATTATCAAAACTTATCCAAATATTGGTGAGGTAGATGTTATAACTAATTAGCCAACATTTACTGAAACTGATTTTTTGAGGCTTTTGTTTACAAAATGGTTGAGAATTAGAAACGTAAATAATGTCAAAATTATTTCTTGGAATTTGTTAATAGCAAGAATTCAATTTCAATATTTTGAGATAACCGAGAAAATTAGAAAATTATCAGCATTTGTGAAGTCTCTTATAAAAGCAGATGATCTTGAGACAATTGACGATTTGAAAGAGAATATTCGGACGTTGTTGCTAAGATACGGCTTAAAATTATCAAATTTAGATTAGGCACTTGTCTGAAATCATTGTAGAAAATATAATGACCCCGAGTTTTTTTTTTCTTAAAAAGCACACGTAAAACAGAAACACCCTTTATTAACATCCTTTATATGATTACTACATTCGGAAAATTGAAATGAACTATAAAAATAATCCTGACAGTTTTTTTTTTAAATTCGTTAATCGTGAGAAGAAACCATGTGGATACCCTTAACTTAATGACTGATTCGACATCAAATAGTATTGAGCCGAGAATAATTGCAAACATGCCTGCAAACTACTTCAAATATGCTTCTGCAGATCATAATAATATTAGTTTTCCTAACACTTCTACCATTGTTTTAAATTTCCCCCCCTTAAATTCTATCAATTTCATTTTAAGTGAAGATATTGTCTTTAATAGTATCCTACAACTTGACGAATGTTTTAGTCCTGGTCCCGACGGGTGGTGTATCATCATCTTTTTTAACGAAAAGTGCTGCGAATTAAACTTTAAGTAACTCGCTGTTTCGTTTCATATGGAAGAGCTCCAATATAATACTAGCACACAAAAAAGGTCCTTTAAACGAATTAATGAACTATCGACCTTTTGCTAAACTATCTTTGATACCTAAACTGTTTAAGTCAATCGTATAAAGCGTCCTTTCCTTTCAGTGTAGTTCAGTTATCTGTGATAACCTACATGGTTTTATTAAAAAGCGTTAAACTGTTACTAATCTGTTTCACTTTACGTCCTTTTGTTTAAATTTTGTTTGAAAAACGTGAACAATCAGATTGTATCTTAAGACCTTTGCCAAATTGTGTCCTAAAACATTACTTTTAAAACTATTGCAGCAAGGTTTTAACGACATCTACTATTTCATAAAATGGATCTCCTCATATTTGCAAGATAGACGTTAGTTTTAAATTTCGTAATGAGTGATCAAGTTTATTCGTTGTGAATTCTGGTGTCCCCCAGGGTAGTCACATTGGTCCTATTCTATTTGTTTTATTTACAAATGACTTGGTTTCGCTCATACAAAATTCGTCTGTCCTTATCTATGCTGATGGCTTTACAATTTTTAAGAAAATTAACTCTACATCTGATTGTCTTCTCTTGCAATAAGAGAATGGTGCAGCAATAATCGTCTTGTTTTAAATGTTGACAAATGTTAAACCATGAGTTTTAGACGCAAAAAAGTTCCAATTGTTTTTGGTTACATGTTTTATTCTTGTCCTTTAAGTAGAGTATACATATCTATGAGTATGATGTATTTTTAACTTCCCATAGGAAGTTATTGTAATGGGTCCGATTTGTCAAATTAAAATTTTTTACATTTCTCGACTTTTCAAGGTCCTTAGAGTCGAAATAAAAGATTTTTAGAAAGATGTCTGTGCGTGCGTGTGTACGTACGTTCGTACGTGCGTACGTTCGCGACGTTTTTTTCGTCCTCCATAGCTCAAAAACCAGAAAAGATATCGATTTCAAATAAATTTTGTTATACAGATAATAAGGCAAAAAGATGAAGAAAGGGCTCTCAAGAAAATTGCGAGGGTGGTTTTTTTACCATAGCAGTTTGAAAAAAAGGCGAACATTTTGGTTAACCCTAAATATCTTACGAACCAGTAACGCTAGACACTTGAATTAAATTTTATATTATATATTGTAACGTGATAACGTTTTTTTTATAAATAAAAAAACTGAAGAAAAAAAAATGTCACCTACAAAATTTTACGACTAAAATTGTAAAGTTGGTAAAAATTGAATATCGATTCAAATATCTTTTCGAAAACTTGAAATTATGGCTTTAAACTTATTTTATCTTACAAGTAATATTGTTTTCAACTTTCTGAAAGATTTTGAGAAAATCGAATTGACAGTTTTTTTACAAAAAATAAAAACATAAAAAAAAGTTAATAAAATTTGGTAAAAATTGATTTTCGACTCCAATATCTTTTCAAAACTTTGAGATATTGGCTTTAATTTACTTTTATCTTTCAAAACATATTGTTGTTAACATTCAGTAAATTTTTGAAAAAAAATCGAATTGACAGTTTTTTACAAAAAATTAAAAACCGAAAAAAAAAATAAACAAAAGTTGGTAAAAAATATTTTCGACTCAAATATCTTTTCAAAAATTTGAGATAATAGCTTCAAAGTAATTTTAACTTATAAGAAATATTGTTTTCAACATTAGGACATATTTTGAGAAAAATCGATTTGACATAGTTTTTACAAAAAATAAAAACCTAAATAAAATGTATAAAAGTTGGTAAAAATTGATTTTCGACTGAAATATCTTTTCAAAACTTGTAGATATTAGCTTTAAACTAATTCTATCTTTCAAAAAATGTTTTTGTTAACATTCAGTAAAATATTGAAAAAAATCGAACTGACAGTTTTTTTTACAAAAAAATAAAACTCTTAAAAAAATACAATTCTAAGACTTGGTAAAAATTTACTTGTGACTCAAATAGCTTTTCAAAAATTTAAAGTATTGGCTTCAAACTTATTTTATTTATTTTATTTCACAGAAAATATTGTTTTCGATATTCAGTAATTTTTATATAAAATAAAAAAAATAGTACGCAAATTTGGTAAAACTTGATACGAGTACATATAGACAAACTTTTAAGCAAGACAAATCGACAGACGGGATGGGAAGTTATCAGTGTGGGTCGCATACCAGCCATCGCGCATCAGTGTATTTTGTTTTTCAAATAATAATATTGTAAGTTTAAAGTTCTTGCATCATTTTTGTACCACATTATTTTCAAACGAAATTTCCTTTAAACAAAAATAAATTTTGTGCGCGCATAAATACTTTGAACATACTCAAAAATATAATATCTAATTTTGTGAATCGGGCATACACTAGATGTATAAGTTTCTACAGCATTAGATTCCCTGCTAAAAGGCCATAGTATATGGTCAAGATCACCAATCAATTTGCGTAAGCAAAAGTAAATTTAAAAATGCATTTTCACAAATTCTTTAGTTGAAATTAATTTTAAAAAAATTAAACACCCTTTATTTAAAATGTTTGATACGATATTGACTAGAAAATATTTATTATATTTTTAACATTGTTCAACAACAAACTTTTCTTTTTTATAGGGCTACCAACAATTTATTATAGAAATAGTAAGAAATTCAAATTCTTCCTTAATTTGGGACACCCTTTATTTAAAGTGCTTGTTGCTATGCCTATGGTGATATTTTTGAATGGCTTATTAAATGTAACAAAACTTATTTTAAGATCAAATGAGATTTACTTAATTTCGTAAATTATTTAAGCAAATTATTCAACTATAATATTTCATGGTCAGGTTTAACAACTTAAAAGTAAAAAATTATCTTCTTAAAAATGTATGTTCTCGATTTTACAAAATACTTCATATGACCTGGATACATTTTAAGAGGCATTTTATTGCCTTTTCAAATATATCTAAGTAGGTTCTCTATTATTCCAGTTGTAATCAACTTAGAAATGAGGTTTTAAACTATTTTCAAAATGTATACAACTAAATTGCCTCAAACTGCAACTTCGACTCTGACACATGATCCGTCAATATGAAAGTACCTAAAACTTTGCACGCAATTTAAAAGAAGTTATTTCTAAACTTCGACGAGGTCAAGGATTTCTTAAAGAAATTTACGACCAGAAAAAAATAGCTCCTCATATAGGAAAACACCTCAATATCTATAACCTACCTTATCTTAGGAAGCTTTTCTTAAATGTGTGATGAGAAACCTTTAGTGAATCGCCTTAAACGCCACCATAGCCACACAATATGACCATAAGAACCAGCAACCATAAGCAAAAGCAAAAACTGTTGGCATACCAATGGACCTATGCATTTTTCTTATTCGAAAGGATCTCTCACAAAAATGTATCCTTTTTTCTCCTTATTTTATATTATCATGGCACACGATGAAATGTTTTTAAAGCCATACATAGTTTCGTTGGGAGGAATAAAATAATTTTTAAAAAATACACACATAACCTAGGTTTCTTCACATAGATACTCTTTGAGCCACAAAATATACTCACACACACATTCATCGATGAATTTTATTCCAATCATGCACATATGAAAAAAAGCTGCAGCTCCTATGTTCTCCTATGCAGGCTTGCCATACTCCGCGATACGGAGCAAAATGCAATAGTTTAATTTTTAAAATTGTCGCCTGATATTAATAAAATTCTTACAAAATATTAATAACAACATTTTCTGCAAAATAAAAGTTTGAATCTAAGGTCTTTTTATGTTTTATGTTTTTGTTCCCAAGAATTGCAATCAAAAAACCAATTTTTAATAATTTTTGAAAGTTTTTATCCTAAAAAAAATAAATAAAATAAAAACTGATCATATATTTTGAATAGAATGAAATATATTCTGTAAATGAGCCTCTATATTCAATTGTTGCCAAAACTTTGGTGTAGAAACACATTTTTACCAACTTTTAGTAGTATTTATTTTTAAAGGTTTTTATTTTGTGTTGAGAAAACTTTTCGTTTATTTTTTTTTCTAAAAATTTAACTTGATTTCAATAAGTTATCATTTTTGGTATTTCTTTAATATAACATTTAATTCAGGCCTCTGGATTTATTGGTTGTAGAGATATTTGGGGTCAAACACATTTCTCACTTATTTTTTAAATTGCTGTAAGAGACAACAATACTCGGTCCGTTTTTTTTTAAAAGTCCCTTCGGCATCTGTTGATTGATTTTGATTATTTGTAAAACGGAATTGATTTACAGCTTGTTTTTAAGATATGGCCGACGAAAAAAGGTATCCCAAACTTAGGAAGGTACTTACATACGCTTACTCAAGAATCTCTCTAAGAATCATTGCTTTATACACTGAACAGTAAAGAATCAATTAGAGATTTAGGGCTTCAATTTAAAAAAGGGCTTGGGATGCGAGCCAGACTGATAACTTCCCGGGTTGGGTTCAAGATACTGTATGGACCATAGTACTGTATTTAAAATACTGTATCTCCAAATACTGTATCTCAAAATTCTGTATATCTAATTGATCTGTCGAAATCAACCTGTATTATCCAGTATTATGAGGCACAGTATTTTGATAATATAGCTTTTTGAGATTCAGTACTTTAAGGTACAGTTACTTGAAATAAAGAATATCAACCATACAGTATTATGATCATATAGTATCATACAGTATTATACAGAATTTTGACCGTACAGTGTTTTAAAACACAGCATTTCGACCCGCAAACTTCCAATCCCGTCTGCCGATTTGTCTTGCTTTAAAGGTTTGTTATAAAATGTTTAAGTTGATTTATTCTTAAAAATTAAAAACATTATTTTGCACATAGTTTATTTTCAAAATCTTTTTTTTAATGAGATTATTAGTCGTAAACCAATTTGTATTAATTTTAGTAGCATTTGCGTAATATTTTTTTTTTTAAAACTGACAGTCTTTTCGGGTTTTCACAATATTTTACCAGGTGTAAAAAACGTTATTTTTTTAATAAATAAATAAATTGGGTGACACAACAGTCCGTTGGGAACCAGGGCTTAGTGACTAACAACTCTTAACAATTCCTGTGTGCGAGTACTGTTGTCAGGAATGGAAGGGACCTACAATTTTAGGCCGAATCTGAACGGATAATTTGAGAAAGCACTTTTTCATGACAAGAATTACTCTTGAATGATTTGTCAATTCCTCGCAAGAGGCAGTACCAGCGAAAATATTTTTTTTTTTTTAAATTAAGGTGACACAGGCAGGTATTGAACCTAAGACCCCTTGTATGACAGTCCAACGCACTTTTTTTTTTTTTCAAATTCATTTTTATTTATTCAATCTTAAACCTATCTTAAAGCTAGACAAAAATTCATAAAACTAGCCTAATTATCCATAACTTACAACTAACTTAATGGTCCCATATGGACACTCTAAGTAAAACTATAACACTTAAAACAAAAAAAAAACTAATATCAATATCCTTTTTTATTTTACTTACAAACTATTTAAAATAAGGTCCTTAAATAAAACTTAAAACTAACTTAAACTACCTATTCTACCTATAAACTACTTTAAACTAAAACAACCACAGCAGCAAATGTAACTATCTTACATTTTTGTTTTTCATATTTTGTTGTCTTTTTTTTTTTTATTTATTAATATTTTTTTTTAATGTTTTTTTAATTTTTTTTTTTTTTTTAATTTTTTTTCTTTTTTTTGTATATTTTTTAATTTTTTTGTATTTTTTTTCATGTAGCCATGTAGCAAATTACCTTCACTCTGGGGTCAAGCCAACTGCTAAAAAACAGCCGTCTCGTCAAAGCGAAGGCTCCCCTGGCCCTGGTCAGAGCAGCATTTATATGTCTGTCGAAATATAAATACTGATCTAACCAGATACCGAGGTACTTCACTACACTTTTGCTCGCTAATGGCTGCCCGTGAAGATCAGCGATGACCATCTTGCGCCAATTCTTACACGTATCCCTCGTGGGCCTAGGCAACGTAGTCCGGAACAGAATTGTCTCTGACTTCTGGACATTTATTTTCAGTTTCCAGTCGTCGCAATATCGCTGAATCTTGTCGAAATCACGCTGCAAGAGAATTTTAATAACCTCAACCTTTCGGGCCGTTCTGTACGCAATTAGATCGTCGGCGTATGCAATTGACTTTGTACGACTACCTATCAGATCGCTGGTGTAAATGCTGAAGAGAATCGGCGAATTCACCGCTCCCTGTTGAAGACTTTTTTTAATTGAGAATGTTGCGGTAGAAGTTACATTGCCACTTTTGACAACAAACTTTCTACCGTTAAGCATATCATAAAGTATATACAACATGGTTTGCTTATGCCAAGCCTGCTCAGTTTTAGGTAAAGACCCTCTAACCATACGGTGACAAAGGCCTTTTCCAAATCAACCAGAACAGCACCTGTGCATTGTTGTTTTGATTTATTCCATTGGATATCAGAAACGAGTTTAGACGCAGCATGAATTGTGTCATGACCCGCCTTGAACCCGAACTGTTTATCAGGAATTATTTTGTTGTCCGCAGCCCACTTAGTCAGAGCCCTATTAACGATTTTTTCGAAAACTTTGCTGATGCTCGGAAGAAGACTTATCGACCGAAGATTTGACGGATTGGAGTTGTCCTTTCCCTTTTTCGGGAGAGGATGAACCACAGCGGTCTTCCAATGCACTGGATAATATGCATTATTTAGTGCATTATTGAAGAACCGCGGTTCTCAGATCGCCATTGTGTCATACATTATGGAGGTAAAAGTGATTAAGTAGGGCTCTGTTTTCCAGGTCGTGGTTGGGGCAAATGCTAACATTCACCTTGTACTCTTGCTGGAAAGCAGCTCCCACCGCCTCCACTTTTTCCTTCGGATCTTCAATTATGTAAAAGTCATCGTCAAATATGGCTTCCTCTGGATCTATTTGCGCTGTCCTGAGTACGTCTCTGTTCTCTTCAGTTCTTTGGAGTTTAAGACACGGAAGGTCATTAGTCTGTAAGTCGTCTGTGCAAGTTTTTGAGTCTTGGCAGTAAGCGTTTCTGTAAGCGTCCATTTGGTCCCGTTCTTTGTACTTTGGGATTGTCCGTTCCATCGTTCGTTTTATTGTTTAGTCCATCTGTTGAAGGTGTTGGTCAATTTCTGTATTTGTCAGGTTTCTGTTGTTTGGTGAGGCTATGTCACTCGAACGAAGTTCTCTCGCTAAGGCGTTGGTGAAACGAGGCCAACGCATATTACTGTAATTATAAGCATGCGTTGCAACGTATTCCTCCAACTCCACGCGTTCGTTCGGAATCTGCATTACAGCAGCCAGTCCGCAGTGATCACTGTCGTACTCGACTGTCTGTAAGCAGTTTTGCGGGTGATTACCCACTTTGTCTGTAACTGTCAGTCTGGTGTCGTACAGCAAAAAGTCCAGAAAGGAGCCGCTTCTTGGATACGATGGCCTTTCAGTAGCCAGCAGGTCGACGCCATATTCAACGCTGTAAAGATTCATCAAATTAAAAAGATGATTACCTCTGGGATTACTATGTTGATTTCCCCAATCTTCATGTTTTGCGTTCAAATCACCGGCCAAGATGAAATAGTTTTCTTCCAAGCTCAGTTTAAGTTCCCTAAAAACAATTTCGAGTTCTGATGCAAAGTAAGTCCAACGCACTAACCATCATGCCACCGGTACTACAACGTTATTTTTAGTTGAATACAATTATTTTGAAGATAGTCATTTTTTCTTGTAAAATATTTGATGACAGTTTTTTTCAGTTTTTTTGGTTTTTAAAAACCGTCGTCAATTGGATATTTGTCTTAAAATATACTGGTTTGGTATCACTAAACAATATATAATACAGGGTTCGGCAAAAAGATTTCCCATATTTTAAAAGGCAATGACAAATAAGTAAATAATTTTACAGAAAAATTGTATTGAATTTTTTAAATTGGAACCAGACTTCTTTGTGGTTCCTAGCCAACTGATTTAAGTTTGTTTGGAGGAAGGTCTCAATCATGTGACAGTAGCGATCCTCATTAACTGTAAGTTTTTGCCCTTTTTCTTTGAAAAAATACGGACCCAACACACCAAATGCAGCAACAGCACAACAAACTGTCACATTAGGGCTATGCCATTATGATTACTAAAAACGGCACGTAGACCTCAATCTATCTCTACCCTGAATACAATTTTATCTATAAATAGCTTTAAATATAAACATCTTAAAATACGGAAGGTTTCTTTGCCGGACCCAGTCTAAGGCTTAATTCAAGTCGCTAGCGTTATTAGTTCGTGGTATATTGACAACAGTAATTACAACAACTTTCTATGAGAAGTTAATAACAATGATAAAGAAGTTACCTCGTATACACTGAAACAATTGCTAATTATTAATTATTCAATACAATTTTTCCAAAGTACAATAATATTTATTTTTCAGTCTATTTTAAATTATGAACTTTTCTATGTTTTGTTTCAGCTCACAAAAATCTAGCTCATGGGAACCTGGCAAGCCTGTTCCTATGTTGGCATATTTGAGAATACAGCTCAATATCTCAGTTCTCTCTTAAAACCAACCCCCTTTCTCCTCTTCATAGCTCATACCATAGCCACTAACACGATAATCATTATCGAAGGTCTCTACTCTGACGGGCTTACCTTGAACTTATACCTGAATAAACTTTTTGATTATATTCTTGAAATTTACAGAGCAAGAACAACGTCAAATGAAAATGACACAACGACGATATGTCTCTGCGCCACCGATGACAGCGACAACGACGCACAGTGGTGGCGAGACGACAACAACAACAGCAACAAAAACAAAAAGAACAACCAAGAAGACGACGACGATTGATGAAGCAAAGAAAAGAACAATAAAAACTTGTATGGGAAATGCGATTACAGAAATGCAAGAAAAAAAAGTGAAATTCAAAAAAAAAACATCATCAACGACACGACATTCGCGAATTCTCAGGTCCGATTTCAATAAAACATGATGACAATCAAATCATCGAGTTAAACAGCAAAACAAAATCCAAGAACTTACCAAAAGACATGTTACATTGAATAATAATTTTTGTTCTGTGGTAATAAAATTCTTAACAAAAAAAAAGTTAACAAGGTGATTTAAATTTTGAACAAAGCACACGTTAACACGACCCGGCCCTCTTACAATTCTCGAAAACAAAATGATGATGGCACAGTTTTTGAAAAACGAAATAAAAATATAAAAATTTTAATTGCAATTGAAGAGCTTTTTTTATGTGTGAAATTACTTTTCGGATATCCCAACAGAAAAAAACAACAACACCAATCAATAAATCATGTTGACAAAGGTGTGATTTTGAGGAGTAGTCTGTGTCGGTAAGGTAGGTGAGGTAGGTAAGGTAAGCTATAGGTACTGATGAAGGTACTCCACGGTGAGTTTAAGTTTTGTTTTTTCTTTATTTTATTACTTTAAACGAGTAGGTTACGATGATGATTTAATGATTGCCATCTTTTGAAGTCTGGTCGAGTTGTTGAAGTTGAAGGTGAAGGTCGTTCGGGGGATTTGTTTTCATTCATTTCATTGGGGGCATTTTTTACGATTCAGCAATTAAATGTTTAAAGGCTTTATACGTACATACGTTTGTTTGTCTTTTCTCTTTTGGGTTCTATTTTGTACATATTTATGTATGGCTTACTTGCTATGGGGTCTTGATATTTGATGAGAGTGATTCTAGACTTTTTGTCGACTTTGGGATATATTTGGTAATTTAATTTTTTATAGAGATCATACCAATTTGTTGAGGAGGTTACAAGATGAATTGAAGTTAAGTATAGCTATGAAGATATTAATTTATTGAGAAAAATAAAGAAATAATTTAAAACCTGGACAACATGCTTACAATAAATCAATGCAAATAAACTTAGTTGATTAAAAACCGTTTAAACTAAACTCATTTGTTTTTCATTACAGACACTTTTCGACAAAATAATTGTAGTTGCTTTTGAGAAGTGAAAAAGTAAATCTAAGAGAAATAATAGTTTTACGGTTTTAAACTTGAGGTCACGTATAGAAAATAACTGATCAATGAAAATATTTATAAAAACTGTCTATTTCGTCAATTTCGTATGTACGTTCTTATTAAATTTCAAATTTTTAGTTTTTCCTTATTTGATTCTACTTATGAAAAAAGTCTAAAACTATTAAAGAGCATCGCGTTTTCTTTTCTTTTCCAAAGGTTTTTTTTTCAATATTTATGTACCTTCACATATTATTAACTTCAAATAGGAAGTTATTGTAATCGGTCCGATATTTCGAATTGAAAATTTTGACATTTCTCGACGTTTCAAGGTCCCTTGAGTCGAAATAGATGATTTTTAAAAAGATGTCTGTGCATGCTTTCGTACGTATGTACGTTCGCGAAGTTTTTTCGTCTTCCATAGCTCTAGAACCAGTCGAGATATCGACTTCGAATACATTCTACAAAAAATAATGGATAAAGTTACAGAAAGGGCTCACAAAAAAATTGAGTGCAATTTTTTTTAACCATAGCAATTTAAAAATAAAATGCACTACTGGGTCGCACGAACTTGCTCCTGTTTGCTAAGAGTATGTTTAAAAAAGTACTAATATAAGATTTAAAAATATACCTGTAAAATAAGTTTGTCTTCAACGATATAAATTCCGGTTGATTTGTCAAAGAAACCGAGCGATCTTTGTATTCTGCAGCCAGCAGAATAAGGGAGATAATTTATTTTACACCCAAATAGTCAACACAATTTCCTTCATTCTATTTGAGTCTATCATTGTAAAGGGTGTCCCAAAATTAACGCAAGATTTGAATTAAATAGAAAACGCCGTTTTTAGTCTTTTGATAGTTATATTTTTATTGACTCGTAAAGTACATAGGATAGGGTTATGTATGGAATAACACATCGGACAAAGCCGTGGAGGGCTTTGCATGCACATGCGCACTCTTTTGTTGAAATTTTCCATGACCATTCTGCATAAATGTGGCTGAATTTCGTTGATGCAGCGTTGAATCTCCTCCTTTAATGCACGGGTGGTTGTGGGCTTGTTGACATAGACTTGTGATTTCAAATAACCCCATAAAAAGAAGTCTAATGGTGTTAAATCACACGATCTAGGAGGCCAATTTTGATCACCGAAACGAGAGAGTACACGACCTGGAAATGTCTCATGCAGTAATTGAATTGTTTCACGGGCTGTATGACATGTGGCATCGTCTTGTTGAAACCACATATTGGACACATCAATATCATCCAATTTTGGCAGAAAGATCTGTGTAATCTGCATGTCGCGATATCGAGCACTAGTACCTAACACTCACTGCTTGACCAGCATCATTTTCAAAAAAATATGGCCCAATTATGCCTCCAGCCCAAAATCCACACCATACAGTCACGCGTTGTGGATGCATTTGTTTTTCGACAATCACATGTGGGTTCTCCGAACCCCAAACGCGGCAATTTTGGCGATTGACAAAGCCATCAAGATGAAAATGTGCTTAGGATGATTTTGCTCGAAAAATCAGGGTCCATTTCTTGATGTTCAATAATCCATTCAACGAACTCTCTTCTCTGTCAATGGTCAATTTTTGTGTTAATTGAATTTTGTAAGAATGAAGACACAGATCTTTGGTGAGTATACGCTGTAGAGAGGTTCTTGAAATTTGCAATTCTTGTCCACGACGTCGAATTGAGGTTCCTGGATTGTCAGCAACACTCTCACGCACTGCTTCGACATTCACATTTGAACAGCTTGTTTTTGGACGACCAGTGTGGTTGGCGTCTCCAACGGATCCAGTCTCCATGAATTTTTCAATTAATCTCTTCACAGTTGACGAAGTTAAAACACTATTCCGACCATATTTTGTATGAAATTTTCGAACTGCAGCCGCCAAGCTTTTACTAGTTTTGAAATATTCTTTAATAATGATCGTGTAACGCTTCATTTGTAATAACCCTATACTGTTAGCTGTCAAATTGCTTTTTTTTCAGGGTTTCCAACACTTCACTGCACAAATGGCGGCTAATTTAAATCTTGCGTTAATTTTGGGACACCCTTTATATGTTTTCACATAAAGAGCTCCCATATGAAGGTTGATGAATTTTTTTTTTTTATATCAATGCACTTTATATAAAAAACAGAAAAGTAAAACAAAATTTCTTAATATTGTATTTAATAAGGGATAAAAGACCTTTTTGCATGCTTACGTCAGCTGTTTAGGATCTTTTACCTAAATTTGTTTTTATTTACATACATAAGTCTGCTTTTAATTGTGTACGATCTTTGTGTATGAAAAATGGTTTGTATTATGTATAAAGCTACGATGCGATTCATGTACAAAGATTCAACTCGTTTCTTCAAAGCTTTTTCCTTTGGAAAGCTTTATTGTAATTTCATATTAGAAGAACAAGGATGGAAAATAAATCATCTGAAGATAAGAAAGAGGCAGAACATGTATGTTTAAATTGAAAAGCGATCGCCTATTGGTTGTGTAGTTAGGTGGGTGTCTAAAACGAATAAAGAATAGTTCATTGGCGTGCTCAGCTTTATGCAGATAAGGACACGTTTATGATGATAATGAAGGAATGTTGTTGGCGGTAAAAGGCGCTTTCAGCGCAAACATGGAGTAATTACATCAGTTGACTTATTTCGTTAAAGTTTAAACAAAAAAAAACAAGCATACGAACAGGTACAAGAAATTGTAGAAGTTGTAAGTAATACCTTTATAAGTAGGTATAATATGTATACGTTGAAAAAGTGATTCTAATAGGAAATAAATACACTCTTTCTGGTCCGTTTGTTAAACTTGTACTAAGTTCTTTTTCTTTTATTTAGGCGAAGGTAAGTAAAATATGTGTGAAACAACCTTATTCGTAAGGAATAGTATTTTAAAATCATATATACAAGGGTACCAAGATATTACTTCTTGATAGACACTTTAAAATAGATTCTTGATACCAAATCATATTCGTTAATCCGATGCAGTGGCGCTACAAGGATATCGTTGGTATTTACAATAGTTTAGTTATAAAAATACATAAATATGTACCAAATACATTAATTTCGATTAAAGATAGGAATGTAATTAAAATTTTGTCAAAATAATACGCTCTTTCGGGCTCATACACAGGATTTGATCAGGTGAGATGTTAGGGGGTTACATTTAATACAGTTATAAAATTATTTAATAAAAAAACTATTTTAAGATTCAAAATTTAACCTGAAAAATAAGTTTGTCTTCCAAAATTTAGATGCCATTTTAAAAACCAAAAAACCCTTGATTTTTCCATTTTTTTTTTAATCGTTAAGAACCGTTTTTTTATTTCATTTTTTATATATACAATTTTTAAATTTTGTTTTAAATATATTATTGGAAAGTTGGGTGATCTCAATATACCCTCTGCATTTGAATTTCGTAAACAATTGTTGAACTGTTTTTGAGATATAGAATTTTGAAAAGAAAAAATTCAATATTTTTTTAAAAATCCAAACAATAATAAATTGCACTTCTGTTAGTCAAATATTGTTAAGGCAATATAAGAGCTTATTCAAAAAAAAATGTATTGATATCAGTTCATAAGTTGCTGAGAAAATTAAAAAACAAAATAACGGTTCTTTGAGCGGTACCATTCCTGAGCAATACAAAAATATGTTTTTCTTATTAAAAGAAGCCAAGTTAAAAAATAAAATTTTTGAGAAAATTAAAAAAAAATCTATCTGTTTTTGTGAAAAATCGAATTTTCGTTTTTTGACCAACAAAATTTTATGGGAGCCACTGTTAGTTTTGATCTTAAAAAAAAAAATGAAAAAAAAAACGCCTAACGCGAATCTGCTCAAAACCTTAACTTCCAAGTTTGAACTCAATGGACCCAATGGTTTAGGCTGTAGGAGCGTGGACAGACAGACAAAACTGACTGGACGGAATCGCGGGACCCACTCTTTTCGACTTCTCTACCATCGTAATATCATGTTTGATTAAAATCTCGAGTTCGAAATTTTGCACTAATGCAAACCTTGGCATAAAGTTCCTATATGTCGCAAGTAAAAATAGTTCTTCGGTTTTAAACTTGAGGTCACGTATAGAAAATAACTGATCAGGGAAACATTTATAAAAACTGGCTTTTTCATCAATTGCAAGTACGGTCTTATTAAATTACAAATTTGTATTTTAAGACAGTCCTATATTTGGTTCTGCTTATGAAATAAGACTACAACCTTAAAAAAGAGGCTGGGATGCGACCCATACTGATAACTTTCCATCCCGTCTGTCGATTTGTCTTGCTTAAAAGTTTGTCTATATGTACTCGTATCAATTTTTACCAAATTTGCGTATTTTTTTTGTAGATTTTATTTTTTATGAAAAAAACGGACTGTTGGATTTTTATATAAAAATTACTGAATATCGAAAACAATATTTTCTGCAAAATAAAATAAGGTTGAAGCCAATATTTTTAATTTTTGATAAGCTATTTGAGTCGAAAATCAATTTTTACCAACTTTTGTTGAATTTTTTTTAGGTTTTTATTTTTTTGTACAAAAACTGTCAATTTAATTTTTTTTCAAAATCTAACTGAATGTTAACAACAATATTTTTTGAAAGATTAATATAGTTTAAAGCCAATATCTACAATATTTGAAAAGATGTTTGAGTCGAAAATCATTTTTTACTAACTTTTGTTAATTTTTTTCGGGTTTTAATTTTTTGTAAAAAAAGTGTCAATTTGATATTTTTCAAAATTTTACTAAATATTGACAACAATATTTTTTGAAAGATAAAATAAAATTAAAGTCAATATCTCCAAGTTATGAAAATATATTTGACACGAAAATCAATTTTTGCCAACTTTTGTTAATTTTATTTTTAGGTTTTTTATTATTGTAAAAAAACTGTTTATTCGATTTTTCTTAACATTTTTCAGAATGTTAAAAACAGTATTTCTTATAAGATAAAATAAGTTTGAAGCCCAAATTTCAAGTTTTTGAAAAGATATTTGAATCGATATTCAATTTTTACCAAGTAATTTTTGAGTAATTTTTTTTTAGATTTTTTATTTTTTATAAAAAAACTGTAAATTCGATTTTTTTCAAAATTTAAGCAGATGTCAAAAACATTATTCTTCGTTGCAAAAATTGTTTTGGAAATGAAATCATATTTTAGTCGTAAAATTTTGGAGGTAACACATTTTTTTTTTAGTTTTTTTGATTGGTAAAAAAAACGTTAAATGGATTTTTCACAAACCAATAACGATTGCGACTTGAATTATTTTCAACATTCGGTTAAATTTTGAAAAAACCGAATTGAAAGTTTTCTTACAAAAAATAAAAACCTAAAAAAAAAAATCTTAATAAATATAAAAAAAATCAAAAAAATAAAATAAAAATAAGATAAAAATGTACTTTCGACTCAGAGATCTTTTTTAAAATAAAAAATATTTACTTCAAATTAATTTTGTTCTCACAGAAAATATTGTTTTCAAAACTTTTTTTTTTATAAAAATCCAATGTCAGTTTTTTTTATAAAAAATTGAAATCTTTAAAAAATAGTACCCAAATGCTGATAAACTAGGATTTCGACTAAAAATCTTGTTAACAAAAAAGATTTTATATATATTTTTTGTAGTTTTTTATTTTTTTTTTAGAATAGTTCAACTGAAAACATTTTTAACAAAACACATTTGGGAAGTTATCAGTGTGGGTCGCATCCCTGTCTCCTTTTTTTAATTTCCTCTAATTTTCTTTTCCTTAATTTGGCTTCTTTTAACATTTGGGTGGAGCTAATAATAATTACTTCAAAAATTTCTTCACAAGCTCTTATACTGTCTTAGTTGTTTTAATGTTTGAAAATGTCATTGTTTAAATTTTTGAGATAACGAATTTCGAAAAATAATAAAATAATTTTTTTTTTCGAAATTCGTTATCTCAAAAATAGGCCATCAATCATTAAATTAAAACATAAAACGTAAGCATACTACAAATATTTTAAGATTCAAATTTAAAAAATGTATGCATATAAACTAATTTAAAAAAAAAACAACCGATCTAACGTTTTTCAAATCATTTTTTTGTAAATGTAGGATTATTTTGTGACATCAAATGGCATGAAAACAAACTTTTTATACAGGTTCATTTTTAAATCCTAAAATAGAGAAACTGTTTTTAAACATACAGGCCTTTTCATCGGGGGAATTTTACTTAAATTTTCACTAATCATTATTCTGCTATTCATTAGAGTTGAATCTGTGTATGTCGGTAACGTCGGTAATACTGTAATCATTCATTCTATACAAATCAGATCCGCATATAAAATGCAGCGGATTTTCATTTGATGTCTAGTTTGTTAATTTTTGTAAGCAAAATGTAAGTGAAAATTAATTTATTACTAAATTTAGAATGTTTGTTTTGTAAGTAAAAGATTATTTACATTTTTAGGGGAAGGAAGACTCTTTTTAACATTTCTCTGAAGCTCTTTGTATGAGGATTTTCTTATCCTGCTTACAATTGGAATGAAAAGTCCAATACTGCCCATTTCCAAAAACTACACAAATTATACTGTTTATGTGGATTGATTTTAATTTGTTAATGAATCAAAACAATTTATCCAACATTCCCAAGATTTTTACATGAACATGTTTGAATGTTGGTTTGCGATAATGTAGTTCACCCGATGGATAGCAGAATTTGAAGGCAGTGTGAATGGGAATCAAATGAGTGAATAGAATAAACGATCCACGTGAATAGCAGAATAGAGCTGATACTCTTTCGAGCATTATATTTAATTTTGCTGACTTTAAAACAATTTTGTTCCATAGAAAATATTGTTATTAATGTTAAATAATGGTTTTGATAAAATCCAATTGGCATTTTTTTATAATAAAACACTTCAAAAAATACTTTTAAAGCTTGGTAAAAAATCATTACCAACTTGAATATCTCGAAAACAAATAAAAGTGGTAACTTCAAAATTATTTGATTCTGCACATATTGTTGATCTTTTGTTTCTTGGAAAGAATCGATTGAAAATGTTCTTACATAAAATAAAAACCAGCAAAATTTTGTTCTTACATATAAAATTGATTTTCAGCTCAAGTACCTTAAAAAAATACTGTCTTCAAACTTTCTTTATCTCATATTTTGAAAAGTTCTTACCAATTGAGAAAAGTATTGTTCTTAATTTGTTGCACTATAAAAACAGTCTATATTTTATTTAACCCAAAAAAAAGAACTATTTTCTCCATTCTCTCCTAACTATCAAATAAAAAACCACAATTTAAACTATTAATAGGTATATTTTTTTACTTTTACACTTTTTTGAACCTTGGAATTGCTTACATTTTATTATAAAACAAAATCACAATTAATTGTTGATATACGACTTTTAACCTTTTTAATTATTTCTACTAGAAGTAGCATCATTGTAAATAATTGTAGAAAGTAATAAAATAACTACAAACAAGTTTATTTTTAAACAATCATTTAATGATGATTAATTAAAAAGAGTTGGAAGTAAACATGAACCAATATTTTATTCTTGTTTGAAATTGACGTTTAAATTCTTAAAATATTTAAAACAAATTCCTGAAATAACTTTGTTGGGACGCTTATTTTTGAAGCGCAATTTTACAAGAATTGGATAACATGATATTTGTTTTATTTTCTGAGTGTGACAATTATTGTCCAAAAGAGGAATATTGATTTGGGAATAGAAACCATTAACTATAAAAACTACAAATTCTTTCCAATTTCGACCTTATTATTCTTACCTAATTAAGGATTAATAATTATAACATACTACTGTTAAAATAGGTACACCTAACATTTATGTATATTTTTCAATTGTTTTTGCTTATCTAAAATTGATAAGAAAAAACATTGCACAATAATCAATTTTAATGTTTCTTATCAACACTTTACTGAAATAATCAAACATTTATTTTGAAATGCAACTGATTCAAGCCCCAGCAACTCCATTCTCATTAACAATTTAAAATATGTTTTAACATTTCCTATTAAATCAACTTTAATTTTCTAAATTGAACATTAAAAAATAAAACACCTTTTCCAAACGCTTAACGTTTATTTTTTTTAAATTATAAGCAGAAATTTGTTTGTTTTTTATTTCTAATTTATTAAGCAAATACCTATACTAATGACGACGCACGATTTAAATATGTAGATAGGTATTTTTTAATCGACAGTAAAAAAAAAATATCTTGCAAGGTCGTCGCACACATTTAAAAAAAAAGAATAATCATAGCCAATCAAATTGATTTCTCTTAATTATTAAGCGAACGCGGGCTCAGTGAATAAATTTATTTTACATACATACATACTTATTAGAAAAAAAAACACATTGATAGCTGTGAAATAGAAACATATACGAGAATATGCAGAAGGAAAAATAATGATTAATAAATTATTATTTATATCTGTGTTTTGTTTTTTTTGTTTTCTTTTATTTTTATTGTAATTTTAATGATCTTGAACATTTTGCCATTTTCCTGGCTGCCTCATAACCTCTTGTTTGGCAGCAACAGCAGCAGGTACCGTTTATGACAGGGGCGGCTCTAGTAAAAAAAAAAGGGCGCATAATATGGTGTTGTTATTTCATCATTCAAGTTTTTCTTCAGTAAAAAGTTTCAAAGGGTAGTTTTTTTAGTAAATTTGTATTCATTACTTCAAAGGGGTTTTAAATTGGCACGAGTAGATTTTGGCGCCCCTTGGCGACTATTTTGTTTTGATGACATCTGTCAAAACTTTTGTTTATTATTCAGTTGTTTATGCGACATCATCATGGCATGTTAGACGATTGATGATAAAATTTTTTCTATCAAAATAAGAGTTCGTTAACGCAAACGTTGCGCGCATTGTGCCCATTTTACGGTAGACGTGGTGGCCTTTCACAGTCGAATCTTCAAAGTTTTTTGGCCAAATTTAAGACGACCGGTTTGGTAAAAAATCAGCCAATACCCTTGCGTTCAACGCGAGATCGGCCGTGAAAGTGTACAGCAGAATTCGAGGCAGTCTATTTACGTCGGAACTTTGGCATACACAGATCATGACCTAGACATTAGCGTTTTTTCGTTGAATGGACTTCTAATCGTTTGGTAGAGAACCCCAATTTTGGCCGAAAAATCATCTTTAGAAACGAGGCGCATTTTGGGATGAATGGCTGTGTTAACAAGCGAAATTGCCGTGAATGGGACGACACCAACCCACGCGAGCTTCACCCGGTGATAATGCATCCTAAAAAAGTTAACGTTTGATGTGGATTTTGGATTGGCGGCGTAATTGGCCCGTACTTTTTTAAAAACGACGTTAGTGTGGTGGTCACCGCCAACAGCGAGCGCTACATACCAATGATAACGAATTTCTTGTGGACCAAATTGAACCATATGGACCTAAATGACATGTGGTCATCTACCCACCCTTATTGAAAAACTCTTTACAATTTAGCCCGCTTAAGAGAAACCGACAAATTTTCATTGAAGTTTTTTTTTTTAAAGAAAAATATAAAAATTTAATGAGAGAAATATGTTTTAGGGATCTGGATGTTTCAAATGATTTTGTTTTTATAAATCATTGGTCGAAAAATTCTTGGGATAAAATATCTAAATGAGAAAGGCCGGTTTTTAATCTTAAATAGTTTTCACAGTTTTAGAAAAAAAGGCACGCTATTTTTGAGATATACTTGGGCAGACAATAAAATTAAACTGACTAGAGAGCAAAGAATGAACAAAGGGTATTGCTGATTTGTGGGCAAAAGTATAGCAAACAAAATAAGTATCAAATGAAAGGTTTGTTTTTCTGAATTATTCTTCTCCTTTACACAGATTTCTGACCTTTCATTTTTTGCTTCAAGTTCCTGAAAGTGGTAATTTTTAGTTCTGACCTTTCCATATAAATATTTTTTTTAAGATAATCAGTGATGACATAAATACATTTTCTTAACCCATAATTTATATGTTCTCAAGTTTACATTATTTGTATTTTTATTTACTAGATATTTATTTTTAAAAGTGGATATTATAATCGATCTTATTAGAGTAATCACTATCAAATGAATGTTATTTTCTCGGAGCATAACGGTAAACAGATGATACAGAAAATGTGTTTTGAAAACAATATCTACAGCGATTAATATGAAACGTGGATATGGATAGTTTTGAAACCAAATATGATTTCCAACTTGAATTTTCAAAGCGATTTAAGGAGGAATACTACATAATTAGAGTTTTAATATGTGTCAATGCTGCCAAACTTTTAAATCTACATTTAGAACTCAATTTCTAAAAAAAGTGGATATAACGAGTTTTGCTCAAACTTCAAAACTCATATCAGTTAAAAGGTCTAAAACTAAGGTTTACGTTGATACACAAAAACGTTTATATCATCTCTATTTTTTAAAAGATATTATTGTCTATAAAAGGTAACAACATTTTACTAAGTCATATTTGGAACTGATCACCACCTTTATTTTGATAGCAAACTTAATCTTATACCCTTGGCCAAGACTCAGTGATAAAATGGGCTGGGCGTTCCCTTCCACAGTTGCTCGTTGGATTTTTACTCAAATGATCCCCTTTTAAGTAACAAAATTTGTGCTAAGGCTTAAAGGTCATATATAGGAAAAAAAAGTTAAAACAAACACTTTGACTATTAAATACAAAAAGTGAGAATGTGTTTTAAAAACTAAGAAGATATGATAAAATTCAGATAATTTGTTTCTTTTGTTAGATTATTATTTTCTTCGTCCTTGGGAGTTTTTTTTTTAAATCTATATATATAAAAGAAAGTCGTGTATTCTACAACACTTATAACTCGAGAAGGGCTGGACTGATTACCATGGTTTTTGATTTGTTGGATTAGTTTCCGTCCCGAATAGCAGAATACATCTTAAAAACAATGAAAACTCAACATTTCAATACTGCAACTGCAATGAAGTAATTTGGCGTATATTTTCATTCCTTATTCACGAACGTCATCCCACTGTTTTACGTTTGGGGGTGCATCTAGAGAACGGTCAGAGAGTATATTCCACAGCGGCAAATGCTGCTCAACGTGCCGAAATACCTAACACTGACCAGAACTCAGAAATGCCACGTTATTACACTTGGAACGCTAGATCAAAGAAATTTCAACGTCGGAAAAAAAAACGCTATGCAATTCCTAGTCATCCAGATATGCGTTCTATTGATGCTTTTGGTCGTCTTTAAACAGTTCATCCGAAGAATGATGAATGTTTCTATTTGCGGTTGTTGCTGGTACATTTTCGAGGGCCATAATCATTTGAATCACTA
Source organism: Eupeodes corollae (assembly GCF_945859685.1). Classification (NCBI taxonomy): domain Eukaryota; kingdom Metazoa; phylum Arthropoda; class Insecta; order Diptera; family Syrphidae; genus Eupeodes; species Eupeodes corollae. Next base: position 261,051,393 of record NC_079147.1, on the reverse strand, counting down.
CGAACTATTAATGGTATCGTGTGCCCCACATACCATCGTGCAGCATGTCAAGAGCTAAATTTGCTTGAAAACGATACTCATTGGGACACGACAATCGCGGAAGCAATTGTATCTGCATCTCCAAGTCATTTACGAACATTATTTGCTATCATCATTTCAACATGCTTCCCATCGAACCTATACGTGACCTGTGGAACAAATACAAAGATAACATGTCAGAAGATATTTTACATCGAATTCGCGTCAGCTCAAGAAATTCCGATCTTGAGGTGAATGCGGAGATCCATAACCAGACTTTGCTCTTGATCGAAGATATGTGTTACCTCATGTGCGGCAGTTTGTTAGTTAGGTTAGGAATGCCAGCGCTAGATCGCGGAATGAATGACGTATTTAATAAAGAATCGGAACGTGAACGTGAATATGATCGAAATGAACTAATCCAATCAATTCACACGAATGTACCTCTGTTGAATCCTAAGCAGAGGGAAGTCTATGATACACTGATTAATGCAATTGATGATGGAAATAGCGACTTATTTTTTTTTGGAACTGGGAAGACATTCCTCATGTCATTGATTTTGGGCACTGTACGTGCGAGATCCGAAATTGCGGAACAGCGGCCACATTGTTAGACGGATGCCGTACAGCTCACTCGGCGTTAAAATTGCTATTAAACCTTCAAACTTCTGAACAACCGACATGTAACATTTCGAAACACTCCGCAATGGCCAAAGTTTTAGTAGCATCAAAAATCATCATATGGGACGAATGCACAATGGCGCACAAACGCGCATCGGAAGCACTGCGCAATGACTCGAGATGTTTTGGTGGTGCAATGATTTTATTATCTGGCGATTTCCGATAAACACTATCAGTCATTCCAACGCTTGCCTCAAAGCAGCAAATCTGTGGCGATATGTAAAGAAACTTCAACTACCTGTAAATATGAGAGTTGCATTGTTGAACGATCTATCTGCTGATGATTTCTCGAAGAAATTGCTGACTATCGGTAATGGCCGTGTTCCTGTTGACAAATCGAGCGGTTTGATTTCATTTCCTCCAAATTTTTGCAATTTCGGATCATCAAAAGACGAGCTTATCAACAAAAAATTCCCGGATATAATTGCTAACCACAAAAATATTAAATGGTTAAGTGTTTTTCTCATGGTCAATTGTACGTGGCATGCTCACGTGTCGGCAAACCATCCGCTTTATTAACTTCCCATAGGAAGTTATTGTAATGGGTCCGACTTGTCAAATTGAAAATTTTGACATTTCTCGACGTTTTATGGTCCCTAGAGTCGAAATAGAAGATTTTTAGAAAGATGTCTGTGAGTGCGTGTGTACGTACGTTTGTACGTCCGTACGTCCGTACGTTCGCGACGTTTTTTTCGTCGTCCATAGCTCAAAAACCAGAAGAGATATCGACTTCAAATAAATTTTGTTATACAGATAATAAGGCAGAAAGATGCAGAAAGGGCTCTCAATAAAATTGCGTGGATGGTTTTTTTACCAAAGCAGTTTGAAAAAAATGTGAACATTTTGGTTAACCCTAAATATCTTACGAACCAAAAACGCTAGAGACTTGAATTAAATTTTATATAATATATTGTAACGTGCTACCAAACAAGTATATTTTTTGAAAAAAATCAACATAACGATTTTTTTTATAAATCAATAAAACTGAAAAAAAAAATTTGACACCTTCAAAATTTTGCGACTGAAATATTATTTCATCTCTAAAACAATTTTGTGCAACGAAGAATAATGTTTTTAACATCTGATTAAATTTTGAGAAAAATCTAATTGACAGTTTTTTTATAAAAAATAAAAATCTAAAAAAAAACATTACTCAAAGTTCGTAAAAATTGAATATCAATTCAAATATCTTTTGAAAAACTTAAAATTTAGGCTTCAAGCTTATTTTATTTGATAAGAAATATTGTTTTTAACATTTTGAAAAATGTTGAAAAAATCGAATTGACAGTTTTTTACAAAAAATAAAAACCTTAAAAAAAACTTTACAAAAGTTGGTAAAAATTGATTTTCGACTCAAATATCTTTTCAAAACTTTGAGATATTGGCTTTAATTTACTTTTATCTTTTAAAAAATCTTGTTGTCAACATTCAGTTAAAGTTTGAAAAAAATCGAATTGACGGTTTTTGAACAAAAAGTTAAAAACCGCAAAAAAATTAACAAAAGTTGGTAAAAAATTATTTTGGACTCAAATATCTTTTAAAACCTTTGAGATAATAGGTGCTAACTAATTTTTACTTATAAGAAATATTCTTTTCAACATGAGGACAAATTTTGAGAAAAATCGAACTGACATTTTTTTTTTTACAAAAAATAAAACTCTAAAAATAAATACTAAAACTTGGTAAAAATTTACTTTCGGCTCAAATAGCTTTTCAAAAATTAAAAGATTAGCTTCAAACTTATTTTATTTTACAGAAAATATTGTTTTCGATATTCAGTAATTTTTATATAAAAATTCAACAGTCCGTTTTTTCATAAAAAATAAATTCTACAAACAATAGTACGCAAATTTGGTAAAAATTGATACGAGTACATATGGACAAACTTTTAAGCAAGACAAATGGACAGACGGGATGGGAAGTTATCAGTGTGGGTCGCATCCCAGCCTCTTTTTTGTTCTTGCGCCTGACCAAAAAACAAAGAATGTCGTTTACCACAAAGTGCTCGAATGAAAATTCTATTAATGAATTAATCCGAGTTTTATTCTTGTTTCCCCAATCTGCACAACATAGTTTCCAATCATTTTATTTCTGACATGAGTTTGAAGTACTTAATATTATATTTTATTTTTTTTTATTTTTATTCTCATTCTGTATGTATGTATTCATCATCATCATAAAATACTTTTTTGTGTCTATCTATATAAATATATTATTTTGTATCATTGTTTTACATTCATCAAAGCCTAAATTAATTCAGCTAAAAAGTAACACGACATTCATTGACTGTTAGGCGGTACGAAGTTCACCGGGTCAGCTAGTGAAAAAATAAAATTCAATTGAAAATATGTTATAAAGAACACAGTTTTCACTTTAGTGGAAATGGAAAAGGAGAAGTTTTTTAAACGTGATGTTAATCGACAAATGCTTCGAGATTTTCTCTAAGGATGGTTCCTTTTAAGCAGGTTTCACTGTAATAAAAAAAGAAGGGAATGTCTTTGACTTTACCAAACTACTGTAACCAGTAATATTCTTATTTCAATTGACGGATGAATATAACTAAACAAATGTCTGATGCTTGCTTCGAGGCTCATTTAACAATCAAGTTTATGATTTTTTGAAAAGGGCCCTCGCCTTAAATACTCAAACCTACCTCCACACAAACTCCGTCACTGATTGAATAGAGCACATTTTACAATCTCTATTCCGTAATTTATGTCCATACAAAGTAAGCACTGCCATATCCGTATAACGGTGTGAAAACAAATGACACAGTGTATGCACACACATACATACGAGTATAGTGTGTATAGTGTAGGTAGGTACTTTGGGGCTTATTATTTCACTTTTATTCTCTGCTCCTTCTTCGTCTTATTTTACGTTTTTTTTTTTTGTGTGTTTTCTAAACGTTTGAAATATTTTCGTTTTCTTGACGTAATTTTTGTAGCTTTTCTTTGAATTCGTTATTTTTGTTGTTTATTTTGCTTAATTTTTATTTTGTAAGTTCGTCATGCTATTGGACCGTTTTTGTTATTCTATTTAATTCATTTGATTGTATTAGATGACATTGACATTGAATTTAAATATCACGGGCATGGTTATGTCTCGGGCGTATTATTTTTACGGCAATGTGTGGTGTGCGCCTTGGTGTGTTCTGTGTTGTGTGTTATCTGCTGGTTTAAGTACATAATATACATACCTAAATATTGTGTGTTAGTCGGTCAGCTGGCCTTCGTTTTTGTTTTTTTGTTATTTTTGTTTTGTTTATTTGATGGAAAAGATTAAGCTATAAAATTATTATCTCTGAGTAGCACGTTTTGGGGGTGCAAAGTGTGGGTCCCAGTATGTACTGTACATATGTGTAATGTAGGGGGTTGGAATTGTATGGGATTGGGTAATAATTTGAATGATGTGTGTAATTTATTGTTTTTTTTTATGTGATCTTCTAGTTTAATATATATAAATTGACTTGAGGTTAATGTCAGGGTGAAGCTTACATAGAATATCTTATTTATAGTTACTTTTTCGGTTATTATTTTTTTTCTCTTACAATTAATTAAATTATTTATCAGATGATGAAATTGTCTGCGACTTATAAGTAGGTTGATATTTATGTGAGGTTATTTTTAGTGAATATTACAATATTTATCCTAAAATGTGGTAAACAAGAGCTTTGATAGATTTTGTGGGTTGGAATTTATATTATTTAGCCTTAGCAACTACTTTTAATAATATGTCTATCTATAAATGAAATAAACCGCAGAAGATTGTGACGCATCTACACATTATTCCGGAACGAAGAACTAAACTTCCCAACAACAAACGACTTTTAGACTATGGAAACATTGTTTCACTTAAGAGAAAAAGGTGTAAATGAACATAAGTGTTTTCATTATTGTTACGCATGTGACACTTGAGATATGAAATAAGACATATCTATTTATTATTAAAAACACACGCCATATTTTAAGCACATTTTATGTATCGCGCAAATAAAATAACAATTGTTTATTTTATAAAACTTCGTGTGACTAGATAAGTTACACGAAATGTATTTTTACAGCGTTACGAGATTGACAAAACAGTGTAACTGATGCGACATTGCATTTCTAGAATTTAAACTGTTAACATTAATTCAATCTGAAGAAAACTTGTAGGTTAAAGGCAATGCCAAGTCAATGTTACCGATGTTACGAAGTGGTTTTTGAGAGTTTAAGGAATTGTATACAAAATTGTTTTAGAGGGATATTGTGACTGAAGCGGTACTTAAGTACTTATATTCAAAAAAGTACATATTACGGAGAATTTATTGAAGTCAAAAACTTTGTAAAAGAAGTTAGACTATCATCAAAAATATATATAAAGGGTGATTTTTTTGAGGTTAGGATTTTCATGCATTAGTATTTGACAGATCACGCGGGATTTTAGACATGGTGTCAAAGAGAAAGATGCTCAGTACGCTTTGACATTTCATCATGAATAGACTTACTAACGAGCAACGCTTGCAAATCATTGAATTTTATTACCAAAATCAGTGTTCGGTTCGAAATGTGTTTCGCGCTTTACGTCCGATTTATGGTCTACATAATTGACCAAGTGAGCAAACAATTAATGCGATTGTGACCAAGTTTCGCACTCAGTTTACTTTATTGGACATTAAACCAACCACACGAATGCGTACAGTGCGTACAGAAGAGAATATTGCGTCTGTTTCTGAGAGTGTTGCTGAAGACCGTGAAATGTCTATTCGTCGCCGTTCTCAGCAATTGGGTTTGTGTTATTCGACCACATGGAAGATTTTACGCAAAGATCTTGGTGTAAAACCGTATAAAATACAGCTCGTGCAAGAACTGAAGCCGAACGATCTGCCACAACGTCGAATTTTCAGTGAATGGGCCCTAGAAAAGTTGGCAGAAAATCCGCTTTTTTATCGACAAATTTTGTTCAGCGATGAGGCTCATTTCTGGTTGAATGGCTACGTAAATAAGCAAAATTGCCGCATTTGGAGTGAAGAGCAACCAGAAGCCGTTCAAGAACTGCCCATGCATCCGGAAAAATGCACTGTTTGGTGTGGTTTGTACGCTGGTGGAATCATTGGACCGTATTTTTTCAAAGATGCTGTTGGACGCAACGTTACGGTGAATGGCGATCGCTATCGTTCAATGCTAACAAACTTTTTGTTGCCAAAAATGGAAGAACTGAACTTGGTTGACATGTGGTTTCAACAAGATGGCGCTACATGCCACACAGCTCGCGATTCTATGGCCATTTTGAGGGAAAACTTCGGAGAACAATTCATCTCAAGGAATGGACCGGTAAGTTGGCCACCAAGATCATGCGATTTGACGCCTTTAGACTATTTTTTGTGGGGCTACGTCAAGTCTAAAGTCTACACAAATAAGCCAGCAACTATTCCAGCTTTGGAAGACAACATTTCCGAAGAAATTCGGGCTATTCCGGCCGAAATGCTCGAAAAAGTTACCCAAAATTGGACTTTCCGAATGGACCACCTAAGACGCAGCCGCGGTCTACATTTAAATGAAATTATCTTCAAAAAGTAAATGTCATGGACCAATCTAAGGTTTCAAATAAAGAATCGATGAGATTTTGCAATTTTTTTTTTTTAAAAAAGTTCTCAAGCTCTTAAAAAATCACCGTTTATATTTTCCCTTTATACCTTAGTAAATCTTAAATTTACTAAAGTTTAAGTTTGAACTAACAAATCGGTATACATAATTGTAAATGGTACATATTTAACCCAGCATTGAAAATTAGTGATGTTTTTAAGTATTTTTTCTTAAACTTAAAACCTTTTTGACTGGTAAAAGATAAGTTTTATAAAAATTCGTTTTTACAATGTTACTTAAGTTACTCAACACATTACATTTTGTCTACTGATTTTTTTTGGGTATGACCCTAAATTAGTTGTTTTTGGAAAAACATAACTATGTTACATGTGTGACACATAGAACACACACTTTAAAAATTAATTTGTGGTCTAAATATTAATTTCAAGCTCCCAGTAAAACTTCGCCTGAAGTAAGAGCAGTTTAGTAATTATTTTTTTGTAATCGGTACAAATGCAATGTTGTTACGTCTTTGACATAGAATTTTAATTTTAATATTTAGTTCGCTTGGCGATATTTATATTCGATAATATTCTCTATTTAACTTTAAAAATGAAAAAGTTCTTGTGTGACAAAACTAACAATCTTAAACATTGACGTTTGGTCTAGAAATATTTGTTTCAAATGTGATTATATTGCGATTTGTAATCAGTTCTTTACCACAATTATGGTTTTACAATAGTAAAAAGAAAAATACTATTTTGTTACGCATGTGACACTTTATAAATCATTAATGTTTACCTTTGTACATTAATTTGGTCTTGATTTGGTCTTTCGCTTGTTGGAGATACTTGCATTCAACTTATGCCCACCAAAGCCTATACTAAAATAATATATTTGAAGACCATACTAATAGATTAGAAGCCAACCTGTACTTTAATAGGAAGTCTTAAAAACAAAAACATAACGTTTCCTTTTCCCTGCCAAAAAGAAGAAAAACGCTCTAATACTTCCTTGAATTTGCCTTTTCCTTTAATGGTTAGGTTTGACAAAATTATCATTTCCGCCCATCAATCATATCAAAAACCTGAACCTGAAATAATTCCCATTTTTTTTTCAACTCATAAATATTGTTTCTATATTTAGGGTCCTTAATACATCATTTTAAATGCATAAAATATCAAGGACATAGGTCATATACCTTTCTCTGTATAGATTTTCTTCATCATCATCATCAACAACAAATTTTTATATTTAAACAAAAAATAAAGGAGGAATAAAAATGTCATAAAGGTAACTTAACTTCAAGTTCACAGGCAATGAGCGATGACATTGCCCGATTATAATTTAAGTATATTTCATTCCTTTAACTTAATGTTCCTACCTTTTCATATTCTCTGAAAAAATTAAAGTAGGCACAAAAAAACACAAAATCAATAAAATTTTCCTGCATCAATTTACCTCCTTTTAACCATAACCCCCATCAAAATCAACCAAACCATAGCTTTTTGGGGAATCTATTAATCATTTACCCTTGAAAATGAGTTTGAAAATAATTTAATGATAACTGTACATTTTCATACATACAAAACTTGTATGTTTCTATAGAACTTCTAGATATACTTTCCTATGTTTAGTTAATTATAATTCCAGTCAGATATTTGTTTGTATCTTTATTTGCCGCATTTGTAATCTTGAAACGAAAAGCTTATCTTCAAGATAAAGATAACGATAATAATAATTATAATACCCCGCAACCACTTCCGTCATTTATTTTGTTTATTATTATTTTATATTTTTAGTGGCACTCAAAAGTAACATCTTTTTAGTATAGATACAAATCATTTCAATTATATACTAAGTCGACAAAATGGACTTTGGCACTCTATCAATCTTATCCTATCAAATCTTTAAAATCTGAATCGAATATTTAATTTCGCTTTTTCGAGAAATAAAATCATTTAACAGATGAGATTTGAATGATATAAGTATCTAACTACATTAAGGGATTCGTGTTGTTGGGTTATCGAAAATGTATCTACTCTACCACTTGTCACTTCAAAATGTTAAAAAAACTGAAATAAAAACATTTTTGTAAAAGATAAAAAAAAACATTTCAAAATAATCGAAAACTATTTTTAACTAATTGTCTTTTTTTAGGCTTTACTTTGTGTGTACAAAAAAGTTTTCGATTGTATTCTTAAAAAATCTTACTTAAAAGTTAACAACTAAATTTTGCATATAACAAAATAAGTTTGATTTCAATATATTATGTTTTTGTTCACGAGATATTTTCGTCGAAAATCAATTTTTAGCATCATTTTTGAAGGGTTTTTGATTTTATATAAAAATACTGACTGGATTTTTCTTATGAAATATTTTTTGAGTCAATATTTTTTTTGATTCTTGAAATATTCAAGTCAAGAATTAATTTTTGTCTAATATTTTTTGAAGGTTTTTAATGTGAATTGGATTTTACTTAAGTTGTTTACAAATGTTAAAACAATGTTTTTTATAAAAAAAATCAAGTTTTAAAAACTATTCGTGGTATTTTTTTAATTTTTATATTAAAAACTGTCACTTTGATTGTTATAAAAATTTTACTAGATGCTAAAAATGTTATTGTTGTATTTCTGTCCTTGCTCCAACAGACGAAATTATTGTGTCAATTGAGCTCAAATTTAGTTTTAAGAACAACCGTTACCAAGTCAACTATGGTGTCCCGCAAGGATCAGTACTAGGTCCTTTATTCTACAATATTTATACTTCTGATATTCTTATATTACCAGGTTTTCAGATAGCCATATTTGATTTGATATTTGATTGAGGCATTTTTTCATCGCATAAAATTAAGACAAATTTGAAAAACGCGATAACCTTGATGACAAATTACTACACAAAATGGAAACTGAATGCGGGCAATTTACAAGCCTTCTTTTTTAGTAGAAAAAGAAAATCTTGTTACTACTAAGCTATCAACTTACGGTTGATAGTGTAAATGTTAAATCTATGATTTAAGTGTATATCATAAACTTCCTTTCAGAGAACATATTGTCAAGACTCTCCAAAAAGTTACCATTGCTATATTTTGTATCCTTTTATGAGTCCTGCCTAAGCAAAGATAATAAACTGATTATTCAAAAAGTAGTATTCCAAGCAGTACTTCTGTACTTTTTTTTTAATAATAAACTGGCACTCAAGGGGTTATTAAATAATACCCTTAACATGTTTAAAGTTTAAACACAGTGCGAGCTTTTAGAAAATAGGAAAGGATTAAAGAGGAGATACCGATGCACATTGGTCTTAAAGTTTTGAATATCAAAATGATAGGGTAAAACTGAGGTGGGTAAAGCATTCCACATTCTCGATGTGCGGTTAAAAAAAGAATCTCTATTCTCTTCGAAATTGAACTCAAGGTTAAACTGATGTGCATTCCTAGAAGTAGGAATATTGCGACTAAATTGTTTGAGGAGGAAAAAAGCAACTGGCTAACTCGACAAAACACTGTTTATAAAAATATCGGCAGAACAACGAAAGGCATAAAACATTGCAGCGGTGTTCGAGTGACGTAATTGTTTCGGTTATAGTTCTATCGCCTATCATTTTCAAAGCTCTTTTTTGGATCCTGGCCAAAATACTTAAACTTGTTTTAGGGGCACCTGTCCAGATATGTGAGATATATTCAAGTTTTGGACGAATGAAGGCTTCATAAATTACAGCTAGATCAGAACGGGTAAAACATTTCTTGCACCGTCGGAGAAATCCTAAGCACCTAGCAGCATTTATGGCAATATGCAAGATGCAAGTGCCATTCATGGATACAGGCGTCGGGGGTGGGTTACGCTTTACCGACAATAGACAGCATTAAATTTTCGAAGCATTCAATTCTAGACGGTTTTTGATTTCCCATTGCACAATGCTGTCGAGATTAGAACTTAATGATCTTATCATACGCTGCCGGTGAAGTTCCACATCCAAAGAACAAGGATGTGAATCAAGAAACGAATATGAAAACCTGAGGGTACTGTCATCAGCGAAACAATTTAGTGGATTAGAAGTGGCAGACAAGAGATCGTTTATGAATATGAGGAAGAGAGACGGAGAGAGCTGTTTTTTTTTTTTAATAATAAACGGGCACTCAAGGGGTTATTAATACCCCTAACATGTTTAAGGTTTAAACACAGTGCGAGCTTTAGGAAAATAAGGAAGGATTAAAGAGGAGATACCGATGCACATTGATCTTAAAGTATTAAATTTCTAAATGAAAGGGAACAACAGAGGTGGGTAAAACATTCCACATTTTTGATGTGCGGGTAAGAAAAGAATCTTGACAGTACGTCCGAAATTGAGCTCAAGGTTAAACTGATGGCATTCCCTCTAACAATTCAGCGGGTATACTAGTACTACCCGCTGAATTGTTTGAGGGGGGGGGTATGCAACTGGCTTATTCGACAGAAATTTCTAACCCAACGAAGAAGGGATTCATCAATAAGAGAGCTTGATGCCAAACTCTATCAAATGCCTTTAAAATATCAAGTGCAATAATCTTACTTTATCCAAAACGATGGAAAGATCTGTTCCACTGCTCGGTGAAATAAACCATGAGATCAATAGTGGACCTATTGCTACGAGAGCCATACGGCCAGTTATTAAAAAGCTTCCCTTCTTCAAGATATTATAAATCCGGAAACTTACATCTCTGATCCTAATTATCTCCTTACAGCTCGAATCAAACCATGAGTTCTCTTTAGGTTTGATAAATTTCATCCTATTCCAGCTTCTCATTCAAATTTCTCAACAAAGAATTAATTTTGTAACAATATCTGCATAGAGTTAAAGTTCCTGAAGAATTCATTGAGACCGTCCCAGTTTTCTTTCTCGTATTGCCAAACGGTTCTGATAGGAGTGTTTTCTTTAACTGGGCTTTTTACACATGAGAAATTTGCAAATACGATACAATGGTGTAATGTGCCTGGAGGCGGTAATAAACTGATCGTGTATTTATTAGGATCAGAAGTAAGAAACAAGTCTAGGGTGTTGGTGGATTGACATGCAAAGTCAGGGATTCGAGTTGGCTAATCGACAAGCTGAGTTAATTGATTTAACTCAGCAAAGACCTTCCTTCCGGTGTTGACTGGCCAGAATAACGAAACCAAGAAGAATTGTGTACATGGGAAACAATACTGTGAATTGAGTCGGACAGAGCATCAAGTTCGTTAAAAGTTGAATTTCTGTCCAGATTTGGACTTCGATATAAAAAACATGCGTGGATGATGTGCTTATGTACCGTAAAGTTTAAATACATGAAGTAAAAGTTTGTGTTAAAGCACAAACCATATTGTGGCTGAAGTTGGTACGTAACATCATTTCTTATAAATACGGCTAATCCATGGTGGAAAAAGAATAATGGCACTTAGCTATACCCATTTAGATGAAATTCCAAATGATCGGAATCTTTGGGATAAATATGCAAAAAGTCGTCTTAAAAAACTGCAAGTATCATAAATTTGCAAGCATCTAAAAATGATTCTTAACCTTTCACAATATCATGTTGAATTGATTTTTAAAAGAATCAATACACTGACTAACACCTTCTTGCTAAATTGTTAAACCTGTTAAAATGCGTTTATTAATCAACTGATATACTGACCATTTTTCCGATACGTTTTTGTTAGTTTGAATTTTCGTATGTTTAAATATTACTCGTTAAATTGTTTATCTTTTATCTGTAGGTGATTTTTTCATTTTTTTAAGACTATAAATAAAAGTACTACCCTAAAAATTTTTTTGGTAAAAATCGAAATTTCGAATTTTCTTAAAAACAAATCGATAGATTTTTATTAAATTTTAGCTAATTTTTTTTCTTAACTTTGCTTCTTTCAATAAAATCAAAATATTTTTGCATTCTTTCAGAACTGGGCGTACAATTCTGCATAAGCTCTTACACTGTTCTTTCTTTTTTGAATTTCAAAAAAAATGTTAAATATATTTTTCAAAATTCGATATCTCGAAAACATATCGTCATTTTTTTACGAAAACCAAATGTAAAACATAAGCTCTAAGAACTTAATTTACAAATGAAATGTTTTTTGATTAATTAAATGGTAACTTATAATAGGTACATTTTTAAATATAAGTTCTATTTGTAAACAGATTCTTTGAATAAAGAAGGAAGTTCTTGTGACCCAGTGGTGCAGTTTATTTAATTTACCAACATAAAAAAACTACATACTCAATATTTTTGGAAGTGTTTTTTTTGTACACATTTTGACGTTATAATCGTTCAAAAAATGTGTTTAAATTCGATAGCTCATCTGGTTCTTGAGATTAGACCAACACCCAGACTTCTCTCAAAAAAAAAACTATGATTAAGATTCTAGGGACTCTGAAACGTAGGGAAATTTCAACATTTTTAAAAAATATTCGTGTTAATATTTGTAGAATCTTGTTGTGTTTCTTTGCAAAATGTTTGAATATTTTACACTCTTTTTTTTACAAAATTATTTTCAAGTTTTTTTTGGCAAAAATGGTCTTTTTCAAATGTTTGATTTATCATAATAAAAAAATAAGTTTGATCAAATTTAATTTTTTATCAACAGTTTATAATGCTGCAATAACAACATGTGTAAATAAAATTGATTTTAAGTCGATATCCTTACTTGTCCGTGAGATATTCATATGTTTCACGAATATGTAAGGAAATATTTACTTTACCGACATTTCTACAAAGATTGCCAAATACGCCAATTCCATTCAAACACCTCCCCCCCAACCCCAAACAAGTCAGCCGTCAAACCTTCAATTCCAGTAATACTTATCATTTCATTTTTTAATTGAGCCAATTTTAAACGTACTGTAAAGTATAGAGATTCTTTTTTTTACCACACATCAAGAATGTGCTTTACCTAACTCTGTTTCGCTTTCATTTTGATATTCAGATCTTTAAGACCTTTTAACTTCCTACCTATTTTTCTATTTGTTTCACTGTGTTCAAATTTTAAACATGTTAAAGGTAGTTATAACCTCTTCAGTGTTTTGTGAAAATTATAAACTAAGTTTGAAGCCAATATTTTAAATTTTTGAAATGATATTTGAGTCGAAAATAAATGTTTACCAATGGTTTTTTTAGTTCTTGAAGGAAAACTGCCAGTTCGATTTTTCTCAAAATTTAACAGAATGTTAATAACAATATTTTTCAAAAGATAAAATTAGTTTAAAGTAAATATCTGAAATGTTTGAAAAGATATTTGAGTCGAAAATCAATTTTACCAACTTTTAGTAATGAGTTTTTAGGTTTCTCTTTGTTGTAAAAAAAAACTGTTCATTCGATTATTTTCAAAATTTTTCCTAAACTTGACAAAAATATTTCTTATAGAATAAAACTAGTTCAAAGCCAATACCTCAAATTTTTAAAAAGATATTTGAGTCAAAAATCAATTTTTACCAACTTTTGTTAATATTTTTAAATTCGATGGGAAGTTAAAAAATAAAAAATACGCCCACTCCATATTTTTAAACACGTTTATCCGACCTATTTAGCCACTTAACAGTATTTCTAATTTATGTATACTTTTTATTGTTATAGCATTTAATAAACGTATGAGCGGGGGATTTATTATTATGCGATTGTGTGCGACGCAAGATTCAATAACCTTGATAGATTATTTTTTTATATTTTTCACTTGTTTTCTCAAGACGACAATTGTTATTATGAAAACATATAAACATCTTATAAAATAAATAAAATCTTTTGTTAACTTTTCCTTATGTACCTAAGCTAAGTTTCCCCATAATTTTCTTATCTTAAAACAAATAATTTTTGTTCAACAAATAATCGTCATCATAATATAAAACGATGTCACCCTGTGAAAATTGACACATGTACATACAAATGTATCTAAAAAGAAGAACATTTTTTTTAAATTAAAGCTGAAATGTCAAAATCAAGATCAATGTCAAAATTATTCAATTTTTCGTTTTGAAGGTCGTTTTAAACGTTTTTCATTCAGCTCGATGTTGTTATTGTTGTAGTGTTTATTTGTACGATGAGAAATTCAATCTTTTCTCTTTGTTGTTTCATTCGTTTTTGTACAACATGTATACCGTTATATGTATAATTTTATACTCGTAAATGTATCTTTGTATCTCTATTAACGAGAAAAAGTGTATAAATTCCGTGTATGATTACAAGTTTTGCAACTAAAGATGAAAGTAAACACTGAATGGTTAGTAATTTTTATTTTCTTCTTTTTTACTTGTTGTATTTGTTGTTTTTTTATATTTTACGTTAGACGATACGAGTTATGTTTATTTATGTATATAAACATTCAACAGTTGCAAAAAGATACTACTCTCACTTTAACAGAGTATAGTTGACAAGTGATGACATTGTACTATAAAACTGGTACTCTACTTATAGTGGATACCTTTAGTGATGTGAGCTCACAATAATCGTGCTACTTTTTAAAGTGATGATGATGTTGATGACTGTCATCATACATAATTCGAAATTTGAATACTGTTTTGAATAACTACTTAGAAGTATGTCAAATTCTGAGAAGAATGAAAATGTCCAACTCATGGTGTTTTCATTTTAAATGAAATTTTTGTTCCGACCTTCAATAAGTCGATTTTTTTGAAGATTATGTCACACTTAATGAATTCCAATGGAATTTGCTGATTTTATTTTTTTAGAAAGGCAAATGTTCTGTGTCAAATTTATCAAAAATAAGGTTTTGATTTAAATTCTGAGTCAGTCTTTTTGGCTTCCCATCGATTGTAGCTTTTTATGATTCGTATTAAAAAGTTCGAAGATTGATTTAGGATTGATCAACAATGGGTTTAAATTAAAAATCGGTCCGTGTGAATATGCGTTATGGTTACTGTTGTTTTTATCTGAATTTTCAATCCTGCAGAGAAGTTTGCAAATGTGCTTAAATTTAGTAAAGGTAAGTAGGTGCAGCATAAATAAGGCCCTTGATAGGCTCCGATTTATCTCAGAAATGATTATGTACATATAAGTAATTAACCACTAACAGAATTTACGTCTTAAAGAAACAATTTTTTCCTTAATAATCACGCCAAAAGCTTACGAAAAAATATTCAACATTACTTGAAGCAATAGAAATAAAAACTTCAACCGAACTATACTCGTAAATTTAAAACTTGTATCGATTATCAGAATTTTCGTTTGATTTGCTTTAAGATGTTTTAAAGATTGATTTTTAAGTACGTAAAATCTGCAGTACAAACCAGGTGATATTCTTTAGACCTTTTTGAATACACAATTTATATCGTTTTGCCTCAAGGCAGCGTTTTCAGGCCGGTTTTGTTTTTGCAAGGTTTATATTTGGAATTGTGTAAAGCAGAAAAAATAGATAAGAAAATTTACTTATCTCGAAAGAATTCTGGCAAAGCTCAATGTTGGTGAAATGAATTTTCACAGAGCTGAATTTTTGGTGGAGATCTTAATTCGTATGCATTTAACCTTTCTAAGTCGTCTTACTTTGGACAGAAGCGAACAACTTTTTTTTGGGTAATGCATTTCATAGTGTTCTTGTGCGGTTGAAAAAAACAATCTCTATATAGTACAGTACTGTGCAAAACATTCGCATCTAGAAACTCCAACATTTTTCATTAAAAAAAAAATTGTTTAGAAAATCAAACAGCATAATTATTTCTTGAATTGTCTAAACTTTTTGATATTACGTTTTAAATGTTGGAAAAAAATTAACACTCTTTACTTAAACAAAAAATAAATAACTAAATACTTTAATAGTTGGTAAAATTGCTGTGCACAACCAAATTTCAAACCATTTTCTTACTTCAAGGCAAGGAAATGTTAATATTTAATTGCATATCTTTTATTTTTTATAACGGCTGTATATCTTCTGGGCATCGAAGCTATAAGGTTATTAATAACCGTTTTTTGAATGTAATTCCACTGCCTCAGAATTTAAGGGAATAGGTAAGTTTTGTACTCCCAATTCTTTTCTTAACAATTTTCTACAGGTTCTCTATTGGGTTAAGGTCTGGGGAAGGGGCTGGCCATGGTAAGGCATCAATCTTTTTTTCTGTAATGCACTTTGTGGCCAACTTCGACTTATGTTTGGGATCATTGTCGTGTTGGAACGTCCATGTCCCAATGGTTATAAGGCAGCATGGTGTTACAAAAGATGTCTACACAGTCTTCAGACTTTATTATGCCCCCTACTTGTCGATCTGGGGATGATTGACTTGGTAATATACAATCAGCTAAGAAATATGTTTATTGACTATTCAGATATTCTATAATGTCTTTATTTTAAAAACTGAAACCGTCATAAAAAACAACCCAAAAAGCTTTTGGAGCTATGTTACTGCATGTCTTTCAACAACGAACTTAGCCATGACTCTGAAAAAATTTCAAATATGTTTGCAAATTTTTTCAAAGATGCTTTCAAAGAAGCGAACTCCTGTCAAACGCCTGAGTTATCTGCCCTCTCACAAAATTTTCCTCATTTGAACTCAATAAGTCTTTCTATCTCTGAAGATGAAATCGTTCGTAAAGCTTCAGAACTTGACGTTTGTTATAGTTCTGGTCCAGACGGTGTACCTTTTTATATTTAAAAAAAATACGCATTCTATTTATCCTATCCTCATATTCATTTAAATGAATCGCTTAAATCTTCAATTTTTCCTGAAATTTGGAAAACTTCGTTCATAACACCGATCGATACATTAAAAGGGTAGTAAAAATGAAATACAAAATTATCGTCCCGTTGGAAAACTGTCCGTCATCCGTAAGTTGTTTGAGTCCATTATTTGTAAAGTCATATCGGTTAATTGTAAGCCTATAATTTGTGACAGTCAACAAGGTTTTGTTCAAAATAAGGCAACAGTTACTAACCTCTTTCATTTCAGTTCATTTTGTTTAGATTCGTTTGAAAAACGGAAACAAGTTGACTGTGTCTTCACAGACTTCAGTAAGGCCTTTGATAAATTGTGCCATAAAACGTTAACTTCCAGACTTAAATCCCAAGGCTTTAACGATAATTTTGTTAGTTAGGTTTCATCGTACTTATATAATAGATCATACAGCGTAGTTTTTGGGAATGAGCAGTCATCATATTTTTATACCAACTCTGGCGTACCATAAGGTAGCCACTTAGGACCGTTATTATTTATTTTGTACGTTAACGGCTTACCTTCTATTATAAAACACTCATCTGTTTTAACTTATGCTGATGACATTAAAATGTTCAAACGCATCGACTCACTTGACGACTGTTTACTCCTACAAGATGATCTAAATAGTTTTCGCGATTCATGCGATCCTGCCTCCGTTTCTTTGCATGGTCCAATAGGCTCGAATTTCCACCCTACAATCATAGGCTTACGCTTATAAATCTTCCATCGCTTTCTAAACACAGAGAGTACATTCAGCTATGCCTTATTATAAAATTAATGGGTCAGTCATATAACCATCAATTTTGAAACAATTAAACTTTATTTATAGCCGTTCAAGAATCAGAAGACAAGTTCCTCTACGTCCTACATCAAGCAGATCGAGCTATGGTAAGAACAGTGCCCTCAACCAATTGATTTCAGTTCACAACAAGTATTACTTTTTGGTATATTCTGTAAGCGATGATATTAAAAGTAAAACCTTTGAATTAAATTTTTTCAACACTTCAGTTTAGTTTTTTTTTTTGGAAATTGCTTGAAGCATTTTCATCTATTAATCTAAGAATAAATGTAATATTAGTCTTAAGTTCTAACGTTAGTTTGTTTAACGAATTCAATGAATAAATAAATAAAAGTAGTGCATTTGTAGAATCTGCCTGACCAGCGCTTTAAGATTGTGATCAGTAAGGTGACACATAAAAAAGGCAGTGATAGTTGCAAATGTTTTGCACAGTGCTGGACTTGACAGTACGTAATAAATTGACCTAGGCGTAAAAAGATGAATTTCGAATGTGTTTACTGGGGAAAATTAAAATTAATAACATTTTAGTAGAAATTTCTAGTAGGTTACACTATTTAATTTTAAAGATCTTCAATTTTTGATTCTGTGTTTATCGATATTCAAATCTCTAAATAACTGAGTAACACTCAAGTTTTGGACAAATGTAAGTTTTTTAGATCACAGCAAGATCCTGAAACGCCAAAAAATACATTTTTGACAGTAATAAGTGATCATACACGAAGCGAGTATTGAAGCTGATCAGTTTCTTCGAAGCAATTTCCACTGACGAATAGCACATTGTGTGACCATTTACGACACATAGGAGAAAGCGCTGTGTTTTGCGAACGTAACATTCTGAACTTTTCGAAAAAAACTTTTGGGATTTGAATTAAATACACTTAAAATTCTCTTACGATCAAGAGAATCTGGGAAATGAATATAAATAACGACAATTCGCTTAGTTCAATAGCTATAACCTTCGATGGGAAGTTGTATAAAGATAACATCTCTGTCTACATTTTTGATTGATTTTACACATAATAATTCATGGAAAAGTTTTTTTAGCCACACATTCGAAAAAAATGAGCTGGTTAAGCAAATTATTATTAAAAATGTTAAAACATTGTTTAATGACTTGGCAAACATATTCAATGTATTATAATTATAGGCTATCACCTTTTTTCTATAACACCCTAAGGCGTGCATATTAAATTCTCCAAAAAAACTGTAAAATCTACTCCAATATCTAAAATACCGTCCGAAGCCATAATGCGTATATAACCTACATGAAAGATCCGTTGTTGTACCTATAATCAACACTTTAGAACATAAAATTCCATGAAAATCTCCATTACCCACTTGTAAAACAGCTTTTTGCGGATAAACAATAATTTTACTAAGAAAAAAAAACATAAAACTATCATCAACTAAAGGCAGGTACCCAACGGTACCTTCATATCATTTCAAAGGTCAACGCAAACTTGAGGTGACTTCCATAATATTATAATTACTATCCAGTATTCGTCGTGTTCGTGCATCGTACAGTTTAAACCCGTTTTTTCATAATTACAGAAGTATTAAATTACTCAATAACTTGGTACTCATTTATTTTTGTTTTATATTTAAATTCATTAACAAAGTACAGATCCAACCTCAACAATTAACTCAAAACATTATCATTTCAACAATCCCAAGTCGAGAACAACAAAATATCACATTTCCATTAATCACTCTTCTCACTCTCTCTTAGGCGAACTCACTATCATTCAACCAACATGGAGACAGCAGCTGCATTCAACTCACTGCCATACAAATTATACACCGTCAAGTTAGTCCGTCAGTCGGTATGGCAGTGTGCGACAATTATATACGGAAGGCAATAATAATAATTCTATACAAAAAATTCTATGCATGCGATTGCGATCTCTAAATACTTAGTTCTATAGCATTTGACATTCAGTCTCAGTATTGTCAGTGTAGGAGAGGCAAGACCCAAGAGCCGAAAGCCGAGAGCCTAGAGCGCTAGAGCAGCAGCAGCAGCAGTACCAAAGCACATGAATAGAATAGCACGCCTACCGTTATCTTAACCTTGGACAATAATATAATAATAAATGACGAAGTCATATATATACATCACATATATCAATACACACAAAACAACACACATGTATATGTATATATAAACAACAACAAAAAGTTCCATGAAAAAGTATCTCAAAAGAGAACTTGTGGATACAGGAAGTGTTCCACTGTTCTATATTACGTACAAATCAACCTTCAATCATGAGATACATTTTTATATCGTTTTTTTTTTTATATAATGCGATATAATATATCTTCATGTGTAGATATAAATAAATAAAACAAAATATCGACATATCTATATCACAAATAAAGATAAAGATACTCGTATCTACATACATGTATCTAAGTATTTGTATAGCAGTAGATACTCTTGGTAGGTGAGTAGGTACCTGTTTTATTGTAGATTTTCGATTTTACTATAACAGAAATATCATCTGACTCTGAATATGGCTCTGACTCTGACTTGAGGTGCGGATTGCAGTTACATTGTTTAAAAGAAAAAATACAAAAATAAATCTTACTGTTTTTTATTAATTATAGTTTGTTGTCAAACAAGTTTAAATGTTTAGCTTTTTTTTCCTTCACTTTTGTTGGAATCTGTGTTTTCTATTATTCGTTTACAGGGTGCTTTTTTTCAACGGTCTTTATTCAAGTAAACATTTTTGTTTACGTTATTCATGAAGTTTTCTCAAATCTATCATCCGTTTTCGTTATAGAGCAATGTTTTTATAAAAGTTTTTTTTTAGAAATGAAGAAAAAAATACCAAATGCGCTGTAAAATTGAAATCCTCTAAAATTAATTTCTAGTAAAATTTAAATCTTAGAAGAATTTCCAACATATTGAAATAATTGAAAGAAGCTAATAAACGATTTTCTTTAATTTTTTAAAGATTATTATGAGTTGGATACAAAACTTGATGTTTAAAACTTGTTTCAATTTTAAACTCCATATAGAAAGTTAATGTAATCAGTCTGATTCGTCGAATTAAAAATTTGACATTTTTCGACGTTTTAAGGTCCATATAATCTAAAAAAAGATTCTTAAATAAATGACTGACCCAAAATATTTCACAAACCAATAATCCCAGTGGCTTTAGTTAAATTTTATAAAGGGTGATTTTTTAACTTTTATTTTTTTGGCAACACTGGATTAAACAGCTGACGCACGTTTCGTGTTTTGTTTCACTTTCAAACATCTTCAGTTTGGTCTATAATTTAACCGTGAACCGTCTTACAAACGAACAACGCTTTCAAGTTATGCAATTTTAGTATCAAAAAGCGTGCGCTGTTAAGAAAGTTCATCGCGTGCTTCTTCCATTTTATGGTCAGTTTAAATTTAATCTCATTTTTCGTTCAATGGGCACGTTAATAAGCAGAACTGTCTATTTTGGAGTGAATTTACGCCAGAAGCATTGCAAGAGCTACCAATGCATCCAGAAAAAGTAACAGTTCGGTGAGGTTTAAGGGCTGGTGGCATCATTGGACCGTACTTCTTCAAAGATGATGCGAATCGTAACGTAACTGTGAATGGTGAGTGATACCGTGAGGTGATATTCAACTTTTTTTGCCCAAAATTCAACAGCTTGACTTGGATGATATGTGATTTCAACAAGACGGTGCCACATGCCACACAGGACGTGCAACAATGGACTTGTTGAGAGGCGAGTTCTGTAAAGATTTTATTTCACGTTCGGAACCGGTCAACTGGCCACCTAGATCGTGCGATTTAACGCTTTTAGACTATTTTGTATGAGGCTATTTTTAAGTTCATGCCTATACAGATAAGCCCGTTTCAATTGAAGCCTTGATAAACAACATTGAAGCTTTTATTAGTGAGATACCGGCCGAAATATTAAACAAAGTATGTAGTCATGAATAAGATTTTTATGAAATAATCTCCAAAACATCAAATTATATGCACTGTACTATCGACTCTGTACTGTATCATATAATGTGAAGTGATACCAAACTAGCATAATTTTAAATAAATAACAATCTCGGGAACAAAAACAAAACTTATTTCTTTCATATGCAAAATATATGTTTTAGAAAAATCTAATCGACAACTTTTTTTACAACACTCAAAAACCCACAAGAAACTATAAGAATCTGGTAAGAAATGGTTTTCGAGTAAAGTATTATAAAAAATAAAGAAAGATATTAAATTTTGTATCTTCACAAAATGATATCAGTAATATTTTGGTAAGCTTTTAGAAAAATCGGTAGGCGGGAACAGATTCGAACAGTGTGGGTCACATCCCAGCCTTTTGTTTGATCATACTTTGATTGTTTTAATGAAAGAAAAGGTTTACTCAATAAAGCTGTGTAATTTCAAACACGTTCAGGTGAAAAAAGTTTACTCAAAATCATATAACCGTTACGTATTGAAATCTACTCAGCATAAACTAGTACTTCGGAGGATTGTAAATAGCTTAATATTGATATTCCCTAAAGTTCAATAAAAACAAATTCTCATGCTACTTCCTGCAAAATTAATAAAAGAATTTTCAAAAGAATTTCAACTGAAACAAGAAACTTCAAGAGGTTCAAAAGGTTCAAAAGGTTCAAAAGGCTTTTATTAATCTCGATGCAATCCTTTCTCATTAAAATAAATATATCATTTTGAAAAACAAATCAATTTTTTGAAAATTGTTTTTTGATTTCTTTCAATTCTTGCCTAATGGACGTAATACAATCAAGTTTTCATTTTCAGTACTTATTTATTGAATTCAAATAAGCTCTACAGTATATTTATGCTTTCTCAATTAATAAGTTTACAAAATACAGCAAGCTATAGTTATAGTGAACCAAGCAACAATTTATTGCGGTTGTTTATAAACAACTAACAGATTACAGAACAGTTTGAATACAAAGTTACCTGTATCAAGTATCTGCTGTTCACCATTTTTTCGAAATTCAGAAATGACAATTTTAACTTCACAGACATACAAAAATAGAGTTTAGCATCAAGCTCTCTTATCAAAAATGCGTACTTTTGGTATTGACGGATTTCGTATTTGTTGGGTTAGAAATTACCTTTTGGGCCGTTCAATTCAAGTATTATTGGACGGATTCAAATCTAATATCCACAAAATAAACGCTAGTATGCCACAGGGCTCCGTTCTGTCTCCGACGCTCTTTCTTATTTTTATAAATGATAATTGTTTCGCTGATGACAATACCCTCAGCTTTCCATATTCGTTTTTAGATTCTCATCCTTGTTTTTTGGAAATGGACTACCAACGGCAGCGGTAAGCTCATTGAATTCTGATCTTGACAGCGTTGTCCAATGGGGAAGCATGTAGAATTTAATGCTTCCCAAAAATGCTGCTGAGTGTTTAAGTTTTCTCAGACAATGCAAGTTTTTCACCCCTACTCATCTGGATATAATTTGCAAAGCTTTCATTCCTCCAAAATTCGAGCATAATTCTCGCATTTGGGCTAGAATCGAAAAAAGACCTCTAAAAATAATAGGAGATTGTTCTCTTATCGGGACATTTGCTTCTCTTGAACAACGCCGTAAGGTATCATTCCTGACATTGTTTTATCGATATTTTAATATACAATTCAAATAAATTTTGTGACGCAACAGTTCATGAAGAACCAGGGCCTAGTGATTTACAACTCTCAACCATTCCTTTGTGCCAGTAATGTTGTCAGTGATGGAAGGGGCCTACAATTTATATGCCGAATCCGAACGGCTAATTTGAGAAAGAACTTTTTCATGACAAGAATTACTCTTGTCAATTCTTCGCAAGAGACAGTACCCGTGAAAAAAGTTAGGTGGCACAAGCAGGGATTGAACCCAAGGCCCCTTCCATGACAGTCTAACGCACTAACCATCACGCTACGGGTACTACTTTTTATAAACAATGCTCTAGTGAAATAGACAGTTGCATTTCTCTTCTAAAATAATTCAACCGTAAAACCCGTTCTGCTAGGAATGCCCATCATTTTACTCTCGAGCCCAATTTCGAACGTACTGTTAAGTACAGAGAATAGTTCTTTAGCCGCACTACACGAATTTTTCACCAGGCTCAATATTTCCCACTCATTACAATGTGCAAACAATCATAACCATTTTGCATCGGTTTCTCCTTTCTAATCCCATCCTCCTTTCCTAATTTCTCGCACTGTGTTTAATCATTATAAGGGTAGTCATAACCCCTTAAGTACACGCACAATATAAACAAAATATTACTAAAAATTGTAAATTTTAAAACAGAATCAAGAAGATAAAGACAGAAAAGTCCCAAGACAAAATTTAAAATGTTGAACTACCGATGTAAAAGGTTAGCGGTTAGCGGTTAGTTAGCAATTTTATAAATCTTTAACAACTTACTAGGCAATCCAAAGTTTGAATCTTTGCAAACCAGTTAAATATAGGGTCCGGCAAAAAGATCACCCGTATTTTAAAAGGCAATGACAAATAAATAAACAATTTAACAGACAAATTTTATTGAATTTTTTAAATTAAATACTATGCCATTTTACATTGAATAAAATAATTACTTAGTTTTAAACATTATATCCATTAAATATTGTCACCTATTATTAATACATTTACGAAGCCTTTCCCACAATTTTTCCATTGTTTGTCGAGTCATTTGTGGTGTAATGCCTGCCACTTCCTGAGTGATTGCTTCCTTAAGTGCTTTCAAAGATGTTGGGCGATGAGTGTAGACTTGGGCCTTTAAATGTCCCCAAAGAAAAAAATCACAAGGTACTAGATCGAGGGACCTTGGTGGCCAGGTAATGTCTCCTTGTAAAGAAAGAAGATGCCCTGGAAACATCTCTCTCAAAATGGCTTTGGTTCCATCTTGTCGGAACCAGACTTCTTTGTGGTTCCTAGTAAAAGGATTTAAAGAAGGCCCCAATCATGTGACAGTAGCGATCCGCATTAACTTTCACTTTTTGCCCATTTTTTTTGAAAAAATACGGACCTAACACAGCAAATTCAGCAACAGCACACCAAACTCTCACATAAGGGCTGTTAAGTGGTCGTTGATGAATTTCTTGATTGTTTCTGTTGCCACGTATCGGAAATTTTGGTTATTTACAGTACCCGATAAATGGAAATGGGCCTCGTAAGACAAAATTAAAACAGCACCAACGGGAATGTTTTGAAGAATGTCTTTCTAAACAGCTCTGCGAGCTTCAAAAACTCTCTCACTTAATTCTTGTGCGATTATCATTTTGTAGGGATGCATATGGAGAGGTGTGTTGGCAAAATTCGTTTTACACTCCTATCAGACAATCCAAGGCTAACTGCATGTTTAAGTGCTGAACGCCTTGGAGATTGCTGCATAGACGCACTTACACGTGCCACATTATCCGGCATTGATGCGGTTATAGGTCAGCCAGACGATTTTCTCTTTAGCGCAGAATCCGTTGCTCTAAAGTTTGATAACCAATCTTAAATTGTTTTTCTATCCGGAACAGGATCATGTCATCCAATATGGAATCGAATGCAAAATGCTCGTAGAACCACCATTAGGGATATATTTCTCTACGGCACGTACACCTCTATATAACTGTATCCAGAATACCATTTTATCTATAAAAACCCTTAAATATAAACGTTTAAAAATACAGAAGGTTTTCTTGCCCGACCATGATGTACTATTTCCATGCTATTAAAAGAGTACATCTTTAACCATTCAAACAGTGACAGTGATATAAATTTAGAAAATAACTTTAAGTTAGAGTTGCTATTTATTAATTAATAAAACTATAAACTAAAACTAAACGGTGATTTTTTAAGAGCTTGAGAACTTTAAAAAAAAAAACGCATAAAATTTGCAAAATCTCATCGATTCTTTATTTAAAACGTTAGATTGGTCCATGACATTTACTTTTTGAAGATAATTTCTTTTAAATGTTGACCGCGACTGCGTCTTAGGTGGTCCATTCGGAAAGTCCAATTTTGGGTAACTTTTTCGAGCATTTCGGCCGGAATAGCCCGAATTTCTTCGGAAATGTTGTCTTCCAAAGCTGGAATAGTTGCTGACTTATTTGTGTAGACTTTAGACTTGACCTAGCCCCACAAAAAATAGTCTAAAGGCGTCAAATCGCATGATCTTGGTGGCCAACTTACCGGTCCATTCCTTGAGATGAATTGTTCTCCGAAGTTTTCCCTCAAAAAGGCCATATAATCGCGAGCTGTGTGGCATGTAGCGCCATCTTGTTGAAACCACATGTCAACCAAGTTCAGTTCTTCCATTTTTGGAAATAAAAAGTTTGTTAGCATTGAACGATAGCTATCGCCATTCACCGTAACGTTGCGTCCAACAGCATCTTTGAAAAAATACGGTCCAATGATTCCACCAGCGTACAAACCACACCAAACAGTGCATTTTTCGGGATGCATGGGCAGTTCTTGAACGGCTTCTGGTTGCTCTTCACTCCAAATGCGGCAATTTTGCTTATTTACGTAGCCATTCAACCAGAAATGAGCCTCATCGCTGAACAAAATTTCTCGATAAAAAAGCGGATTTTCTGCCAACTTTTCTAGGGCCCATTCACTGAAAATTCGACGTTGTGGCAGATCGTTCGGCTTCAGTTCTTGCACGAGCTGTATTTTATACGGTTTTACACCAAGATCTTTGCGTAAAATCTTCCATGTGGTCGAATAACACACACCAAATTGCTGCGAACGGCGACGAATCGACATTTCACGGTCGAGTGTTTCAGCAACACTCTCAGAAACAGACGCAATATTCTCTTCTGTACGCACTGTACGCATTCGTGTGGTTGGTTTAATGTCCAATAAAGTAAACTGAGTGCGAAACTTGGTCACAATCGCATTAATTGTTTTCTCACTTGGTCGATTATGTAGACCATAAATCGGACGTAAAGCGCGAAACACATTTCGAACCGAACACTGATTTTGGTAATAAAATTCGATGATTTGCAAGCGTTGCTCGTTAGTAAGTCTATTCATGATGAAATGTCAAAGCATACTGAGCATCTTTCTCTTTGACACCATGTCTGAAATCCCGCGTGATCTGTCAAATACTAATGCATGAAAATCCTAACCTCAAAAAAATCACCCTTTATAATAAAAATATTAAAATCTTTCGAGATTAAAACATTAAATTATTAATATACTAAAAACTCTAGAGAAGTTTATATTTGTTTTAAAAACAATGTGTAAGAAATTTTTAAATTTGTTTCTTTAAAAAATAAAAATTTTAAACTTAAAATTAAATCTATATTTAGGACCAAATTGAGAGGTATTTTAAAATGTAAAACAGTATTTTCAAGTTCTAAAACGATTTATTCCAGGAATATGAAAACATATGTAAAATTTTTCGCTGAACAAAATTTATAGATATTCATTTTTCAGCTAAAAATACTTGATACGTTCTTCGTATACTATCGTGTAGAGATTTTCATTATAAATCACTTTAAAAACAAATTCTGTTTTCATGCAATAACTGTAATACCAATGTTTTAAAAAATTTAAAGCATAATTGAAGTTTTTTTCTAACACTTCGTCAACTGACAACATTACTCGCATACAGAAATGGTTGGGAGTTGTAAGTCACAAGGACCTAGTTCTTAACGGACTGTTGATCGACCTTTTTTTTGTCAACTTTATTATGAAAACTATTTCTTGTATTAAACAAGCATTTCAAGTTTTAAAGAGTTGTTAACAAATGTGAGACAATAGTTTTCATTTAAAAACATTAACACCCTGTTAAATAACAGTATTCAAACATATTCTCATCTACAGAAATTAATAACAAAAATAGTTCCCCATTATTAAAACAAATGTAATTGATTCATAATTTCCAACTAATACCAAGTTTTCTTTTTTGTTTAAAAATGCACAGTATGTATCTTTCAGTAACCTTGAATTAAGTGTATCATTTGCTTGTAAACCCGGAAAGATAAATATGTATCTACGAATTGTTGTATTATTTTATTTAAATAGTATTTATGAGGTTTTATGGAAAAAATCTTGGTGTATAATGTACATTATAGAGTATTTTCTCCAGCTTTGACTATGAATTGAATACAAAAGAATGTTCTACATAGTAAATTAAAAAAACACCTGAATGTATTTAACAATAATAAAAATTATTATTTTACAGCCATTCCGTAGGCGCAGTAATAATTATAATACAAACAAAATAAACTATCTGAATTGATTGACATAACAAGACGGCCTTGACTTTTTTGTTATAGATTTTATTCTCTACCGCGTCTGACTGTTGCTTCCTTTCCCCTTTGTGCGATTCTTAATTAATAAAAAATAAATAATTTGTATCTATGTATAAAAAATGTATCTGAGAGATTGTTTTAGTAGGTTAAAAGGTACAAACGGAAAACATTAAATAAAGAAATAAACATACGTTTACAATTTTTATCTTAAGATAGTTAAACGAAGTATTGAAAGAAACAAAGCAACGCAAATGAATGAAAAATGTGTCACCTGCATTTAATTACTTATGTCTTTTGTTACATAAAAGAAATACACTAACAAATGTTATTATTTTATGAGATATAAAAATAAATAAACAGTATAATTAATGATTTTCTTTTCAATTTTATGCGCATATTGAAATAAAATAAGTATTTTAGTATTTTCAAAACTCTAGATCTGATATTTCCACTTTAAAATTTTTCATCGCATCTTCCTATATGTGTATCTTGCAAATTTAGGACCCCTGTATGCGATTTCCGACAACAAATTGGAAACGTATACAAAAAGCTTCGTTGGATTGATACAAAATACGATATCCATAGAAGAAATCTACTTCAACACCCAAGCAATCCTTCAAGTCTGGTTTCAAACACAATATATAGCTCAACGGATTTAATTTTTGAAACCATCAGAATATTAGCTGTCATGAGTTCTCAGAATTGAGCAAATAACTATAAATCTTGTTGGTATGACGAAAAATGTAGGCAAAGTAGAAATAAATCTTTCGCGTTACTTAAAATCTTTAGAAAAAACAATAATTCGGCCTCTAAGTCCCTATATCTTCAAGCAAATAATTCGAACAGAAGATTGCGTAGCCTCGAAAAACAACAATATCTAAAAAACATGGCGTTGAACCTCATACATTGTAACGATTCTAGATTATTTTGGTCAAATGTACGCATTCTAGCTGGCCGAAATAATAAGTCAACGGTCCCTGCTATTGGTGTCGATACAATGGCTACTTACTGCAAGACACTTTTCACCGCAGAAACTTTTTAAATGAACATAATAGCCACGTTTTATTATCACCGTGATCTGATCCGGATCAGATCATGATAATAAAACAGCATTGGATCATCATATTTTTTATTATTTAAAGTTTGGTAGCAGTGTCAAATTCGTTTTTTCAAAAGTGACATTTCGAAGCAAAAAAAATATAAACAAATACCCAAAATGGAAGCTGCTGTGGTTGATCGAAGTATTCATTTTAATTTTATTTTTTTTCTCTTTTAAAAACTTTTATAATTTGCAGTTTTTATTTGAAAGTGATGAAAGCGAAGAATCAAACAATTCAATTTTGTCCCTATTGAATCTTATCGATGATGATTCAAGTTCCAGTAGTAGCTCCACAACTTCTGAAAATGTGCAAATCACAAAAATCAAAAAATGTTGAAAATACTTTTACATGGGATTTTTTTGAAATCATTCTTTAAATTAAAAATGCTTTTAAAAAACACTTAGGTGACATAAATTAGAACTCAGAACCGTCTAAACCATCTCAATAAAGAGAGTAGTTTTGAAATGACAGTGGTTTGTATGTAACACTTCCAAGAATTTCGAGAGAAAATCATACAAAATTCTTAAAAGTGTTACATACAACCCACCGTCATTTCAAAACTACTCTCTTAATTGAGATGGTTCAGACGGTTCTGAGTTCTAATTTATGTCACCTAAGTGTTTCTTACAACCATTTTCAATTTAAAGAATGATTTCAAAAAATTCCCATGTAAAAGTATTTTCAACATGTTTTGATTCTCAAAAAAAAAGTTAAAACAATTTTTTGATGGAAATTTTTTGAAATAATTTTTTGAATTTAATAGAGTTTACGGAATCAGTTAGCAGACATAAATTAAAACTCCGAACCATTTGAACCATCCCAAAGAAGAGAGTAGTTTTGAAATGACGGTGGGTTGTATGTAACACTTTTAAGAATTTTGTATGATTTTCTCTCAAAATTCTTGGAAGTGTTACATACAAACCACTGTCATTTCAAAACTACTCTCTTCATTGAGATAGTTCAGACGGTTCTGAGTTCTAATTTTTGTCACCTAAGTTTTTCTTACAACCATTTTCAATTAAAAGAATGATTTCAAAAAATTCCCATGTAAAAGTATTTTCAACATTTTTTTCTGCTGCAGCTTTCTCGATTTTATTTATGTTTTTTGACATTTAAAGCAGGGTTGCCCATAGAACATTTTGCTCAATGATTTTTTTTTGTTCTTTTTTTTTTGGGCAAAATATTACCCATAAATTATGTCAAATATACATTTTTTTGGACTTAATTATTTGAATTTCACCAATTAATTAGGTTTGTTAAAATATCTAATTATTTCATGGATTATATACCAAATAAATAAATATAAAGCTTCTCGCTTTTTATTTAAAAAAATATTTTATTTCAGTCAAATTAAAATGTTTATATGGCAATACAGGTTTTATTTAATTTGTTTGCAATGATACCAACATTTACATGTGAAATCACAATGATAGAGCGCTCCTTGTTGTGAAAAAAAGAATTAAATTTTGGATCTCAAATTGAGATCCAAACACAAAGCAGGATCTTGTGTTGTTGTTGTAATGCATGTAAATCCAAGATCCGGATCAGATCATGGTGATAATAAAACGCGGCTAATATTATATTGATAAGTAAGATTCCCGATTATCATTGCTAGAGCTCATAGTGACTTTGAAAAAAATAAAGGATAATAGGATAATAAGGCTCCGGGTTTAGATGGCATACCGGTCGAGTTCTACAAAAATGCCAGCCTACAATTTCTAAAACAAATTTTACTATTAATTAACAAGATGTTTATCGATGAGACGATTTCAAATTGCTTCAGATTTTCATACATTTCTGTGATCTTTAAAAGGGAGATCCTAACCTATCGAAAAACTACAGGGAAATCTCTGTTGACAACTCTCTGCGGAAAATTTTCACTCAATTACTCTGCCTAAGGCTTGTTTCCTAGGTTGAGCTTGGTTCCGAACAAGTCTCTCTACAATGGAACAAGTTTTTATTTTAACGAGTGTTGCCACGACGTTTTATTGATACAAAAAGAATCTGTATACATTTTTTGTAGAGTTCAAAGCCGCCTTTGACACTATAAACAGAAGTTTACTACTTTTCAAACTTACAGAAATAGACTTATCTACAAAGTTCATAAGAATATATGAACAACTAATATCAAATTCTAGTTCGGTAGTAAAAATTGGTATGAGATTGTCAAATCAATTTAAAACTGAAACTGAAGTTCCGCAGGGTTGCATTTTTAGTCCCTTGATTTTTTCCTCTTCATCAATGACATATTTTTGGAGATGTACTTAACAAAGGTGTTTTTATATACAGATGATCTTGTCATTCTAGCCGATAATACAGAGACTTTTTAGTACCAGATTAACAATTTAAAACAATATTGCGATACTTGGAACCTGAAAATAAATACTTCAGAGTCGAAGAGAATGGTTTTAAGATCTCAAAAAGCAAACATAAAGGTAGTGACTGATTACCAACACCTAGAATTTACTATAACACATAACTTAAATCTTGGAGATTGTTTTAAAGAAAAATCAATGACTTTTCTGAGTATTTCCAATATTTACGGGAACATTAATTGTGTGTGGAAAAAGCTCGATTAAATGTCAAATATAGCGACAAAACTTTTATAGTGACTTTCCAAGTACGCTTTGAACAAAATGAGCATGAAGTCGCTGTTCTTCACTGACTGTACAAAATTAAAACACTGGTAAATGCAATTTAAAAGTAGATAATTTACTTCAAACATTGGCATGAAGGTGATGCTATTGAATTTGCTGTCAAGATCAGAATATAATGAACTTTTCATACAGTGTTGTTGAACTTCCACACCTCCGAACGAAAAGAGCGTAAATCTAGAACGAATACAAAAAGCTGAGGGTATTGTCGTTAGCGGAACAATTTAGTCCATTATAAGTTACATTCAGAAACATTTATAAATTAAAAACGAGTATCGGAGACAAAACGTAAACCTGTGGTACATCAGATCCGATATTCTGGATATCAGATTTGAATCCGTTAATGGGTTAAACAAAGGCAAGCATTTTCGATAAGAAAACTTGACCCTAAATCCATCAAATCCTTTTGAAATATCAAGTGCAATAATTTTACAGTCTCCAAAAAAAAAAGGAGGAAGTGCTACGAAAGCCATACTACCGGTATCTTCAAGATAATTGTTGAAGTAAGTGTGTATTGGGTGCCTGTGGCATGGAAGATCGGGTAGTTGGTGATTGCCTTAAACTTTGGTGAAGCCAGCAATGGACCTATCTT
The DNA here is from genome assembly GCF_945859685.1 of Eupeodes corollae. Classification (NCBI taxonomy): domain Eukaryota; kingdom Metazoa; phylum Arthropoda; class Insecta; order Diptera; family Syrphidae; genus Eupeodes; species Eupeodes corollae. The sequence goes on along the minus strand of NC_079147.1, from coordinate 261,019,081 downwards.
GCCATGTTAAAGTTCTTGCTTTACCCCGGGCAATGATTTGAAACATTAGATAGCTAAAATTGCAAGGGCGAAGTTTTCTGACTCTTCAGGATAGGTTACTCAGATTAGCACTCTTCGTAACTGAACTCCATCCCGCTATGGAAATCGAAATAACGGACAATTAAATTAACTCGTTACTGAAACTTGATGCCGAACAATCAGGATTCCGAGCTAGATCCTCCTGCATTGATCATATCAACACCCTGCGGATCATTATTGAACAGTGCCTTGAAAATCGATCACCACTACACCTGCTGTTCTACGACTTGGAGAAGGCCTTTCATAGCGTTAACAAGGAGTATATCTGGTTAGCTTTGTGGAAGAGAGGCATCCCAGAAAAACTAATTGCTATTATTAAAGCAACACTTGATGGATCCAAGTGTCACGTTCTGCACGATGATAGGTTTTCAGATGGTTTTGAAATCCGTAGCGGAGTTAGGCAGGGCTGTATTCTGTCGCCAATATTGTTTTTTTTGGTTATAAGCGATATACTACACGCACCTTTGTCAGGTAGCGGAGGGATCCAATGGACTTTGGCATCCTATTTAAAGCACTTGGATCTCGCGAACGATGTTTGCTTACCCTTTCATAGGATCATGGATCTCCTTCAAATGGGTGCGTCGGCAGCCGACCATTCTCTCAAATAAAGGTTTCCTCGCAACTGGTGGAAAAAGTGGAGAGCTTTCAATACCTTGAAAGTATCGTCTCCATCATAGGCGGAACCGAACAAGACGTCATATGCCGAATCGGCAAAGCAAAAGCGGCGTTCGGTATGTTTTCGAAAATTTGGAGGAATAACTTTATCAGCTTAAGAACAAAGCTACGACTGTTTCACACAAATGTCGAATCTGTGCTTCTTTATGGGTCTGCACCCACTTGGAAGGTTGCTTCAGCCATTGCAAGAAAGCTACAAACCTTCGTGAATAGATGTCTTCTTAACATCCTAAGGATTTTCTGGCCAATCCGTATATCAAATGAGGTTCTTCAGGCCAGTATCCTATAGACTCTAAAAACGGCGTGAGTGGCAACCCTTTGACGAGGTAACGACTGAATTGCAGGCCAAGCAAGGCAGTGGAAGAAGAGCTGGAAGACTGAGAAGCACATGGCGCAGGAGAGTCTAGGCGGAATCAGCGTCACAGCGTCACATCTCCGGAAACCGTACACAATGGCGAGTAGGTGAAGTAGAGGCCCTATTGCTCTTAAGGGGTTCCCAACGGACTTAACAGGAACATTAGTAACGTTAACATGCTTTAATTTCAATACAAAAGATTGAAATCATGTAGAGATTGAGACTTCAAATTTTAAAATCGCCAATCATTTCACCTTGAGAAGACTGCAATCATTTTTTCTCCAATCATTTGATTGCAATTATTTGAGACTTCATTCTTACTTTTTTTAGTTGCATCTTTTGAATTCAATAAATAATTTATAATGATTGCATTTCCAAAAGATTCCTTCACTTTTACAAGGCTGTGATTCCCACTGTGTTGATAGACGTCACTCGTTTCCATAAGGTTTTAAGGAACTTTAACACTAGTAATGGGTCGAAAAAGTGCTTTCTCAAACTAGCCGTTCGGATTCGGCCTAAAATTGTAGGTCCCTTCCATTCCTGACAACAGTACTCGCACACAGGAATGGTTGAGAGTTGTAAGTCACTAGGCCCTGGTTCACAACGGACTGTTGCGCCACCCCATTTGATTTGATTTGAATGGGTCGAATTTCTCGCAAGACCTAATTCAAATTTGTCTAGCTCACTTTTTCTTCCAAGAAGTAAACTCTCAAAAGTTACTCATTATTTATTAAGTGGGCAACCTTTAAAACTTCCCAAAAAACAACCTCGGAACGGGCAGTCGATGTTTTTAAAAATAAATAAAAAGGAAAAAATAAACTTCTAAATATTTAATGTCCTAATTTTTCTTAAAACAAAATTATTGTCACTTACCTAAATCCGGAATCGAACTAGACGGTTCCTCACAGCCCCCACCATTGCTGGAGCTACTTCCACCATTGCTACCACCACCACTGCCGCAGCTACCCATAACACCCGAGGGGCCCGGTGGTGAAGTGTTTTTGATTTTGGGCGGCGGTGGAGGTGGCGGTGGTCGCATCGATGTCGATGAATTATTATTACAGTTACTATTACTACTACTGCTACTGCTACCACTACTTGAACTACTTGAAACCACAGGGGTGCGGAAAAGTCCGGAACTGTTTGGCATTCCATTGGAATTGCTGCACGATTGGGTTGGTGGGGGAGGTGGAGGTGCTGCGCATATCCCCACCCCCACGCCCACCGGTGGGGATGAGCCGTTAGTCGATATAACGTTCACGTGACGGGACACAATGTACTTTCGCGAACTAGACGGATGGTGATCGTCAACCGGGGACGACGATATCATACGCACTTTGTCCGACGGATGCGTGTGCTGCGAATGCGAATGCGAATGCGAGATCGAGTGAGAGTGGGTATGCGTGGGGGGCGGAGGAGGAGGCGGAGGTGGTGGTGGCGAGAGCGACCTTCGGCGATGGTTATCGTCATACAATCGACCGTCGCGTATCACACGCACTTGTTGCATGTGATGTTGTTGTGGCTGTTGTTGTTGCTGCTGCTGATGTTGCTGCTGCTGCTGATGTTGCTGCTGCTGCTGATGTTGAAGGTGATGGTGTTGAGGCGATAATGGCGGTGGTGAGTGACTTCGATGTTGTGGCGGCTGATGTTGCATATGTTGTAAATGCATTGATGGTGGTTGATGATGTTGTTGTTGTGGAGGTTGTGGCTGTGGCACCGCACGTGTGATGATGATCTGCGGAGCGCCTGGCAATGTGGGACTATGCGAGAGGATTGTCGATGATGGCGATCTTGAGCGCCGATTATCCGGAAGTATCTGAGCATAAGCGCCCCCACTGCTACCGGGAGAGAGTTTTATACTGCGGTGGACATATTCGACTCGAGGCGAAAGGATTATCTTCTGTTGGCTGGACTGTTGCTGCATCGACTGCGATTGCTGATGCTTCGGCGACTGTATCTGGATGTGGTGATAGCGCGTATTCACCAGACTAGGACTCGACTCACGCTCTCTATCGTCAGCCGAGTGCATCATATCCAAATCGATTGGTTCGGTTTTGATGAGTTTGGCCTCAATGCACTGCATTTTCTTCATTTTGGAATTTTATAGTTTTTCTTCTTCTTCGCAAATTCAATTGTTGGTTCTTTAATAAATATTTAACAAAATACTCCTTCAGTAAAATAGGTTGTATGTTTGTTTTTTTAGTTAAAATCTGCAATTTTTTGGCATATTTCTTTTATCTCTTGTTCAATAGTTTACAAAAACTTTGTAGGTATGTAGTTTTGTTTGTGTCTCCAATACAAAAATCCAACAGCTTGCATTTATTGTTTGTTTCTTACTTTCTACTTAAAAATCAGTCTGTGATTATATTCTGTCTGTTTATTTTTGTTTGTTTTAATTTTTAATGTTTTTTGTTTGTTTTTATTTATTGTTTAATCCTAATTCAGCCTTTCGAGTTGCAATTTTTTAAACTTCTAAATATAGTATAGTCCTTGTTTATCATCTACTTACTATATATGCATTCCAAATATATTTTAATATTGTTGTGTAGGATTGTTTTTTTTATTATTTTATTGTTTGTTTAAATACATAAATTAAATGTAGGTAGATTGAATAAACGAAAACGAAACTCTTTCCCAGCAGTATTTTATATATGTATGTGTGGTGAATACTTTCTTTAAATTTTATTTTGTTTAAAAAAGTTATCTGAAAAGAGACAGAAAAATAATTTGTTAATAAATTGCTAACATCATTTTTCTCAGGATAAATTATTTAAGGCATAAATATGTTGTGTTGTATTTATGAAATTTTTTATAAAAAATAATGGCATACGACCTTAACTGTTTTTCTTAAACGCAATTAGTTAAAACTGTACCATTGTTTGGTATTTTGTTGTTGAAATTTTTATTTTTTGTTAAAAAAAAATTTTAATTGTAACGGACGCCAACATGTTCACCACACTCACACGGAGTATAACAAATGTAATAGCCTTCTGCTACATGCAATAACACACACAAGAGGCAAGTGGAAATTTCACCATCGCACTCTACTGGATTTTTAACTTTAACTCTTAGAGTTCACCTCCAGTAATGTGCAAGGAAGTTATTAGTAGTGGCCAAATTCAGTACTCGAGACTTAAGTTTAATAGCACTGTCAGTAAATATTATATCGAAGTTGAGCTACTCCAGCATCATATGTGTTTATGTTGCTTACTGCAACTGACACAACAAAAGAGTGTCGTATTTAAACCATTATCACCTATAGCCTTTTGTTGTTGGTAGCTTAGAACATTAGAGTGCACATTAATAGTGTAAATTGTAACTTTTCATTTGTTTATCAAACTTCGTAGGAGAAAGTTGTTTTTATTTTAATGTTTACGATAATAAAACTGCAAAAAAAATCAAAAACATGGTCAGAGGGGTTCATTGTACTTTTGAAAAAAGGAATATCATCTATGAACTCTACGAAAAAGGTAATAATCCTTCGGAAATTGCAAAATTAATGAAGTGGTCTATAATGCTATAAATTTGGTGAAAACCAATCCTGAACTCAGAATTAAAAATAAAATTCGCAAGCAAAAATAAAGCTCGCAAGGCTTCAGTACGCTTTGACTGAGCCATCGTTAGAAACTGCAAGTCCGATCCTTTTAAATCTTTCTGCACCTGCATCATTACGGACGAAATTTATGAAGAATTTGGTGGTAACGTGTCCAAATTTCAAAAACAATGTTAAGGCTCGTTTGGCATTTGCCAAAACCCATCTGAACAAAGACGTTAAATTTTGGAAAAGGGTGCTATGTGCTATGGAGTGATGAGACAAAGTGTAATCGCATCGGATCAGATGGAAAAACGTTTGTTCCTCGCCCAGAAGGTCAGGCTTACAACTTAAAATACACTTTAAAAACTGTGCAACATGGTGGAGGTATTGCTTTTTCTTGGCATGGGGTGGGTCTAGTGGTGAAAATAGATGGACGGATGCATAAGTTTTCATACCTTAACATATTGAAAAACACAATGGAACCATTTGGGTTCGGGTTAATACCAGTCAACTGGATTTTCATGCATGACAATGATCCGAAACATGAAGCCAAGGTGGTCAAGGATTGGCTTACCCACAAAAATCAAAGTAGTTTTTATCCCAAAAGTAGGTAGGCGAGCTCACGAATCCGCGAAGGATTTCAGACCAATAAGCTTAACATCTTTTGTTTTTAAAACCTTGGAGCGCATTCTTGATTACCATATTAGAGAAATCTTAGTTGGACGACCTCTCGAAAGCACTCAGCATGCTTATATTAAGGGCAAATCTACGGAGACTGCCCTCCATGAGGTAGTGCGTACTGTAGAACAAACAATCCATTATAAAGACTTTACTCTTGCCACCTTCCTAGATATAGAAGGTGCTTTTAACAACATCCTTACCGAATCCATAGAGGAATCGCTCGTTAAGTTCGGTGTTGAAGACTTCATTCGAGAATGGACTATTTCCATGCTCAGTGGTAGGAAGATTCGAGCCACTCTAGGCAATACAATCGCAACAAAACACGTGAGTAGGGAAACACCCCAGGATGGTGTCCTTTCGCCTCTTCTATGGCTTCTGGTCATGGATACAATTCTCGTTAAGTTATGTGAGGTGAAAGCGGTAGCCTATGCGGATGATTTGGTGCTTTGGTGTCAGGAAAGTACACCTCTGTGATTAGTGAAATCACGGAGTCAGCTTTGAAGAAAGTTAGCAGCTGGGCCACGAGTTGTGGACTACGAGTTAACCAAAGTAAAACTGAACTGTTGCTCTTTACCACCAAAACTAAAGTACCGCCCTTCACTCTACCTAGACTCAACGGTCAAATCCTATCATTGTCTTCCAGTGCAAAATATTTGGGAGTTATACTCGACCCTAAACAAAACTGGAAACTAAATATTGAAGTACGGGTTAAGAAGGCCTCTGTTGCCTTTTACGCCTGCAGCAAAACTTTCGGCAAAAAGTGGAGACTTCAGTCGAAGATGATTTCATGGACGTAAACAGCCGTAGTACGTCCAATCTTAACTTATGGGTCGATTGTGTGGTGGCCTGCTCTTAGCAAAGCCTATAATATTGATAAGCTAAAGAAGGTTCAGAGAACAGCTTGCGTGGGCACCATAGGGGCCACGCGTACTTGCCCACCGGACGCCTTTAACGTTATTTTGGATCTTCTACCAATCGACCTTTTTATTAATTACATAGTTTCCAGAAGCGCTATTAGGCTGAAGGAATCAAACAGCTGGTTGTCAAAACCTTATGGTCAACGAAATTGATTCCCTTAGATATTATCTCGGTAGACACTGACTACTGCACTCCTACTTTGAGCGTTAGTAAGGGTTTTAAGGTTATTTTCTCATCCAGAGAAGATTGAGAGGATGACATCGTGTCGATAGGTTTCGACACAACCATCTTTACTGACGGCTCAAAGATGGAGTGCGGAGTTGGTTCTGGGATCTTTTCTGAGTCACTAAATGTAGACAAATCCTTTAGGATTCCTGACTTTGCTAGCGTTTTTCAGGCTGAAATGCTGGAAATAAGGGAGGCATGTAAGATACTTAAACAAAACCCAAACCAAAACCGAAATGTGGCTATCTTTACAGACAGTCAGGCAGCTGTCAAAGCCATTAACTCGGCCATATCCTCATCTAAATTGGTCCAGCAATGTCGCGATGAGCTTGCGAAGTTGGGTATCTCTTACAACACCTTTTGCCGTAGCTGTAGTGACCAAAGAGAAAGTGAAACGATAATCCATTTCCTCTGCAAATGTCCTGCTTTGGCAAACACTAGAATGAAATACTTTGGAAAAGCATTTTTTCACGAAGTTGATGAGCTATCTGAGACAAAGATTAGAGACCTAATCTTTTTTCTCAATGCGACAAAATAGCTCTAACATAATCGCTATGAAGCTTCTCTATAAATTTTTTCCTTTCTATCACAGGTCAAACGAGTTTTTGGTATCAAAACGGCGCACTAACGCAATTGAAAACTTGTGGAGTTATGTTAGAGTTAAGATCGGGCAAAAAATTCAAAAATTCGGAAGCACTTTGGACCGGAATTTAGTAAGCTTGGTACTCTATTTTCCAAAGCAAATGTAGGAAATTAATGGAGAGTTTCCCAAGAAGATGCCAAGCTACTTCAAAAAGTCGTGGCCGATCCACAAAATATTAACTAGGTTAATAGAAAGACTGGTAAAAGAAAAGTTTTACTTTCTAAAGCTTTGATTTATATTAGATTTGCATATGTGAGCTATTTCTATGTCCAGCAGAAATAAGGTCATCACAAGCGAGATTTCGTTTTTTTTTTTTACTTTAATCCCCAGAAGTTTAGTTTTAATTTTATTTCTTAATCATCTTAAATTCTTATCTGAATTGTCTCTAAAGTCATGCAAGGGGTCTTGGGTTCAATCCCTGCTTGTGCCACCTAACTTCCTTCACGGGTAATGCCTCTTGCGAGGAATTGACAAATCCTCCAAGAGTAATTCTTGTCATGAAAAGTGCTTTCTCAAATTAGCCGTTCGGATTCGGCATATAAGCTGTAGGTCCCTTCCATTCCTGACAACATTACTCGCACACAGGAATGGTTGAGAGTTGTAAGTCACTAGGCCCTGGTTCTTCATAGACTGTTGCGCCATCTAATTTATATTTTATTTATAATATAAATGTTAAAGTTGTTAATTAATAAAAAAACTATGCTGTTACAAAAAAGTAGTATGTCAATGTAAGCTTTTTTCTTCAAGTACTTGAGTCATAAAATATTTTTTGTTCAGTTTTTTGTTTTTATTAAAATTTGTTCAAAACTTCATAATGCATACAATTAAATTTGTTTCAAGTCGATAGCATTTTCTGTTTTAAAGATTTTTAAGCTTAATCAAAATTTTCTGCATCTTCATGTTGTTATCATAAAAAAATTCATTATTAGTCGATATCAATGCATATTCTTGAGATATGAGATATCCTTCTAAAATGTTTTTTTTTAAGTTTTTGTTGGACCTTGAAACATTGAGAAGGGTAACGGTTTTCAATAATCAGACCGATTACAATAACTTTGAATTTGTAGTTAAAAAAATACCTATAATTTACTATTAATTCAACGAAATTAATGATTCAATGATACATTAGCAGCTGTTTAAGTAAATGTTGAAAAACACTCTTTCAAGAGTTCAAAATTCTATAGCATTCTGACTGATTTAGAAATTATTTTTGTAAGCATAACCTTTAAGTTCAACGTTCTTGTCCCTGAAATACGTTAATCTCAAGTTAACTACGCATCAGAAACAACAATAAAATCATAAATTAAAATCAGGAACAAAGTTTCTTACTTTGGATATGTCTTTCCCAATGTACCTTTATTTACGTCTCTCTATATTTGCTGTTTCCTTGAAATTAGGGTAAATTACTTAACGAACTTTAATGAAAATAATGTCCTTTTTGATTAGCAAAAATCCCCTTCTAATACATACAAATATACATAAGAGAAATAAATACATTGTATCTATAAAGTTTATTATAATATCGCTTATTTGCAGAATATGGAATATTAAATGAAACACAACGAAGTAAATAAATTCTTCTTCAATCAAAATCAATGCCTCCCACAATTTTCATTTCATTTCATTTTATTCTAGAAGACAAAAGCCTTTAACCTTGTCCGAAAAGTTACAGAATTTTCTTCGTTATACTGATTGACAGCACTGCCCCAAGAAAACACCAAATACCAAAGGCAACCAAGAAAAAGTACATATACTCAAAATACTCATATATCAACTTTAATTCTCAAGTTCTCTGTGATAAAAAAAGCCTTCAACTAAAGTATTTTCTTCTCTGTGATTGTACGATTTTATAAGCTACGCATATTCTTCAATATACGACGAGTATGACCGACCCAGACCGACCTGACCTCACTCATTCTACTTTAGTTGAGTTCGTTTCTTCAAGAACCTTGATTGCGTGTCATCGTAAAAAAAGAAGTTTTGGGGATTTCATAAGAGAATATAAAGAGGGGAAAAAGAAAGAGAAGTAGAGAACTAATCATTCGTTTCCTTCACTAAGTCTACCAAAAGTAAAAAACTTCCCTTTTTGTTTGTACTTCCTTTTTTTTGGGGAGTTTTAATGGCTTTGCTCAATTAGTTTGTATTTGCTTTTTGATGACTTTTTAAAGATACACTAACAGTGTGGCGAGAAGTTATTCTTTGCTACTTTTTGAGTACACCAATTCCTATGAAGAGATATTAACGATGTTTTCTAAGCTTTTTCTTTCATGCCTTTATGGTTCGTCGAGAATTTATTCTGTTGCTTAAGAATGAACTAGTTTCGATACAATTTCATTTTGAAAGGAATTTTAAAAATCAATGAAAAATATTGTATTCAAAATTTCGAAAAATACTTTCAAGACCATATTTCGATCCGATTTTAAATATTTTCTTTCAAGTGTTTTGATAAAAACCTTTGTTTAGTTTTTTAGTTAATTGTATTAAATTTCAATTCGATTTAAAGCTTTATGGACTTGTCAGTAGTTATATAAATGTTTTTTAGTAATGCAGATTGTTGGAAAGTGTTGGTAAACCCTCAAAACGAATAACAACTAAGAATTGTTTTTTATTACTCTGTGATTACACTAGCAAGTAGTTATTGTGCTATTGATGCCCATGTTCTGCATTTAACTTATTGTGAATACACTTTGGAAAAGTGAACTGTTGTGTTCCACAATTCGTTATTGTGAATTGGATTTTCGAGCATGCAAATCGAAATTCTGTATTTCGGTTTGTTCCATTTTTTGAACGCATTCAAATCACATTTTGTATTTCTGGAATTGATTGAATTGATATTTGATAACTTCCTTCTGGTAGGAATCCAAGGGTTACAAGTTTTTGAATTCAAGGAATCGATGAAGGTACTAAAGAGTGATTTTTTTGAGGTTAGGATTTTCATGCATTAGTATTTGACAGATCACGCGGGATTTCAGCCATGGTGTCAAAGAGAAAGATGCTCAGTATGCTTTGACATTTCATCATGAATAGACTTACTAACGAGCAACGCTTGCAAATCATTGAATTTTATTACCAAAATCAGTGTTCGGTTCGAAATGTGTTTCGCGCTTTACGTCCGATTTATGGTCTACATAATCGACCAAGTGAGCAAACAATTAATGCGATTGTGACCAAGTTTCGCACTCAGTTTACTTTATTGGACATTAAACCAACCACACGAATGCGTACAGTGCGTACAGAAGAGAATATTGCGTGTGTTTCTGAGAGTGTTGCTGAAGACCGTGAAATGTCGATTCGTCGCCGTTCGCAGCACTTGGGTTTGTGTTATTCGACCACATGGAAGATTTTACGCAAAGATCTTGGTGTAAAACCGTATAAAATATAGCTCGTGCAAGAACTGAAGCCGGACGATCTGCCAAAACGTCGAATTTTCAGTAAATGGGCCCTAGAAAAGTTGGCAGAAAATCCGCTTTTTTATCGACAAATTTTGTTCAGCGATGAGGCTCATTTCTGGTTGAATGGCTACGTAAATAAGCAAAATTGCCGCATTTGGAGTGAAGAGCAACCAGAAGCCGTTCAAGAACTGCCCATGCATCCCGAAAAATGCACTGTTTGGTGTGGTTTGTACGCTGGTGGAATCATTGGAACGTATTTTTTCAAAGATGCTGTTGGACGCAACGTTACGGTGAATGGCGATTGCTATCGTTCAATGCTAACAAACTTTTTGTTGCCAAAAATGGAAGAACTGAACTTGGTTGACATGTGGTTTCAACAAGATGGCGCTACATGCCACACAGCTCGCGATTCTATGGCCATTTTGAGGGAAAACTTCGGAGAACAATTCATCTCAAGGAATGGACCGGTAAGTTGGCCACCAAGATCATGCGATTTGACGCCTTTAGACTATTTTTTGTGGGGCTACGTCAAGTCTAAAGTCTACACAAATAAGCCAGCAATTATTCCAGCTTTGGAAGACAACATTTCTGAAGAAATTCGGGCTATTCCAGAAGAAATGCTCGAAAAAGTTACCCAAAATTGGACTTTCCGAATGGACCGCCTAATACGCAGCCGCGGTCAACATTTAAATGAAATTATCTTCAAAAAGTAAATGTCATGGACCAATCTAGCGTTTCAAATAAAGAATCGATGAGATTTTGAAAATTTGATGCGTTTTTTTTTTAAAGTTCTCCAGCTCTTAAAAAATCACCGTTTATAAAAATTTGATTTTCCTTAAAGCATATAAAAAATCGTCTTTTCTTAAATTACAATGAAATCTTAAAAGAAATCAAAAATTTACTTTATTTATCATAACGATTCTACATAATTCTCAATGTATTTGATTTGTACCGCAAAATTCATCTTCTTATTTTTTCTCTTGAATTCTGATTCCTCTTTTCAATTAAGATGGACAATAACATTGCATCCATCTTTACAACAGCAAACATTTTACTTCAGAGACAAAATAAAAATGATTGATCTTTCAGTTCTGACAGTTCGAAGTAATTTCGAATTTTTCGAAATCGATCGAATTGAAGAACATGGAATTTCATTTCACGTGAAATTGTAAAGTGATTTCAATTCACTTTCGATCGAAATTTGGAACTTAGGCGTGAGTCTAACTTATTTGAAAGCTGATTACTAAAATCCAGGCAAAATGTACAATGTATTTAAAATGGAAAATCTACATTAAAGTTTTTATTGATCAAGTTCCTTGAGCGATGTTAATTTAGCTTTAAATTTTTCTAACTTTCTGTTCATTTTTCGTAGAGCATGCATCAATAGTCTGTCAATCCGTGAACGCATTTATTACAATTAATTATTGATGAAATTCTTTTTTACGACTCAAAATAACAATGAAACCTCAAATATGTTCCTATTGACAAAGTCATATCGCATTAAAGATGGCCGCCGTATAATCAAAGGGTGCTCTTATTTAAAATTGTCATTTCGTGAACGGTCATTTCGGGAACGTTCCAGGGCACGATTTGACGTATTTCCCATGTTATTAAACAAATCTTAAATTATGTGCTTTGTTTTGTTCCCGAATTGATGGTTTCTGTAAGATATTTAATACTAAAAACTAATACTAAAAAATTATAGAATTCTGTGCGCTGCTCTGTCAAAGTTTCTTAATATACAAATTTTAAAACAGTATCAGCTAAAAGTCATCATTATAGCTGGCAATTTTTTTTGTCATAAAACCCATTTTGAAATTTGCAACCTTGGTGATTTTGAGCTTGTTATCTTGAATTCGAATCTCATTTTATAATTTTTCTATAACAATAGTAATGCTTAAAAAACTGTGTTTTAAAGCCAATTAAGAGCGCATTGATTTTAATATCTTAATTAGTTTTTGAAAAATCTTATTAGCAGAGACTCTATTTGATTTTATATGAAGGGTTAGGCAAACGTTCAAATTAATGTTTTGATAGTTTTAAGAAATACATATTCCAAATTCGAACCTCGATTTTAGCTTTTTGCTAAATTCTCCAAAAACACCCGTTTTTAGTATTATTTTTAGAAACTTGATATAATAGAATTGCTTTGACGATGAATTTGTTACAAGAACAAAACTTAGTTTTAAAATATTTTGCTTTTCTCTATTAAAAATCGTTTAACCACAAATGGTTTAGACTTTCTTTCGGATTTTTGTAAGACTGGGGAAATCTAACAACTTATGAAGATTTTTGCGAAAATTGTCTGAAATACTTTAATTTCAACTGAAATTTGAAAAAAGGTATTTTATATTTGTGAAACGAGCACGAATTTTATGAGCAAAAGGTACTTTATGAATTTAGATAGCCTAAGGAAGAGTCATTTTGAAGTCGGATTGGAATTAAATTTTTAAAAATCAAAAATGAAATTAAACTTTATTTTAGCTTGAATATTTAAACAAACATAATATATCCTTCAAAATAATTTTATATTACAAAGATTGACAGGGTGTTTTATTTTTAGAAAAGGATTTATTTACTGTAATTTTTCTTATAAGAAAAATTTACTTAAAATTTGACTTTCATCTTAAAAATCTTAACAAAGAAAGTTATTGACTTTAAACAATAATGCAAAATATTGTTGTTAATTTAAAGTTATATTTTTTCAAAAATTACAAGTTCCATAAAAAATTATTATTAAAAACATTTCAATCTCCAATCTTTGAATGCATTTAGTTTAAAGTTATTTAATTGAAAATTTGGCTTAATTCAAATTACACTTGCACATTTTTGTCAACAAGAATTGAAAGTTATCAATGTGGGTTGCTTCTTTTACCTATTTTTTGCTTTTATACAGTTTTTAGTTTTTGTTAAAGCCTATGAAGTGTAATCATACAAATATTTGTTTAACCTTTAATTTAACCTCTTTAATAAAAAAAAATAATCAGAAGGTTAAATTATTACAAAAACAAACAGTCTGTATACAAATGTTTGACCACCTAAAAATTAGTGACTGATTACAAATACCTAGGATTTACTATAACACAGAACTTAAATCTTGGAGCTCATTTTAAGGATACAGTGAAGGTAGCAAAAGCAGCTATCAATTGTTACTACTTTAAAAGTAACTCTATAGATGCATCGACTAAATTCAAAGTATTTTAGACAACTATCAAACGTTCTCTCTTATACGCTAATAAAATGTATGGATACAAGGAATTAGAAGTAATCGAATTAGTCAAACGGTACTGTTTCAAACGTATTTTTAGAGTCGGTTCTAATACACCAAACTACGCTATTTACATTGAATCAGGCCTGCCTCCAGTTTACTTAAAAAACTTTAAAGCTAACGCAGACTGTATTGTTAAAGTCATGCGTAATAATACCAAATAATAATATTCAGAAAAAGATTATTCTGATAGCTCTACGATTTCGGTACTATCCTTTTAAAGACTGGTTTGGTTTGGCATCATAATATAACTATCCGTTGTCACTAAGTATTGATAATTTACTCGTAGAAGCACTTAGTAACGAACCTTATGACCTTATTTCTATTATAGATGAAACAATGTATCGAAAATGAATAGCCCGGGCTAGAGAATCTGTTACAAGAACAGCTTACTCTAAACTCAACTTATGTGTCGGTTATGAAAACTATTTTCGAAACGATTTTACTGACAATGAAATATGCTTGAGCTCAATTATTTGTTATAGACCTCATAGAAATGATTTGAATCCGAATTGCTCACTATGTAACCTTAACCAGGCTGAAAATATTTCCATGCATTTAAATCTTTTATACTAACTTTGTTAATATATTATATGGAAAAAATTCAGAATAATAAAAAAAAATTAAGGTCTAAAACAACTGCTTTTCACCGTTTTCACAGTTTAGAGGTAATTTAGTCAAAAAGTAACGTATAAACAGTTTGTTATTAATCAATTAAGCCATAGAAATGTTTATAAATAGTAATCCTAAAAGGAAGGGTCATTACCAAAGTTATAGACGAAAAAGAGGCTGAGATGCGACCCACACTGATAACTTCCCATCCCGTCTGTCTGTCGATTTGTCTTGTACTCGTATCAATTCTTACCAAATTTGGTACTATTTTTTATGAAAAAACGGACTGTTGGATTTTTAAGATTTTTAATAATAACAGAATATCGAAAAGCTATTTGAGTCGAAAATCAATTTTTACCAACTTTTGTTAATTTTTTTCGGTTTTTAGTTTTTTTTGTATAAAAAACTGTCAATTCAATTTTTCTCAAAATTCGTCCTAATGTTGAAAACAATATTTTTTATGAGATAAAATAAGTTTAAAACCTAAATTTCAAGTTTTTGAAAAGATATTTGAATCGATATTCAATTTTTACCAACTTTGAGTAATGTTTTTTTAGATTTTTATTTTTTATAAAAAAAAAACTGTCAATTCGATTTTTCTCAAAATGTTATAAGATGTCACAAACAAACATTATTCTTCGTTGCACAAAATTGTTTTGGAGATGAAATCATATTTTAGTCGTAAAATTTTGGAGGTGACACTTTTTTTTAGTTTTTTTGATTGATAAAAAAACCGTTAAATGGTTTTTTTTCAAAAAATATACTTCTTTGAAATCACGCTTCAATATATTATATAAAATTTAATTCAAGTCTCTAGAGTTTTTGGTTCGTAGAATATTTAGGGTTAATCAAAATGTTCACCTTTTTTCAAACTGATTTGTTAAAAAAAAAACGCCCACGCAATTTTTTTGAGAGCACTTTCTGAATCTTTCTGCCTTATTATCTGTATAACAAAATTTATTTGAAATCGATATCTCTTCTGGTTCTTGAGCTATGGACGACGAAAAAAACGTCGCGAAACTACGAAAGTACGTACACACGCTTGCACAGACATCTTTCTAAAAATCTTTTATTTCGACTTTATGGACCTTGAAACGTCGAGAAATGTCAAAATTTTCAATTTGTAAAATCGGACCCATTACAATAACTTCCTATGGGAAGTTAATAAATTTAAAATTTGTTTGTAAGAAATTTGAAGGTCTTCAAATAAAAAGAAGTAAGTTATTAAACAGAACCAATTTTTTTCTTTAACTGAAACCATTTAACGAACAATACCAACAAAATCCAGGAATATTTTTGAAAACTTTAACACTTTTTCTACATCTATCTGGTCCAAAGGAACCTCATTACTTATGGTTAAAAATGAAATAAATATTAAATGTTAATTTATGAACTAATACCTTCAAGGGGACGAAATAAAAATCTCAGTTAAGGAATTGTTTGTTTAATTCATATTTAAATTCAGCGTAAGCTAAACAATTACATAAATTCTAATTATTCCAATATGGACTCCTACTTTTCGAAATTTAACTCTGGTTAACATTTAAGTGATTGGAAATGGGACTTAGCTAACACAATTCTGAAATGTCTATTAATGATATTTCAAGTGTCATATTTAAAACTTAGTCTTTTTGTTAATCCACATTAAACTTGGGTTAAAGTTTAGTTTTTCATTAAAAAATATAACTATTAAAATTTTACTGAAATTCAAAATTCTTATTTCAAACAATTTCTAATTTTTAATTTAAATTAATTGAATTTTTAGTTAAACTTACGTTTAAATCTCTTAGCAAAAATGTCCCATTATAATTATTCCATGTTTAAAAGATGTGTAGATAATAATAATTATACAAAAGATTATGATTTCTTGTTGATTATTTTCGATAGGTATAGATTTTTTTTTATTTATATGTAGTTTTAATTTATTTTTATTAAAAAAATATATTTTATTATTTTATGTTTATTTTTTATCAAAAATTATATTATTTTTTTAAATGACTTCCGAAATCCTTCTTATTTTTAATTATATATTAATCCTTGAAAATTGTCCTCAAACAACACTTGTAATCCTGAGTTGGGTGAATGAGCTATTTGTTTGTTCTCTTGAATTATTTTGTTAGTTTTGTTTATAATTTTACGATGGCAAAGCACTTTGATTTTTTGTTTTTTAAATAAAGAATATGTATTTTTTGTTTAATTATTATAAAATCACTATTTTTGTATGGTATGAATATATTTATGTTGATAAGTAGTAGAAATTTAGGTTTATTTGTATGTATTTAATTTTGGGTGATTATTAAAATAGTATTTATTAAATAAGATTTATAAACTAATATTATTTTTGATAGATTTATAAATTATTTTGTTTAATATTCACAAATTAACCAGCAAGAGACACATTATACATTTTGTTTCCTCTTGCAACTAAGAATGTATAATTTATAAACAAATGGAAGGTTAATTCAATTTTTAAGGGTATATTCCACTCATCATAGATGATAATTTAAAAAATTGTGCAATCACTTTGTTTTATAAGAAGTAACTTAAACTTTTGTGATAACACCCTAACAATGCAAAAGGGTGACAACACAAGGCAAACAAACACAATTTAAACATTTACCAGGTGTCACTCTCGCGGTCCAAAAAGAAATTCTATCGCACTCAATAAATGGGAAACCACTCAATGTCCATACCGCGACAGGACACACACAAAATGTAGGTTAATATTTTTATTTGGTGTTTCAAAACCACAAAACAAAACATACGAAAAAAAACCACCCCCAATTTGATGATGATGCAAAAATTTGACGATGAACAATTTTGCAACAACAATAAACTAAAAAAACAACAATAAAATTTAAAAACTCAATCCAGTTAATCCATAAAAAGGTGATGACATAAATGCGATGTGAAGTTCGACGTTAATTATGGTATAATAATTCTTCTTCTTCTTGTGCTTTTGCTCCTTTCTATAAATAAACTCAACGCAATTCAATTGATTGTTGGATTTGGATGTAAGATGCGAATGCGATGATGAAAATGGGGTAGAAAGAGAGCGAGCTGCTGAAGGAATATAAGAAAAATCCTTGCCGGAGGTCATGAATTGTTGTTAATATTTTAGATACATATCATCTCTTGAAACTCGAAACTGGAATTACTACCGCGCGGCGAAGTGTCAAAGGCGAATTACACTTTTTTGACAGAAACAAAACGTTATGTCAATTTATTTTTTGACAGTTGTAGGTAGGTCGTGTTTTTTTTTATATTTTTAGTGTTGCACTTTAGGAAAAATGATCGTCACACATTTTCTTCCCTTATGAAATTTATTTAATTATTTTGTTTTATTTTTCACCACCTCCCCTCCGTCTGTATTCTGTATGGTGTGATGGTGGAATGGCGGAGGATTAGATTAATAAACTTTGCATCAATTCTCACGGAAAATCATTCTGAATTCAGAAGATACACAAAACCAACAAAAATATGAACAAAATTAGTATTTTTTACTTCTTGTTTTAGCAGAATTTTCACTTTTATTTTGTTGTTGTTAATAATTTGTTGATCTTAATCAAAACAATTAAACAAATTACACACAGAAAAAGATACAAAAACAGACGACATCAGGCAGAGAGGCACACACGATTTCGATTTTGATTCCATTCCTTATTTAATTTATTTATTATGCAGGAAGAAAAACAAAAAAAGAAAATATTTGTATTTATTTAAATATGGGCAAGAAAATAAAACAACAAATTTGTTGTGTACTATATTTTTCCTTTCCGTTTTGCACACACTCGGTACACTATAAAAATGATGATGCGAAGTGGAATTTATTATTATTATTATTATACAAAAATTCGTTACACACAGAAGAAACGATCCACTTCTTATGCCGTACTTTCTCTTACTGGTTTGTGTTCTGCTACCCTCCAGGATGAAAGTGAAAACCCCGACAAACGACAAACCATACGAATGAACGAACAAAACAGAAACACACCACACAAACTATGGTAATGTAGTCGTCGCAGTCGCAGCCGTAGTCAACGTTGTTTGACGGATTCCCAACCAACGAAACACACATACAGTTTGTTTTAGATCAGCGGAGCGGCGCGGCGCGGCGGCGACGATAACGCCACAGCGAGATATACGAGAATCCGAATTAAAACCGAATCAGCGGCAATGGTGAGTAGCGACTAGCGAGTCAGTGAGACAGTGACAGTGAACAGTGAGTTGTGAGCGAACACGACCAAATCGAAATCAAACGAGAATTTTTACTCTTTTCTTGTTGGAATTGGAAGAAAAAATTGGAAATGGTTTTGTGTGCCGTTGCCGTTGTCGTTGTCGTACCGCTTTTTCGCTTTTGTTTCTTCTTCAATCTTCACTTCACTTCACTAGAAGTGGAAGTAAAAATTAGTTATGGTGTATGTCTGACGGCTTAGCTCAGAACAGAATGCTCTGGTTTTGATTGTGTTGAAATTGAAAACAACAATTTTAAACCAAAAAGCGAAAATGAAGAGAAAACTAGAATAAAATGTATGATACGAGTACGAGTGTAATATGGGAGAACTATATGCAAAACAAAACATAAAACATCATGTATTATGATTTTGTGTTGGTTGATGCGGGTTGGGGGAGGACGGGATGTCAATGTGTGTGCGTATTGTGTCAGGATAGACGAGACGACGGCATTGAACAAATACAAGGACAAATGCCGGTCGATCCGGGAGTTGGGCGAAATGCGATAATAATTTATTCTTATTGGAAATGAAGTACGAAAACAAATAATAGGGAAATGGGATATAAATTAAGGGGTGGAATTTTTTTTTCAATGTGTGTGTTGATTGAGAGAGAGAGAGAGAGAGCAAAAAGTGTGATTGAATTTGAATCTTGAATGTAAGGTGTAGTGATGGTGGAAAAGTGTTGCTGTTAGCTAGAGTGTAGTAAAAGTACTGATCCTAAGAAAAGTACTCTTTGATGATGTCTGTGGGCAGAGGCCATAGCGATTTTTAAATTTAAAAAAAGGAAGTTAGTTATAGTCATTGAATGTACCGAAGAAAGTGTAATAAAATGAATTTTACGTAGATAAATATTTCATTAGCTATCCATTAAATGTTTGGTAATTGAAATTTTAACTAAAAAAATGCGCATAGTGAAAAATTATTCTATAATGTTATATTGGGTCATTACTGTGTTGATTTTTCGGTTTGACAATAAGATTTAATAGGATTTTAGTGACGAATATTAGCAAAAATTACAGTTTTCTCCAAAATCAACTTTTATAAATATGAGTTCCAATAAGCCAAACAAACTAGTAAGGGATTTAGCTGTTCTCAATTCCGAATTTGCCTCATAATTTTCCCATCACATCAGAATGTTAAAATATGCCTCATAAAAAAGTCAAAAAAAACACAAAATTGTACGATAATTTTGCAAAATAAAAATTTTTAACTTTTAGATAGAGTTGAAAATAAAGATTAAATTTTATTGCCACTATGTGTGGTGACTTTTTATGAGAAATCTGGTGTGTTTCCACTTTACTCTGTACAAAGTTTTAAGAAACCTCAAATATTTTGCTTTAATGGTCTTAACAAATACGTTAAGGTCTAAATTTTTGATGTAGATTTTGAATCCAAGCTTTGGCTTAAGCTATTTTTGTAATGTACTTTAAAAAGATATTCTAAAAGCCGAGTTTCGCCAGGTTCATCATAATAACAAGAAATTACGTTTAAACCGTTTTGCTTTTAAGATTATTTTAGTATATATTTATTTAGCTTAATACAAGTCGAACGGCATAAGGAGGTAAGTTGGATGTATCATTCCAGGTTGGGCCACGTAAGGCAAATCGAACAAAACGTCTTTGAACATTTTCACAAAAGGGAGACCATACGTGGCATGCATATTCAAGACGAGGACGGAAATGTAAAGTGTTTGAGTTACATAGGGGATGAAAAATTTCTTTTGACCATCTCTTAATAAAACCGAGAGATCTATTAGCTTTATTAATAATTTGGTCAAAATGGGAAATTAAATTAAGTTGTTTGTGACTCATAATACCAAGATCTCTAATATAATTCACTACGTTGACAGCGTCATTTAGGAAATGGTGAAAAAGTCGCTTGTTAACATTTACCTACATTTAACTTTAGGAAATTATGCATGCACCAAACAAAAAAGACATTAAGACCATTTTGTAAAAGTAAGGAATCAGATGAAGTACCTAGGGATAACTAAAAAATTTTCTGAGTTATTTAATTTAAGACTCGTAAATAGATAAGATGAAGAGAACGGGGCAAAGGTGACTACCTTATGGGACGCCAGAAGTTGCATGTTGGGAATGGAAACTGAGTTACGGAAGAGGACTCTATAATTTCTATTGGGAAGGTAGGAGCCTATCCAGTTTATAAACATAGATGGAAATTATCGTAGGGGATATTTTATCAAAGGTTTTGCTGTAATCACTGCATACAATATCAACTTCAAGCCCATTCTCAAGGGCTGGCAAAACGTTTGCTATAAATTAAGTTAGTCGTAGTCGATCTACCTTAAAGAAAACCATGTGGAGCGGAGGAGAATAATGGCTTGCAATGGAAATTTACGGAATCATAAACTAGCTTTCAAAAATTTTGGAATGCATGAAAGTTTCGCAATAGGTCCATAATTGTTAGTTTCAGTTTTATTGCCCATATCCGCATATGACTGTGTTTTATTTTAATTTTTTTCAAAAACTTGACGTTTTGAAACTAAGCCTGCACTAAAAACCTTCGGCAAAGTATAATTTAACTGCCTGAAATAAATAACTGCTGAAATAAATACACTACAAGCATATAATATTTATTGAATTCTAATAAGATACGAAAGTACTTGTATTCCCAAGTTTATTGCATATCATCGACTCATTGGTTTTTTCAACATTTTCGGTCTATTTAAGACACTTAAAAAATAATTATTCAAAATATTGCGTAAGACTGTCTTCAACCAAAAATGTGCACATACATTTTGCAATGCAACATTAATTTTAACAAAACACAAACAACAAAAAAAATCAAAAAAACTGAAATTAAAAACCAATAAGTAAAACAAAATCAGTTCTGGAGATTAACTTTTAAAATTAGGTGGCGCAACAGTCTTTGAAGAACCAGGGCCTAGTGACTTACAACTCTCAACCATTTCTGTGTGCGAATAATGTTGTCAGAGATGGAATTGACCTACAGTTTATATGCCGAATCCAAACGGCTCATTTGAGAGAGTACTTTTTCATGACAAGAATTACTCTTGGAGAATTAGTCAATTCCTCGCAAGAGTAAGTGTGACTGAAAAAAATAAGTTTGCACAGGCAGGGATTGAATTCAAGACCCCTTGCATGACAGTCCAACGCACTAACCATCACAATGAAGTTTAAAAAGCACTTTTTAAATGATGTATATTCAAAAGCAATTACGATTGTTTACATAGTATAATTTAAAAGATTTTTTTTTTATAAATACCCGTAGGGCGATGGTAAGTGAGTAGGATTGCACGCCAAAGGTCTTGAATTCAATCCCTACATCTAGCACCTTAAAATTTGAACGCGTTCTACCTCTTGCGAAGAATTGTCAAATCCTCCAAGGGTTTTTTTAATTCTCTGTAATGAAAAGAGTTTTCTCAAATTATCCGTTTGGATTTGGCACTGGTCCCTCCATTCCTGGAATTAAGTTGCTAGTTACTACGTACCGGTTCTCTACGAAAAATGTTTTAATTGATAAGGAGATGCTATAAGAATTTTAGAGCATACGGTATTGAGTGCTGAAAGTTACGAATTATAAATTTTCTAATAACGACCTTACAACTTTTCAAGTAGGAGAACGAACGTCACTTCGGTAAAAATGATCCATCCATAATCTGGTTTGAGCAATGATGCTTACATTGAACGATCTTATCCTGTTCTAAGAATTCTCCAACAGGTTTTGTATAATTCAAAATTAAGTTCATTTAAAGCAAAAAGTTAGTCCATTTCAAAATCAAAATATAGTTTAAAAAAAAAAAACAAAAATGGGTTGCGGAAAACACTGCACCCACGAGAAATGAGCTTTCATCCAAAATCTTATTGCAGAAGATAAATCCTGCAAGTTCGGCG
Source organism: Eupeodes corollae (assembly GCF_945859685.1). Classification (NCBI taxonomy): domain Eukaryota; kingdom Metazoa; phylum Arthropoda; class Insecta; order Diptera; family Syrphidae; genus Eupeodes; species Eupeodes corollae. The sequence goes on along the minus strand of NC_079147.1, from coordinate 260,996,589 downwards.
TTTAGTGGGGTGCTTCAACAAAATGATAAGGAACGCAATATTATATGCTACATAAAGTGAAACTCGTGTTCGAGAAAGCCAGAAAAATCCCTTCAAACCTGCAACTGAGTTCAAAAAGGAATTAAATATAACAGTATTCATGGATTTAACTCAATTTAAAAGCATGCAGTCCACGAAAAGTCCCTCTTTTGACTGCAAAACATGCGAAAAATCATTTAAATTTTGCTTAAAAGCATTTAAATTGGCCAACTGAGAAATGGCGCAACATTATATGGCAAGGGTTCTCGCTCCTATGATGAAGACCCGCGAAAGCGGAATACAACCCAAATTCACAACCGAAGTTTTAAAGCATAGGGGAGCAAGCATAATGGTATGGGCATCTAAGTTGGGCCCATACATTGGAACAGTTGTGCATCAATAATTTATGTTGACATTCTCCAAAATGTTATGCTCCTTTATGCAGAGGAGGAATTGCCAATTTTGTGGGTCTTCCAAGAGGATAACGACCCCAAACATACCAGCAGAAAGGCACAAAAAAGGTTTGCGGACAACTTAATTAATGTAATGGAATGGCCAGCGCAATCGCCTGAACTAAGCCCCATTGAAAATGTGAAGCCGTTATAGCCAACAAAGGCTATTCAACTAAATATTAGTAAAATGGACTCTTGTTGAAGACAAATAATTTTTATAAAAAAATAGAATGTTTATTATTTTTTTAGGTTTACTTTGTATAACAAGCAGTGGTGCTATTTTTCACTGATCATTTTTTATAATTTTTAGAAAAGTGAACTCGATTTTCTTAAATTGTTAAATAAAAAAATGGTTTCTTTTTGTAATATGGTTTTTTTGGCTTTATTTCATGCTATGAGACATTTAAAATATTTCTTTATTTATAGAATTACTTTAATTTTTAAAGTGATTTTTTGATTGCAATGGTGCAGAAACTACTAATTACTAAAAAATCCTTTTGAAAAACAGTTGTACATTCGTATGAAAAACACTATTTCTAATTTGGTACTAAATTCATAAAAGCAACACTTTTATTATTATTTGTCATCTCTTCCGCATTCGTCTATTCACACTTTTATACCTATACATGTACTCAAACGCGAGAGAGCAAAACGCACCCAACCCAATAAATATACAACATCCCCCCAAACGACCTTAACACTGCTCCATTAAAATCGCGTTCAAGCTCAAGTACAAAACTTTTTTGCAAATTCCATTTTCATTTACATTTTATGTACTTCTGCAAATGTGTGTGTGTATTTGCAAAAATATATTTAAAGAGAGACCCATCGTGTGAGAGAGAGATAAAGTTAAACAAAAAAATCCACTTACTCTGAGAGAATTTTACCTTGCACTTGTATTTGTTTGGTTCAAGTTCAACTACAGTGGTATGTGCACATAAAGTTCCAGAACGACAGAATGCAAAAACAAAAACACTGCAAGCTGGTTTCGTGTCAACAACTGAAGAGAGAGGGCTCTCCACTCGATTTCTGCTTTTGATTGCAATATGATTGTTGTTGTTGTTTTTTTAAGGGTTGATGGAGCTGGATATTTATAACTTCAAAGGCATTTGTGTGGGTATACACCTACCTTATTCATCTTTCTCTTTCGTCGTTTGTCAAACGAGTGCTTAAGTGTAATGAAGGAATGAGAAAACCACCCCATGCATGGGTTTTCTCGGTGTGGTGGATTGTGGTGTGTTGGGAGATTTAGGGTTGCTTTTCGTTTTATATTATTGCAAAGAGTCTGACAGAGAGAGAGAGAGGGAGTGAATAAAAGTGCAAAATATTTGTTGCTCTCTTAAGCTTTTTTTTCGTATATTTACAGTTTACACACTCGATATAGAAGAGAGGTGAAAAGAAATTGTATGAACATAAAAAAAAGAATATATTGCGAATGGGAGAACTAAAAGAAACAGACGAAACATTATCGATAGAAAAGAAGGAAGGAAAGAAGCTTAAGTTGGGTATGGTATGGGTAGGTCGGGTGCAGTCTCCGTGCAGGTCGTCGTCATCGTTTTGTCGGTTTCTTGTTCTTCTTGTTGTTGTTTTACTTTTCATTTTGTTTTTGTTGGTGTTTTTTTGTTTGTATTTTGTTAGCTCACACTATTTTTGTACTTGAGAGATAGGTAAGGTACGTAGAGTGAAGTAGTGAATCGTTTTGCGGGGGTTGAGTTATTTTGCTTCTCGTTTGTTTCAACACTTCAACTATAATATACCTACTGACAAACAGCCCTTGACAATGATTGTATTTCTATGTATGTTGGTATGTATAGAAGTATCTAGGTATTTGGTATGTAAAGTTGCAATGTATGTACCTTCCTATATCTTTATGCATTTGTTGGATTATTGATAACAATGCATACTTAACTGAGATGTAGGTCTGTATCTACCTATGCACATGAAGCAGCTTGAATAAACAAATGGATAGATACTTTACCTTGTTTTTTGTGACCAACCTCTAGGGTAAATGAACGCTTTCTAATTGTTATTTTATAAAGATGTCCTTTTAAATTTTATTTATAGGAAATTAAATCAAGATTTTTAAAAATAGAAAATTAATTTAGTTTCCTAAGTACAAAATGAACAGCTAGCTTATTGAATTATTTAAGTATATAAGTATTAGGTTAGTTTGTTAAGCAAATGTGATTCATCAAAATAGGAAGGTATGCCTTTTATATTGATACCTTGATTTCTTAAAGACACCATCTAAAAGAGTTATTAATTTTTCTTCCAATATAAATTTACAATTCCACCATCAGTAATTTAAGATACAGTAAGACCTGCTTAAGAGAAACACTTGATCATCTGAAACACTTATATCATAATATGCGACCAGTACACACGGCGGCATGATGGTAACTTGTCATGTCCTCCATCCCTGACAATATTACTCGTACACAGGGATGGTTGAGGGTTGTAGTCACTATAAGGCCCTGGTTCTTCATACATTTTATTGATGCCACCAATTTCCATGCATGATATATTGTTTCATCGCAACTCGCTTGAGTGAAAAACTTCCCATAGGAAGTTATTGTAATGGGTCCGATTTGTCAAATTGAAAATTTTGACATTTCTTAAAGTTTCAAGGTCCCTAGAGTCCAAATAAAAGATTTTTAGAAAGATGTCTGTGCGTGAGTGTGTACGTACATACGTTCGCGACGTTTTTTCGTTGTCCATAGCTCAAGAACCAGAAGAGATATCGACTTTAAATAAATTTTGTTATACAGATAATATGGCAGAAAGGGCTCTCAAGAAAATTGCGTGGGCGGTTTTTTTTTACCATAGCAGTTTAAAAAAAGGTGAAAATTTTGGTTAACCCTTAATAACTTACGAACCAAAAACGCTAGAGACTTGAATTAAATTTTATATAATAAATTGTAACGTGATACCAAACAAATATATTTTTTTAAAAATCCAATTAACGGTTTTTTTTATAAATCGAAAAAACTAAAAAAAATTATCACGTCGAAAATTTTACGAATAAAAAATGATTTTTTCTCCAAAACAGTTCTGTCCAACGAAAAATAAAGTTTTTAACGTCTGGTAAAATTTTGAGAAAAATCGAACTGAAGTTTTTTTTTATAAAAAATAAAAATCTAAAAAAAACATTACTCAAAGTTGGTAAAAATTGACTTTCGACTCAAATATATTTTCAAAACTTTGAGATTAAAGCTTCCAACTAATTTTTACTTATAAGAAACATTGTAACATTTCGAAAAATTTTGAGGAAAATCGAATTGACAGTTTTTTGACAAAAATACAGACCTGAACAAAAAAATTAATAAAAGTTGACAAAAATTGATTTTCGACTCAAATATTTTTTCAGAACTTCTGGTATTGGGTTTAAACAACTTTTTTCTTTTAAAAAATACTGTTGTCAACATTCAGTAAAATTTTGAGAAAAGTTGAATTGACAGTTTTCTTACAAAAAAAAAAACTTAAAAGAAAATTTAACAAAAGTTCGTCAAAATTGATTTTCGACTCAAATAACTTTTCAAGATTTTAAGATTATGGCTTGCAGCTAGTTTTAACTAAAAATTAATATTGTTTTCAACATTTGGACAAATTTTGAAAAAAATCGAATTGACAGTTTTTTTTACAAAAACTAAAAACCTAATAAAAAAAATTAACAAAAGTTGGTAAAATATACTTTCGATTCAAATGGCTTTTCAAAAATTAAAAATATTGTCCTTAAATTCTTTTTATTTAAAAAAAAATTGTTTTCGATATTCAGTGTTTTTTCTTTATAAAAATCCAACAGTCCGTTTTTTCATAAAAAAATAAAATTTTCAAAAAATAGTATGCAAATTTGGTAAAAATTGATGTTCGGTTCTTGATATCACTCAAATTAATTTCAATGATTTATATTAATTAATTTATTAATTTCATTCATCCAATTTGTAAAAGTTTAAGAAATGTTACTGTAATTGGTTAACATTTAATTCGACTAAAATTCTATTTAACAAAACCAGATTTTCAAACTAAACTTACTAATGAAAAATATTGTTATTAATTTTATAATTTTTAAGAATAATTCAACTAACAACTTCTTAACACAAAACGAAAACCTACAAACTTTTAAGCAAGACAAATAGACAGACGGGATGGGAAGTTATCAGTGTGGGTCGCATCACAGCCTCTTTTTTCAAAAGTATCGGACCGAAGAAAAATGTGATGAACGATTTAATTTCTTCCTTATTTTGACCTTCAAAGATTAATACAATTGTTTCTAGCATATCTCCGCTCAATGAGATTTTAAGATCAAGCAACATGATGTTGCACTTATCTGGACTCCACTTAAGAGTCGTTTCTTTACATAAGAGTATTAATTTTGAGTAACAAATTTGCTATTTAAAAGAAAAACCAAGACATTTTATTACTTCGCTTAAGCAGGTCCTACTGTTTAGTAAAAAAGTTCTTCTTGCAAATCTGGAGCTAAAATGTTTGCAATACTTTGCTTTTTGAATGGTTATGCTTTGTTATGCTTTAAAGTATTGCTCTTAACAAGCAGTTTAGATTCTTTAAACCTGAAGGCTTGAGTCTGATTTTTTTTTCAAAAACACAGTAAAACAATAATTATAAGATATCATGGTTGAACGTTGACATTATGTGTGAAACATTTAAATGACCAGACCGCCGCCGAATCGTTGCAAGCATCGATTCTTTTGAGGTAATTTTCGACCACTTTTTGACTTTTTTGGAGGTATCTCAGCCATAACTTGACAAATGTTAGTTTTTAAGTACTTAAGAGTTAAAAGTCCATAGTGTCAAATCGCATAATCTTGGTGATCAGTTGATATCGCCACGACGAAAAATTACGCGGCCAGGAAATGTCTGAACATTTCGTTTACCGCACTTATTTGACGAATTTACGACGTCGTGAAAGGTCAGAATCAAATGTAAAATACGTTATAATTCCTGAGAACAAACAAGGGATCTACACATTCGGGTCTTCGGCATCACTTTCAGGAAACGATGATGCATAGACCTTACAATATCTGCAGCCAGTCCAGCCTTCACAATTTTGACAATGGCTTGCAAAATTGTACTTTTATGTAAACATTTATAGTAGGTTTTAACAATTTGTATGCGCGGTGCGACACTTAAGCGATCCATTTTCGTAAATGTCAGACTTTCAAGCCTTATACTTCGAATTCCAGCCTTATACTTTTGAAACTGGAAAATGAATAACTACTTAATTACTACAGACAAAGTTGAAGTCTTCCAATCAAATTTTGACCTCTTTGATTTAAGAAGTTTAAAATTAAAAGAGAAAAGATAACCAAACTTTCTGTAACAATCTTTTTCCCCAAAAAGTAAATTTTTGGGTTAGGAGACATTCAATCTACAGCGAAGATATGCTTCATATTAACCCCCATCAGATTCAAATGATACTCATATAGAATCCATTATCTAAAAATAGCGTTATTTAATGTTGGTTTTCATTTGGGCTTCTTCGGATCAATCTAGCTTTTTTGAAATTAGTCACTTGATTTGTACTCAGTTCGGTTTACCATTTCACACTAAATGGACTTACTTCTGAACAACGTTTGCAAATCGTCCAAAATGTATTACCAGAATATTGGTTAGTATTGCTTGACTTATCATTTTAATGGTGGATTTAACGATTTTAGCCTGGTAATGCTTGTCTACACAGATAAGCCCTAGACGCTTGACAGTCGGGGTGTTATTGCTGACATGCGATCCTTATATCCTAATTGCTGCAAAAAGTTGTCCAGTGGGCCTCTCGCCAGATGCAACACCACTCTCCCGAAAAACTTTTTTATGCCAAATTTAATTTCGGGAAGCTCGATAAAGTATTTTGAAAAAAAAAATCTACTTTCAAACTTTGCTTCGGGTCTAATATAGTTTCAGGACATTCATCAGCATAAAGTCTTTTTCTCCGTTGAGCACGACCCAATTTAGAGGTCCAGAGGCCTCGGGGCAATGAAGAAGTAGAGTGCCCCTAGTCCCAAATTATTTTCAAAATTAAGAAAACCATTTTTTTTCACTCAAGTTTTTCAGTAAATAATTTATTGTGAAACCAAGTAGATTCCTTTAGTATTGAACAAAAACACATAAATATAAACGGAAAAAAGAATTATCTAAGTTTAAATTTTAGGATTAACGAACGAAGCCTTTCAAATTTTTTTTCGCAGATGATTTCTTTGAAATCGATTTCTTGGAGTAAATCGCTTTCAATGCTCAGGAGAGAAAGCTTCAATAGATGATTTTGTCCCATCGTGGTTCGAAGCCTATTTTCTATAATTGTCATTTTTGAAAAAGGGTGCTCTTCAGTGCAATGTGTTACTATCAAAACCAAATACATTCTTAACGCAATTTCGAGGCGAATGTAGCTCTGAAATTTAGATTTTCAAGAATTTAGCAGTAAAATAGTTCCCTCGATTGATCTGTTCCATAGGCCTTTTCCTTTTTGTATGAGTCAATAAAAGACACAAATTGAACCAACTCATTACCAAGACTAGATTATCCTTGCAAATTTTCGGCATCCATCTTATCGATGTGATTCAGGAATCTCCTATTAAGCCATCAAATACTGCGATTGGGGTACTCCCTCAAGATGGGTAGTGAATTGGAAGTGCTTCTTGTCAGGGCTTTTTGAGATTTTGATATTTCACTGATTGCCTGATTGGAGTGAGCAAATATACATCAATGATTTCTGTTATTTAAGATTAATATAATTAAATACTCATGTACGTACAAAGCACTGTAGGCTGTAGGTAAAGGTAAAAGAGCAAAAAAAAATACATACCAAAGGAAAAGATGTTTACTAAAAAAAATTTCCAAAGTCTCTATTGTGGGGCCCCCGTTTTTGGAGGCCCCGGGGCTTCCACCTGGTTGCCCTTCTCTCAATGCGGCCCTGCCGTTGAGATCGCTATGATGAAGCTTCAGGAAACATATTTGGTTGGAGGCCCTAGAGTGTTATAAAGGAGACATCCCAAGGCAAAACAGGGAGGTGCTGGGAGAAGGTACAACGTCGAACGGCTACAATCGCCAGAGATCGCCAAATCCTTTTCGGACCGAGTTACAAGTAACCTCTCTCGAAGTTCTCTGTCGCCAACACAATGTATCCTTAACCAGCGGCAACATTGCCAAGACGCAATCAAAGAAGCTGCCTCAGATGTGCTGGGTTTCAAGCAGCCACCAACAAGGAAACCCTGGTTTGATGAAAAATGTCGGCAGGCAAATGTAGCCAAACAACAGGCACGCATAGCGGCGCTGCCTAAAAGGACGAGAGTTACTCATGAACTCTATGAGCAAAAGAGTCGAGAGGAATACCGACTTCTCAGAAGGAAAAAGAGAGGGCATGAGAAGCGTGCGGTCAAAGATGTTGAGAAGTTTAGAAGCAGGAATGAAGTTCGAAAGTTTTATGAGCAGGTGAAACGAAATTCACAGGTACATAAACCTAGAACCGAAGGCTGCAAAGACGAAAGTGGAAACATCAAAGTGGAACCGCAGTCAATGCTGAGGATATGGAAAGACCACTTCTACAGACTGTATAACGGCTACTACGAACCGAATTCCGCTGGCAGACAGGATAATCCGTTCAACATAGACGACGAAAGCCAACAATCCCGTCCTCCCGACTTAAACGATGCCATATTTAAGCTGGAGTCTAATAAAACTGCTGGAGCAGATGGCTTGAATACCGAGCTCTCTAAAGCAGCTGGAGATTAGTGGGTTAGGAGCATGCACCAACTTATCTGTAAGATATGGTCAGAAGATAGCATGCCCGATGAATGGAACCTAAGTATTCTTTGCCCGATCCTGAAAAAGGAGACCCTCTAAACTGCACCAACTATAGAGGAATCAGTCTACTTAACATCGCCTATAAAATCTTCTCTGCCGTAATATGTGAACGTCTAAAGCCCATCGTCAACAACCTGATAGGTCCTTATCAGTGTGGTTTTAGACCAGGAAAGTCCACAGTTGATCAAATATTCACATTACGGCAGATCCTGGAAAAAAAACCAAGAACACCAAATCGACACCCACCATCTTTTCATCGATTTCAAGACCGCATATGACAGCATCTAATGCTAACCGCTGTTTCTTTGGGCTAAGAAAGCAAAGTGTCTATATATAAGACCCTTATCATCCCCGTCCTGCTATACGGTGCAGAAGCATGGACTATGACAACAGCGGTCCCGTATGCATCAAAGGGGAGTGGAGGAAAAAATGGAACGACGAGCTGTACGGGCTGTACAGTGACGTAGACTTAGCCAGAAGGGTAAAAGTCCAATGAATAAGATGGCTGTGTCAAGTAGAGCGCATGGAAACCAATGCTCCGGAAGAGGAAGACCGCGGATCAGGTGGGGCGCACAAGTGGAAAGTGACCTCAACCAACTTGGAGCGCGAAAATGGAGACATCTAGCTGGGAACAGAGCTAGATGGAGAAGTTGGTTGGGTGAGGCCCTTGTTCACACAGGACTGTAGCGCCACCTTAAGTAAGTAAGTATAAGTGAAGACACAGCCCAATTTGTAAAGCCATTAAGCTTTAAAGAAACATTTCTGAAACTCTTAAAAGTAAGATTATACCTATAAGGCATGTAGGTAGGTACAAAAAGGCTCAGTAACATAGAAAAGCATACGCTGTAGAAATCTACTCTTAATTCGGACCACAGAACTCCTTATGAACTCTTACGAATTTAGATATAAATATCCTAAGTCAATCAGGACAAAATTGCACCTTATAACTACAAACAGGTTTATAGAATAGGTTCACTCTCATACCTATACCAACAAAAAGTTTTTAAGCTCCTACTAGGTAAGTAAATGTTTATAAGGATGCTTACTGGTGTATAGAATGTTACTAAGTAAAGTTAAACTTTTTATCTGTTTATTCATTTATCATCTCACAATTTTGTCAAACCTTCTAAAAGCCGCCTACGCACGCCCCATCTGCCTGCAGTAATTTTAATTTATAAATAAATCTCGGTTTCTCAAACATAGAAAGGTATACCTTCCTACTTCAAACTACTGATATCAATTCCCCTTAGAAAATAAAAGACTTTTATAGAACTTCTTATGTACCTATCTAGCTTCATACCTACCTACAAAATAGAAAAACTAAAAACTACACCTTACCCTCAACTTATAGAAAAAAAAGGTTAACTCACCCATCATCGTATCGTGATCAACCATATTCGTTCTCTACACAAGACACCCTCTGCCTTAATTCAAACTATCTGCGAGTACCTACCCTACCTCACATTATGTGTGTCATTCGGTGTGGCATCAGGCATCTTGTTTTCACCCTCAAACTATTATTTTATATGTCTATCAAATGAATAAGAAGCAAATCCAAAAAAAAAGAAAAATTTCAACAGAAAACGAACAGTAAATACTTTTTTAATTCACCCTCGTTCTTCGTTTTATAAATGAAAGGACAATCCGAAAATTATAAAAAGGAGAGCAACAAAATTGAAAATTCAAAATAACTCTCTTACTTGGTCGAAAAGACGAAAATACGAAAACTCTCTCTTTTTCCTAACAGTTTTTGTATATTTTTCACCGGGTGCCCGATATTGCACAATTAACACACTAATACTAATACACACATAAAAAACACACCAATACGGACAAACCTTCACTCATATTCGTGCAACTCTCATGGCCAAAGTCTGCATGCACAAGTGCACCCACATTTCGGTGACTTTGGGTTGCTACACGGTACTTTGGTGTGTTTTTCGTGTGGAAGGGTGGTTGCACCCCTCAGCAAAATTTCACCTTGCACCGAGCCACTGTTAAGACGAACGAGGGAATAAAAACAAACGGTTACCATTGTGCGCAGGCTCCGACGTCCTTGCCCTTGGTTGCGTTCGTCGTCTGTGACTCTGACTGTGACTAGAAACAGGCGCCCCTGAAATTTTTTGTCCCATCCAACAAGCAACTGAACCAACATAAAGCCAAGCCATAGCCATGAGCCCTTCACCTTCAAACTAACGGTGTATAGAGGCGCGTGGGTAGGTGGCGATGTGTGCAGGGTGCACCTCTCATATAGAGCTGCATACAATGATGCAACAATATTCAATAGCCCTGGTGCTGTGGTGCTCTGCTCTCTGATCTGGGTCTGATGATGGGTAAAAAGCTTTTATATCGCCATATTTTCTTTTTCAAGCCCCGTTCAAAGAACTTCCTTTGTCTGCCGTGATATATACGCTCCGGTTCCATGTTCCAACCAAAAAAGCTATAAGAGAAAAGTTTAGGTGCAAGCTGATGCACAAGCAGTGGGTCTGCGTTGATTCGGTTTGGGGGGTATAAGGCACCCTTTTTCCATCAGAGTCTCTCTCTCTCTCTCTCTCTATCACAGTGGACAGGGTGTTGGCTGTTGGCTCGATGGATTTTAAGGTTATTTCCCTATGCGGATAGAATATGCAAATCTAAGGTTATGTTGTGCAATACCGCTTATACCGCTCGTTGTAAATATACATTGTTGGAAATCATTGCATATCTTGAGAGCATTAATCAAGATACAAGAAACAACCCTTCTATTATGTTGAATGTCGTTGTTTTGTTTGTGTTTCTTTACACTTGATGGCTGATTTGTTATACTCGCATATAACTACCTTACCTACCTACCTACTTACACATTATTTTATGTATTGAAGCAGACTTCGAGTTCGAGTTAAGCAGGTTGTGTTGTCTGGCTTGGCTGGCTGGATGACTGGATGGTTTATATGGATTACACCAGTCCCGGTATATGCATATGTATAAGTTAACAATATAAACGAAGGGTAAAATAAAACTAGGGGAAGGGTTGAATTCCACTTAAAAAAAAAACCTTTTGTAGGTTTTAAAAATGTATCGTTCGAACAATTATTAGACTCATTCGTTGAATTCTGTCAAAACACATTAATTGCGTAACAGGAAGGAAGCACATTTTTTTTTAAATAATCTACGTATGTATGTATGTGTGTATGTAAATCGGGAAAGATTGAATGTATTTTTCATCCCTTAATGGATTACCTACTTATGCATGCCTAACTATAAGAAGAATTTAAAAAGTGTGTAATTATTTTTCAATTGCACCTTGTGGACTTTGAACTGGACATTTTTGACTGTAGGTTACTGAAAGTTCAATTTGAGGTCAATTAGTAAAATATAGACACAACGACAACACTTCAAAACCTAGAACCAAATATAGTAATAGCCAGTGTTGGCTTCCAAACAAAATTACACTGATATTGATTCGCATTTTTCGATTTTTTTTGTTATAATGACAAAAATATAACAGTCCAAGGAAACTTAGACATTCACTTAAAAAAATTCTAACACAGATAAATTTTGGTCTAGGTTAATTTGGTCGGTAACAACATTTATCATAGTCAGTACCTTTACCTATTCTCGAAATATTGGAATGGAGCATTAGTATTTACCAATTTTGAGTAGTATTTTTAGTAAATTCTTACTTTTTATGATAAAACGTTTTTTTTTATTTTGCGAAAAATAACAACTATTTTTTATAAAAAATTTCTTTAGTTTTTTCAAAGATATTCGAGTCAAAATTCAACTTTTAGTAGTGTTTTCATTTTAGGTTCTTTTTTTCAACTTTTTTTAAAATTTTAGTAGATTTTAGTAACGATATTATTTGTTGTATGACATTATTCTATTTTAAATTTTTTTTTAAATTACTGTATAAACAACTACTCAAATTTCTGAACCTTTGAATTAGTAATTGAAAATTTTATGGCAGTTATCGTTGTTCATCGTTGATGGCATCCCTTGGTCTGTAGAATAAAATAAATATCCATTAATTTTTCTTTTAAACCAATCTTTTTTGATATCAGAATGAAAACTCTTCAATTATTATAATTATATTTAAATGGCGGATGGTATCTCTACTTAAATTAGTTCTTAAGCTACAGCAGTCAAAATTTAATTTACTCGTCAAAAATCGTCTACGCAGGGCCTTTCCACGATACGTTCTTTGGAAAAACAATACTGTGACGTCATAGGTGGGTTAAATTCTCTTCGTATAGACATTGACGATAAGTTAAAGGTGCTAACTTGGTCGGCAAACGATCTGAAAAAAAACTTGTCTGACCAGTTAAACCTACTGAAATCGGATATTGATTGCTATTTGCAAAGTTCGTCATACCGGCTCTTCCCCTCCTCCAATCAAATGAGTGAAGTTACAAACGTTAGACTCGTTAACGAATTTGAAAACATTAATTGTATGCTTTCTCGGGTTTCAACGGCACTCATACCTATTGCTTACGATATAAGCAATCAAGAACAGAAATATACGAGTGTGTACCGCGAGCTTGAAAGCCTAAATGTTAAATCTCAAAAAATTGAATCGCTTCTCTACAACATCATTAAACAACCCGGCATACCGTCGTGTGATATCGCGAACGTATCCCTCCAAATATAACTGGATGTTTCATCACCAAAAAGGATATTTACGAATTGGTCAAATGCGGCTTTCCAGAATGAGTAGCAATAATACTTTAATTGAGTTTAACAAATCCAAACCTAATTTCAAACATATTCCTAAACCTAATCCCAAACCTAATCCTTAACCTAATCCCAAACCTAATCCCAAAAAAAATATTGAAACTAACTGGACTCTTAAACACACAAATCTTTCCAAACTTTTCTCTCTCTAACCAATGTTATGTCCCGTCTTAGAGACCACACAATCTACAATAATGTTCGTTTTTATCTAGCTTTCCTGCACGACAAACCTGATTCCTTTGAAGGTAAAACAAATACAAACATTAAGGTTTTACTCTCCCAAGAAGGCCTCCCTACCAAACGTGATGCACTTATGGAAATATTCTTGAAATTTCATGATTGCCTTGAAATTTCTCCTCAAAAAGTGAGAGAAGACCTAACCTCTTTTGCGTGTCTTCAAAACTACTATCTCATATCCAAAAATCCCGTGCTGATATGAAGAAATACTATCGCTTCTAACCTAAAGACCAATAAACCTACATGTCTTAGCCTTTACTATCAAAATGTAAGAGGGTTAAGGTTTAAAACTTCTGCCGTCTTTAATATCTCCCAAAACCTTCCTTATGACATCTTTGCCCTTACCGAAACCAACCTTATACCTGATATCCTTAGTACTGAACTGTTTACTAACGACTATTCCATCTATCGAATGGATGTCGTGGAATATGCGAGTAATGCACACGGTCCTGGAGTGCTTTTAGCTATCACTAGTAATTTTGAAAGTTTATTACTCCGTATTCCCACTTCAATCGAATTTGAAGGTGTATCAGCTAAGGTTACACTCCCTAAGTTTTGTCTTTTTGTCCTTTGTTGTTATATTACACCAGCCCAACAAATTAAAGCATACCAAGCCGCTGTTAATGCCATTGATTATCTGCTTGAACTAGTGCAACCTAATGATTTAATCATCGTTCTTGGAGACTTTAATCTTACTCATCTCAATTGGTCCACCTCAGATGATCAGACATCCTTCTTTCCAACTAACATCTCTTCTGAATCTGAATCGCTGTTCATTGATCGTCTGTCTGATTGTATTCTTTTTTAACTAAATGGAGTAGCAACCTTTATGGGGAGAAACCTCGATCTCATATTCTCATCTGATTGCGATAACTGTGTTGTCTCCCCGAGCCCTCACCTTCTCTCAACCTTGGATCGCTATCATCCACCCCTTAATCTCTCCTTCCCCATTGAATTTAAAAACAACTTTTTTTGAAATGGAAAATTACTGTTATGATTTTCGTAGGACTGATTTCTCCAAACTTAACTATCTCCTTAGCTCAGCCGACTTTGAATTAAGATCCCTCCACTTAACAGTTGAGTCCCTTACAAATTGGTTTTATTTGATTCTTTCGTACTGTATTGAAGAATCAGTACCGTTCTCTCGTAGAAAAGATTTCACCTCTGCTCCCCCTTGGTACAACAGAGAGCTCCGTAGCCTAAGAAATACCCGTAACAAGCTTTGAAAGATCTTTTTACAGTCCAAATCTGATACTGATCTCAATAACTATCTTCTCGCCTATAATTCTTTCTCTGAATTAAGGGAATCCCTTTATGACCAATACCTTAACCAAATGGAAAATAACCTTCTTTCTGATGCAAGAAAATTTTTCAAGTTTATAAAATCTGATGGGTTTCCACCTTCAATGAGTATCTCCAGCATAATCTCCTCTGATCCAACAACCATATCAAATCTATTTGCTAATTACTTTAGCAAATTGTATACTGAACATCTGCATGATCCTGATCGACAACTCTTTAGTTATTTAGATGGTTACACTCAAACCTCGCTTTCATCGTTTACAATAACTGAAGAAATGGTACTTGCCAAAATCGTAAGCCCCAAAGAAAACTTTAGCCCTGGTCCTGATGGCGTCCCATCAGTTGTTCTAAAAAAATGTATGCATTCTCTGTCAAAGCCTCTAACTGTACTCTTTGAACTCTCTCTTTCCCAAGGTGTGTTTCCTCATATATGGAAAGATTAATTTATATTTTCCATTCATAAACAAGGCAATCAAACTGAAATTAACAATTATAGACCTAAACTTTCATTCATTCCAAAACCTTTTGAAAGCTTAGTTTATGATTCCGTTTATTTCCATAGCAAGCCTTTATTCTCCCCCGCTCAACATGGTTTTCTTAAAGGTAGATCCACTACGACTAACTTAATTTAATTTATATCCAAAGTTTTGTCAGCCCTTGAGAATGGCAAGGAAGTTGATGTTGTATACACTGATTACAGCAAAGCCTTTGATAAAATATCCCATAACATAATTTATTTCAAAATAAGAGCTCTAGGCTTTCCATCTATATTTATAAACTGGATAAGCTCCTATCTTGCGAATAGAACTTATAGAGTCCTTTTCCATAACTCAGTCTCCAGTCCTATACATGCAACTTCTGGAGTCCCACAAGGTAGTCACCTTGGCCCCCTTCTCTTCGTCTTATCTGTTAACGATGTCTGTCTTAAATTAAAAAACTCAGATATCCTAATGTTTGCGGCTGATAAGAAAATTTTTAAGATTATCTCTACTCCATCTGATTCCTTACTTTTACAAAATGATCTTAATATCTTTTTTGTTTGGTGCATGCATAATTTCCTAGAGTTAAATGTAGGTAAATGTAAACAAATGACATTTTTGCGCAAACAAATCCCATCTCATAGAGTATACTACTTTCTTAATGATGCCGTCAACGTAGTCGATTCTATTAGAGATCTTGGTATTATGTGTGACAAACACCTGAATTTCCATTCCCATTTTGACCAAATTATTAATAAAGCTAGTAGATCTCTCGGTTTTATTAAGAGATGGTCAAAAGAATTTTCCAACCCCTATGTAACTAAAGCGCTTTACATTTCCCTAGTCCGTCCTCATCTTGAATATGCATGCCAAGTATGGTCTCCCTTTTATGAAAACCATTCACTCAGAATTGAAAATGTTCAAAGACGTTTCGATCGATTTGCCTTACGTGGCCTCCCCTGGGATGATACATTCAACTAGCCTTCTTATGCCGATCAGCTAAAACTGATAGGTTTGCAGCCCTTATATATTCGACGCAAAAACGCTGATATATTATTTGCTCACCAATTGTTAATGGGCAATATAGATTCCCCGGCACTCCTGAGTGATATCCATCTTTTTTTTTTTTTTTTTACACTTCAGAATTTCAGAAAGTAGTAAGCTTATAGCAAGCGTCAAACTACGATCAGAGGCTCATCATAAGTGCATGTGTTAGTTGTTAGTAAAAAATAATACAAATATAGCCTAACACACGCACAAAATACAAAACAAAATTAGCATTTAACTATTACAGAACAAAAATTACGATAGTGGAGCACTGGTTCTAAACAATGATTTTAATCCCACCTTATTTAAATTTAAATCTATCGATGAACAGTTTAAGTTATATAAAATGCTCATTCGACTTAAAGCTTCATTCTTGCCATAGTTAGTTCTATGGAAGTCAATATGTATAAAATCAAACGTGCGCAGGTGATGAGTTCCGCCCCGGTAATTCAAATGTACACAAGATAGCAAATAAGGTGCATCAATTTCACCATTAATGAGTTGATGAAAAAATACTAAGTCATTATTAACACGCCTTTGATGGAGAGATTGCATTTGAAGAAGTAGAATACGATGTTCATAGGGAGGCAGATCATAGGGATTTTCCCAAGGAAGACCTTTTAGAGCAAAGCGAATGAAATTATGTTGAATTGATTCAATACGTTTTCTATGAATTTCGTAATAGGGAGTCCATACCTGCGAAGCATATTCAAGATGAGGACGAACATGGCAATTATACAAAGAAAGGGTAACATAGGGATCATTGAACTCCTTTGCCCAGCGTTTTATAAAACCAAGCATAGAACTTGCCTTATTAACAATAACATTGATGTGATGTGTAAACTCTAAGTTGGAACAGAAATGTACACCTAAATCTTTAAATGTGGAGACACGACAGAGTTTTTGCTGTGATATACAGTAGTCAAATACGTTACTGATTAGTTTTTTAGTGAAAGTTATAGTCTGGCATTTTAAAGGGTTGAGTAAGAGGCTAATTTTCCCACACCAAAATGTGAAACTATCAATGTCGGCTTGTAAAAGAATACGATCATGGTTTGACTTTATTATTTTGAAAATCTTCATATCGTCAGCAAAAATAAGAAGTTCACTTGAGCGTAGACATGACGATACGTCGTTAATAGACAGGATGAACAGAAAAGGGCCAAGATGGCTTCCCTGGGGAACACCAGATTGAGCAACGAAAGGTTCAGAATGACAATTTCTAAATTTTACCTCGTAGGATCTGTTTTCAAGGTATGACTTAATCCAAGCTAAGAAAAATGGTGGAAAACCAAGAGCCTTAAGTTTAAATAAAATAATTTCGTGGCTTAGTTGGTCAAAAGCTTTAGAAAAGTCAGTGTATACACAGTCAACTTCATAACCTTGTTCTAAAGCGTTTGAACATATGTTTGAGAATGTGAGGAGATTAGTAACGGTTGATCTTTTTTTCACAAAACCATGTTGCTGTTCGCAAATGATATTTTTACTAAAATATGCTACGCTTTCACAAACAACTTGTTCAAATACTTTAGGAATGCAAGAAAGCTTTGCAATGGGCCTGTAGTTGCTTATATCCGACTTGTTACCTTTCTTGAAAATTGGTGTAAGAAATGACTTCTTCCATATACTGGGAAATTTGCCTGTTTTTAGGGAAAGTTTGAATAAAAACGTAAGGGGTTCAACTAAAACATTACTACACTTTTTTAGTACTATCGGGGGAATACCATCAGGACCGGCTGAGCAGTCATCATTCAACGTAGATAAAAGATCAAGGACCGTACTCTGTAGTACAGGTATGTGGCTACAGCTAGTTTGCGAAAAAGTGTGATTATTATGAAAATATACTTTATCAACTTCTTGAGGGCTATTAACAAATGACTCACGGAAATTCGTCGCGAAAGCGTTACAGATATCAAAAGTTTTATCTAACGAAAGGTTCTTGTAATTGAAGATAACTGGAAAGCCATCTGATTTTTTCTTTGAGTTTACAAAATTCCAAAATTTTTTAGGATTCTCTTTCAAAGAGGTGTCCATATCAGTAACATAACAAGCATATAAATAATTAGAAAGAGATTTAAATTGGTTAAAGAGTTCAACATAAAAAGAGAAGTTGACTGGAGACAGAGTTTTGAGATACGTTTTCCATGCCTTATTTCTTTTGTTACGCAGTAAACGCAATTCTTTCGTGTACCAAGGATGGCTAAAGTTTGTATTTCTTGATTTCTTTATCGGTACATTTTTTTCAAAACAACAATTAAGGATCCTATAAAAAGTTGAAACTGCTTCGTCAATGTTAGAAAATGCTAGTGTATCAGCAATTCCAGAAATGGTTAAATCTTCAGACAACTGCTGGAAATTGGCTCTTCTGAAATCAAAATTATATAAGCAATCAAAAAAATTACTGTGATTAGTAAGGTGATTACTTAAGTCAAAAAAAATGTCCAAAGGGGGGTGATATTTGTCAATAATAGTAATTCCTGATCTAGACTCTAGAACAAGAGTACTAATAGCGTCAGAAGAAAAGACTAAATCGAGAATTCGATTTTTTGAGTTTTTAATACAGCTTGTTTGCTGTAAGTCAGTAAGAAGGACTTTATCGAGAAGAGATAGTTCCATTTGTGAAGAAGAAGGAGAGGCTTCAAGGCAGGATTCGTCTTCGGATGGAATCCAGTCAATGTGTGGTAAATTAAAATCACCTAAAAGTAAGATATTGGTGTCAGAGCTGGACAAATTTATAAGATAGTCTAATGCCAAGGAGAGATCGTTATAAACAGACTCCAAACTTTTTGGAGGAATGTAAACGTTTAAAATGAAAAAAGTCTTAGTCTGTACCATTATCTTTACACATACCAGTTCAATTGATAATACAAATGGAAAAGATACAGAAGAAGAGAAATATGTATTTTTTACCGCTATGAGAACACCTCCACCTAAATCCTTTGCATTACCAACATGACGATCTTTTCTGTAAACTTCGAACTCTTGACTAAAAAGTTCTGTGTCGGAAAAGCTTGAATTAAGCCACGTTTCTGTCAAAACGAATACGTCGTGTGGAAATGATTGGGAGTTAAGAAAAATGTCAGTAGTCTTGCTACGAAGTCCCCTTACGTTTTGGTAGAAGAGCGTAAGCCTGTTAAGTTTTTTGATTTGTTTTTCAAAGAAACACCCTGTTTTTGAATTTGAGTAAATTCTTTGACTAAAGTCTCTTCGGGCCATATATTTGGGTTGCAAATAGAGTCAAAGTAAGTGGGATTCGTTATTAATTTAAAAGAGGAAACAAAGCTTTTTGGTTAACTGATCTTAGTACACCTGATAGATGAGCTGGAAGGTATGCTCTTGGTAGATACTAAGTGGGAAGTTATATCTTCTGGCGTAGTAACTGGGTCCAGACGAGATATACAAATTATTTTTGGTTTGGAGACAGCTTTGATAGGGATGACGTTATTTATTACAGTTCCTGTAACGGTGTCACTATTGGAAGCTAAATCTGAGGCAACAATTTGAGGTATATTGGGAGTTCTGGTGGGATCTGTAAGTTTTGGAGTGATGTTGACATTTGTTCTTTTTGATGGTGGGGTAGAATTTCTAGCAGGTTCAGAGTTTTCTCGGCTTCTTTTCTTAGACTTTTTCTTTTGTTTCTCAGGTACACTTTCTGCGTTATTAACACCAGAACCTGATTGGGCGGGAATATCTTCACATGTAGAAGAGAAAGTTGTGGGAATAGGCTGTGCCAAATCATTAGTCGAAGTAGAACTATCGACCATGATATTGGTTACAGAGTATGCATTTAATTTGCAAACTGCAGTGTTGAAAGACTTCAGTCTTAACACCAACCCTCGAAATCTGCGATCGGTTTCCCTTTTCTATATGAACCAATGTCCAGAATTCTTCGTCACTGCAACGCTGCTATGGTAGTTTTCGATTTCAACATTTAGAAATCCCATCTGAAAGGTACCCTTTACTTTATCCCTTTTTGAGTCCGAATTCCCTGTCCCTTGTAATTTTAAGTCAAATAAAATCAAAATTGTTAGTTCTTGTACATAAAAGAGCTCTTATGTGGGCCTTAGGGCCCACATGAATTAATGTAGAAAACTGATAACAAGAACTGCAAAAAAAAAAATGTTAAGGTAGTGTTAAGTTAAGTTAAGTTAAGTTAAGTTAAGTTAAGTTATGATAGCTTGTATTAAGCTAAATAAATAAATAAAATATAGGCCAGAAAACTTAGACTTTCAGGCCTATTCTGCTATTCACTTGGGGGAATTTTAATTAAATTTTTCTAATCATTATTCTGCTATTCATTCGAAGTGAATCTGTGTATGTCGGTAACGTCGGTAATACTGCGCGGTATTCTCCTTTCCACGTGAAAGCATTCATTCTTTACAATTCAGATCCGCAGATTTTTTATTTGATGTCTGGTTTGATAATTTTTGTAAGCAAAATGTAAGTGAAAATTAATTTATTCCCAAATTTAGAATATTTGTTTTATAAATAAAAGAATATAAACATTTTTAGGGGAAGGAAGACACTTTTCAAAGTAGGTGAATCGGCAGAAATCCGATATTCTTGAAAAAGTTTATACTTCAAGATTAAAATTTTATTAATTTTGTTTAAGTGTGATTGAATTACTTGTACTCTGTCAAATCCTTCAATTTAAGAAAAATGGAACTCAATAAACTTATTATTGTTAATTAATTAGGGATTTTGAGATATTTACCATGTTTACTTACAGCAAAAAGTGTTATTAACATTTGACATCCTACGATCAAAGGGACAGCTCTCTTACCCTTTTATTTATGGTTAACCATATAACCTCAGTTAACATAGAAGAAGTCAGAATCTTTGTTTAAAACACAAACTCAAGAAGTCATAGGTAGGTTGCATAGTTATTTATTTGTTAATTAATTTATCTACTTATTTATTTTATAAACTTAATTTTATTATTCTTAACAAAAATTCAGTTAATTTTTTTTCATTGATGTCTGATGCAACATTACATGATCATGAATAATTTTCTCTTCCCGCTCAATATTCATCACTCTTACATTCTCCTCTTCATAATCATCATCTTCCAAAGCAGCTGCAATTAAATCCATCATTTTCGATCTTACCCTAAGCTTTTTCGTCCTCGGAATTAACCTTAACGATGGCACTAAACTCATAGCAAAATAATAATCATCATCCTCTTCCAACGGAGACAGCTGTAGTGGCTGCGAAGGACAATCATCCGGATATCGTTTGTTCCGACTTTTTCTTGTCGTCTCACAAAGTTCAATAACCTTAGTGCTGGCAAATGAAGGAATTTGGGTCGATGAAGAGACTCCAGCACTTGTTGACGGGTAATAATCGTCGACAATTTCTGTTGTCGCCAGAGGCGATGGATTAAATTCATCAACTGATGGTTGATGACTTGGAGCATCTATCATCACAGATATTTGCTCCTGGAGATCCTTTCGCACTTGAATGATTGATGGGGCCTCTTCGGTTTTTGGTATGAGATATTGATACTCTTCGGTTTGCATTTTTTGGTCAGACTGGTATTGCTCCCCGTCATCAGAGTAGAGCGAAGCTGGGGTGTCCTTTTGAGGGAGAGTAAACAGCATTTTGGTGTAGAACATCCACTTTGACTTGTAGTTCGGATTTTGTTTGTAACATTTATTCTCTCGTCTTAGTTGGTCCCGAAGTATTTCCCATTGCCTTCGAGCATCATAACCTGTACACAACAAATTGTCATGAATACCTTTACAAATTTAACAACCCTTAGTGTAGAAATGTATCCTGGCGAAAATGTCATATTCAAGAGGGAATGTTTTTACTCACCAGTAGTGCCAAGTTCTATTCCAATGCTATCCCACAACTTTTGCTTCAATCCAGGGGCCTTTCGGCTCTGTCTCCACAATCCTGGATTCAATTTCACCAGATCAATCAACTTTTCTTTGTGTGCCGCGCTCATTGCGTCATATGTATAAGAATTACGAAATGCTTTAATTAGCATATGAATTCGTTGGCAATGAATTCTATAATAGAACTTATGTATAGAAAACAAAATTCACTGAAACACCACCACTGCCAATGAATGTCTGCAGACAACTGCCTGCCTGAGCTGAAGCTGAGCTGTGTGGTGACGGTGACGGTGAGAGAGGTTGTGCCTGAAATTTACTTTGTGTTTGTGCTATTTGCCTCACTCGTGCGTATGGTAGGGGCAGCTGGTTTTTTCTTTTGTTGTGTTTGTGAGGGTTTTGTGTATTTATCTATGCAAAATAATCTACACACATAAACAATTGAATGGGAAAGAGTGAAACAGACATATTAACTATGTACGTAGGTAGATTGTATATAATTTTGTCTGAATTACATTTTTATCGATTTTTATGTCGGTCGTGAGTGTATATCGATGTCGGTAGTACAGTACAGCAATTTGGTGTAGACTTTAGGTGGTGGATGTATGCGAGATGGGAAATGACATGGGACATGGATTTGGGCGCCACTCAATTTACTAGAAATATGTCTGCTTGTCTGTCAGTTTACCTGGGTTGTATTTTGTGTGTACATAAAATGAGTATGTAGGTGTATAGTATAGTGTTAAGTAATGTTATGATATTTAATGAAGTACAATTCCAGGAAGGACTATAAAAAGATTTATTTTTGATAGGTACCTAACCTACATATATATAATTATAGTGGGAGAGGGTATTTTCGAGAAATGATTTAATATGTCATCAGTGTTGCCTAAGTCTTTCTTTTTAAATATGATTTGGGATTTATTTATACAATATACTGATAAGTAGGTTAATTGTTGAAAAGAAAAGGATGGCTTGAAGCTGGAGCTTATCCTGTTTTAGGACATTCTTATGACACCTAGAAGCTCTCAGTTAATCCTCTTAATGGAATTTACTTCAAGAAGGTGTCGATTCGCGGTGTATAAGAATAGATTAAGTTCAGAGGTTCCAAAACATGAGTGGATTTTCATAAATGTGTAGATTTAATGGTGAATTTTAAATATATGGAGTTTTAATAATATGACGTCGAACAATTGAAAATTTTGAGAATGTCATGCAGATTAATCCTTTTCATAATGCCTTTAGTTTCAATAAATTAGAATAGAAGTTTAAACGGTGTGTGCTCTGATAGTAAATGTGATTAATAGACATGAAAATGTTAAATTTGCATACATATTTTATAAGAATTAGCAACGTATTTTGAAATACCGACACAATAGGGTGCTGGTTAATATTATGAGAGGTAGTTATGTTTTTAAAAAATTCTTAATAAATATGTTATGTCTATCAAAGAGATTATAGTAAATCCCGCTTAAGAGAAAAATTCAATTTAAATGTTTACTTTCGTTCACGCTGGTTTTTCACTAAAACGGATGTTAGTCCGGATAATTGTAAAACAAATCACTTAAACGAAATTAAAAACTCAGCAAACCACCGGAAATGCCTCGACACAATGCAGAAAATCAAATGACATTTCAATTTTTTCTTAAAAATTACCAAAAGTCAAACAATTTATTCTTCGTTGTAAAAAATAATGTATGAGGCAATATAATTTTAGCGCAAAAAAAAGTTTCTTGGCTCAATCGACACAATTCCTTAAAACCCATGGTTTTAAATTCTAGGGACCTTGAATGTCAGGAAAAAAAAAAAAAAATTCTGTATTTTATTTAATAAGTAATAAAGTAATAAGTAATTTTATTTACAAATAATTAATTAATACATACAATTTTACAACAATAATGCATGGCTATTCGCCGTCTGCCCGATTGACAACTTTGTTTGATTATTATTTAATTAAAAATTTTCATTTATAATTCTATTCCTATACTTTAATGCTATTTTACAATATTTGTATAATAAGGGAACATCAACTTCATTGAGATAATATGTTATACGTTCTTCTGATAATATGTCACTACCAAAGACATGTCTTCTTGTTTCTCGTAGAACAGGACATCTACCCATAAAATGAAAAATGTTTTCTCTTTCACCCATATTGCATAATTCGCACAGTAAAGGCAGGTCTTCGCGATGAGGTATGTAATTTAGATTGAGAAGTTCTCCTCTTAGTCTAAATATCAAAGATATATGCTCCGTTGGTAAATCATCTCGGAAGTAGTTCCTTTGGAATGTCAGGAAATGTCAACATTTTCGATTCTATAGATCGGTAATACCCGTAGGGTGATGGTTAGTGCGTTGGACATCCCTTTTTAGCGACGCACGAAGGTTGAGCTTCAACTCATTCTTCAACTCAATGAACAACAAAAAGTCAGCCATTGTCGATGGTATATCCAACGTTGTACTAAGACATTTACCGATGGAGGCAATTGACATTTACACCACACTCTTCAACAATGCACTGAATAATGCATATTATCCAGTGCATTGGAAGACCGCTGTGGTTCATCCTCTACCGAAAAAGGGAAACGACAACCCGTCAAATCTTCGGTCTATAAGTCTTCTTGCGAGCATCAGCAAAGTTTTCGAAAAGATCATCAATAGGGCTCTGACTAAGTGGGCTACGGACAACAAAATGATTCCGGATAAACAGTTCGGGTTCAAGGCGGGTCATGACACAATTCTGTTCTGGTTGATTTGGACACCGTATGGTTAGTGGGTCTTTACCTTAAACTGAGCAGGCTTCGCATGAGCAAACCATTGTTGTATATACTTTATGATATTCTTAACGGTAGAAAGTTTGTTGTCAAAAGTGGCAATGTAACTTCTACCACAATATTCTTAATTAAAAATGGTCTTCAACAGGGAGCGGTGAATTCGCCGATTCTCTTCAGCATTTACACCAGCGATCTGATAGGTAGTCTTACAAAGGCAATTGCGTACGCCGACGATCTAATTGCGTACAGAACAGCCCGAAAGGTTGAGGTTATTAGAATTCTCTTGTAGCGTGATTTCGACAAGATTCAGCGATATTGCGACGACTGGAAACTGAAAATATATGTCAGAAGTCGGAGACAATTCTGTTCCAGGTCACAAGGGATACGTGCAAGAATTGGTGCAAAATGGTCATCGTTGATCTTCACGGGCAGCCATTAGCGAGCAAAAGTGTAGTGAAGTACCTTGGTATCTGGTTAGATCAGTATTTACATTTCGATGACGAAACGGCTGTTTTTTAGCAGTCGGCTTGACCCCAGAGTGAAGGTAATTTGCTGCATGGCCCTCATAGGGCCGATGATCGTACCGGACAGCCGAATCTTCTTACGTGCATTCCAACGAGGTCCTATACAACGGGGCTCGAATCAACAGAATTGACAATTTAGTGATAAACTCGTTCGAGGTCACATTGCAAGAGCTATGTCTTCCACCAACAATTTAATTTTCGGGGCGTTCTATACGAACGACGAGTATTTTGAAAGTGAACGGTTGTGGCATTTCTCTTTTTAGATGGATGCGGTCTGATACAGGATTGGCTGTTCCTCTAATCTACCACGTTAGATGACGAACTGTGGATAGGCGACTCCTGTACAATCGGGACGTCATGGCACAAGGCGGAGCAGAGCTCCTTCGATTCAGTAGAGCTTTGTCCGAACGGGACCGAACTGATAGGGTGAAGCAGGAGAACCAGTTTTGGTGGCTTCAATCGGCATTTGATAGTGGGTAGTCGGGATGGAGTTTGAAGCCTTGGCCGGCTTACATACTTGTTTTATAGTGTAGTAGGGTTAAGTTTTAAGTAGAATAGGCATGGTGGCACCAAAAGGAATAGAAAAAAAAATACAAAAAAAAAGGAATGGGCGCGGAATTGACAAATCCTTTAAGAGTAATTCTTGTCATGAAATTTCTCAAATTAACCGTTCGGTCCCTTCCATTTCTGACAACACTACTCGCACACAGGAATGGTTGAGAGTTGTAAGTCACTAGGCCCTGGTTCTTCATGGACTGTTGCGCCACCTATTTTTTTTTTTTTTTAGATCGGACCGATAATAATAATTTCCAAGTTAATATGGTTCAGGTATTTGGGTTTTTCACACTTGCGTATACGTAACTTAAACATTTGTATCTACTGAAAACGATGGTAATGAAAGCATAATAATTATTGATCACTTAATTGCAGATAAACCTACTTTATTCAAGAAATCATATATGTACATATGTGCTCTTGAGCTAAAACTTGAACAGTTTCACTAGTTTTGATACGTATTTATACATGCTTTACTTTATATTTTTATAAGAACCCCAACCTTTGTTCTAGATTCTCAAGAACTTAAAGTTTACTGTTTTATTATTGAACAATTTCAGCAAATTGGTGTTAATTGTTATTATATTTTAAGGGATTTTTATTTAGAATAGATGATGTTGAATTTAAGATCATTTGAAATCTATCTCAATTTAGCTATCCAACTCGCTTAATAGTCGTTTTCCTTTTTAAGCTCATTGTCAGAGCCTAGCATAGAGCAGAACCTGACCACAAAGAGTAAATTTTGATCGGAGCTCTCCGATTTATTTATGAAACAAACTAAACAACTCAAGTGTCCAAAATTTTAGAATTGTCTATCTGTCTCTTTCATATCACACGAAACAAACTTTATTTTAATCGCTCCTTACTTTCTTCTCCATTAGCTTGTTCATTTTATTCAGAGCTCACATAGTACGCTCATCAGAGCGCACAGGCAGATAAGACAGGCATAGCTTTTCCAACACGAACGTGAACGTAGCTATTAGATCAGCTCTATCTCGTGTTATGTTTCATTACCCGTGTTTTGTTGGAAAATTTATCAATAGTATAGTAGGATTTTACACGAATAACAAAACCAATATCTGCAGTATGAATACTGACGATAAAAGTTTAAGTAGAATCTTCCTAAGGATGGGTTTTTGACATTTATACGAGTCTCGAATGGATCTTATGTGATTTCGTTCTCAAATGTTGGTACGATTGATATTGCATTTGTACCTATCTCGATGGTTGTGTTCGTTGAGTAGTTGTGCATTTGGAATCATGTGTGTTTTCCATTGGGGAAAAAATCAATATGATATTATTTATTTTTGTTAATGAAAATGGACTAACTGGGCTCATTTTGAAAGAGAAAACAATAGAAAAGAAAATTGAGTTTTGCTATGTTTCTAACAAAGATTTATCTCAGTTTAGATTTAATAAATCATTTTGGTGTTTCCAGATTTAAAACTGAGTAAGTTTGACAGAACCTTCTAAAATGCAAACAGTGTTTCGATTTTTCTTATAACGTGCAAGTGAGATAGTTTGATTCGTGTTAAACAATGAAGAACTAAATAGTTCAGAACCATATAAGAATATGTTACCCGCTCCATGTGAAATCGTTTTTTTGTTTGAAATTGAAAAAAAAAACTATAGTTTTTGTACACAAACATGCAAATAAACAGACCATAATGCATTAACTGTAAAACCAACTCCTGCACAAAGGTTTTTCTTCACAAATTTTGACCCGACTGCGATTTCAACTCGATTCAGGTATATAAAGAATTGAGGCGAGCTTCAAGTTCACTTTAAGACCACATGTTAATGTAGTAGTCTACGGACAAACCCCCTTCTTAAAGCTTTTTTTTATGTCAAAGCTGCAATTGCTAATGAATTTTTTTATAGAATCTCAATTTATAGATGTTTACTTACCATATTGTCCATTTTATTAGTTTTAGTTAGTTTTTTTAGCTAAGTTAATTTTAACTTTTGATTTTCACAAACCTTTTTTTTAATTTTTAAACACAAAAATCTGGTTACTGCCGATTCGTTTTCTTGAAAATTTTCAACTATACTATTTATAGAATGCCAAAAACACTGGTAATGACATTTCTGGCGACATTGTTACACAAAATAGTGTGTTTACACATCTACATAACATTTGGACCAATTTATTATATGACATATCTGACAATATGGTAAATAATGACAATCGTCAGTAGGTACTCAGTCTTTTTAAATAAGTTGTTCCAATCAGTATAATTTTTCGGAGCCAGTTCAACAATGATTAATTTGACACGTAGATGAAACCCATAACTATCTATATATCTAGACAATTCTTAATTCTAGTCAAACAGCTTTAAATACAAATAATTAAATCTTAACTAAAAGGTTATTCTTGAGAAAATGTTTAATTATTCAAGTTCGAAGAAATAAAAATAATAATACAAATAAAACTTCAATAATATGTTAATTCTTTTTTATCGTTTTTTTTTGTACACAGTCATTTTTCACAGCTCTCAAATTTCATCGAAGAAAGGAGGCCACATGGTCAGTGACTCAGAAGGATTTCGAATCCTTATCCTCCTTTGTGTGGGCTTGGGCTCTATAGGATAATAAAATTAAAATGCGTTTGTCTTACTCATAGGTCATAGCGATTGTTGAACTTTAGAAAAGCTTTTATTTAATTTTTTTTTGGTGGATGTGGAGAGTTGAACATTCTGTTCATGTTTTTAGGTTATTTTTTGTGTATATCTTTTGTTCATTGTTTGAAATATTTTTAGATTTTTATGTAGGTACATAATATTATGTATATAGGTAAATGGGGTTAAAGACTACATATAGATACATTGGGTTAAGGGATACAAAATTTGAAAAATTGATTGGTAAATAAATTGACAGTCAAAAAGAAAAGGTCTTTAACCTTTGTGATTAAGCAGTTCATTGGTGAAGGAAAGAAATAAAAGTTTATTGATTACTTATTTAGCTGCTTGTCGATTAGCAATTACAGTGAATTAAAAATGGAGTGTTTTCTTGTCTTTTGTCTGTAAGATGAGATGAGAAGGTACTTAATTATTATTTGGAATTTGTTAAGAACATAAGGTTCCTATATTATAATTTGCTGTAAATGGTGTGGTTATTGATGGAATGTTGAACTGTTTACAATCTTTTTAGAAATCTTGCATTGGGCGCCACTTTCAATTTAATGAATAATACTGTTTTTTAGTAAATTGTTTATTTTCAAATTATGGCCAGCAAAATGTAAAGTCAAACTTCTTTATAACGAACCTTCAAGGGAACAAACAATTGCTTCGTTATAAAGAAGTTTTATTAAAAATTCGTTACATAGAACATTTTTTTTAACACCTCAAGTGTTCTTTTACATTTTCAAAAAAAAAGTATAAAAAAAAATAATTTTAAAGAAATGTATGTCTTTTTATTTTTTTAAGTAAAATCATATCAATTTTCGATTGCACATGAACAGTTTTGATTTTTGTTTTATTTCATCTTTTATTTCAATAAAACTTTGAATATTATCAAATGCAGCTCTCATATCATTATCGTTGGGTTTTTTTTTCGAATAAATTCGATCTCTGCATTATCATCTGATGAGTCCGATTCCTCATCCTCAGATTTAATAACATTACAAATTGTTTCGTCTGAAGGAATCTCCATGGTAGCAACATTTGCATCGACTGCAACATAATTGTCACTGTCGTCTGACGAAGTTGCTGCTTTTTTCGATTATTTATGATCTTATTGTTGAGTCTTCATCGGACCAATTATCAAAAGTAACAAACCCAGGTTTGTTAAAGCGCTTACGAATTGTACTTGTTTTAACATCGATGCACCAAGCCTTATAAACATCTGTAATGGCATCCAAAAGATTTTATTTGTATTATCGTCCCTGATCCATAGCTTCAAGAACTCTCTGTAAGAATCGGTGACGATAGTAAACTTTTAAAATTTATATTTAACTATGGGTAAGTTCGCCTGACAGTTATCAAGAAAAAATAAAACTTACCGTCCTTGTCAAAAAAATTTTTGATCTTCTTTGATTATTCATTTTTACCGGTCATCCAAGAGTTTTTATTATTAAAATAATCAACTGGCGAGGACTGGATTACTTTAAAACAACGAGGCTTTGCACTTTCCCCAATCGCTAAAAACTTCAGTTTTGCATCACCTGCAATATTTGATCCAACCATTAAGGTGACTTTCTCCTTGCTTTTCTTTCCCGCTTGACACTTTTGTTTTTAAAAGCCAGTGTTTTTTGAGGAAGACAATTAAAAAAAGACCCATTTCATCCATTCATTCAGACGAGCTTGAAGCTCGCCTCAATTCTTTATATACCTGAATCGAGTTGAAATGAGCTTCATTCGGTTTGATTCCTGTCGGGGATCGGAGTCCTGTCAAAATGCATGAAGAAAAACCTGTGCTTTATGGTCTGTTTAGTTGCATGTTTGTGTACAAAAAATATAGTTTTTTTCAAATAAAAAAAATGAGTAGGTAACATATTCTTATGGTGCTGAACTATTCACTTCTTCATTGTTTAACACGAATCAAACTTTCTCACTTGCACTTTATAAAAAACATCGACACGCCATTTTCATTTTAGAAAGTGCTGTCAAACTTAATTTTTTTTAAATCTTCTTCTGCGGTGGAAACACCAACAAGATTTATTTAATTTAAACTGAGATACGCCTTTGATGGAAACATAGCAAAACTTAATTTATTTTTTCTATTGTTTTCTCTTGCAAAATAAGGCCAGTTAGTCCATTTTCATTAACAAAACTAAATAATATCATATTGATTTTTGTCCCCAATCGAAAACACATGATTTCAAATGCACAACTACTCAACGAACACATCCCTCGAGATACAAATGCAATATCAATCGTACCAACATTTAAGAAAGAAATCACATAGGATACGTTCAAGACTCGTATAATTGTCAAAAACAAATCCGTAGTAGGATTCTACTCCAACTTTTATCGGTGTTATTCATACTATGGATATTGTTTTTGTTATTCGTGTAAAATCCTACTATACTATTGATAGATTTTCCAACAAAACACGGGTATATCCACCATATATAAACCAAAAATACTTCATTACCAAGATCGGAACCTCAGACTGACATTTCGGTTTGCCTACACACTAAATTTGAGAAAGTGATGAAGAACCAAACACATTCTCACATTTAGTTTTCCGGCCCATCAAAATGTTCATTTTAGTCCTCAGGCACATATAAATGCTTCATTTTGTCCTTCGTTCAGAAACGAAACGAAAAATCTGAAGTGCTGATCTTAAATTAGAAGATTTGTATACCTTTTTAATTTCAATCCAAACAAATGTTGTAAATGGGTATTAAATAAATTGATCAAATACATATTTAATGATTTATTGGTGCTGTTTTTTGTTTACTTAAATTATTTGCGAACGTAATATGAGCTGCAACTGGCTAAGTATGATTGGAAATGGACAAAAGTTTAACCCAATACTTTGTAAAACAATAAAACAGACAATTTTTTCAGCTGTAGTTTGCATAGAGCACCTTAGAGCATTTTGTTGGCGACGTTAGAAGTTCAGGTAGAAACAATAGGCGGGGGCCTCCGTATTTTTATTGTACAGACGAGAAGCATACTTGTGAACTTTCATTGCCAACTCTAGCTAGTTCAGATTCCTGAATTAGATAAGTATTTTCATCATTTAAGCAGTTCGGTAATTGCAAGACCAGATTTTAGTTTTGTTTGTTGCAGAAATATTCCTGAGAATAACTTTTTTTTTTGGAATACAAATTTGTTTTGTAAGTGCTGCTAATAATAACAAAATTAATGAGTTACGTTTATATTAAAAATGCTTTACACAAAGCAACTTATTTTTAACATGGTTACCTCAAATTTGTATTTCAAAATCTAACTACAAACGAAATTCTAACTCTAACATTCCTCAAAAAGAAATGTTCAGGACTATTCCTGCAACAAACAAAACTAAAATTTGGTCTTGCAGTTATCGATCTGCTTAAATGATGAAAATACTAATTTAATTGAGGAATCTAAACTAGCTAAAGTTGGCAATGGAACTTCACAAGTATGCTTTTCGCGTAGCATTGTCTGTACAAAGAAATACGGAGGCATCCGCCTATTGTTTCCACCTGAACTTCTAACGTCGCCAAAAAAATGCTCTAAGTCAACTACACCTGAAAAAATTGTCTTTTTTGTCGTTTTACAAAGTATTGTGTTCAACATTTATTTGGATTGAAATTAAAAAGCAATACAAATCTTCCAATTTAAGACCATGTCAGATTCTGTGGGTTAGGGTTGTTTAGTTTTTGAACGAGGCCATAAAACATTCAAAATAAAGCATTTAGATGTTCCTGCAGACTAAATGAAGCATTTTGATGGGCCGGAACACTAAATGTGAGAATGTGTTTGGTTTTTTGCATCGTTTCACACACACTTTCTCACATTTAGTGTGTACTTAGCTTGTAGGCAAATCGAAATGTCAGTCTGAGTCTGAGATTCCGATCTAGGTAATGTACCATTTTCGGTCTGTACTTAGCTTAAGTAACTCGCTGTCAATTACACTATTTTGTTGTTCCAGAATTAGTATGACTCTTACGTTTTTCTATAAAAGTATTTTTAAGTTTAAACAACAAATGAACGAAATAATTCTTTTTATAATCCTACAAAAGTTTTAACCTACATTCCTGCTAAGTTGTCAATTCCTTTTACCCGCCATCTCCAGACGTCTTTATTTAATCCAAAAAAAATAAAATCCAACGCGACATAGCATCCGGTCTTCATTGGGCATTATTTTGATCCAGTTAATCATTTAAGTAGGTAGATACATGTATGAGTTTTAATTTCAACAAAGGTCCCCATCAAAAATTAATTCCCATAAGCAAAATCGAATAACATACGAAAATTCGAATAAATCAACCATCACATCACTGGGTCTGGAGGTTACCTCATTTGAAAATTCCCAGAAATTCCCTGCTGTCATCGCCGGCCGTCCGCCGTTGTTGCTGTTGCCATTGCCATATTATCAGGGTCAACTCCAGAAATATTAAATTCGGGTGCGCAGAGGCAGACCAGTCAACCGTATAAATGGCCGACATTTTGACCTCCATTTCTCATTCAATGCCATTCGAAGTTTAATTTTTTTTTATTTTTTTATTTTGGTTTTTGCACTTTTCACCAGAATTTCTGGTATAAAAATAAACAACAACATCATTATCAAGGTTATGGTGGTTCTTTCGTCATCACTTAAGTAAGAAACCATAACAACAACAAGGAATTTGGATATACAAGCCTCACTTGGTATTCTGTGGATGCGACTTAGCGGTGGCGGTATCGATTGTGGCTTTGGACTTTCTTCATTCGGTCCTTTATCTTGACAAAACTGAGCTCTTCTTTCAATGTCAATTTGAGATCAGTTCACTGACCGAATGGAACGTAGTCGCAGGTGGGGGATCAAATAATTGTGAATCTTAAGGTTTTTTCTAAAATATGTCACATTTTAAAAATATCATTGCTATCTTATGTCAAGGTACTAGCCATTAGCCCTTCACATGACATCTTTGGGTATATTTATCTTTTTATTCTAATCGGGATCATTTCAGCAGCCATTTGTAATTTCTGACACTTCTCGATCAACATAGAAAATCTCTTTGTATTGGTGTTTTGTGATCTAAGCCTGCGTTTGCATTACATCTTTTCTTTTACTTTCAATTTGTATTCTTTAAAAGATATTACATGGACTTAAATATTCTCTTTCCATCTCTTTCTCAATTGGTGGTTAAAAATAGACAGGATAAAATGATGACATGTCATAACATAAGATCCTTTTGGCATTTGACATCTAATTTTACACCACACGTCATTTTGTTTAGCAAATGATTGCTTAAGTTTGCCACTCTAAATTTGTTGAAGTTCATCGTCATATTTGAGTACTATTTTTTAAAAAAAGGTGTGTTTGTTTCAATAACTTAGATGTTGCAACACATTTTTAATAGTTCCCAACAAGAGTGACTTTAACAAACAAAAATGTGTGCTTTACCAAAAGTGTGTATTTGAGATCGGAGTGTTCTTTCATTAACTTCCAATCCATTATGACATGTGATGACTCCCACAACCAGACGCTCTTTGATTATTCCGTGCCTACGGCCCTGCTGACCGATTTTTTGTTGCACTTTAACACACATCACAGGAAAAAAAATCTCTAATCGTTTGCTTCCTTTATGTTTTATCAGAATTATGTCTGGATCTGCCTGGAATTGGAACACCTATACCTCTACTTCCCAAAAAAAAGAGAAATTTCTTGTGACAGTGTTCTAAGTATATCCCACATAATAGTCTCTGACAGTTAAAGTGTAAACGAAATGATGAGGATAAAGCTTTGAAATTTTCAATCAAAACGAACATTATGATGATCAAAAAGTTTAAGAAGAAGAAGACTCTTTGTAATTCCGTCGAGTTCGTTGCGTGTGAATGTGTCAAATTTAAAGGGTTTTTCAATAAGGGCGGCTAGATGTTGTGTATAAATGTCATGACGTTTGCTGTGTGGCACGTAGCGCCACCGTCCTGCTGGAATCACATGTCGTCTAGGTCCATAAGGTTCAATTTTGGCCATACAAAATTAGTTATCATTGTTACCGACTCACTAACGTCGTTTTCAAAAAAGGAAGAACCAATTCCACACCAAACGGTAACTTTTTGAGAATGCTTGATCACCTGGTGAACCTCGCGTTTTTTGTTTGTTAACACAGCCATTCATCCAAAAATGATGATTTTTCGGACTAAATTCAAATCCTCTTCCAAACGATTCGAAGCCCAATCAGCAAAAAAACGGCGTTGTCTATAGCCATGAATTTTGAGTTCCTGGGTCAATTTGATCTTGTAGGTCCAAGTCTCGACGCAAAGTTCTTGTGCACGGCAAGGAATCCAAGGACTGAATACAAGCTTAAAAAATACTCAATATTTATAACTAAACTATGATTAATTTTATATGGTCAAGTTGGTAGCGTTGAGACTTGACACCTATCAAACTCAGCTGTCATTTGAAATGTCAAAATATTAGACGAATGTTTACCAGAGCCGATAATGAATCGCTTAGCAAAGCGTTGAAATTATCAAAGCTTACTAAAAATGTTTATTCAGACGTAGGCATAAGTCGTTCATTACGCCATGATTTATATACGTCACACAAGCAAATGAAAAATTGTGAAGAATTTTGAAATTGAAGTTGCACAAATCAATTTAAAACCTATATTATGCGATTTGACATACTAAGGATTTTATCTTTTATTTGTTTGTCACACTTAACGTAAAATTCTTTAATAATGAAATCAAATGTTTTATTTAGATTTAATTTTGAACCGAAGCATCCTAAGACGCTCCCATCTTTCATTGACAGGGTATAGGCCTCAGCGTCATTAATAATAAACGGGATGATGAGTATCTTATAGATGGTCGACAGACGCCTTTACTACTCAATTGCATTCTAAGTCCAAAGAAGCAGCGATTTGCAAGAGTTATTCTTCGTTTGATTTCAGCGCTGGTGTCGTTGTCTGTGTTAATAGCGGTACTTAGGTAGACAAAGTCCCTAACTACCTTAAGGTTATAGATGTCTATGGTGACGTTTTGTCCAATACGTCGTATTTCAGTGTTCTTTTTTTGATGCTAGCATATACTTGCTCTTCCCTTCGTTGACGGTTGAGTTTTGCACATTTTTTTCCAGAACGGTGTTGAAGAAGTTGCATGAAAGTGCATCGCCTTGTCTAAAACATTTCTTCACATCAAATGCATAGGTGAGATCTTTTTCGACCTTGATAGAGCAGTGCGTATTCACCATTCTCATTCTGCACAAACGGACAAGTTTGACTAGACACTGCTCTGTAGAGCTCTTCCCTATGAATGCGGAGGCTGTCATACGCGGCTTTAAAATCGATAAAGAGATTGTGGGTATCGATTTGAAGTTCCTGGGTTTTTTCCAAGATCTGCCGTAGTGTGAATATCTGGTAGATAGTGGACTTTTCTGGTCTGAACCCACACTGATAAGGACCATTCAGGTTATTGACGAACGGCTTCAGACTTTCACATATTACGACAGGGAAGATCTTATATGCAATGTTAAGACTGATGCCTCTGTAGTTGACGCAATTTAGAGGGTCTAACTTTGTATGTATCGGGCAAACTATGCTGATATTCCACTCATAGGGCATGCTTTCTTCCGACCATATTTTGCAGATGAGTTGGTGCATGCTCCCTACCAAGTCATCGCCGTCAGCTCCAGCAGCTTTGTTTGACTTCACTTTGTCGAGGTCGGGTAGGCGGAATTGTCGATCTGCGTCGTTTAGGTTGAATGGTTCTATCTCCCTTACAGCGGAATTCGGTTCGTCATCGCCGTTATATAATTTGGAGAAGTGGTCTTTCTATATTCTCAACATAGACTGCGGTTCCACTACGATGTTCACTTGATCGTCCTTACAGGATTCGGTTGGTGGCTTTTTTTGTATCTTTTGGTATAATGCACGAACCTCATTCCTGTTGTGACATCCCTCTATCTCCTCGATCAAGTGCTTCTCATGTTCTCTTTTTTCCATCTAAGAAGACGGTGTTCCTCTCTCCTCCTCTGCTCGTAGAGCTCGCGAGCAACTCTGATCTTTTTGTGCAGCGCCGGCCGTTTTGTATGCCTCTTGTTTCGCTGCGCGCGCTTGCCGTCATTCGTCGTCAAACCAGGTTTCGCTGAGGTGGCCGTGTGAAACCTTGCACTTCAGAGGCGGCATCACTGATGGCTGCAAGGCAATGTTACCACTGGTTTTCAATGCTTAATGCAGGCAGCATAGAATTTCTTAAAAGGTTATTAAAGACTCGATCTGAAAAGTAAATGGCAGTCTCTTGCGATTGTAGCTGCCTAACGTCAAAATTTCTCACAGTACTTCCTTGTTTTGGCTTGGATCGGGATATCTGTAGGTAGTGATTTGAGTAAATGTTGACCCCTCGGAATGTTCGGATATCCTGGATACTAGAGAAGTGTCGTGCGTTGATCGCAATGTGGTCAATCTGGTTGATGGTTGATTGATCAGGAGATTACCATTTCCCCTTTTGGATATTGAGATGTGTTTACTGCTTACTAGCTATCAGAACGTCTCGCCCGAAGCGAAATCGATCAGCCCGAATCCGTTTTCGCAGGTGGTGTCGTGCAGGCTATATCTCACGATTGTGCAATGTCTTCTCTACCTAGCTTGGCATCAAAATCTCCTAAGACAATTTTAATGTCATAGCCAGAGCACTCCTCATATGTCTTGTTCAAGAGCTCGAAGAATATGTCTTTGGTGTCTTCATCTTTCTCCTCTGTTGGGGCATGTAAGAATATAAGGCTTATGTTGGCGAATTTAGCCTTGATGCGGATTGTCGTGATGCGCTCGCTCACACTGTTGAAACTCAAGACTTTTTGCCTGAGTCTAGTTCCAACAACAAATCCACACCCAAATAGACGCTGTCTTTGTTC
Organism: Eupeodes corollae; assembly: GCF_945859685.1. Taxonomy (NCBI): domain Eukaryota; kingdom Metazoa; phylum Arthropoda; class Insecta; order Diptera; family Syrphidae; genus Eupeodes; species Eupeodes corollae. The sequence continues at coordinate 260,959,349 of NC_079147.1, read as the reverse complement.
TCGGTAGCAGTCGCCGTAGTATACTTCGCAGTCTTTTAGTTTGCATATGGCCGGTCCATCCCATCGCACTTCTTGGATGGCGGTAATATCTGCCTTGCAGCAGTTTAGGGCTTCCGCTAATTGTTCGGCTGCACGTGGTCTGTTAAGGGACCTAACATTCCACGTACAGATCCGAAGTTCGTTGTCCTTATTTCGTTAGCGTGGGTTGTCAACAGTGAATCCGTCCGTGTTCGAGGCTTGTTGGTGCTTTGCAACTAAAGGTAGTTTTTACGTGGCCAGGAAGTCACTCCGACGGACGGCACAACCCCCAACCTGGACTGGGAAAAATGAATGAATCGTACAAACAAATATGGTTCGAAGCAAAATTGAAAATCAGTTCAAACCAAAGGTAAACGGATTTTCATACTTTGTGACAGGTAATCTACGTCAAAAATACTGCATGTACTGCAAGAAGTTTAGAGTTTACCAAAAAATACAGATTCATCAGCAATGAACTTGAATGTTTTCAATATTTTGACAGTTCAGCCAAAGCCTCCAGTTTGTTGGTCCGAGAACTCAATATATTTCTTTAAATCACCTTCACACTGTAATTTTTGCAAAGGCTTGTTTTTGACATTTGAATAAATATTAAAAAAAAAAACATGTAGCACCATGAATTGCAGCGTTTTCTTCCCTTATTCTTTTCTTAATCATGTTTTTGACATGTGGTTAATTGTTCTTTTATAATGTTCTGTTAATTGCAGACAAATTATTATATGTATTGAGGTGCATATTTAAAAGAAGCCTAACTCAAACCCCAAAAGAAAACTTCAAATTGCTGTTTCTATTTTTTCAAAATAGACATTTCACCCTTGTGGCATAGCCTTTAAATGTGTGTGCAAAATATAAATACATGTAGGTTTTCCATAATTGCACAACTCTCACAACGAAAGTCTCAACAAACTTTGTTAAAATGATGACGTGACTATTTATTAGGCCTTTTCAACCTCAAAACACGTAACCCCATTTGAAAGCGTTGCCATTGCCGTTACTTCGTCTTATAACTTATAATCGGTCCTTTTATAGCTATCAAACCAAAATGATTTCCCTTATGCTTATGCCTCTACATACATACATATTCGACGACCCCGAAGAGAATGTATAGATTTAATGACAGCCGGGTTTTCCAATTATTCTCCCCCAAAGGAATGACAATTTATATCCCTTACTTATACGTCTTTCTAAAAATATAAGGACCACAACCAAAACACTCATCAACAGTATGAGTCATTTTGGGTGTTCACCGCCACCGCGCGGCGCCGCCTTCACCGCACCGCTTGGTCGAACTTAAAGCAAAAAGTAAATAGCAATAAACATAACATGCAAACTGTCTAGACTGTAAATGTTTAAGGTTTTATTAAAGGAAATGGTTAAAGTTAAACCCCCAACTTCAACTCCCTCGTCGTTTCTCAAACCTTCTATGACAATCAAGCTTTTGTATGTTGCTCCATTTTGTGTGTTTCATCATCGTGTTTTCAAATGATATTCTAGAATATTATTCAAAAAACGAAACACCTTGTGCCACTCCATTGAGATTGAAAACAAGAAGACGAATATAGGAACACGAAACAGAAGAAGAAGAAGATTCAATCTGGAGTAGCTATACCTAGTACTTAACCAAGGTACCAACAAAATCAAAAGTCAAGGAAATCTAAGATTAAATACAATATAATGTAGGTACGTAGGTCTGATGGGTAGGCAAGGTAAACTCTTTCCGCATAAAACATAGGCTATAAGGTAGATACCATACACCCTATTTACTGGGAAAAGTTGCGAGAACCATTTAATACATAACCCTAACCTTCAGGGTCTGCGATTACAAACAAAAGACCGTGCAAAAAAACCTCTTCAACTAGATATGGGAATGGGAAAGGTAGGATTGATAAATCTACAATGGACATATAAACACAGTGATACGCTTCAATAAGGAAACCAACCTTATTCCCTCTTACCCGTTCCTAGATAGAAACCAGTACATAACTATGCTTGAATTCAAACTCAAACCGTGGTTGATGAAAATTCCATTCCGTCCTCGCTCAGGCCTCAATCTCTTTCTCGCTCTTTCGCTGGAGTTCCTGCTGCTTTCTGGATAAACAGAACATTATAATGACGATGGGGGTCTCTTCAGTTGGGAAGAAGTTGCATATCCACATTACATATACACTGGATACTCACTGTACAGCGTACATGGAAAAACGGGCGGGAGTGGGTTGATATGGTGATGGTAATGGGTAATGGCGATGGCTATGGCGACAAACTCAATAGCAATGCCAGTGCCCTTGATGTTTATGACTTGTGCTGTGTGCTCTTGCTTGAGGTTTGGTTGAATGCTTTTTTCTATGCTTAAGGATTTCCCTGCTGGCCTCAGCCAGCTTCTCCCGGCTTCGCGTCGCTCGTCATCATATAAACTCAGGGCGAAGTCTTATTTCAAATGGAGCAGAGTGGAGTTTGATTGTAAAAGCATCCATTTTTTTTACTTGTTTTTGAAAAACGACATCACTTCCGTTGGATTTTTATGTTTGGTTGATATTAATTTTTTTCTTTCTTTGGTTACTTACACCCTGTACTAGAATAATCGCTTCAATGAACAAAATGAGAGCAAAGAGGGTGCAGTCTGTCACAAAGTTTGAAGTATATGTCTTTGAAGTGTTGCCAGGCTAGTATTAAATTTGACAGAAATCGAAAAGCAATAACGACGTTTGTTAATACTTTAGCTCAGTTCAGTATTGCCACTATTTTTAGTGTTAAATTCAAAATAAGAAGTCATGTTTGCTTCTGATTTTTGATGCATGTTTCGATGTTTCGTCATTCAAAAATAATATCTTGGACCACATTTAACTATATAATTTAATATTATCGCAAGTTTAAGCAAAACCAATGGTTTGATTATACATTAAATTGTTTTTTATATTTTTATGATCTGATTCAGTTCTTATAAAATTAGTAATAATTCAACGAATGTGTTATTATTTCTTTAAACAAAAACGTTCAACAATGACTTTTGTCGTCTGTCGCAATCAATACCAATCTTTTCTAAAAACTTTCCTAGATTTATAATTATTCTTAAGGCAAAAATATAACTAAGACATCTTTTAAATTCTAGTTGTTAAATTCAATTATGAGTTGTTGGCGATAATTCAGTGCTATTTGTAAGTATTTGGTGATGCAGTTCCAATCCTTTATTCTATTTAAGAAATCTAATTTAGTGTTCATATCAAGTTAACCACTTTCTAATGTCTCTCGGCGAATACTTCTTAAAATTGGGCAAGTTCCCACAAAACGTGCAAGGGTCTCTTCTTCGTTTGAATTGCAGAGAGTACAGTTTAGTTTTTCAGTTTCTGTCCTTTGTGTTCCATTCATTGAGCATAATGAGCCCTGCTCTTGCTTTTTGTATTCAGCGAATTTTGGAGGCAACCCAGTCATCCAAAACGTAAACTTCACCAGCAGTATAATCAAGCAAATGAAGCTGTGTGTTGTCGTTTGTTGTGCTCTTTGCAGGAGCTCTAAGTGCTCGCGCTCGATTATTTTAACTGCTACGCCATCCTCAACCAGCTTAAACAGAGTTTTGTTGGTGACGATCTCATCCATCTGTTCTACATCTTCCCAATTGAGGCTATTTTCCCAGCTCCTAAACCAGAAAATCTTCTTTTCAATTATCAGCTTGGCTACAAATTTTGGTAACCTGTTATTTGCGTAAGCATTGAGAACTCTTCCCACATAGTACATATGACATCTCATCGTGTACTCAATGACAGGTTTCAACTGGCATTCAAGGTTCAAGATATAGTTAGGCGTTACACTTGGCAGACCCAGTACTTTTTTGTAGAAGTATCAGAATATTGACAAATTTATTAGTGATAAACCGATTCCACGTAAAATGTAAGCTCTGCCTAGTTTATTTAGCTCGTTCGTTGAAGTGTTCCGTTAGGCTTAGTCCGGAAGTTAGCCATATACCAAGGTACTTGTATTTGCTAACAACTTCAATGGTTCCGGCTTTGAGCTTCCAATTTTCTTGTTGGCTAAGTCTACAACCTCTTTTTCTAAATACCATCACTTTTAGTTTCTACAGGTTTATAACAAGATTCCACCATTGACAGTATTCTGCCATCTTATTTATCATTCCTTGTAGTATGTCTGGCTTATCAGCTATTAGCACAATGTCATCTGCATACATTAGCAATGTTGTTTTTTTCTCTCTGTTTATTTATCACTAATTTAATTTTCAAAATCGGGTAAATTTCTTTAAAAAAAATAATTTAAAAGTCCTTATTATACTGTTTAATTGGTAAGTGATTTGTTTAAAGAAAATTTAAAAGTACATTATATAGGATAGACTTTTTCTTTATTATATCGCAGAATATCGTTGTGAGCCCATTCTCATTACGAACTTTACCCTTTCAATTCAAAATATTGCTAACGTTTTCGAATAATTAAGACTTGTTCATAGTGAAATAACATATCGATTAATGTTTGATGTTTGGTATACAGTCTCAAGCTCTAATAGATTTAATGCAGTTAGAGGTCATATTTTACGAGAGTGTGGTGATGTAATTTTATATGATGCAGCACTTCATGAGATAACCATAAAAATAAGAGGTTTGTATCAAAAATTGTCAAATGGGGCAAAGTTGGACGTTAACACGGACGGTTTTTGCACTACAATAGTTTATGGCTTCAAAATTGTCTTCAATTTTCTTACATTGTGACTGATGCGATTCCAAGTACCTCTCAAAATAGTGAAAATAAAAAACCAGGAAGACCACACAAAGATTTTAATTCATGTAGTTATTGGTCTAAGAGACGTAAGGTTGAGGATCTTATCAAAAACAGAAGTCGAGGAGAACTGTCGTTGGCCACCGAAATGAAATTAAGAAGCGATGGTAAAAAGGATTCATGCTTGCACATGAGTTCCCCTTCCATGCTTGCACATGAGTTATCCGGCAAAATTATCTGCAAATCAGGCACTTGCCCACACCAGTATACATACAATTTTGCGTCAGCAAGCCGAAGCACAACATTTCAAATTCTATCCAGCTTACAATAAAGTTCAGGATGACAAAAAATTATGTTATCCCTCTGGTATTGTTATAACAGAACTAGCAGCCGAAATAAACCTTCAATCCCTATCATTCGTCTTTGTGAAGTTCAAAAGAAAAGGCCCAACTATAATAGGCATAAGCTAGCATATGCGAGCATAAGTAAACGTGCGAATACAAAGAATCTCAATACGAGTGAACATAATAGAGTCTAGCTCCGTTTCGTTCAATTTTTCTCAGTTTCGTTAACTTAAGCACACTTAAGCAAGAGCGATCCCAGTCGCTCGCCGCATAAGTAAAATGTGACATGTAGATACGTGAGCAAAATTGCATTATGGCTATGCAGTAATTTCGCCAACTTAAGTGAATTTTCGTTGGGTTTTTGACATAAGCTTATGTTTGCTTATGCCTATTATAGTTGGGCCTAAAGTTTTTCAAGCTTTGAACTTAGCGCAAAACTCTGCTATAAAAAGTATCATAAAGTGGAGATGTGATGGAGCTGACCAATCTAGGTATTGACACACATTTTCTGAAGAGCAAACAACGGATGAAACCTTATTCAGCATATCCAATGGTTCCAATACAAATGTACTGTGGCGATGACGATCTAAAATATATAATTTGGCAAAACCCTTCACCATCTCCGACTAGACATTTTGGCGCTATTAAATTAATATTTGCTAAGGAATCAGCTGATGTAATAGATAGGGAAGTACCGCTCATTGAAAACCAAATTGCAGATTTCTTTCCAAAAAAAGTGACAATTTTTAATACAGAAGTATCTGTTGAATTCATAATTATATTACACATAATGCTTCAGCACAAAGATGCTATTTGTGTGGAGCAAGGCCCAGTGAAATGAATAATCCTTAATGCATTGCAGAAAAGCCAACTTAATTGCTTTTGGACTATCCCCACTTCACTAGTGGATAGGATTTTTCGAATGTTTTCTTCACATTTCTTACAGATTAGAAATTAAAAAATTTCAAGTGCGTGGGCTAGAAAGCAAGCACAAATTTTCAGAAAAAAGAAACTTGTGCAGGACAGATTTAGAAGGGAGTTGGGCCTACTAATCAATATGCGAAAATAGCAAACCGGCAACACGGCTCGTAATTTTTTTTAAGGAATACTGAAATATCTTCCGAGATAACTAGTGTCAGTTAAGAGCTTATGTTTCATATTATACTAGAGAGCCCGAACTTCTTGGCTTCAAATTAAATGTTGAAAAGTTCCATGAATACTCCAAAAAACACGAACTATATTTTGCAGAATATTTTTGGTATTCAATGTCTGGTAGCGTGCACAAAGTACTTTTCCATGGGAAACATATAATAGCATCATCTATTGTTCTGATTGGCAAGCTCTCTGATGAGGCACAAAAGGCGCGTAACAAACACAACAGGAAATACAGAGAATCATTCACCAGGATAACATCAAGGATTGACACCAATACTGATTTGCTGCATAGACTTCTTTTTACGTCTGATCACTTATAACAAGCATGCGAGCACCTCCACGGACAAAAAAAAATAGGTTAACTGAAGAAGTACTGCAGGTTTTTGAAGATATCACTTTTCTGCAACAATATCCCCAAACTGTTGAAGGCCAGGCTAACATTTCGTCAGATATGTCGAATTCAGATGATTCTGATATCGAATGAAATCAATTTAAAAATTAAAAGGTTGTTGTTTCTTATTTTTTGAAAAGATTTTGATCGTAAAAGAGATAACTCAAATTGCACGCTGTGCTCTGGTTTACAATCGCTAGTCCCAAACATTTCAAAACTGCTCAAAATCATAGTTCAAAAATATTAGAAACACTGAAAAATGCATTTCGGCTCACTATTCGAACTTTTTATAAGCGATTAAATCTGTTCAAGCTTTCCACAATTATTGATTTCGACATAACTGACGGATTACAAATAGCTGTCACTTCTTATTATGACAGATTCATACAGTTTCCATTAGAAAATATTTGTCATTTGTTATATTTGTTAAAATGACCGAGTTGAACTGGCAGTTCCTTAAATTTGACAAACAAAAAACTCCATTAAAAGGGAAACAACAACAATAGCAAACGACACAAATAGAACATTAGAACGAATATATTTATCAAGAGGAAAAAAAAATCTCAATATACAATTCTATGTGGTCTCCTCTGCTCCTCTACTTTTACTCATATTCTCGTTCGTGGTCGTATTCATTTTCGTACTCATTCATTCACCCTGAATGTGTGCAAGCAAGGCGAAGGCAACTTTCAGCATAAAATCCAGAAACAATAACAAAAACAACAACAAACACATAGGCAAGACCAGGAGGAGGAGGTATTTTGGTAGCAATGACCTTCACCGACCTGTCTGGCTCTAGTGAATTTCTCTGGGTTTAGCAGAACAGCAGCAGTGGCACGGCAGTGGATGTATAGATGTATGCAGTGGATAGATATAGAGCCATTCGTATACGTTTGACAGTCGTTTTGTTTGTCGGTCGATATAGGTCGCTCTATCTCACTCTTACCCACATCATCATCCACCCTGGCAAAATAGGGCTTGATGCTTTCCACCGACCATAATAATATAGAGGAGGAAAAGCGCGTCCTCCATGCAATGGGATTGGGAACTGGGCTGGGAGAAGTCACCTCTTTTGATGTGGAATGGAAGCGCTTCACCATTTACCATAGATATGGATGATGTATATGAATGCAGTTGGGTTATTTGCCTTGAAAACATTTGGCAGAATGCAAGGGAAAACGCCGCGCCGGGTTCCAGGCGTCGCTCTTCGCTCGTCGCATCGGAGGAGGTTGGTTATGTTGATCGGATGTGGAAGAGGTGGCAGAACGATGACAAGGAGCACAGTGCCATTGCCATTGCTATGGAATACCTAGTACCTATAGATATACCTGCAATGAAAGAGCTCAACTCAAGCTCTGGGTAAAACGAGAGTGAGTCGTGTCTATGTCAGAGAAAAGGGACAACAGCCATGGATTTTGTTAGTTCGTTCTTTTAGTTCGGTTCGGTGCAATTTGGTTTGGGGTTTTTGGGTGAATTTCTCTTTCCATGCTCCAGTCGTCCGTCCGTCTGTCCGACGCTTTCGTCACATCCGTCGCGTCGGTCGTAGCATCGTTCTGGAGTTCTGGTTTTGGCGTTCCATCTTTTGTCGTACTCGCTGTGACTCTCTGTATAGATTGCTATATGTAGGTACTCCTCATTGGGCGGTTCTGGTGGGGTGGTATGCCAACAAATGGAAACAGCAACTGCTCTAGAGCTGGATTTTATGTGGTAATGTGTTCGTAATAAGCTGGCGCGTTCTGGAATCGAGCAATTTGCACTCTACAGTCTACACAGCCAAACCTAACCATCGCCGCCGCGTCGTCATCATCACACAGGAAAACACCAACAACAAAGGCACAAATTCGAAGGGCAAAATACCTTTAACTATATACCTACACAATGTATAATGTGATGGCAGGCGGGCGATGAGGATTGAGGAGAAGGTTTGCTTATGGGTGCGGGATTTTATAATGCGGGAGTTGGAGCAGAAGGCGTCTGCAAAGAATATTATAGAATAATAATATGGCAAATGCAAAGACGACAAAAGGGGGAGGAAGAGACTCTGATGTTTTCGGTCAATAGCCTCTCCAGTAGTTGGTAGGTAGTGGATATATGTGCCTACACATAGTTTGGACGGATCGATATTTAATGTTTGTTCCTTGGATGCGCGAAGACCGGAGCGAGTCGTGGTATCCATCAGCAAAATGGGCACTAAGAAAACCCAGGGATGCATTTTTTTTGTTGCCTTAAGGGTGACTATAGGTAGGTTTCTACTTTTATTAGAAGGACTTGTTTACTTGTTGTTCTTTTGTATATACAAAGAATTGAGTCTTAAGACTTACACAAAATTTGTATTTCACACCGTTTGTGTAGAAAATTGATGTCGACAACCCTTTAAAATAAAAACTCAACAAATGACAGAAAGCCCTAAACTGTCATCTGTCAACATTTTTGTAGGATGTCAAAATGAATTTAGATGTGCGAATTTTAGATGTTAGTGTATTTTGACATTTCACTTAAAGCAATATTGACTAAAACCGAACTGTCAAAGTTTAAACAAATTATGTTTCAAATGTGTTATTTAAAATTAACAAATGTTTGCATTTTCTGCATATTTATCACAAATGACAGAAAGCCCTAAACTATCATCTGTCAACATTTTTGTAGGATTTTGTTGACAAAAGATGTCAAAATGAATTTAGATGTGCGAATTGTAGATGGTAGTCTATTTTGACATTTCACTTATAGCAATGGTGACTGAAACCGAATTGTTAAACAAATGTTTGCATTTTCTGCATATTTATTACAAATGAAAGAAAGTCCTAAAACTGTCATCTGTCAACATCATTTTTGTGTAAAAAGTTGTCAAAATGAATTTAGATGTGCGAATTTTAGATGGTAGTTTATTTTGACATTTTACTTTACGTCAATGGTGGCTGAAACCGAATTGTCAAAGTTCAAACAAATTGTATTTCATATCTGTCCTTTAAAATTAACAAATGTTTGCATTTGTTGCCTATTGTTATTGATTAATTACTTAAGGTGGCGCTACACTCTGGGGCGGACCTGGGCCTCAACCAACATGCGTCTCCAGCCAGCTCGGTCCCTAGCTAGCTGTCTCCAGTTTCGCACGGCAAATTGGTTGAGGTCCTCTTCTATCTGGGTGCGCCACCTGAGTCGCGGTCTGTCTCTACTGCGCCGTACCTCGGGATTGGATTCGAAGACCTTCCGGGCTGGAGCGTTGATGTCCATCCGCTCTACATGACCTAGTCATCTAAGCCGTTGGACTTTAATTCTGCTAACTAGGTCAGTTTCGCTGTACAGCCCGTACAGTTCGTCGTTATATCTTCTCCTCCATTCTCCATTTTTGCGTACGAGACCAAAAATCACCCGAAGAATTTTTTCTCGAAGCATCGTTAAACGCTCTCATCTTTATTTGACAGGGTCCAGGCCTCAGCGCCATAAATGAGAACCGGAATGATGAGTGTCTTATAGCTGGTGATTTTAGGTGCTCGAGAGAGGACTTTACTTCTCAAATCCTTTCTAAGTCAAAAGAAGCAGCGATTTTCAAGAGTTATTCTTCGTTTGATTTCAGCGCTGATGTCGTTGTCTGATGTTTATAGCGGTGCCTAGGTAGACAAATCCCTTAACCTCAACTTCAAAGTTATAGCTGTCCATGGTCCAAGACGTTCGTGTTCAATGTTCTTTTTTGATGACAGCATATTATACTTGGTCTTGCCCTCATTGACCACTTCTTCGCTTCCGTCGCAATGCTCAAAAACGCTTCACTGACATCACGCTTTGATCTTCTAATTCTGTCAATATCATCTGCGTATCCGCGTAATTGGATGGACCTTTGGAAGATTGTGCCTCTAGTGTTGACGGTTGAGTTTTGCACAATTCTTTCCAGAACGATGTTGAAGAAGTCGCAAGACAGTGCATCGCCTTGTCTAAAACCTTTTATGACATCAAATGCATCGGTGAGATCTTTTTCGACATTGATAGATCAGCGTTCATGCTCCATCGTCATTCTGCACAAACGGATAAGTTTGACAGGGATGCCAAAACTAGACATTGCTTTGTAGAGCTCTTCCCTATGGATGCTGTCGTACGCGGCTTTAAAATCGATAAAGAGATTTTGGGTTCCTGGGTTGTTATCGATTGCTGTTTAATATCTAAAGGAATTGAAATAAGTGCTTAAAAAATTGATACGGCTTTAAACTTGACAGTTGTGAAACATTAATTTTTAGTAGGAATAAAACTATTTAAAGTTTGATATAAGCGCCATGATCTTCAACAACCAATAAATCCCTAAGGACAATTGTTTGAGAATAAATAAAACTTAAACGTCAGCTGCCACATTCCACATTCTTACGTTCTTCACAAATTTAAAAAGAAATTAATTTAAATTTGACTGAATACAATATTATTTGTTAACTATTTGTATTGTGATAGCCTCAGCTGTTGACATAAGAAATGTCAAAAATCATTAATATTTTATAATCATTTATAAAATATCTTTTAAGAGCTCCGCAAAGTATTAATTTACGAAATGTCAAATGTCACTTCACAATCTACAACAGCAAAACAGGCGTTCCACTTTATTCAAAATTTTGATCTTAATTTGACATTTCACCTAGTTTTGTTCATGTATGCGAGGTACTAAGGAATTGTTTGTATGTATTTGCGCCCTTTACTGCTGAAACAAAAAATACGGTCCTGGTATTGATAGTATGACGAATACGAAGAGGGTGAAAAGAATTTACAATAATTGGTGAATGCAGGTTCCTTCGGGCAGGTTCACATTTATAAAAATTCTGTCTAGCGTCAGCTTGGTTAAGAGAAAGAGAATTTTGTTTTTTATAATTTTCTTTTTGTTTTCATTTATAAATTCTTTGCACTTCCAAAGGTAGTATAGGTATAGGAACCTAACACGTAGACATATTCCTTTGATTATTCAAATTCTCTGTCTCTGAATGACAGTTGAGGGAAAGCCATATCGAATGCGTTTCGTCCCGTACTGTTTTTACTTCGCTTTGCTTTGCTTTTCTTTGCACCAGGCGTGTCGGCTTGAGTCGCCAATCTATTGCCATTCCTCGAGGGAATATACTCAACTCAACTCAACTCTCATATAATATAATACATATGTAAGAGTTTAGAAATGAAAGAAGACAAAAGACAATGACATGACAGAATGACATGAGCGAGGTGTTTGCACTTGGTTCTTGTTTTGGTTTTGAATTTGTTGACGCACAGTATGATATCATTGCTTTTTTATAATAATAATTAGGCGGGGGAAAGGGGAGTGATAAAACTCATATTATAAAGCATTCCTTTCTAAAATTTTGAATGAATGTATAAACAATTCAGATTGAAGTTATTTTGGGTTTACGGCCATTCTGGGATTGCGGTGGCGCTGTTATCGTTTTAGATATATTCGTTTGTATTTGGGTTGGAATGCGAATGTAAAACTCACTTTTTTACATGATTTGTATATGATTTGTAATGGATATGTATATCCATTTGCAAAAGAAAACAATACTTATTTTGACAGTTAAGCACTATTCAAATGGGCACGACCAACGACCATCGAATGAACAAATATTCGTCGATTTTGACATTTCTTTCACATGAGAGTTTTTAATTCGTCGAGAATGAAGTTTACCTTTGACAACAGCCGAACGCCATTCGCCACCGAAACCAAAACAAGAATGATTTTTTTCAGCTTAAGTACGCGCGATTTTTTATTTTATTTTATTCGTTGCTAGTGTGGATAATGTGGAACGCGATTAAAGTTTGACAGTTCGTATCAACTACAATTTTGTCGCGACTAATAAATTTGTTTTCTTAAATTTATTAATATATGATATTGTTAAGTAAAAGTATGCATCATAAATCAAATAGAAACTAACTATATTGCTATTTTTTTGTTAAAAGTTTGTGAGGAAATATGTCTTCAAACTTACATAAACTCACATTTTGCAATTCATTTGTCGTTCGTTGGTCGCGCTCATGTAAATGCTGCTTTAGTGTTGCTCCAACTTCAGATTCAGTTTCAATATTAGCAATATTATTCATTAGAAGATAGAAGAACGACTTTTATAATGGATGTGGAGAACAAAATAATAAGAATAAATCACAAAATGGCGAAATTGTTCAGGCTGTCATTTAAAGCAATAGTCTTATGTCTTAGGTATAACAATCCAGACTTAAAATTTTGTCTGATAACATTGTTAGAAATTCCATTACCTGGCAATTTTCAGTAGATCAATCTTACAGTTAATGAATTCTGTAAAGTTGTTAAATGTCGATGTAAGTGACATCTGTCAATACCTGACAATTTTCATCAAATCCCTAATTTAACTATTAAAAATTGACAATTCTTTTCGAAAATTAATTTTCATTGGAGTCACTATTAATGTTCAAGGGAACAAAATGAACACAGACCCATTCTATTGCAAAGGGCTTGAATTTTACAACCATTTCAAAGTGGTGGGAAAATAATGGCTGAAACACATACACGCTTCAGCTTCGGCTTCGTCTGCGTTACGTTAGGCCTGCTTCGAGGTTGCTTTGAATGACATTTCTATTATTTCATCCCTCCAAAGAGCAAATATTTTGTTTGTTGACATTTTTTTACAGCTGATGAGCTGTCAGACAAAGCAAATGTTCAGATAATTAAACTAGAGCTTCCGTTTGTAGTCACATTACGTTACATTACGTTCTTTTCCTTACGATTGTCAAACGAAACGTGAGGTCGAAGCTTCATTGTGATAGCATGCATTGAATTCCTATGGCTGAACTCGTAAACGTCAAGCGAAGCCGAAGCTAAAGCGTGTATGTGTTTCAGCCATAATGGTCAAGTCAAATCTTTGGGACATCAAACGATTTTAGAATTTTTTCACTCTTTCACAAGATTTGTATATTCCTCGACTTAAAATAGACAAACTCATGTAAATATTTTCATTGAAATAGATTTATGAATTAAACTCTGTTGCTTCCTCTAATACTCCTTCGTCACAAAAACGAGCAAAAGAACTTGCATGAAATCTATTTTAGGATCAAAACAGGATTCCATCTAAACTAAATTGCAAATAATCACGTATACAAAAATAAAAAACGAAAAAGTTAAAGTTAAAGTTAAGAACTAACTAACAAATTTGCGTGTGTGCTCATCTAATTGCGACAAATCCTCCACCATATCTCCACCGCATCGCATCGTATAAACGCAAATGCATTTTATTTTCAATATGGTCGCTATTTCGAAACTAGGAGTAAAAGAATGTGCATCCACATTACTCGCACTTAAGCGAAACCGATTCAGCCGACGCTACGGACGATGCCATGATCATGATGATGCTAGATGCTGAAGCTATGATGATGATTCCAAGGCTAACGTACTATTAGAAAAGTCAAGGCTACGCGAATAAAGATGGAATAGAATACAACGATAGACGCGCAAAGATAAGTGAATTGAACTGAACAAAATGGAAAAAACAAATAACAAAAAGAATCAGAATGGAAAAAAAGAAAACAAAAAATAATGACAAATAAAGAGGAGGAAAGGAAGAAGTTAGATAGATAATATTTTCTGGAATAAGGTTCTGTCTGTGTACACTCTACAGCACAACAAAAACAAAATTGAAAGGATTGACCAAGGAGAACAAATTTGAAAAATAAAATCACTAAAATACTCATACACAGAATTGAAGTGTCCAACTATGACGTACATGTTTGACTTAATGGAATTTTTGTTTAATAAACTACACAATTTGACATTTGACAATTAAATGTCAATACAAATTTAACATAAGACTTTAGAATATAATGCACCTCTATAATCTGATTGAATTGCTTGACAGTAATTGATGAAATTAAATAAATATTTCGACTTCGCTTTGAATTTTTAAAATACATATATGTACATAGATATGAACATAGTACATGCATATGTATATTGCCCAATGAAAACATATTGTTCTGTTATTTATTGCTTTTTTGTCTTATGTCTCTTAACTGTCATCTGCTAATTTTTTTATTTTTATGGTAGCTAAAATTTAACTTGACAAATGGCACACTTTTGTACACCCTATAAAAACAATTTGATTATGTTTCGTGTGTACAGGGCGTTAAAAAGATTTGCAACAAAAAAAAGGAAATTTTTGAAAAGTGTTTATTTCCATGCTTTAGTTTAATTTTATTTTAATCAACTAATTGATGGTTTTTCGTTTGAAATGTACTCAAATGTCAATTGCAGTATTGCTAATTTAAGCTCGAAATACTATAGTCAAATTTAGCTCTAAAAAATAAGCAATTTTCAACATCATGAGCGCAGGCTGTCAAACTAAAAGTCACAAAAAAGTGTTGCCAGAGTTCTAACGATTTACGATTGGTAAATCCTTGTACAGTTTCTTCGTCTGTAGTAAACGGCACTTCGGATTTGGGAATGGACCATTTTTCATACAACAATGGCAATTGTGATGCTATTAATATTAAATCGGCAACTAAAAACCGAAATCTCACAAATAGAAGCATGTACAATACTTTCGACTATCGAAAAAACAGAAGAGTGGAGCATGGAACGTTCGGTCTCTGCATGGACAGTCCATTTATGAACAGGTGGAACGTGAAATGAAAATACACAACTTGAGTATTCTAGGGCTGAGTCAAACGAAGTGGTGGGGAAAAGGAGAGCACAGATCAGTAAGAAATCGGACGTGGATGCTGTATTTTGGGGGGGTTGAGACAAGTAGTGGGCAAAGACTGAATAATTTTGGAATAATACTGAATAATAAGGCTAAAAAAACTTAATTTCCTGGGAACCAATTTCGGCTAGGATAATGACAGCAACGTTAAGTCCAGAATTCGCAAACTCACCATCATCCAGTGTTACGCTCCGACGAATGATGCAGCAGAAGAGAACTAAAGCTCCTTCTACGCTCAACTGTACTCTCTACAGCAGAGTTCCAAAGGGTGACATAACTATCATCATGGGGGACCTCAATGCCAAAATTGGCTCGGATAACACAGGCCTTGAGCGAACTTTGGGACAAGGCATAGGTCAACGAAATGACAATGGTGATATGCTTGTCGACTTTTGTAATGCCTGTCAGCTGGTGGTAGGTGGAACACTTTTCCCACATAAGACCTGTCACAAAGTTACCTGGGTATCCCCTGATGGTCGAACAGAAAACCAAATCGACCATTTTATAATACAACAACGATGGAGGAAATCGCTTTGCGATGTGAGGAACGAGAGACGAAGCGACCATCATCTGCTATTAGCGACAATTCGACTGCAAACAGCTACTATACGGAGACGTACAGACACGGCAACCAGACAAAAATTCAATACAATCGCTTTTAGTGACCCATATACTTGTTGTGATTTTGTAAACACTCTTAACGATAAGGCAAATGTTCCTATTGAGACGTTGTGGGGCAAGGTAAAAAGAGTTTTTATTGAAGCTTGATCTGAAATGGTACCGAGGCAATCTAGAGATAAGGATTTGAGGATATCCCATGACACCTTGGACAAAATTACACACCGCAGAGCACTCAAAATAAATATAAATAATGAATGTGATGCTCATCGGAAAACTGTTTTGCGAAGTGAGTATAGAACAGCTCAAAAGGTAGTGCAGAGGTGTGTGAGACGAGATAGGATTAGACAAATTGGCAGAAAGCGCTGAGGAAGCTGCTTGTAGGCCTACAAAATATTGTCAACCATCCTGTTCGTGACACGAACGGTAGTCTTTTAGTGTCAATGGAAGATCAATTGCGGTGATGGAAGGAGCACTTCTGTACATTGCTGAACGATGACCAGATTGCAAATCCAAACGCTAATGCAAATCATCAATTGCTGGACATACGAAGATCTACCAGAGGCATTAATATTGACCCCCGACATGCACGGAAATTAGAACCGCGATACACCTTTTAAAGAACAACAAAGCAGCTTGGCTGGATGGCATACTTGCCGAATTCCTCAAAGTGGACCCCGACTTGGCTGCCGGTATCTTGTTGTTGGGAAGGACGGGCTAATCGTCAAACTACATAAGACCTGTCACCATCACCATTATGTCCGTGTTTCCAAAGTTAATGGCAAACATAATTCTCGAGAGGATAAAATCTAAGATCGAGTCTAAGCTCAAGAGGCATCAAGCGGAATTTCGCAGTGGTCGATCTTGTGTCGAGCTCATTAACACCTTGTGAATTATTGTTGAACAATTGTCGAAGTACCAATCGCCGCCTTACCTCATGTTCGTCGATTTTGAAAAGGCCTTCGATCGCGTTAGTCGTGATGTTATCTGGAGATCGCTTATTGCTAGAGGCATTCCTGATAAAATTGTTGCTATAGTAAAAGAGTGCGACAGGGTGATGTATTGTCACCGATTCTGTTCCTGCTTGCTATTGATGATGTTATGACTGCTACGGTGGGTGAACACGAGAGACTGGGTATCCAATGGCGCCTGAAGGAAACATTAAGCCATTTCGACTATGCTAAGTGGCAAACAGAAATAGAGCCAAATGTGCCACTCGCTTCAACTAAATGGGGAGGTGGCTGGCTTAAGGATTAATGCTAGTTATACTAAGTTAATGCAAAGCGTGACAGTAGAAGAGGTCACCAAGTTAAACTATGTGGGAAGCTATTTGGCACTCGTTGGTGGAACGGACCTGGATGTCACCAATAGAATAAATAAAACCCGTAATGCATTCGGAATGCTTTCTAAAATGCGGAACTACAGGAAAATAGCGCTCCGTACCAAGTTAAAGTTGTTTGACTCCAACGTAAAATCCGTGCTGCTATATGCCTGCGAAACTTTGAAGTGCTCTGCTGGAATCTAGATAAGGTTACAAATTTTTGTCAACCGCTGTCTACGTTACATCCTGAACTTCCGGTGGCCACAAACCATATCTAACGATGAACTGTAGCTCAGGACTGGGCAAACAAAAGTGTATGTTGATACATTGAGAAAGCCGGACGACAACATAGCAAAGCAGTGCTTTCAATGGGATCGTCAAGGTAGTAGGCGGCCTGGAAGACCAATTGAAACATGGAGACCATCAGTAATGAAGGAATCTCGGTCCCAAAACTTGGAGATGTGGTCCCAGCTGAGATATTGTGCTAGGAAAGAGAGTTATGGAAGGAACTGGTTGCCGCCCAATGCTCCAGGAGGAGTTAAAGTTCTGGTACTAACTGCCGGAAAGGAATAAGAAGAAGAGTTTTAAAAATAGCAATTTTTCTATATCTTTTAATTAATGTTCTTAAACGTGACATAAAATTCCTTTAAATGCTTTTAAAATAATAAATACATTTTATCACGAATAGGGTAAAATTTATCAAACCTAAAGAGAACTCATAGTTTGATTCGAGCTGTAAAGAGGTAATTAGGATCAAATATGTAAGTTTCCGAATTTATAAAGCCAACCCCACTGAGGAAAACTGGAATATTCTACGACTCTTCTACGACAACTTTTAGCATGACCAGAAATTAAGGCAATTTAGTAGTACAAATTTCTGGTCAATTGTAAAAAAACTTACGAAACACCACGTCATCCTCGGTTCCAACGCTTGTCCTCATTGACATTCCCTATGTAAGCTTGATTTATAAAGCCAATTTACTTGCAGAACAGTTTGCTGTTAAATCAACGCTACCAGAAAGTGTCCTGAGTCCTCCTGTTCTTGAGAGCGTAAGCGATTCTTTCTTTCGTACAGTTCCAAGAATACTGAAAGACCTTGACATACACAAATCAGCTGGCCCGGATAGTGTTCTGAAGATGTGTTCTTCAACGCTGTCATTTTTCCTACTCTATAGGTCTCTTTCCGAGCGGATGAAAAACATCATTTGTACAGCCTATCCCTAAAAAAAGCGAATCATCCTCCCCCCCAACTATAGCACTCACGTCACTTCTTTCCAAGGTCATGGAAACGCTGATTAATTATCAGCTTAAGAAATATCTTGAAGAAGGGAAGCTTTTCAATAACCGGTAGTATGGCTCTCGTAGCAATAGATCCACTGGTGATCTCATGGTTTCTCTCACAGAACAGTGGAGCAAATCTTTACATCGTTTTGGAAAGTAAGATTATTGCACTTGATATTTCAAAAGCTTTGATAAAGTTTGGCACGAAGCGTTCTTATTAAAAATGCGTGCTTTTGGTATTGACGAATACCTTCTTCGTTGGATTAGAAGTTACCTTTCTAACCGTTCAATACAAGTTGTATTGGATGGTTTCAAGTCTGAAATTCATAAAATAAATGCTTGTGTTCCCCAGGGTCCGTTTTGTCTCTGACTCCTCATATTCATAAACGATCTCTTGTCTGCCACTTCTAATCCATTAAACTGTTTCATATTCGTTTCTAGATTCATATCCTTGTCCTTCGGATATGAAACTTCAACGGCAACGTATGATAAGCTCATTATATTCTGATCTGGACAGCATTGTACAATAGGGAATAAATAACCGTGTAGAATTTAATGCTTCAAAAACTCAATGCTGTCTCCTGTCACTAAAGCGTAACCCACACACGATGTCACTATCCATGAGCTGCACTTGCATCCAGGTAAGTAATCAACTTTTAGTGCTCGGTATGTGTATCTCAGATCACCTCTTATGAAATGATCACATATTCGATATTGCCAAAAATGCTGCTAGGTGATTAGGATTTCTCCGACGGTGCAAGAAATTTGTCACCCCTTCTGATCTGGTTGTAATTTACAAAGCCTTCATTCGTTCAAAACTTGAATATAACTTGCATATCTGGACAGGTGCCCCTAAAACAAGTTTAAGTATTTTGGACAAGATCCAAAAAAGATCTTTGAAAATGATGGGCGATACCGATAGATGTAAACGAAACAATTACGTCACTCGAAAAATGCTGCAATGTTTCATGCCTTCGGTTTTTTACCGATATTTTTATAAACAGTGTTCTGTAGAGTTAGCCAGTTGCTCCCCCCCTTTGAAACAATTTAGCCGTAATACTTGTACTTCTAGGTAGGCAGTTTCTCAATTTAACCTTAAGCTTAATTTCGGACGTACTGTCAATTATAGAGATTCTTTTTTTAACCGCAGATCGAGAATGTGGAATGCTTTATCCAGCTTTGTTTTTCGCTAACATTTTAGTTATTCAAAACTTTAATAGCAATGTGCATCGGTATCTCCTCTTTAATCCTTCCCTATTTTCCTAAAGCCCGCACTGTTTAAACTTTTAACATGTTAAGGGTATTAATAACCACTTTAGTTCCCGTAATTATACCTATTTTATGAAAAATAAAATTGAAAGATGATTCGGATAAAATTCCGGATTTTTTTTTACGGATCCCTACCATTACCTAAAGCCTACGAATAATATGAAATCCTTATATAACATAACGAACAAACGAGAATAGAAAAACTAACTTTGTTTGCTTCTTTCGTTTATCTCTTCAATATGAACTTCCCCCTCTAGCTTTGTTTTCTTTTTGTTTTTAGCTCGGCACTATATTTTACCATAGCTTGAAATCTTGAATGATGCCATTGCCATTGCCAATGCCAACGACCACCACCTCTTTCTTATTTTGCAATAGAAAATGTATGAAGATATATGGAGTTTTCTTTTGTGGAGTGGAGACTTAAAAGACACGACACCATCATTCAGCTGGCTCAGGCAGGAGAGAGGAGACACAGGAGGAGCACACATCAGCAGCACCACATCAGAGATAGAGAATAGAATAGAACAGAGAATAGAGTCAATGGACGGCTGGATGGATGGATGGCGGGGGGCCACCGACCGACATGTTTAATCTTCTTCTTTGTGCTTCTTGCACAATTTAAATTTCTTCCTACTCCTCCTCGTTCATCGTCTTTGGTTCTTTAAGATTCGTTTTTGAATTTATCCGTTGTCGTTGTAGTCCGTCGTGCTTGTTTAACGTCTATTTGCTCACTTTGGGTACCTTTGCAGGTTCGTTGTGGTGTGGATGGTGTAAGTAAGTTATTTGTTTGTTCTTTAGGTAAATGTGGCCAAGGACCTTTTATTCCAAGAAATCCACACAGTTTTGTTTTTCTATCTTTTCAGAATATTCGATTAGAACTTTTTATTGCGTTGTCAATTAAAACGAAATCCAGGACAGAGTTCAGAAGAATTAAAACAACCCTTAGACAGACAAACACCATAATCTTGTTTTTCGTCTCGCATTTTGCGTTAGCTGACAAAAATGCACCCTTATTCGATACACTTCGCTTTGCTTAACCTGTGAAGCTCCTGGTCTTGCTCATGCCCTAGCACAATATACGAAGAACACTTTGCCATGAAAACGATGAACGACATACGAATAACAACCCCCGTCTCGTCGGTCGTCGTTACAGCTCGGAGCGGCGCGGCGGCGACGACGACAACGGCGTAAGGTTTGAAGAGATTCAAGTTCAATGAAACATATGGGGGGTTGTTATAAGTGCGCATAAAGAAACAGGAAGACTAAGTACAGTTTTTGGGGTTGCAAAAATATTTTTGTAAATTTATTTTCTGCTTCCTTTTACCAAACAAAAAAGAAGAAAAAAAGAAAACTGCAAAGTCAGAAAACGAATTCAATCCAAAAATCCAAATGAAGATATGTTTTCCGTCAACTTCGTATTTCTGTACACGAAGGGTGAAGTCTTTATATTATGGACATGTACCGGGAATGTATAGAAGCCTTCAGTGGGAATATGGACTTGGGTGGGTGGTTGGTGGTATGGTTTGGTTAGGTTAGGTTAGAGGACAACATCAGGAAAAGGAAATTCGCATTGAAATCCTGCTTAACTCTACATGTTTTGAGTTTATGTATAATTACCTAACGTCTCTCTGTTTGTCTAGGCTAGACTTATCGATTTTTGAAAAAGGTTTCCTTCTTATTTTTTTTTCTTTTTCAAAAATATAATAAAACGAAAAAGACTAATCGTTTGTATTTTTGGACGAATTTTCAATTTGTGAGCATAGTTAGGACAAAGTATATAAGATGAGGGTGAAACATACATAAAAATAGGACTTAGATATAGGAAGGATGTTGAATTATGTACCGTATCCCTTATATCTCTGCTACAACTATACTAACCTACACATATTATAATGGAAAAGAATTGTGTTGAAATTTGGGAAATTGCGTCGTTGTCATAAATTTGTTTATTGTTAGTAAAGATTTTTTTTTCAAGGGCATTTTTATTTTTTTTTTGAAAAAGGGATTTAGAAGAAGTGTCAATATTAGAAGGAGAGAAGTTAGTTTTTCCTTATTTCTAGATTAAGCATATGCAAGAGACAGAGTGAAGAAGTTGGGGGAGTTATGTAAAGGAAAAGTATGAGAAGTGGGAGTATTTCATAAACACAGACTTCAAACGCATTAAAAGCTGCTGACGCATTCAAGCCGATCAACTTTGATATGTGGATAGACTGAACCGCATTACCTCGGTTTAGCCAGAAATCGGTTGGTAACAAACATTCCGAGCACAGAAAAAAAGCTGTTACCTATTCTAGGTGAATATCAAATATCGAATTTTCTCACGGATTCCGCCAACCTTTTAAATTTGAATTTTTCATTGCCTGTTTTTGGTTTTTTTTTTTTTAAAATAATCGAAAAATATGAAGTATTTATTAATTTTCAACATTTGTGGAACATATTTCATCATTTTGTAAGGCTTTTCTAAACAATTAATTAAAAATACTACTTAATGGGTTTAATGGCTCGAATATCTCGAAAACTTAAACTTCAGTACATATTGTTGCTTACATCCACATTGCTGACTTGAAAGTACAGATATGGACATTAAAATAGACACAGAGACAGTTGCTAAGATTAAAACCAAATTAAAACAACAACATGCATTAGAAGTAGTTTTAACCGTTATAAATGTTAGACTTAGATGTTCAAATGGTAGAGAAGTGCATTCAAGAGGACACAAGCGTCCACAGGTTTTTCTCAAAACCCACCTCTGTCTATCAACTCCTACTCTCACCTCCCCGCGGTATACATCGGGTGCCTAGTACCTCAACTAGAGATTGGGTTCTAACCCCAGTGGAAAGTTGTTGGGGGTAGCAAACGAGAGAGGGGGGAGAGGTGTTTCCACTAAGGCACCTCTCCTTATCCAGGCGGCAGCGGACGAATTCTCGAGATGGAATCAACGGTGGCGTCTACAGTTCCAGTAAGGTTGAACTACTTAGTGAACACCTTATAGGGCTTCTACGACATATTCGGAGCTCAGGCCTGTAAGGAGCCGTCGGGGTGACTTCCTGGCCACGTAAAAACATCATAGTTTCGAAGCACCAACAAGCCTCGGATAAGGACGGATTCACTGTTGACAACCCACGCAAACGAAATAAGGACAACGAACTTCGGATATGTACGTGGAATGTTAGGTCCCTTAACAGACCACGTACAGCCGAACAATTATATATATATCCCGATCCAAGCCAAAACAAGGAAGTACTGTGAGAAGATTTGACGTTAGACGGCTACAATCGCAAGAGACTGCCATGTCCTTTTCCGATCGAGTCTCTAATAACCTCTTAAGGAGTCCCATGCTTCCTGCATTAAGCATTGAAAACCAGTGGCAACATTGCCTTGCAGCCATCAGAGATGCCGCCTCTGAAGTGCTAGGTTTCACACGGCCACCGCAGCGAAACCCCTGGTTTGACGACGAATGCCGGCAAGCGCACGCAGCGAAACAAGAGGCATACAAAACGGCGCTGCACAAAAGGACTAGAGCTGCTCGCGAGCTCTACGAGCAGAAGAGGAGAGAGGAACACCGGCTTCTTAGACGGAAAAAAAAGAGAGCATGAGAAGTTGGAGATCGAGGAGATAGAGTTATGTCATAACAGGAATGAGGTTCGTAAATTTTACCAAAAGGTAAAAAAAACCTCCCAAGGGTACCAGCCACGAACCGAAGCCTGTAAAGACGATCAAGGGAACATCGTAGTAGAACCACAGTCGATGCTGAGAATATGGAAAGATCACTTCTCCAAATTATATAACGGCGATGACGAACCGAATTCCGCTGTAAGGGAGATGGATCAAATCAACCAAGGCGACGCAGATCAACAATTTGCCCACCCGACCTCGACGAAGTGAAGTCAAACATACCCGATATACCCGAATCTCAACATAGTTTGTCCGATACATAAAAAAGGAGACCCTCTAAATTGCGCTAACTACAGAGGCATCAGACTCCTTAACATTGCATATAAGATCATCTCTGCCGTATTATGTTAACGTCTGAAGCCATTCGTCAACAACCTGATTGGTCCTTATCAGTATGGCTTTAGACCAGGAAAGTCCACTATCGACCAAATATTCACACTACGGCAGATCTTGAAAAAAACCCAGGAGCTTTAAATCGATACCCACAATCTCTTTATCGATTTTAAAGCCGGGTATGATAGCCTCCTCATTCATAGGGAAGAGCTCTACAGAGCAATGTCTAGTTTTGGCATCCCTGTCAAACTTATCCGTTTGTGCAGAATGAGAATGCAGAACACACACTGCTGTATCAAGGTCGGAAAAGATCTCACCTATGCATTAGATGCCAAAAAATGTTCTAGACAAGGCGCTGCACTGTCATGCGACTTCTTCAACATCATTCTGGAAAAAATTGTGCAAAACTCAACCGTCAGGTCCATCCAATTACTCGGATACGCAGATGATATTGGCATAGCTAGAAGATCAAAGCGTGATGTCAGTAGAAGGTTTTTGAGCATTGCGACGGAAGCGAAGAAGATGGGTTTAGTGGTCAATGAGGGTAAGACCGAGTATATGCTGTCATCAAAAAAAGAACACTGAACAACGACGTATTGGACAGAACTTCACCATAGACATCTATAACCTTAAGGTAGTTAAGGACTTTGTCTACCTAGGCACCGCTATTAATACAGTCAACGACACCAGAGCTGAAATCAAACGAAGAATAACTCTTACAAATCGCTGCTTTTTTTTGGACTTAGAAGACAATTGAAAAGTAAAGTCCTCTCTCGAGCATCTAAAATCACCAGATATAAGTCACTCATAATCTCGGTTCTCATTTATGGCGCTGAGGCATGGACCTTGTCAAAGAAAGATGAGAGCGTCTTAGGATGCTTCGAGAGAAAAATTCTTCGGGTGATTTTTGGTGCCGTATGCATAGATGGAGAATGGAGGAGAAGATATAACGACGAACTGTACGGACTGTACAGCGACACTGACCTAGTTAGCAGAATTAAAGTTCAACGGCTTAGATGGCTAGGTCATGTAGAGCGGATGGACATCAACGCTCCAGCCCGGAAGGTCTTCGAATCTAATCCCGAGGGACGGCCGGCGCAGTAGAGGAAGACCGCGACTCAGGTGGCGCACCAAGGTGGGAGAGGACCTCAACCAACTTGGCGTGCGAAACTGGAGACAGCTAGCTAGGGACCGAGCTGGCTGGAGACGCTTGTTGGTTGAGGCCCAATTCCGCCCCGGACTGTAGCTCCACCTTAAGTAAGTAAGTAAGTAATGTTAGACTTTCTTTTGCAAAATAACATGGGTTTTATTTTTTTTTTGCTTTTTGATTGTTTGGTGATAAACCGTTAGGGGTAAGACGGGGCACCCATCTTATATAGGAAACCATTTGAAAAATCAGGATCGTTACTGGGCGTGACGCAGCGCAGCGCCGCCGCCATAATAACTTTTAGTCGTCGTAGTGACAGATCGACGACGCCACTGTTTTGTGTGTTAAGCAGAAAATATAATAAATTGGCGATTTTCTTAGCGTTTTTTTTCACTTTGGTTACACCGTGATTGTTCTATAAAGAACAGCATTTCGGAGTACAAATAAAGTTATTCACATGTGTTAAAGATTACTCATGCAGGTAAGCACTTGTTTATCTGTGTGCGAGAGCATTGTTTTAAGAGGTTAATTTGTTTATTTATTTGGATAGAAGAGGGCAGGACGGGGCATGGGGTATTCCATCTTGCCCGAATTAAAATAGTTGCTATTAGCAGCAGCACCGTTGTTTAGTTCCTAGATTTAAGCTACAACTGTCACAGAGCACATATTGAAAGAGAACCAAACTGTCATGAAGTTATTCCTCTTCCAACCTCTACTACAACAATATCATCCCCTAAGCCTGGCTGTTCTAGTTGGTTTGATGACACTGATGGAGGGGGCACGATGGGGAGATTTGACGTTGTCTACTTTTTGTCAATTTTCCATTTATTTATTTAATAGTATATGTTCCTAATTATTATTAGTTATGTAAGAATGATTACTGAAATAAAAAAAAAATAAGACACGAAAATGTAAGTTTTATTGAGATTCAAACGTTAAGTACCCCGTCTTACCCCCCTCTCACTAAATTAAAATTATTTCAATAATATTACAATTAATTCTAAGGAAAATATGGGTCGCGGTAATCATTGTTCCCAAGAAGAGAAAGCTGTCATTTTAGTTATACAAAGTAAGGGAAAATCTTTGGGGGAAATAACCAGAGTAATGAGCAGATCTCTCAACTCTCAAGTTGATCGCATTTGACCACTGAGAGCCAAGCAGAACAGGCCCAAGAGAAGACTGAAAGATTAACACCTCAAAAAAAGATCCTTACAAGTCTTTAAGGAAAATAAAAACAAATTGCAGCTTCCAATAACTTCCAAAACTGTTCGTAGAAGAGGTGGTTAAGTTAAGTTGCTCAAACGGATCAAAAAAATGGTAACCTTTCTAAGGAAAACAAAATATAACAACGCGGTTGAAATTCGAAATGGAATCAATGGTGGCGTCTACAGTTCCAGTAAGGTTGAACTACTTAGTGAAGACCTTATAGGGCTTCTACGACTTATTAAAGAGTGGTTTATCCGGCTCCCCGTCCTTGGAGTTATACTAAGGATCTGGCCTTCTAGGTGAGGGTTGTGCTGTTTTGGTAAAAATATCCTAGTTGCGAAGCACCAACAAGCCTCGGATACGGACGGATTTGCTATTGACAAACCACGCACACGAAATAAGGACAGCGAACTTCGTATCTGTACGTGGAATGTTAGGTCCCTTAACCGACCACGTGCAGCCGAAGAATTAGCGGAGGCCCTAGACCGCTATAAAGCAGACTAATCGGGAAAAACAACGGATTCGTTTTCCACACCTCAGCATCCAAAAAAAGGACTTAGAGTTCTCCAGATTAATCTACAGTCAACCAGATTGACCATACGCTAGACACGCTTCCAGCAACATGGATGCCCGAACTTTCCAAGGAGCTAACATTGAGAGCTCCTCATGAGCTCTATGAGCAAAAGAGGCGAGAGAAACACCGACAGGAAAAAGACATCGCCTATAAGATCTTCTCTGCTGTAATATGTAAACGTCTAAAGCGCATCGTCAACAGGACCTATCAGGTCCTTATCAGTGTGCTTTTAGACCAGAAAAGTCCACAGTCGATCAAATATTCACATTACCGCAGATCCTGGAAAAAACTCAAGAACACCAAATTGACACCCACAATCTTTTCATCAATTTCAAGGCCACATATGTCAGCATCTAATGCTAACCGCTGTCTCTCGAGGACAAAGTGTCGCTATATAAGACCCTTATCATCCCTGTCCTGCTATACGGTGCAGAAGCATGGACTATGACAAAAGCGGATGAAAGCACCTTGGGTCGGTTCGAGAGAAAAGTTCTTCGTGTGATCTACGGTCTCGTATGCATCGAAGGGGAGTGGAGAAGAATATTTAACGACGAGCTGTACGCCGACGTAGACTTAGCCAGAAGGGTAAAAGTCCAACGACTAAGATGGATGAGCCACGTAGAGCGCATGGAAACCAATGCTCCGGCCCGGAAAGTCTTCGAATCCACACCCATAGGACAGCGCAGTAAAGGAAGACCACGGATCAGGCGGCGCGCACAAGGGGAAATGACCTCCCCGAAATTGGAGCACGAAACTGGAGACATCTAGCTAGGAACCGAGCTATATAAAGAAGTTTGTTGGGTGAGACCCTAGTTTACACAGGACTGTAGCGCCACCTTAAGTAGATAAGTATAATATGAGCTTTGAGATCGATCTCAATTACAACGAGTATAATATAGCTGTTGAGCTTGAATTCGGTTTTGTATCTGAATCCTCTCGATCGATCTTATAGGTAAGTTAAGGCTCGGCAGCTTAGACTTTGAGCAATTGCTTATCTTTAGAGTTCTCTAAATGTACTGGAGGGCGCTAGGAAACGCCACCTCGGTGGTCCTAGCCTAGGTTCAATGAAAGAAAAATCACCATGTGCACCTCCGCAGGGAACGCTAACGCACAAGGGCACCGGATGGCTGCCGGTATAAGCAAACAAACCAGAATCTTTCATACAACAATGCCAATCGTGATGATATCAATAATGAATCAGAAAAATGTTAAGAAATCCTTCAGATTCAAAAAAACGGACTTTTGGCTACAAAAGACGAAAGAAGATTGTAGCATGGAACGTTTGCTCCCTGTACGCACCAGGTAGCTACGAGCAGGTAGAGTGTGAAACGCTTCGGTATAACATAAGCATTCTGCGAGTGAGTGAAACCAAATGGAAAGGAAGAGCTGAATACACTGCAGAATCGGGCCAAACGAGAATGCTGTACTCTGGCGAAGAGGAGGCAGGTAGAGGTCCATGACTCAAAGGTGTGGGCATCATGCTGACTAAAGAAGCTACTAAAAGCCTTATTTCCTGGAAACCAATTTCGGAAAGGCTTATGACGGCAAGGTTTAGCTCATAAACCAGAAAAGTCACCATTATCCAATGCTACGCTCCAACGAATGAGGCTTCACCGGAAAAAAAGACCTCTTTCTATACTCATCTGAATTCGGTGTACAAAGGTGTTCCAGGGGGCGATATCATAATCATCGACTGATAACGTAGGCCTCGAACGAGTTATGGGTAAGCATGGCTAAGGTTAACGTAACGAAAATGGTGATATGCTTATCGACTTCTGCAACGCTCTTCAACTTGTGAGTGGGGGTTCTTTATTTCCACACAAGACCTGCCACAAAACCCCTGGGAATCTCCTGATGGTCGAACCAAAAATCAAACCGATCCCTTTATTATACAATAGAAATGGAGAAAGTCACTGTGCGATGTTCGTAAAGAAAGAAGGCAGGTAGTGACCAAAACTAGCTACTAGGTTTGCTTCGATTACAAACAGCTGATATCCAGCGTCGCTCAGAGGGCATAGCAAGAAGACTTCTAGGGGTATTGACACATCCCCCAACAAGTGCAGAGATAAGTAATCCGATAGATCTTCTAAAGAAAAACAAAGCAGCTGGACTTGATGGTATTCCCTCAGAATTCCTAAAAGCATACCCTGAGGCAGCTTCCCGTATTTTGCTTAAACTCGTGCAGACTATCTGGGAGAATAAAACTTACCCAAGGGACTGGAAGGATGGAGTTATTGTAAAATTACCAAAGAAAGGAAACCTCAAAAACTGTAATAACTGGCACGGTATCACAGTTCTGTCCGTTTTTCCGAAGTTAATGGCAACTATTATTCTCGAGAGGATTAAGCCAAGGATCTAGTCTACTCTCAATAGGAACCAAGATTAGGTTTCGCAGTGGCCGAACGTGCGTCGACCACATCAACACCCTGCGAATCATACTCGAACAATCATCTGAGAACCAATCACCGCTGTACCTAATGTTTGTAGATTTTGAGAAGGCGTTTGATCGGGTCAATCGTGAATGCATCTGGAGATCACTTATTGCGCGAGGAATCCCTGAGAAAAGGTGCTTCGTGTTACACAATAGACAGCTTTCCGACTTCTTCGATGTGCGTCAAGGAGTGAGACAAGGAGATGTCTTGTCACCAATTCTGTTTTTGCTGGCGATTGACGATGTGATGACTGCCACGGTGGGCACAAATGAAAGACACGGTATCAAATGGAGTCTGTTTGACAAGCTTAGCTACATAGATTATGCTGACGATGTCTCATGGCTAACAACATTGCAGGCTTGAATCAGATGTGTCATTCGCTGCAATTAAATGGAGAGGTGGCTGGCTTAAGGATTAACACAAACAAGACCAACGTAATGACCACGGGAAAAAGCATACAAGTTATTCTAAGGCAGTGGATCATAGAGGAGGTCGAGCAGTTTAATTATCTGGAAAGTGTTATAACTCTCGATGCCGAACGGACCTGTATATTAACAGTAGAATAAACAAAGCCCTTAGTGTATTTGGAATCCGTTCTCCTGTGTGGAACTCTAGCATATCGCTACGCACCAAGTTGAAACTCTTCGAATCCAACGTCAAATCAGTGCTGTTATATGCTTCTGAAATGCTCTGCCAACATCTCTAGCAGACTACAAGCTTTCGTTAACCGTTGTCTGCGCTCTATTCTGAAGATCCGGTGGCCGCAAAACCATTTCTAACGTTGAGCTATGGAATATGGGCGAACAGAAATTGAACGTGCACATCATGCAACGGAAATGGCGTTGGATAGGCCACAAACTAAGGAAACCGGACGACAATATAGCAAAATAATCCGTCCAATGGAATCCCCAGGGTAATAGACGCGTTGGAAGACCAAAGACAACTTGAAGGTCATCAGTTTTAAAAGAAGCTCGGTCTCAAGGTATTCAATCGGGACCACAGCTGAGGTCAGTTGCGGTGAATCGGGATAAGTGGAATGATCTTGTTGCTGCCCTATGCTTCAGGAGGAGGAGGAGATATAGTAACGATGAAAGCTAATAATAAACTAACTTATTTGTCAATTTGAACAAATTTGATGAATATTAAAAAAAAGTAAGTCCGAAACTTGACTTTATAAAATTGAATACATTTTGAAAAAAAAAAACTTTCTTGTCATCTGATCACATTTCAATGGTAATCTTTAAAAACTAATTTCAAAATAAAAATACAAATGCGTACCTAAGAACAAAAAGTCTGAATCTAATCTATTCTAGAAGTGGAAGTAAAAGCGGGAGCAAAACCCACTTCCTCTTTCAAACTTCTTAAGCCAATAACTTTTACTTCAATTTTAGCAAAAACCTTTGTAGGGTTGGAACTTGAGATGGTAAGGTACAAGAAGGCAATTCATATACAATACATATCAATCTATTGTTTATCAATCTTAAACCCTCTCTTTCTCGAAAAATCTGCAGACAGCAACTTCACCCTCTAAAATATGAACAGGGACACGAATTGTTATATATTTTTAAACTTGTACATATAGATAGCTTTATACAAAACCTTATTAAACTACTATACTCTATATACACAAAACATCATGAATGCGATTGACCCTCACCCCATTTAGTTCCATAGTTATACCTTCATAAGTATACATTGTGTCTGCATAAAGTACCTACATACATACACACATACATATATTAATTTTGCGCATTTTCCTTTTTGCATGCCCTTATTCTGGAATTGTGATAATTACACAACAACAAAAACAGCATAATACAAAAAAGGGAACAAAAGCAGACACAGACATCCAGATCCAGAGTAGAGAAGTCATGAAAAACCGGGTGCACTTTTCCACTTGCGCACTAGCGCTTCCCTCCTTCCAAAAACAAAATTCAAAAACTATACTTTAAAAATAAAAACAAATAAATAAAACAACTATACTCGTACCCACAGACGTACATACGTTTAACAACCCTTTAATTACCCATGAGTCCTTCGTGCAAAATGCATCAGCAAGCCCCTATTGATGGGGGAGGTAATATGGAGGGATTTCCAAGACGAGGGCCAAAATAATGGGAAAGAAATTGCATGTCGCCAAATGTTGACGAAAGAAAAAAAACATTTCAATCACCACCAAGGGTCTTGTCCTGTTTCTTATTCCCAAAACCATTCGAACAAGTTTTTGGGGTAAGTTTTCAACTATACTTAGGATGGAGGAAGGGAGAATTATGGTCTGGGTGAGCAGACAACACCCCTCTTTATGGTGGTGGAATTATGCTTCCCTCTGTACTGCAGCAGCAATTATTCATGTTCCACCTACCAACAAAAAAACCACGAACGAACGGAAGGTTTTTCACTTCGAATTCAAGAACCATGCCCCACACCACCCCCACATAAAAATTCTACTCATAGATGTAGTCTGTCCCTTCGTCGTCACCACTGCACCGCCGCCGTCGCCACTGCCGCCTTCACCGTTACTTAATTTCATCCCTTGTTGTGGTATTTTCTTATGCTTTCCAGGGAAGCAGCCAGCCCCAAACAGAAACAGCCAGCTCAGCGACAGCATGGCTCTTATGTATGCAATGACTCTTCTATGTACAGTTTGCATGTTCCTCATCCACTCCTTCGTTTCGTTTGGTGAGTTTGCATGACTCCCGCATCTCCTTTAATGTATGTTGCAAATCCTTTTTGCTGCGCCCTAGCTCTGCTGCTTCTACTGCTGCTTTTGCTGCCTGACTTGTCGCAGCTCTCTGGTGGAGTCATATAAAGGTTTTTGAGCTCTTGGGATACTTGGGGCTTGGGACAACAATCTCCAGCGCGGATTCTCTGCAAATGTTTGTGCTGTGCATTAATGTGGCGTCATTGCCAAAGCCGCACAATAAATGGACTTCATATCATCGTCGTCGTCGTCGTCGTGTCGGTTGGTTGGTGGGTAATCCTCAGAAGCGAAGCTAACCACAAGCCCCCAAACTGAAAGACTGAGCCTTCTATCGTTATATGATGGTGTAGCAGAGTTTTCCATATAACGTTCTTTGTGCTTCTTTGTTTTTTGTTGTTTGCTTTTATTTTTTGTGCAGAATGAAGTTCAGGAACCTTGAGTACATTCCCATCGCGTCGTTGTTGTTGTCTTCATCGTATCGTAGGATAGGTACGTAGGTATAGGAACCTATACACATCTAATTTTAAGCACAATTTTCTATTATAACAGATATAAATAGATGGAAAAGATAGACATATTTTTTTATATAAAAATGTATATAAATGCTGCACATGTGTATAGACTTAGACAGGTTCTTCCTTTGAATCTATACCAATAAAGATCTACCTAGTTACAAATTAGAAAGGAGTTATCATATAATGTGAAATATGTATATCTGAAGATGTGCATAGCAGAATCACAGTAGAGGCGAGACATGTAGGACAATGTTTTTTTTTTTTTTTTTTTTTAAGATTATAAATTTAAACGATAAGCTAAAAAGTCCCGATATGCACCTTACACTGATATCTTCAAATTTGTATCCGTCTTTTGGTATTCCTAAAAGACTAACAATATATTAACAACAACATTTTGTGTAAGATGAAAAAAGTTTAAAATTCGTATCTAACATTTTTCTCAGGATACTTGAGTCGAAAACAATCAACAACAAGAGGCTGGGATGCGACCCACAGTGATAACTTCCCATCCCGTCTGTCAATTTGTCTTGCTTAAAAGTTTGCAGGTTTTCGTCTTGGGTTAAAAAAGTTGTCAGTTGAATTATTCTCAAAAATTTTAAAATCATCAACAATATTTTTCAGTTAAAGAAATAGTATAGTTTGAAAATCTTGTTTTATTAACAAGATATTTAGTCGAAAACAAATTTTTACCAAATTTAGTAGCATTTATTAAATTTTTACAAATTGGATGAATTAAATTAATTTGAGAGATATCAAGAACCCAACATCAATTTTTACCAAATTTGATTACTATTTTTTGTAGATTTATTTTTTTTTATGAAAAAAACGGACTGTTGGATTTGTATTAAAAAAAAACTACTGAATATCGAAAACAATATTTTCTGTGAAATAAAAAAAGTTTGAAGACAATATTATTAATTTTTGAAAAGAAATTTGAATCAAAATTCAATTTTTACCAACTTTTATTAATTTTTTTTTATTTAGGTTTTTATTTTAGGTAAAAAAAAGTTTAAAACATCTCAAATTTTTGAAAAGATATTTGTGTCGAAAATCAATTTTTACCAACTTTTATTAAATTTTTTTTTAAGCTTTTATTTTTTGTAAAAAAACCTGTCAAAATGATTTTTTCAAAAATTTGAAACAATGTTTGAGTTGAAAATCAATTTTTACTGATTTGTATTAAATTTTTTTGTTTAGATTTTTATTTTTTGTACGAAAACTGTCTGTTTTTCTCAAAAGTTTTCCGAATGTTGACAACAATATTTCTCAAAAGTAAAAATTAGTTGGAAGCCATTATATTAAATTTTTGAAAAGATATTTGTGTGGTAAATAAATGTTTACCAACTTTTGTTGATTTTTTGTTTAAGTTTGTTGAAAATAATATTTCTTATAAGATTAAATGAGTTTTGCAGTAGTACTAACTTTGAGTAATGCTATTTTAGGTTTTTATTTTTATAAAAAAACT